>NC_061811.1:19385495-20109662 GCF_021462225.1 Girardinichthys multiradiatus | reverse complement strand
CCGACCTCTAATTGGACTTTTTTAGCTCATTTATATTCCTATTGTTAGACTGACTTTCTGCTGACTCATCATATCTCCTTCTTTCAGTGCAGAGTTCCTACAGTTAGTGCTGCCGGCTGAGTGGAGATGGGGAGGTGGACATGTTGGCCTGAAGCTCAGTGAAAAGGCCGCGTCAGCACATTTTACTCCCTTGATCCTTTTGCAGAAGACAGAAAAACAAACTCATCGGTTTACACTTTCAGGTGTCAGAGTTCTGCTTTGTACTTACAAGGTTGCAGCAGGTCGACATGTAAAACACTGAGACATTTGCGAACATAATGTTAACCATGCTAAGTAAACAATCACTTTATGCTTGTTTCAAGGCAGAGCACGTTTGCAGTTTGATGCTATGTTCAACTAAATGAATGTGAAGTGCAGAAGTAGTCACACTGAGTTTTTTCACTTTTTGTTGCATTGCTAGCACAAACTTTGATGTGTTTTATTGGGATTTTATGTGATACACCAACACAAACTAGTGCATATTTGTGAAATGAAAGGAAACACAGAAATCTGATGGGTGTTGAGTGCATTTGTATTTACCACCCCTGAGTCAATACTTCATAGAACCCCTGTTCACTGCAAGTCTTTAGGGTATGGATTTACAAACTTTGCATATCTAGAAACTGATTTTCTCAGCCATTCTCTCATTACAAAACATCTTAAGCTTGGTGAGATTGGATGGAGACCATGAACATTGATAGTTAAGTCTTACAGGTTCTCAGGTTGATTTAGGTCTGGACTTTGACTAGGTCATTCCATCACATGAATATGCTTTGATGCAAATAAAACATCTGTAATCTGGAGCTACACAGCCGTATGTAACTCTCCAGTGGCTCCCATTGTTTGTCTAAAAATTATATAGACTTAGAAGGGCTTTTATATATAAAGAAAATAAAGTGTTCCTGGCATATCTGCGAAAAAAATAAATAAACTAATGGAACAAGGAATATTGCTTTTGTTGTTCAGCTTTGTTTATTGTCAGTCTACAAGTTTTTATTTTTTGTAAATAAGGGACAGTTCATTCAAGAAAATGTTTTATTCTCTCATTTTAAAAGTTTGATGTTTTAAAACCTGAAAAAAAAAAAGCGGTGAAATTTTTTAACTTTCACCATCAAGAACATTTAATATTCTAGGTGTTTATTTATTTAGTTTTCAATTAAGAAAAAATGACTACTTGCTGGAAATGAGTGCAATTCTCTATTCTATTTGGCCAGAATAGGTCGGTGACCCCTGATTGAAACCAATCAATGTAGTTCTGGCTGCATGTTTAGGGTCACTGTTGTCTTCAAAGGTGATCCGTACCAGTCTCACGCCATTTCAGCCTCCACCTGGTTTTTCTTCAAGGATTGCCCGGTATTTAGCTCCATCCATCTTCCCATCAATTCTGACCAGCTTCATTGTCCCTGCTGTAGAAAAATATCCCGATATGATGCTGCCACCACGAGTGTTCCTACAAATATAACATCTTGCATGTTGGGTGAAATGTTTAGTTTGGTCTCATCTGAGCAGAGCACCTTGTTCCACGTTTGTTGTGACCCCTGCACCAAGAACATTTTGTGGGCACTACTCCATTGTGGACTGATGGTGAGAGGGTGAATCTGTTGACAGCTGTTCTGTCAATGTTTGGTGCATATTTTATTTACATGTAAACAGACATTATAACAGTATCTGGAAGTATCTGGAAAGACCTGAAACAGGACCAGAGATGCATCGTCAAGTATTTCTGAAACATCTACGCCAGTGGTCCTAAATGGCACATTGTGTTATTTGTTCAGATTCTGTTTTACTTTAGTTTTCAGTGACCTACTTCTTCTCTTCTAATTGCTGGTTGCCATGGTGAAGCCACAGCTTTGTGGAAGAAAAAGGGGACGAGGCGCTGCCTGCAAGGACAGTGATGTTGATGTGTTACACAGAGAAACAGCGTGACTGATGTGCCAACAAAAAGGAGGAAACGAGGCTGCAGGTAAGTCATCAAGAACCATTTACACTCTGCGCCGATGACAAAAACACGATTTTATGTAACTGCTTTTTCCGTGTTTACAAAACTGGATGACTGGAATCAACTAAAAGGGAAGGTGATGATGTAACAAATGTCACACATTCAGAAAGAAAACATCAAATTGCTCATTGAAATGTCGCAATGTTTTTAGTAAAAATCTTGTGATATAAAAAAAATACTGAGGTTTTACATTGCTGAAAGTCTGGGTTTAAATATAAGTAGATAAAAGGCAAATTAAGAAAATTAAACATGCAAAACCTGACAGATGAGTCACATGGGAAATATTAAGATAACATCAAATGAGTTTTAATGAGCCTGAAGGCCATGATCTCCCTTATATTCTAAATGTATCAAGCATTCAGCATTATGGAAGATTAGCCATTTTTTTAAATTAAAAAAACAAGATTTAGGATTGAAAGTCTTGGCAGGGACACATTTTGTTTGTATTGGCATCTCCAACTGTGTTTCTATTTATTTTTAAGAGGAATGACCAATTTTTCTACTTGTGAAATGCTTTTATTTGTAAAAGCATCACATTTAAGTCAGTATTTAGCATTGATCCTCTTTCATAATTCAATTTATATAATTGTTGCTTTTGCATTTGGCAGAACCTTTTAGCCATAGCAACAATGTTTGACTAATAACGAGGACAAATTAGATATTTCAGTAAATCAAATTATCCAAGTTCCTTCAGTCATATCAGATGGTTAAAGCTATGGGCAGGATCTCCTGCAGCAGTCTGTGTTCCACAAGATCCGAAGAAGCCGTCGACTGGATACTCCTTATGTGAAAAGGATGATGAGGGTATTCCATTACGTTTTGCCATTTTATTTAACATCCTCCTTCCAGGCCACGATCTCTTCCGGTATTTCTAACAGAATGAATTGGGTTGGTCTGTGGTAAAACGCTAGTTTTACTACTCATGTGGGCCATTAAAAACTCCCTCCAGGACTTACTTGCAATCATAACAGAGTAGAAACTTCACATTGGACCTCAAGTAACCTGGATGAAGTGCCTCTCCACTCTTTCTCCCAACTCTGGGCCCTTGGTTTCCAAATGAATTGCAATGATTACTTTTATCTGAAAAAAGGAATTTGGACCAGTTGGAGCCCATGTCCTGGAATAATTTCTGTGGTGGCTCTTGAAGACATTTTTTTCTTCCACTAAACTCTCAATTAACATGCTTGGAAACAACATTTATACTTTCCTTTGGCACTATTGTGCACAGAAAGCAGTGATTTCAAGCACATTTTCCGCTCTCAGTGAGGTTGACGCCTCTTAACCAGGAGCCGATATGAGGGTAGATGACAATTTTGTTCAGAAATACAGGTACAGCTTTTTCTGCAAAGAATTAAAATGCACCCAATCACATTGCACAAACAACAATATGAACTCAGTCAGTCAGTCATTTTCTACCGCTTATTCCATAGTGGGTCGCGGGGGAGCTGGTGCCCATCTCCAGCAGTCTATGGGCGAGAGGCAGGATACACCCTGGACAAGTCGCCAGTCCATCGCAGGGCAACAAAATGAACTGACACCACAAAATCTGAAGCCACAAGATTTCCAAAATCATTCACTGTATTCAAAACATTGGGTTCATTTTTAACAGTAAAAAACAATGCACAAAGGTAAATCTTTCTACAGATATATTTTAAAAGTCCATTCGAGCCATCATACATTAACAGATTTATGAAATAGCAATATACAATATTAAACAGTATTAAAATAAAATTTCTTCCTCTCCTGGTTTGAAACTAGCTTTTTGAGGAGCTTCCTGTGAAATCTCAACAAAATGATGATCTATCTGCAGACAGGACTCAGAAATACCATCTTGCTTTAGCATTAATACAGGCACTGACAGAGGTAATCTGTTTTTAATATGCATGGAGTTCACAGACAGGAGCTCAGACCACCCAGCAGCCAGACAAATCTACCACTACTTCAGCACTAGACTTTTTTCCGGTCTTGCTGGCTGATTTCATTTCTCCAACCACTGACAGGAGGCGCAGATGGAAAAAAAGTGAAAGAAACATTTGATCATTTTGGTGGCATCTCTTCTCAGTAGCGGCCTCTTCCTCTTCCTCTTCCTCTCCCACGAGTGCTGCTCAGATGTCCGGCGGAGCGTCTCAGCTTCTTCCTCTCCTCGTGGTGTTCCTTCTCCGCCTGCTGCTGCTTCCGTTGCTGCTCCGACTGCACACAGGACATAAATGCAGATGCTCAACTTTCTCTGCACGGGGAAGTAGCTTCACATTCTGGTTGTCAAGATCCCTTCTGGTTCGCATTCCTACTCATTGTTTTAAATTGTTGATCTTTTTATATGTTCAATACTACAACAGCTTATTTTTGAATAAAAAAGCCCACCCATTATAAAACATTATTTAGCCGAGAAAATCCTTCTATCCATCTAAACCTTAAACTGAAATTTGATGACAAATTCTCTATAATAACCATCAACCAAGCAGTTGTCAGGAAGGCATGCCAGAAAACAAGCCTTTTCTGTCCATCAATGTGTTGAGTTTGCTAAACACGTCTGGGAAAATGTTTGTTCTGTTCAGATGAGTTTGACCTTTCCAGCAACAAGAACTATAAGTGGGTGTGATGTGAAACAATGGCTGAAAATGTGGAAAAACAGTTCACTCCCACCAGTAAAGACGGTAGAGGATCTGTGATGACGTGGGCCTGTTTTTTTTTACTGCTGCCAAAAATTGTAAAACGGTAAAGAAAACAGATTTTCTCCCACTATGCCAATTGTTTTCTTGCTGATCAACATTAAGACCTTCTCAACTCACTGCCCTTCACCTTAAGCCGCTCTGAGTCGCTTCATTTACATGTATTTTTGTGCCACTCTGATGAAGTGGAACGGTGTGAAACATTTAGAGGAGAAACATAAGCGCTGGATTACCTTTTTAAGAGAGAAGGTCAGCTGTTTGCTGCCCACTGCCGTGTCCACTGTGTTGCTGATTCCTGAGTTTTCCTCCAGCTTTAGCCGCTCCTCCAAAGAAGCCCTAAAACAAACAAACAATTAGCAAACAGAGTGATGAGGATGGGACAAATCTGAACTGTTCTCTGTAAGCCAGACGTACTTCTGCAGTTTCTGCTTGCGGGTCACATCTCCAAAACTCCTGAACTCCTCTCCAGCTTTGATTTGATAAAACTGCGGCTGAGTCTTCTTCTTGCTCTCGGTTTTCTCTCCATCACCCTGTTCTCTCTCCAGCAGGACGGTGTTCCGGTCGGCCTCCCTCCTCTCCTGCCGCCGGCGGTCTCTGTCCTCCTGATGCAGTAGCCTTCGCTGCTCTCTCACCTCCTCCACCCAGCTCTTGTCGTCGTCAGAGCTCTCCTCCTCGGAGCTGGCTTGCCCTTCTGGCTCCTCTTCTTCATCAGCCGCCTAAACAGAGAAAATTAGTCTTGTGAGATAATATACAAGATAATGCCAAAGTATCATCCTTTTATAGACAGCCGTAGACATTTAAACGTCTCATTTGTGGTGTAGCCACAGTAAAGCCAAAGTAACAAAAAAAGTCCTGCTGTTTTTTCCGGATGGATCTCAGATCGTATTCCTTCCAAAACATCCTAATGCAGGTCAAATGTTTGTCATAAATAATGTTGCTTCGTTTCAAATTTAACCGAATAAATCTATATTTCCCTGACTCAAAAACATCCTTATAAAAAGGGCTGACTATAAAACCCCCAAGTTTCTGGGAAGAGTGGAAGAAGAGTCTTATAATATAAACTGTGGTCTTTAAATGGGTTGCTTTTTACTGCTTACTCTTCTATTTATTTCTCTGACGTTTCATTTAGTCTTTTTTTACCCATCTGGCTCAAAGTGTATGTGATAAAGATAAATAATATAATACAAGCTCCTATTTTAATACATAATTATGAAAAAAAGTGGATTTATTCATAACATTTCTACAGCTGCAACCTCCAGTTATCAGCATCATTGGTAAAGATGTGCAAAAAGCCCTTTTTTAACGTCCTGCCTTACTAAGATGATCAGCACATCTAGAACCTTTTAAATGGTAATCCATGACCTTGTTTCACTGGGGCATAACTACAGGGTTCCTACACAACTCGTACTTTTTCAGACTCAAACTTCTAGATCCTCATTTTTCTTGACTTTTAACAACGTTCTGAAGTTAAAGAGTTCCAGAGTTTTCAAGAACCCTGAAAAGGGGGAAATAGAGATGGATTTCTCCTAGCCATTCTTTAAAAACGAGAAAGACAGGACAACATGCCATTCGTAAGGAAAATATTTGTTGATCTTCCTGAGTCAGGAAATAGCTGCAGAAAAATATCTACTGTCCAAGGATTCCCCATATCTACAGTCAAAACAATACCTAAAGTCTTCATAACAAGCATTAGTCCCCACCTACATGACAACAAGTCGTTAGGGAGGAATACCAGGAAAAAGCCTTTTTTCTGTTCTACCATCACTGTCTGGCTTAGGCAGATGAGAAAAGAGTGAGATTTTGGCAGAAAACACTCCAGGGGGGTTCCATGTAAAACAAATGATGAATATGTAGTAAAAATACTTCATTCCCACTGTAAAGTACAGTGAAGGATCTGTGATGCTTTGGGCCTGTTTTTGTGTTGAAGGCCCTGGGAACCTTGTTAGCATTCACATCCTAAACACAAACACAAATACAAGGACATTTTAAATAAAAATCGATTTAGACTGGGTCATGATTGGGTCTTTTGGGCAAGATAACGATCAAGAACAAAACAGCCAAATCAACACCAGACAAAAAACATCAAAATTATTTTATGGTGATCTTACCTAAATCCTACAGAAAAATAACCAAATCTAAGTTTGTTTTGAGGCTTTTTACACATCTTTACCAGGGATATGAAGGGATTAGCCTCTTCTTCAAATGATGTTCTTTGTATGAACACACCTTTAGGACTCTTTTTACCTGTGTCTGAATCAACAAGCATTCATGGTTGTGTTCTGAGAAGCATTAAACAGTCAACATCCTACCGCAGCATTAAATGGTACCTGTTGGGCAGCGGCCTCTTGTTGAGCCAGCAGGCGCAGCTTCTTCTTCCTCTTCTGTCCCACCTTGGAGACGATGGGGTTGAGCAGCCGGAACTCCTCGCTCTGCTCATCCACCTGGAAGTCGGGGTTCTCGAACATCACCGTGAAACGGTCGTCCCCCAGAATGCTGGGGAGAGCCTGCAGATGTGATGAAGAGGACATGCATGGCTTAAAGGGTCGATAAATCATAATTATTTCATGTCTTGAGGTCTTATATGAACCTGTTGAAGGAGACCGTTTAGGCCTGTAAAATATGTCGGGCTACGACGTAAATCCGTTTGGAACATTTTGTTAGTTTCAATAAAACCCGACGTTGCCAGTGAACCAATAACAAAGCCATCATTTCGGAGTAGAGACAGGGTGTGGCCACCCTTGTGTTTGTCGTCATATTTTCCTACCTTGCCCTTCTTCTTCCTAGAAGCCAGCTCTGCTTCTTCATCGCCCTCCTCCATCAGCTTGAGAGCCAACTCCTTGTTCACCTTGGGCAGCTTCTGTCTCGTCATAACAAAGTGTACGCTTGATTACACACAGACACAAACTCTGCTGCTCACATACTCAAATTACATTTCCAGGTCTAGCGTTTCCTAGAGCTCATAATGTGTTTCCACATTCGTAACTAGTCAAGACAGGATGAGAGCACACAGAAAAATGTGATTTGGTTGAACAATAGCTCAACCAGAGAAACCCTGTTTGAAATGAGCAGCTGCCTCTATGAAATGCTCTTAAATGGGTTTCATGTAGGAACAATTCACCAAAAAACAGAAAAGGTTTAGCATTATGCAAGCGTTCCTCACCTGAACCTGGACTCTCTGTGTTCGGGACTCCTCGATCTTCTGCCGGATCTTATCCTTGCGGTATTCCTCGTATGCAAAAGGATTAGCCATGGTTTTCACCTGAAGCCGAACCAAATGTCACAACTGTGATATTAGACCCTTTTAGCAGCTTTTGGTGTGAATCAACCTGATACAATAGCAAACATCCCACCTTGTGATACAGCCTTATGTCCATGAAATAGCCGTGCATGTAGGCTCTCAGGAGAGAAGATCCCACCAGGTGAGACAAACCTGGAAAGAAAACCCCAAAATAAACAAACTGAGTCAACAGAAACACATTAATGGGTTTAATACATTTATTGCATCTTAGAGATGAACCTCTGTGATTCTGTCTTTGACTCTATGGGGCAAAAACATGATCTTATTTGAAGGGTGCCTATGCATTTTTCATAGCTTCAGGTTTTCTGAGTTTTCAATTTTTTTGGGACAACTTTTTAAGTATGAACAACACAGTTTACAGTGAATGTATGGCTTTAAATATAAACCATGCAAATATTACAGACTGTAAGGATGGATGGAAGGCAAAAGAAAGGACCGGTGGTTGAATAGATGCTTAATGGAGAGACAGATGAACGGAAAGAAAGAGGAACAGACACATGAACGGGTGGACGACTGCATGGATGGATGGCTGAATGGACGACAGACAATCCGCTTTTTCCCCATAATCATCCATACTTGGAAAACACTTCCATTTCATCCTCTTTCAGACTACATAGGAACACCGGTTTAAATTATTATCATAATATTACGACCACTAAATAGAAAACCCAAAAGGGAAATGTAAGTACAACTTTTCACTATTATCTCTGCGTATTTGGTGTCTACGGTACCCAGAGCATGAACCATACAGAACATTTTTAGTGACACTGCAACACTGGCAATAATCAGAGCACAACCTGCTTCTACATGTGGATGAAAACAGAAACATGAACATGAATTCCTCTCAGAATCCTGATTCCTCCTGATATTTAGACCTCTTTAATATATCACAACACCTAATCTATGGCTATAATTACTTTTAGATGTGGGATTGTGCAGCAATGTAGGAACAAAATAGAAATTAAAGATGGAAACAAAGAAAACCCTAAAAAAAATTTTGTTTGTAATAAAAAAAGATTCATTGCATCTCATCTGTATGAACAAACATATGACACATAATTCCAATATACGTTGCTTCAGTCGATTAACCAGCGAGATGTGGCTGGGAGCAGCAGGAAGCTGGATTAGTCCCAGCCTGCAGCCACAGGAGCACTCAGAATGTGAGGCAACCTGCTTTTCCTGGGAACGTCAGTCAGTAAATACAGTAGAACCCTGCATGGTTATGTAAGAGCCTGTAAAACCTCGCTTTCCCTGAGGACTCCCCCACCCAACCACTGTCCTGATTTCCTGTCATTTGATCTCTTTACTGCTGAGCCTGCATTCCAGTGTTCATTCAACCCCTCCAGAGTCCTCTGCCTACATACCTAAAGCCTCTCAATCAATCCCCAGGCCCCTGCTCAGATAGTCTGGCCATCCTCACTGCCCTCCAGGCAACACAGAGGCTTTCTTTGAGTCTCAGCTCTTGGGATTATCTTATGTCTCATCTATAAAGCATTTCACAGCAGCGATGTCTCACCCAGATTCTCCAGGTCCTTTCTGGTGACAAACTTGTAGTCGTCGTACACGGCACACTCGGGGCTCTCCTCCAGCTCCTCCGTCAGGCTGTCCAGGAACGAGCACCAGCGAGGAGCGGGTCCCAAAGCCTGAACACATGAGCGGCACCCGTTAAAACAGGGTCAGATTTAGGCTTCGTAGAGAAATCTGTCGTGTATTTGCTGAAACAGAAATAGACCGACTGCTCCCGCTCATGTTTCCATTCTGGTCAGAAGCGAATGACGTGTCTTTATAGAGAGTCGTGGTGAAGTTGTATTCACTTAAAACACTTGTGATAAATCTATTCACCCTTCAAAGGATGAGCAATAGTTTTTGGAGTTATGTACACACTGAAAAAACAAGTTTGCCTCCTGCAAACCAAACATTTGTCCCTCCTGTGAGTGTCATATATTCACACTCGTGTTCAGAAATGTTTTCGATGAATGAGTTTCTGCTTAGCTGCTGTAAATGGCACAGGATTTTTATTCCTTAAAACCAGACAGTGAATTACAGGAGAGAAACATTCCTTCGTCATCATTTGTCAAGAGATGTGCTTTTCAACATTGTTACATTTAGAGAATTTCTTATATAAATAAAAAAGAACTACAAAAATGTTTCCGTAGGAGAAAGAAGCATATTTTGTGACATTTAATATATCTATATACTCGTTTATTTTTTTATCATGTTGATTATTTCCATATTGTGTTAACCGTGATGGAAATAAACACATCCTGATGTGTTTCGTCAGGATGGGAGTTTTAAGGTTCCAGGCTGCGTCTACAAGCCCGAGCATATTTTACGATCTTTTTGGAACGTTCCCTTTCCAACTCTGTAATAACACACAACAGGAACCAGTTGAAACATGTCAGGGCTGATCTTTGAAGACCAGAGTTGAGAAAGAACATCGTGTGCTCCAATGAATCAACAGGTTCTAACCCTGGAGCCCCGTTACCTCAGAACAATCGATTAAACAGAGCTGAAGTAGAACGGTATGTGCCTCCATCATAAAAAGATAATTTAATCTCCTTTGCTCAACAATTTACCGCCACAGAAATCTGTTCAACACTTGAAAAAAAAAGTTCTGCTGATTTGATCGAAGACATTTTATTGTTTCTATCCAAGTTGCAACAAGTTCTCTGTTTTCATCTCACACTCGCTAACCACAGCCGTAAATACACTTAGTCACAAACAGTCATGTTTAATCCAGCTCTGACAGCACCACAAACCTACTAATGATGGAAAGTCTCGCCGAGTTTCATTCCATAAACAGAGATGATGATGCTTCTGGGTTGACAAGGTTCACGAAGACCTTTTTATGTGCAGGTTCTGATTGGGTCGAACTGTTGCACCGACTGAGTAAAACGACTGGATTAAAATCTGAATCTGACTCCATTGTTCTGAGATATACACTAACTGGACTGGAACGGATAGCATGCAACTGGATTTAGATCACTCAGATATGACCTACTGTGTGGCTTTAAAATTAAATTAACATACAACTAAATACTAAATATTTGGCAAACTTTAAAAACTTGTAATGAAAATTTCAGCATCATAAAGTTTTCAGGGAATGTGGTGAAGATGGAAGGTTTATTCAGCCAGGAGTGTCCTCATTTACACAAAGCAGAGATGAGTTTAAAGTACACACACACACACACACACGGTTATCACATCTGAGTCACAGGACACGTTGCTCACTCAGAAACCAAAAACAAACTGCCTTCTCTTCTTTTGTCGTTTGCTTCTGCAGTGCTGGTCAGACGTTTAAATTCAGCCATGTTAGACATGAAGTGCCTTTTAATGTTGGACTTTTAATGATGCATTCTCACCCGTTTAGCAGAATGGACTGATTATTCAATAAACATTGAGATTCAGTGAATTTTAAACAGAAGAATGGTGTACACTCGTTTAAAATTATAGTGGGTTTTCTAAAATATCCCTAAAACCTCTTAGAAAGTTACAGGAAAACTCGACATTTTTGCCTTCAGCAAAGTTCTGGCTGCATATTTGAACCCTCTCCTTAGCAGGACTGGTACAGCTCTGTTTAATTGCTTGGTTTCCTGGTTCTGAGCTGCTTCTTGTCTCATAGACCATACAGTTTCAGTAAGGCTAAAGGGTGGAATAGGGAAGGATGATATAGACTTAAAGGTTTATTACAATATTTTGTGTTATTTTTTGTGACAATGATAAAAGTGATGATAAAAAAGTATGTCCAGTCTTTTTAGGCCCCTGTGTGACTGAATGTCATTGCACTCAAAACCCCACAAACACTGCTTTAAAACACACATTCCTATTTTCATAATAGGCTTCTTCAGGGCACTAGTTATATAAAGAATTGTATTTTTTAAACTGCAGACAGTGTAGTGATAAAAACTAGTTCAGGAAAGGATGAAGCAGGCTAACATTAGACTTCTGGAATAGCCTTGAACTCAACCCCGGTGAAAACTTTGGACCATATTTAAAAGTCAAGAAACCAACCACTTAAGAAAGGCTGTACCATTTATGTTAGGAGCGTGTTGATGGATAGACAAAGTGTGCATCTTCTCTGCCCCTTGCTAAAAAACATTTATCCAAATATTACTGGGAGTGTACGTGTGCAATAGGCCTCGGTGGATTATTAGATTCTAACACATAATTCTTTTTTTCTAATTTGAAAACTGGAAGGTTTCAAATGCATAATTAAAAGCCTAAAATGAATTAGAGTTTTACAGTAAACGTGTCGTTAAACTGAGTTCACATCTGAACATTCACACAGTCTGCGTTCACCATATGGGTGATGAGCCGTCATGTGTCTCTGTACTCACCGGGATGTAGAACGTGTTCATTTTGGGGTCTTCATTGGCCGTGAAAAGCATTCCTGTTCATGAAACACAACATTGGGATGGAAGTAAGACAAAGCCAAGAAACACTAACTTTGAGCAGAAGAAGCGGAAAGTATAATTTTTATAATCATATCAGCTCATAAATATCCTTTCTTCCATTTCAGTGCTGAACTAGTTGAAATGAAATGAGCTGGTAGCAAATGAGCTGCTATAAAATGTTACAAAATGGCACCACCAAGAGGTCAACTACAAAAACCCCTGTTGAAATAAATCCATGAATTCAATGTTTTAACCATTTCTCAGTTTTGCTGTGCCAGTCAAAACATGAGGAAGTATCTCCAGTAGTCACGGCAGGCAAAACTGCATACTTTCAAGAATATGAAACAACCATGAACGTGTCCAAAGATCTTCCCACCTGAATTAGGGTACATGCAGACATCATTGATGTCGGTCTGAGGCTGTATGGAGGAGAACAGCTTCCCCTACGATGCAGAAAAA
The DNA here is from genome assembly GCF_021462225.1 of Girardinichthys multiradiatus. NCBI lineage: Eukaryota > Metazoa > Chordata > Actinopteri > Cyprinodontiformes > Goodeidae > Girardinichthys > Girardinichthys multiradiatus. Next base: position 20,096,804 of record NC_061811.1, on the reverse strand, counting down.
AAAAGACAAATCTAAATTACAGACATTACAATCCATCTCCATTTGGATTTCCTTTCAACCTTTTAAACTCTTTCACAATGACTTTCTCTCCGACTCATTTCATACATACACTGCTGATAAAAAACAAACAAAAAACGAGCAAATAGCGCCTGCTCTTGCTTACAGAGTCTTTGCTCCAGATCTTTATTATCTTGGAGTCAGCAGACACGATGAGGTCCAGCTGGTCGTGGAAGATCAGAGACTTGATCGGCAGGTTGTAGAAGTGATCTTTCACCAGCAGCGGTTGGCTGGAACGTAGGTCATACACCAGCACCTGGAGGACAAAGAAAGAGGAATTGAAGAGAAGGCATTAATCATTCGGACAACACTATCAATATGGATACAAAAAAAAAAAAAAACTTTTTTTCCTGGTCTGATTTCTGATCAGCACATCTACAGCTATTTACTTTTACATTCAGGCATTAAAATCTCCATTAAGCCAATATGTCAGATCACATTGTTTAAATTAAGCCGCACAATCTTAAGAAAACAAGCAACTGTGACATTACTGGTGCACATTTTGATGCTGTATTTAATTTTCTTATATTTTCCACAATCTCCTCTTTCCTTCCATCATCATCATCACCATCATGGTGGAACCACAACTAGTCCTTTCAGCTTTATGATCTTGGCTTTAAGAAATTATATTAAAGTTTAATTCTGTGAATATTTGTTTCACACGTCTCATTTGGCTCAAGGTGCAAAGATTTCACGAAGCTTTGCCTGTTTAACAAAAATCACTGATTACACACTTATTGGCCCCCTTGCTGCTTATAATTCCTTGTATAACCCCTTTAGCCAATCGGAGTGCACTTTTGTGTCTGGTAAGCCATTTCAGTGTGGATTTGCCATGTTTTGAATCATTATCCAGTTCATTTTTTATTTAAATAAAGGAATGGTACTCAAGGTCTTTGAAAGAGAAGCAGGCCCACAGCATCACAGATTCCCTGACGTGCTTAACAGTCGGTAAATGGTGCTTTTTCACTCAATTGTCCGGTTTTATGCCAAACCCATTTGGAGTATGATAGGATTTTTTGTGTGTGTGTCGAATAAATCTATTAGCACAAACTCTACTCAAAAAGATTTTGTGTAAACAGATGTAGTTATTTTTTTAATGATCGAAACGTAAAGCTGAGGCTTTATTATCTAACTTACTTGTCCGGTGCTGGTGCCTACTGCCATGGTGAGGGAGCCGTTAAACTTCAACGCACTGATGGAAGGTAAACCCTGAACCCTGCCAGCAATCAGAAAGTCAGAGCGATCACAACAAAGGTAAAGAGCAAAGACAAAACTCCAAGAGAGATATAATGTCTGACACAAACAGGAGCTGGAAGCGAACTCTGACTCAAACAAGGGTCTGATATTTCTGCAGCGAGCCATCATTTTTCACAGCTTGCAGCCTGTTTTTCCAGGAAGAAAAGCACCATGTGGCTAAATATGCATCAGCACGCTGAGATCAGCCGAGAGGGCGTGACAATCTCAGCGTGGCAGCTCGGTGCTTACACTGTTCCCTCAGTCAGGCTGCTCAGGGCGCAGTCCAGCATGCCTACCCGGTTCCGGATGCGGGGGTCCCAACATTCGACCCTTCCCTGGTCAACAGACAGAGGAAATCTCAGTAAGTAGTACGATTAAATTATTCTTTGCTGCATAAGCAGTAGAGTCTCTTCTTCACACTGAGGAGAACAGCTGTGATTGCTGGCCTTAACCATTTGCCTCCCTTCTTCAGAAATCACTAAAGAATAAAATAAATCGATGACTGGTGACGTCACAGCAGGAAGATGTTAAGAATAATTAATTTTTTGATTCCTGAACAACAGGCGCTTTACTGAATTCAAATGATCTAGAATATCATTCTGGATTTTGTATCTTTTGGCAAAAACACAACAAAAGAGCAAAGTTTTTCCAGCAGTTGGCATAACACAAACATTTATATACAACTACTTCAACCACATTAGACACGTAAAGTGGAATACAAATATTCAGTCATGGTAAAAATAAAGCACACCCTCTTAATACAGGGATTTTAATGAGAGGAACATAAAAATGATCTGGTTTTAAAATGATTTAAATCTAAAGCTGTCAGACATTTGGCCTCACATTTTGCTCCAGAATACTAAGGAGCTCCTGAAGGACTGGATCATCACTCGTCCACTACCGTGCTTAACAGTTGGTTTAAGGGCTTTGTGCTGACATGCTGTGCTTGGGTTTCTCTACAGCATGCTGCTGTGTACGATGAACATCACGGCTTTGGTGTCATCAACTGGTTAATTCAGATGCCATATTTATTTTAAAGAGTTCTGTCTTTTCTTTTTCAGTTCAGTCTTTTCACATATGCTAGTGAGCAGTTAATCTGAAGCTTTAATTAGCACCATCAGGCAAATACTTTCCCTAATAAATCCTACAGAAAAAGCAAGGGTGTACGGATTTCCCCACAGCGTTTCCATTTAGGCTTCATCTCTATTTAATCATCAATGACTGTGTGAAATCTGATTTTACCATGACAGGATATATGCTACATTTCGAATATACCATTAATGTTTTCATTATTTAAATGGGATTTTTCTAATGCTGTGAACACCCAACAGCTGATGATTTTTCTATGTAAAAAGCATCATTGTTTATCAAAATCAGGAATATCTTTCAAGCATCCATCCATTAGATTTTCTCATTAAAGCCTAACATCTGTTGCCAAAACAACAACAGAAGTGTTTTTTTCAGGAGCAATGATGCTTGAATAGGGTAGGACATTATTGAGAGGTGATAGGAGGTGTCACTCAGCGTGGGATCTGCTGTTATAAGTGTGGGCGGTTTCAACAGAAAATTACAAACACACCTTATTTGTGTGTCTTTTGTCCTTAATACTCTTACGTTACATTTTTACAGTAAGCAGGGACGTTTTACAAGAGTTTACTTACATTTCAGCTCAGAATTAAAGCAAGCAAAATTTAAAAGTCAGAATCTGTGTGTCTTATGAAAGCAGAGTGAAGCTAGCAATGAAACAACACAAAACAGCTGCTACCTATAGCAGGAGTGTGTGCTTATTGGCTTATATTTGCATTGTCTGCTAGGTGTTTCCAATAGCATGTTGACTAACATTCTGTTTGCTGCTCTGGTAGACGAGCAGAACGGAGCGATAACTAGACATCGCTAGAGCAAATTAAGTTTCTGAGCTGTTGCAATCTGTGGCAATAAGAGAAAATGAGAAGCAATGAAAATTTTAAGAGGCCATTATCACACATAGTGTTGGGTAAACGAGGAAGTATGAAGATGGTTGTCATAAAGCAGCAAGGGATGATTCACATGACAGACTTCCTCATCTTCTCATATCATACCATACCAGGTAAGTCTCCATTACGTTTACCGTCATATTTCCTAAGTAATGGTTTTATGTTTTTTTGTTGTAATGTTTCATGTATGGAATATTTGGCAGCCTATATGTGCCTATATATGCTATTAGACATCTGCTGTGAGTCTAGCCCATCAATTACATTTTTTATTTCCTTGAAAACTATTATATCTTCCTTTTAATTGTTATTAATACTTGCTTTTTGTAACATTGCTGCAAGTATCACCACGGTTGCACTGGTTAACTGAGCGGGATTGTAATGGAGGGACAACTTTTGGCCATTGGACAAACTAAGTGAGTCTACTGTGAGTTCAGGGTGGAGCCAATAAAGCCAGAAAGCGGATGTGCTTTAAAAAAATGGTGCTTACCTCCGAGGTTCCTGTTGCGAACAAATTATGGACGCCGTTGATATCACAAACGTTATTTTCCCTGGATGATGACAAATGAAGACCCATAACAAATCAAGAGGATCACAGGATGACGATACTACCCCCGAGGTAAGCAGATCATACAGCAGCACATAAACAGTGTGTACGTACACAGCGTCTGTCTGAAGGGAGTTCAGGAAGCGACCCTGTTCCAGGTTCAGTCTGTACACCTCTGAACTAGGAGTTAAAACATACATTATTAATTCTGCATCAGAAGTTTCACTCAGCAGCTAAAATGCTCTAGTTTTACCTCATCCCCACGAAGTAGAGGTCGCAGGAGGCATAGTGGTAGGAAAAGTCCCGTCCAAATTTTGGAATACGAGTCTTGTAGTAGTGACCATGTTGGGCGTGGATCTCCACGTGGCGATCGCAGTTCAGAAAGACCAGCTGCAAGAAAACACACAGGGATGACCTGTACGCTGAAACGTAGGTGCAGGAAAAAACATGTTGTAACATCATAAACGATTCAGATTTCTCTTAACCTCCGTCTCTGTTTGTGCTCTTCTTGCAACACAATTATGAATCAAGTGCTATCCATAGTGTTGGCTTTATGGAGAGAAATAGTGCAAGCCAGCCCAGATCATAGAGGTCACCAAAGGTGTCAGCTGTGCAGAAGCATCACCAGGTGAGAAAATGTGGTGTTTTACTGTGGGGATTGTCTTTGTCTCCTTTTAGTGCAAAACCTCTGGGGATCATAGATCAGTTTATGAAATAAACCAGTTACAGCTGTCTGAATATCAGTACTTAGCTTCTCCCATCCACTACATGTGTAGCTTAAAGAAAATAAAAAAGTGTAGATAAAATATTCCATGTTTTCTGCAAAAGCAGCTGACTTCATCAGAATTCAATCTCTCACCTTAGAATAATCATCTGACAGGATTTCAAAAGCCACAACTGTAAGACGGAGAGAAAAAACAGAAAATTATAAAACAATTTTCTAGAAGGAGAAAAACTAAACAAGAAAAAATCAACACTCACACGCCACTTCATTAGGTACACCTGTCCAACTGCTCCTTAACACAAATTTCTAATCAGCCAATCACATGGCAGCAACTCAATGCATTTAGGCATGTAGACATGATAAAGACGATCTGCTGCAGTTCAAACCGAGCATCAGAATGGGGAAGAAATGTGATTTAAGTGACTTTGAACGTGGCATGGTTGTTGGTGCCAGACGAGGTGGTTTGAGTATTTCAGAAACTGCTGATCTACTGGGATTTTCACACACTACCATCTCTAGGGTTTACAGAGAATGGTCTGAAAAAGAGAAAATATCCAATGAGCGGCAGTTCTGTGGGCGCAAATGCCTTGTTGATGCCAGAGGACAGAGGAGAATAGCCAGACTGGTTGGAGCTGATAGAAAGGCAACAGTAACTCAAATAACCTTGAGGCGGATTGGCTACAGCAGCAGAAGACCACACCGGGTGCCACTCCTGTAAGCTAAGAACAGGAAACTGAGGCTAAACATTGCCTGGTCTGATGAGTCTCGATTTCTGCTGCGACATTCAGATGGTAGGGTCAGAATTTGGCATCAACAACATGAAAGCATGGATCCATCCTGCCTTGTATCAACGGTTCAGGCTGGTGGTGTAATGGTGTGGGGGATATTTTCTTGACACACTTTGTGCCCCTTAGTACCAATTGACCATTGTGTCAATGCCACAGCCTACCTGAGTATTGTTGCTGACCATGTCCATCCATTTATGACTACAATGTACCCATCTTCTGATGGTTACTTCCAGCAGAATAACACGGCATGTCATAAAGCACGAATCATCTCAGAATGGTTTCTTAAACATGACAATGAGTCCATGTTACTCAAATGGCCTCCACAGTCACCAGATCTCAATCCAATAGAGCACCTTTGGGATGTGATGGAACGGGAGATTCACATCATGGATGTACAGCCGACAAATCTGCAGCATCTGTGTGATGCCATCATGTCAATATGGACCAAACTCTCTGAGGAATGTTTCCAGTACCTTGTTGAATCTATGCCACGAAGGATTAAGGCAGTTCTGAAGGCAAATGGGGGTCCAACCCAGTACTAGCAAGGTGTACCTAATAAAGTCCGGCCACTTTATTTATGAGTGTATAAACCTACCATCTGAATCCAGACATCGCTCAAATTTAAGGGACAGTTGATGTGTGTCATAACAGCGAACTCTGGGTTTGTATGTTCCTGGGGGAAGGAAAAAAAAAACAGAGCATTTTTTCTTTATCTTTCTGAAGTGATAAACTACAAGAGGGTTTTTGAGGCCAAAAGTCTGTCTTACCTGCTGCCAGGATAAACTGACCATCTCGGGACACTTTGATGGAACTGCACACTGTGGGCATCTCAAAGTCCTGGATGAGCTCAATCCGCCGCTGGATGTCTGAAAAACAAACAAACAAACAAACAAAAACAAAAAAACAGAATGGAAGGGATACGTAAAACGCTAGGAAGAAATTAACTTGTCTGCATGGATCACCCCGAAGCTATCTACTCACCGACATCTTTTTTTTGAAGCTGTCTTTTCTTTCGATCCGACAACCACTGCAACAAGAAAGATAATTTCAAGCGGAAAACACACACACATCCTGGCTAACTGGGCTAGCATTAACAGTCAACCCGCTACAGTCACGCGTTTACCTCTGGGAGAGACTTCCCATAACTAAGGTTATAAATTTTCACATCGTTTATGTTGGAGATCTGCATTTTAGGGGTTCACCTACTCCTCTTCATCCACGTTGTGATACCACAGAAAAAAGGTGAGTCTCCATAAAAGTGTCCGAGTCGAAACAATATCCGCCTACATATTTTCGCAATAAAGTTTTTAAAACGCTAAAAGATAGTTTAGCCTAGCCTCTTTATATAACGCCTTTTAATACCAAATTAAAAAATATCATAGTTTTACAATTATTTTGAACCATTCATCCATTATCTTATTTTTTGAATGAAAACGCCTGGGATAAGATAAGTTCAACTCATATTAAAAGCACTAATGGCGTGCAATAAAAAAAAGTACACATCGTGCAGCAGCAATAAGCTAATAAAGTGTCACAGATGTGGTTTAGTGCAGTATTATTGTGCAGAGTTCAGTACTCTGACAGCTTGTGGATAACTGTCTTCAAGTCTGATTGAATATAGTTTTATTCAAGGTCAATTACAAAATAAAACTCAATAAATCTAAAAAACGGGTAGTGTTTGTTTCATTTTTGCGGTTGTCTGGTTTGGAAACTATTCCACAAAGTATTGCGAGATAACGCAAAGACTATTGCGTAACAACGCAAAAAGTATTGCGTGGGGACGCAAAAGAAGAAAAAAAAAATCCAATGTCCTTTCGCGTGCTTTGTAGATTCCAACGTGATTCCAGACCAACCGGAAAATATGGGGTTGTGTCCCAAGTCAGGGGCTGGATCCCTCGAAGGACCCGGTCTACGTGGGCTGGGTCCTTCGTCCTCGCTAAACTACGGAGGCCGGAAGTGAGCTGCTGCGAATTGGGACGGTCTAGCCTCACCACTGGGAAGGCTGGTGAGGCAAACTCCAAACACGTCGGAGCACGTTTGAAATTAAGTGATGTCTTGATAAATCAAACAGATATTTCGCGTCTACACAGTTATATTCCCGCACTAAAAACGCAAGGAATCATGGGAAATGATGGGCATACTCCCGACCCATCCTTCAAATCGGGCAAAGGAAGAACACATTTGTTGGCCACAGGATTCATGAATTGGGACAGTGTGGAAATATAAATGCCTTATCATTAGTAGCTAAAGCTAAGATATATTTGGGATTTGCTGCTTATAGATTGATTATTATTAGGAGTTTTTAGTTATGCTTTTGAGAGTTAGAAAAATCCTTAAACAGTAGCTTCTAGTGTGGTCACACAATGAGTGTTTATTATTCAAGGTTAAAGCTTGCAGGTGTTTTCTGTCTGTATCGTGAGAAGCCGGCAGTATATTAGGGAGGCATTTTACTCCTCTCACTGAAGATTACTGAAGACGTGTGAGAAACTGACCTTCAGCAAAAGAATGTATGAGAAAACTGAGAAGGGCTGCACAACAAATGTAAAATGTATATTTCCGGTAGTATGTGTGTGTTCAATAAAAAAACGGTGCAGGGGAGAGAAAAACAGATGTGTTCCTGACTACGCATCTCTTCCCCGGCCGGGTGAATCAGCTTCAACCTCTTGTCCGTGTTTTGTTTTCTTAGACATTTAAATTTAGTTTTTCTCGTTGAGAATTAAGATGCTTTGACCAAATAAACGAACACGCAGGAGTTTAGGAGGACTACTCCAACAACTTGGTGACCCCCGACGTGATTTGGGAAAAGCGAGGACTTTCGGCTAAATCAGAACTTCACCAAAAGACGTCTGACACTAGGGTACCCCCGCACTTCTTACAAGGTAAGCAGAAACCTGCTTAAAATGAACTCGGCACTTTTGGCATTGTCGATAGGCCTAAATTCTTGGTGTCAGATGTCTGAGTAAGTGAAATGTTCTGCTAAATTTAAAATGTGTAGACCAGTGTGTTAAGATAATATAAAAGAGGTCAAGTAAAGTAAAGTGAGAAAATAGGGTTTGAGGCCTGTAGTTTGAAGATTCTACAAATTCTGTTTCCTGAGTTTGACAACTCCACATGTTTTTTGACAAGAATTCTTGATTTCGCTGGGTTGAAGTCCCGGAGGGTGGGGACCTCTGAAGTGTAAACAGTTTTCTTGAGGTTTGAAAGAAGGTTGTTCATTGTATTCTGGAGTCAGAAAGCTAAGACCGGGCAAAAACACAAAGGTTTGAATGCTGTGTTTTATTCAAATTCTGTCTGAATAAAACCAGATTACACATGTGGTAATTCATAAAACACATAGTCTGAAGTCCCGTGAAGCTATAAGTTACTGTGAACAGTTTGTATGAATCTGTAAGACCAGTAACAGTGAGAGCATGACTGTGCGTTATAAATGACATTTGTAACAAGACCAGCATGAGAAAACTATGAGCTGAATAGGATAATTCAGCAAGACTAGTCAGAAACTGGAGTGCATTTAGTGCACTCCAATAATAGATAAAAGTGCACTAACATAAAGACACATAAAATAAATGAGCTGTCCTCGGAAGAATAATCTGTGAGACAGACTTGTTAGGAGGAGTGTGTGAAAAATACGGTGTGACTGGAGAGAGGCGCAGCGGTTCGCCAGACTCTCATTGCAGGTGAATGAATGCAGCATTCCTGTATGGAAACCTAACTGGTGTCAACAATGACAGAGTGCTGATAAGCTGCTTGGTTTGGGGGAAACTGAGGTGTCTTGAGACATGTTTATGTCACTCTCAAAATAGTCCAGATACCAGGGACATAGCGTGCCATATTTTCTGGACGCCCCAGTTGACCAGTGAATGAACAGAGTGGAGTGAAGAAAGGTGTGAATACTTTTTTGAGTGCTAATACTTTTCAGAGTGCCAATACTTTTCAGAGAGCTAATACTTTTTTGAGTACTAATACTTTTCAGAGTGCTAGTACTTTTTTGAGTGCTAATACTTTTCACAGTGCCAATACTTTTCAGAGTGCTAATACTTTTCAGAGTGCCAATACTTTTCAGAGTGCTAATACTTTTTTGAGTGCGAATACTTTTCAGTGTGCTAATACTTTTTTGAGTGCTAATACTTGTGAATACTTTTCAGAGTGCTAATACTTGTGAATACTTTTGTAAGATTTGAAAACTTTTTAGGGTGCCAAATACTTTTGGAGGTGGGAAAACTTTTTAAGGTGCTAATACTTTTGAGGGTGATAAAACTTTTGGTGAAGAATTTATACAGGCTAGCAGGATGGACGGTGAATTTGACCGGGAAACAGATGACAGAAAAACAACAGAAAAGTTGATTAAGAAGATGAATCAGAAAATACAGGAGGAGGTCGAAAAAGATGGAACTGATGAAAAGAGCAGAAAAAACGTGGGAAGGTGGTTTTGGCTGAATATGAAGAAGGCTAAGAAAGAAAGAGAGTTGGCTGAGGAAAAATGCAAAAATAGTGGACGGTTTAAAGAGAAGTTTAAAGAAACAAGAGATAAAGCAGCAAAGAATGAGATGTGTTTGTCGCAAATGGTGCTGATATGGCAGGGAGGTAAACATGCTATGTTTGACAAACCCCACACAGCACCCACCAACACACACACTGGAGATAAACCGCCACCATATGGTCTTCCTCCTCCAAAATCCGCCATTAAGGAATCTTCTTCTCCCACTCCGTTGGGCCTTTACCCCACATTGGACATTTCTGGGGGCAGACTGAGGATTACTGGTTTGCCTGAACAAAACTCTCCAGCAGGCGGAGCTTCAGCTCCCCCACCACAACCACCCCCCACAGCATCTTTCTCTACTGTGTCTTCCGGACCTCTGTCCGGTCATATATCTCCCGGAAATCCTTTCACTTCATCCGATTGTACCTCTAAATCATCCACAGTTGAAGAACCCTCTCTTGACACATACAGAGGGTTGCCTCTTGACAATTGGAACGTGCGTCAGATGAAAGAACGTCTCCAACAGATTGTTGACTCTGCAGGTCCTCTTGACTCATCTCTACCCCCACAGCCGCATACCAATTACTGCAAGCTTAACCAAACTCCCACCCAACCCGCTCCTCAACACACTCCACAAACCCCACAGCCAACACAGGGCTCAGTAGTCATGGCCCTTAACGGCCAGTGGTACCCAGGCCCCCAACCCTTGCCTACTCCTATTTTCGTTCCACGGACCGTCAATGCTTCCACCCCGGCGGATCCCGCCCCCCCAGTCAATGAGCCCACTAGTCTAGCGGAAGAAAATGAGGAAGGTGTGGGGTCCTCATCCGTGCATAGTGGGCCCATACCTAATAGGTATCTTTTGCGTGAGGTGGCATCTAGGGAGCCAGGACATAAGTACAATTTACCGCTTCTTGAACAGCCGGGGTCCAGAGGTCAAAGAAAATACAATCCTTTCTCCTTAGGAGATCTCACCACTCTGTGCGACAAATTACCCCCTATCACAGAGGGTGCATCTATTTGGTTGCAAACATTGGATTCTTTAACTGCAGGTACCACTTTCGCTCTAGGGGACTACCGCGCAATTGCAGCACGTTGCATGAAACCACACAGCTGTAGAGAGGTTGAAGCGACTGCTCGCTCCCTTCTCTTCCCAGACACAGCTCATTTCTCTCTCCATGCCCAAGACATAGGGGACGCGTTGAGGGAGTTATACCCTGTAACCAGGGGGCGCACTATCCCTAAATTTGAATGGAATCCAAAAACCAATCCAAGAGAATATTTGGACCAGTGTAAATCCATGTGGCAAACACAAACCGGTATTAATCCAGCCAATGAGGGCTCACAGAGGGATTGGTTCAGAGATGCTGTGTTAAGAGGCTTACCCACACAGGTTAAAACCAACATGGAGGACAATCCTGATTTGTCAGGGGCTGATACTGGAATATGGGACTGCCATTTAATTAACCATTTATCTAAAATAAGAGAGGAAAATAAGAAAGATGAGGAAGAACTTAAAACATTACAAACTCCGCTACTGAAAATGCAGTTAGCTGAAGCAAAACAAAAAGCTGGAGAAAAGAAGAAAGAAGGTAAAACCCCTAAAATAATGTATGAAAGTGCTGTGTCCCAACCTCCACAAGCTCCTCCCTTTCCTGACCACCAGGACACGTTTGCACAGGGGCCTATGGCCTCTGGTCCTTATCAGGCACATGCTGGTCGCTTCAGGGGAGGTTGTGAGCCCAGGGGAAGGGGATTCCAGCGAGGACCGCCACAGAGGGGGGGAATGCTGATGTGTGCTATTACTGCAAAGAGCCTGGTCATTGGAGCAGGGATTGTCCCTACAAACGCGGTCCACATGTGGGTTATGGATGGCATGGACCTATGGGAGGGCCTGCGAGACGCCCACAAAGGGGACGAGGTGGTTCATCACGTGGAGGCCAACAGCAGCAGCCTTCACTCCAATTGCCAGCCTGGGATGAGCCCAGTCACTGGCCAGACCACCATTGAGGGTCCCCACAGAACCCCCCGGACAGAGGAACTGAGGACCCCTTACTGTCCATGACGGTGTATGGACAAAGTCTTCGTTTTCTAGTGGACACTGGGGCTACATGCTCAACCATCCAACAAGCCCCTCCTAACACTCTCTCCACAAGGGCTACCACTGTCATGGGGTTTTCTCTGGCTAAACAGGTCCTACCTTACACCAAGCCCCTAAGAACTGAAATAGGAGGGCAAATTTTGAACCACAGCTACTTAGTGTCCGCAGACACACCAGTAAATTTACTGGGCAGAGACATGTTGATCAAAATGGGCGCAACCATTCTGTGTGGTTCAGACGGACTGCAGGTGCATCTTCCTAATGGCACCCAACTCTCATGTGGCAGCAACACATTTTTTTCACATGGACAGTATTTAATCCAGCCCTTGCCCGATCCTAAGGCTGACATTTACTGGGTCTTGCTACACCCAGAAATCACGGCATGCAGAGGTGTTCTCTCTTCCTTCCTTCGGTGGAAATCCTGGATCTCCACTCTGGCACCCTATGTTCCTCCCCCTGACCCACCACATGTCACACTGTTTTATGACAGAAATAACTATGAATGCTACCAGGAAAGCTTTGCTGAAAAGCTGGAGGGTAAGACATGGGACATTGTCACCACTGATATTTATGTAGCTCCAGAGGGCATTGTCGCCTCTGTACAGTTATCAAAAGAACAGGAAGAGTGGTTTACAATGTGGTCTAATGGCGTTCCCCACGTTTCTTTAGCCCTCCATCCAGGACATGAAGCACGTGAGTTAGGGGGTGTGTTAAAACGCTCCCTCTCCCTACAGGATTGGCATCTCTCTTCCACTCCTAACCTCTCCTATTCACCTTCAGGGAACACTTATCGCATTCTTAATCATTCCACAGATGTAGGCACCCTGGAACATGTACATTTAGACAGACATCATGGCAGAGAAAAATCAGATCACCCACTGGCAGCTGCAGTTGTACAGAGCATGCCCTCCACACTTTGGGCTGAAGGTCCTACGGACGTTGGTCTCATACACTGTACTCCTATTACCTTTCAGCTTACTTCTGATCAACCAATCTGGAGATCTCAATACCCTCATAAACCCGCTGCTGAACTGGGCATTGAGAGCACAATAGAGGGGCTGTGGAATGCAGGTGTGTTGGAGTCGGCTGTCTCCTCCTTGTGGAATACACCTATCTTGCCAGTAGAGAAAAAAGGGACAGGAAAATGGAGGATGGCACATGATTTGAGAGCTATTAATGCAGCACTGTCCACTCCCACTGTCCCAGTTCCAAATCCTTATGTCGCTCTCACTAACCTTAATCCGGAACATGCATGGTTCACATGCATTGACCTGGCCAATGCTTTCTTTTGACTGCCTTTAGCTGAGGAATGCAGGGACGTTTTTGCTTTTACCTATAGATCACATAGGTATCGATACACTCGTTTGCCACAGGGTTTTGCTCTATCTCCAGGAATCTTTAACCAAGTTCTTAAAGACTCTCTACAGGACTGCCCCCTTCCACCACACACCACATTGATTCAATATGTGGATGACATCCTTTTGGCAACACCAACTGTTTCAGAATGCTTGGAGGCCACGGTTGTGGTCCTCTCACACCTTGCTAAAGCCGGGTTCAAGGTCAGCAAAGCCAAACTGCAAACTTGCAGAAAACAGGTTGACTTTTTAGGTAGAGTTGTCTCCCAACCGGGCACTGGGATGTCCCCTACTCATCAGTCAGCTGTTCTTTCCCATCTCAAACCCGTTTTTGTGAAATACATGCTTTCCTTCTTGGGTCTCACTGGATACAGTAGATCTTTTGTTCCAGGATACACTGATCTCACTGCTCCACTTAGGGACCTGGTCAAAGAACAGGGCATGAGAAATCTCACTGCCCCACTGGAATGGACTTGTGAAGCTGAGGAAGCTTTTATAGCTTTGAAAACCAGCCTATCCCAAGCTGCACACTTGGCACACCCCGACTACACATTGCCGTTCTATTTAGATGTTTCTGTAACAGCACACACAGCCAATGGCATGCTGTTTCAGAAAAAAGGGGGTACTAGAACTGTCCTTATGTACATAAGTGTTTTGTTGGACAACATGGAACAAAGACATCATGAATGCACCAGACATGCAACAGGGATGGCTAAAATAATCCAGAAAACCGCCCATGTAGTTATGGGACACTCACTCCACATTCTCACATCACATGGAGTAGTGGCTTTTTGTGAACTCAAAGACATTCACACTATCACCACTGAGACAACAGAGACTGAGCAAGGTGCTTGAAGCTCCCAACATCACATACACACATGAAGGCATAAACATGGCAGACAGAATGACGTCAGGAGAACCACATGTCTGTGCAGAAAAAGTGGAGTTTAATGAAAAAAATCAGACCAGATTTCCAAAGCACATCCTTAACAGAGGCAAGAAACCTGTATACAGATGGTTGCTGTTTCAGACATGACACAGAAGGACTGAAAGCAGCATATGCAGTTGTGGAGGACACAGGGACAGACTTTGTAACAGTGAAAGCGGAAAGACTGACACACACACAATCAGCACAGAAAGTAGAAGTTTTGGCAGTGATCGTGGCCCTAGAATTAGGAGAAGGACAAAAAATAAACATTTACACAGACTCAGCATATGCCACAGGCACAGTGCATGTTGAACTGAAGCAATGGTTGAGAACAGGGTTTAGGACAGCAGGACAGAAACCCATCAAGCATGAACAGGAAATGAGAAGGTTGGCTGAAGCATTGCTCTTACCACAGGAGGTGGCAGTTATCAAGTGTAAAGGACATGATAGCAGTGATACCAGAGTAGCACTAGGGAATCAGGCGGCAGATCAAGCAGCTAAGCAGTGTGTTGGGTATCAACCAAAAAATATATTGTTGTGTTCAGAGGTAGGGTGGACACCAGAGCCCACTCTGGAGGAAGTAGTGAAACTACAAAAGGGGGCCTCACCAGAAGAAAAGTCGATGTGGAAGGTGAGAGGAGGCAGTGAGGACCAAAATGGACTTTGGAGGAGTCCAGACGGACGTCCAATCTTGCCACCAGGGCTCACCACAGCAGCCCTGGAGGAAGCCCATGGCATGGGGCATGTAGGAACCACACAGATGCTGAAAAATCTCAAACATTGGTGGCATCCTTATTTAAAACCAATGGCAGTGCATTGGATAAACTCATGTGAAATCTGCAGACAGTTCAATGCCAAACCTACCCTGAAACCAGCGCCAGGGAAATTCCCAGTGGATCCTATTGCAGGGAAAGAAATCATCATTGACTATACAGATATGACTGAGAGAGTGAATGGGTTCAGATATCTGTTGGTATGTGTGGATGCATTCACAGGATGGCCTGAGGCCTGGCCAGCAAAAAAGGAAGACAGCAAAACAATGGTGAAGTGCCTGATTAATCACTACATCACCAG
This sequence comes from Girardinichthys multiradiatus, assembly GCF_021462225.1. Taxonomy (NCBI): domain Eukaryota; kingdom Metazoa; phylum Chordata; class Actinopteri; order Cyprinodontiformes; family Goodeidae; genus Girardinichthys; species Girardinichthys multiradiatus. Next base: position 20,081,544 of record NC_061811.1, on the reverse strand, counting down.
GCACGGTTTTCCTGCCAAAATCAGATCAGACGATGGCACACACTTTAAAAATGAAGAGCTGAAAGAAGTGGAAAAGTTTTTGGGTCTCAAACATTCTTTTGGGACAGTGTACCATCCACAGTCCCAGGGCAAGGTGGATAGGATGAATCAAACACTCAAAACCAAATTGGCTAAAATCTGTGCACAGACCAAAATGAATTGGGTCACAGCTTTACCATTAGCCTTAATGTCAGTAAGAAGCTCTGTAAATCAGAGGCATGGTCTAACTCCACATGAACCACAGAATGGAAGACCTTTTCCAGGCCCACATACCAGGTTGCCATTTCTAACTGAATGTGAACAATCTATGTCTCACCGTGATTAATGTAGATCTCTCCACAGCTTGGTTGCAACATTCTCAAAACAGGTGGCCGCCCAACCATCCGAGGTTCGAGCCACCACCTCAGACGCGGAGTGGATCCTTCTGAAAGTCATCAAACGGAAGTGGTCAGAGCCCAGGTGGACGGGCTCACATGCGGTGAGCGTCAAGGGCAAAGGAGACACGTGGTATCATTGGAGCCAGTGTGCAGCAGCAGAGGCACCACAGAGATCGCTGCCAGAGGTCCAGCAGAACCTGAGGGACAACACCAGCACACCAGAAGACCTTTCTCACCCAATTCAAGGGGCAGAATAATCCCCTTGGGTGAGAAAGCGTTCGTTTACACCTAAAGGTTAGTCTACACCTTAGGTGCACGGTCAGATCAGTGGTCCCACCAATAGGGGCAGAATAATCCCCTGGTGAGACCACTTAGCTCCAGGTCAGTCTACACCTGTGAGTGAAGACCAGGACATCACACAGAAGAGGCGGATGTGATCGAGCTTTCCTCTCTTTCACTGGTGGTTGTAGCTGCTCTCCCACCAAAGAACTGAACTGAACATTCTGAATAAAAAAAAAAAAAAAAGAATTATTTTTGTGTTTCACCATATTGTTAATCCTTATCTTCCTTTACAGGTACCTTTGAAAAGAATGGGAGATCAAAAGTTAGGACCCAGGCCCCTTAAGGGTTGGGTCATGGGAGGTAAAGGTGTTTTATCATTTTTCATTGTCACATTGATTTTAGGTTTGTATTGTGAACTTCCTTTGCAGACATGCTCCAGTCACCCCAAGATCAATAAAAGACTATCCAAACCCCAGGATCCAGATAAATGTCTCCAGGCGTTTGGGGGAATAGAATTAAATTACACTCTCGGTGCGACCACGACTTTTCATTTTGATCTCTGCGACGTTATCAATTGTAGCTCTTACCAAATCTCAGGCAGCACATGGTTGACGAGGCTCCACTATTACCTATGCGCTAATGTGAGTCCACAAGTGCAGACACACCCACCCCTTTGTGCGGTAGGGAGTGGAGAAATACTATATATTACAGCGGACCATGGAATACCAATATTTTTAACCCTGACCCGACACCTGAACTTGAAGCGCTAAACATATCCCTGACACGCGGTAGTTTACCGAATACCGCCTCAACCGGGCAACAGCCATTTCTTTTAACCCTTAATGCCTTGACACATAACCCCCTAGGAGCACACAACACCTATTTCATGTTTGGTCTTCGACTAGGATGGAACACACAGAATCCGGAAGGCATCATCAAGATAAATTTCGTAAATCACTCCAATCAGGCAGAGTCAGACAAGGGGAGGATAAAGATAGACTACAACACCTTAAAACCCATAGAAATTATCCAGATGGCCACGGGATATACTGAAGATAACCTCTGGCTCCAATGAATATCTCAGACTGCCAAAGAACAAAGTAAATCAGATTGTGTGGCATGCGCGGCTGCAAGACCACATTTAACTACTGACCCTGCTCCCCTGTACCCAGAGGACAATTGGGGTTACAATTGCATGATTCAACTGACCAACGAGGCGTCTCCTGCTAACTGTACAACGTTGGCCAGGATTTTCCCTCCCATTCCTAACAATACTAAAACAGGACCGTTCACACCTACTAAAGCCAATGGCACGTATACTTGCTTGAACTTCACATCATCCACCCCCAAAGTGAATGTGGGGCAAATCCCATCAGATTGGTGTAATATTACTACACCGGGTAACGTTATTGGTCCTTGGGCCACATCTGGACTCTATTATTACTGTGGTGGACATAGATTACTTACCAACATACCTAAGAATACCATAGGGGTGTGTGCAATGGTGAGATTACAGGCTCCCCTTATTCTTTTTGGGTAAGGACCTTAAACGTCTACCCACTAAACATGCCCAACAAACAGCTCTCACCCGCAGAAGGCAACGGCATATTATGAAACGAAGCACTGCTGGATTTGATTTAAGTCAGGGCTCCCCCACCTATATAGATGCTATAGGTGTCCCTAGGGGAGTACCAAATGAATATAAATTGGCTGACCAAATTTCTGCAGGATTTGAGAATATACCAATCATTGCTGCCCTTTTCCCTGTGACCCCTAACAAGAATGTTGACCGCATCAATTATATTCATTACAATATCCTACGCCTCGCGAACTTAACTTGAGATGCAGTTGAGGGACTCGCTGATCAAACAGGACCTACTTCTCTTATGGCAGTACAAAATAGGATGGCCCTGGACATGGTGTTAGCTGAAAAAGGGGGCGTACGTGCAATGTTTGGTGATATGTGTTGTACTTTCATACCCAATAATACCGCCCCTGATGGTTCCGTCTCAAAAGCTTTAGAAGGGTTAAAAACACTTTCAACCACTATGCATGAGCACTCAGGAATAGACAATCCGTTCGAAGACTGGATGACTGGTATGTTTGGACACTGGAAAGGGTTGATTATGTCATTGTTTATATCCATTGCTGTTTTTGTTGCTATTATGGTGACGTGTGGATGTTGTTGTGTACCATGTATTAGATCTTTGATTGTGCGCTTTATTACTGCAACTATTGAAGGCAAGGCAACCACACCCCCTCATATGATGCCGTTGTTGGCTATCCCTGATGACGACGAGGAGCTTGAAGGGGTGTTGAGAATTTGATTCAAGTCCGCTGTGCTTAGGCTTCTGGTATAGACGTTTACTTTTTGTATTCTTTTAGTGAAGTCTTAACAGAATTCAAAAGGGGGAATTGTGGAAATATAAATGCCTTATCATTAGTAGCTAAAGCTAAGATATATTTGGGATTTGCTGCTTATAGATTGATTATTATTAGGAGTTTTTAGTTATGCTTTTGAGAGTTAGAAAAATCCTTAAACAGTAGCTTCTAGTGTGGTCACACAATGAGTGTTTATTATTCAAGGTTAAAGCTTGCAGGTGTTTTCTGTCTGTATCGTGAGAAGCCGGCAGTATATTAGGGAGGCAATTTACTCCTCTCACTGAAGATTCCTGAAGACGTGTGAGAAACTGACCTTCAGCAAAAGAATGTATGAGAAAACTGAGAAGGGCTGCACAACAAATGTAAAATGTATACTTCAGCAAAAGAATGTATGAGAAACTGAGAAGGGCTGCAAAACAAATGTAAAATGTATATTTCCTGTAGTATTTGTGTGTTCAATAAAAGAACGGTGCAGGGGAGAGAAGAACAGATGTGTTCCTGACTACGCAGATGCAGCACCTCTCTTCCCCGGCCGGGTGAATCAGCTTCAACCTCTTGTCCGTGTTTTGTTTTCTTAGACATTTAAGTTTAGTTTTTCTCGTTCAGAATTAAGATGCTTTGACCAAATAAACGAACACGCAGGAGTTTAGAAGGACAACTCCAACAATGCCTGAGTCACTTCAACTAACACCTTACAATGTGGAGGACCAGCAGCTTTACATCAAGCTCTACATGAATGATGGAGCTCATCACCTAACCAGACTGATTCAACCTCCTGTTATTCAGTTGCATCTTGAATTTTATTTAGCATTTGTCGATGTCTCATGAGCATGATGTAGACGGCTTTTAGGCTCATCTCTTTCTAAGACAGACTGGAAGAATGCCAGTACAGCAGAAGACGAGGCTTCAGTTCACATGTCCTCCATCCTATTATTACTTGGGAATGAGACACCAAGGTACTCAAGCTTCTCCGCTCCAGGTAAAGCCCGACCTCCAACCCAGAGGGAGCAATCCACCTTTTTCCAGTTAAGAACCATGGCCTTGCATATTAGTAGGTGAGGCCATGCAGAAGAGTTCATTCTTATCCCGGCTGCTTCATACTCGGCTTCGGACTATCTTCAAGACAGCAAAAAAAATTTAACATTTTCTGTTATTTAGAATCAGTCAAATCATTCAGACTTTCATAAATAAAACTGCAAAAGTTTGTAAGTCAAGAGAGAACATAGTAAAATTTATGTCATGGTTTTGTTAATTGCCTGACCCACATGCACAGCACACAGGAAATAGATTTCAGAGGAATGTCATGAGAGGATAGCCATACATTTTGGCCAGGTGCATACTGGGGTGTGGGTGCACTCTCCCAGTGCAGTTGTTCTCTTACATCTTGTTCTGATGAGAGGTGCAGTTTAGAGCAGCTGATGTGTTGTTCCAGATGAGTTTGCACTTGCGGATGTGGTGATGAACGGAGGTGACTGAGATGTCTTTCTTGTCAGAAGGGAACAATGGAGATTGATAACCTAGGGAGACTTCAAAGGGAGTGATCATACACGACCCATGGAAGCAACTGGCTCCAAACCGGATGCGAGACTGACCCTTGCATTGAGTGCAGTGCAGAATTGTTTCCAGACACGGGAGATGAATTGTGGACCACGGTCAGACAGGATTTCTTGCGGTAAACCATGGAGACGGAAGACAAGTTTAATGAGAAGTTGTGTGGTCTGAAAAGATGTAAACAGTTTCCTAAGAGGGACAAGGCCACATGCAATGGTCGATGATGGTGAAGATGGTGGTTATACCTTTGAATATGGGTAGTACGGTGATGAAATCGATGGCTATGTGAGACCAAGAGCAAGAGGGTATGGCAAGGGGATGAAGGAGGCCAGCTAGAGGTTTTTTCTGGTCTTGCTTCTGACACAGGTGGGACAGGCGAGCGTGTAGTTCTTGAAGTCTCTGTGCATGCTGGGCCACCAAAATTTACGTTGGAGAAGGGAGATGGTTCGGCTGTTACCAGGATGACAGGAGAATTTGGCTGTGTGGATCCAGTGAATGAGTTTAGATCTGACAGATGATGGGACGTAGATGCGGTTAGGTGGTCCAGTACCAGGGTCGGGTTTAGCCAGTTGGGCTTGTTTATAACAATCGCCCATGAAAGGGATTCAACAATACATTCGAGTGGAAGAATGGATGCTGGAGTCTCATCTACGTCATCAGGGAAAAAACTGGCGAGATAGTCAGGCGTTACGTTCTTGGAACCTGGGTGGTAAGAGAGGGAGAGGTTAAAGTGAGAGAAAAATAGGGACCAGCGGGAGCCCACAGACCTTCCAGCTTGCAGATAGGGCAGGTTCTTGTAATTGGTCCACAACAGCACAGGATGTTCTGCATCCTCCAACCAGTGCCGCCATTCTTCGAAGGCCAGTTTTATGGCTAGGAGTTCTCGATCCCCCACGTTGTAGTTCTGCTCTGTGGCAAGAGAAAAATGCACAGGGATGAAGTTTAGTATCAATATCTAAACGCTGTGAGAGTACGGCTCCCGCCCCAGAATCAAAGGTGTCCACTTCTAGGATGAACTGTTTCTTGGGGTCAGGTTGGATCAGAATAGGTGTGTGAGCTTTGATGAACAGTCGGTTTGCCAGGAGCCGCTGCAGTACTTGGCAGACATGCTTCTTGTGCTCAGACAGGTTCTTGGGAGTAAATGAGGATGTCATCTAGGTAGACAAACATAAAGAGATTAATAAAGTCATGGAGAACATCATTCACAATGTCTTGGAATACAGCAGGGGCGTTAGTGAGTCCAAAGGGCATGGCTAGGTATTCAAAGTGTCCAAAGGGGGTCCAAAAGGCTGTCTTCCACTCATCCCCCTGGTGTATGCGGACCAAAGTGTCCAAAGGGGGTCCAAAAGGCTGTCTTCCACTCATCCCCCTGGTGTATGCGGACCAAATGACTAATGATTTAGTTTGGTAAAGACAGTGGCTCCTTGGACGGGTTCAAAGCCAGATGCTATTGTTTTTTTTTATTGAGATCTCATTTAAGCCTCAATAGTCGATGCAGGGTCTAAGGGTTCCATCCTTTTTGGATATGAAGAAGAACTCTGCTCCTAGGGGAGAAGAAAAGTGACGGATTATGCCTGCATCAAGGGATTCATTGTTGAACTGTTCCATGGAGTTGCGTTCTGGTCCGGAGATGTTGGTAGAGGGACTCCAGGAAGGAGATCAATGGCACTGTCATATGGTCTGTGTGGGGGTAGTGAAAGGGCCTTGTGTTTTTTGAATACCTGGCTGAGATGTAGGTATTCCTCTAGGACCTTAGTGAGGTCGGGTGGTTCTGATTGAAAATTCATCAGAAGGGTAGTGATGTGATCCAGACACTGACTGGTGTATTGTTGTCGTCATTGGAGAAAATGCAAGACGGCTTCTTGGGTCTAAAGTTGAATGTTCTGTTCAGAAAGGGTTTTCCTGAGAGTGTCGGCTGGGTCAGAGTGACTTGACTGGGCATCATGGTTTGGTTTAATTGCCTGCCAAGGTGTTTGCCGCTGTTTTTGTGGAAGCCAATGCTGATTATCGGCAAACTGGATGTCATTATTGTTATAGCCAGTTACTTTTAAATTATGATGTCTTTATTGGTTTTTATTTAATAAACAGCGTTAGACCCATAACATAAGGTGGCTGTATTTACTTGAGATGGGAAATAAATAGCACTATGTGAGTGAACGATGTCCTGAAAGAATGACGAAGACTTATTGCACAAACAGCTTCCACAAAAACAGCGGCAACCGCCGAGGCAGGATTTTACAGCCGGTCTGGCACCTTCTGGCATCCTCGCGGCATCCCCTGGCTCCCTCCGGCATGCTGTCTTCTGGCAGGCAGCAGCATGCTTCTGCCAGCCTCAGCCACGAAATGCGCACGGCCCTGCTATCCCAGCGCCGCCCCAGAGATAAACTCCGCCCCCTCATTTGAATATAAGAACATGAAATAAAAAGAGCTTAAAGTGAAAAACGGGGTTAAAAAGTAAAAGTCACTGAAATACATAAAGCATTACAAAATAAAAGAGTCACAACATAAAACTCCGTTATGAAATAAGTAAATAAATAAATCTTTAAGTAAATTAAATAAATCTTTAATTGAATTAAATAAAACAAGATAAAAATTTCTTTTAACATAATTATTTTGTTTTATTTCATGGAATATTTATTAATAATTTATCAATTGCAGTATTTATTTATTTATCAAATCTTGAGTGAAACGGCTCTCCATAGCCAAATTCCTGACAATTTGAGGCCATAAAGACAAAAGAAAATTGCTTTAGCTAAAAGACTAATAAATTCTTATTTAAATTGTATTAAATAACTCAAATATGTCAAATATAATATGGTAAATTGAAGGTAGGATAGAGCAAGAGATTTATTAATTTCACAGACAAACTAAAGCTAAATGAAAAAAGGATTAAACTAAATTAATTTATTTCATTTTATAATTTTCGTATTCTCTAAATGGGTTTAATTAAAGAACTAAGTTTAAAAAGTAGGTTAATGGTGGTAAATTATTGAAAAAATAAAGATTACATTAAAGACTAATCAGAAAAAAATTGTTGGTGGAGTTTTATCCAAAACAGCACAGTGAATACTAAAAACCTGAAAACTAGGGAATTGCTTCCGTAGGATTAAAGAGAAAAGTAGCAGCCAGGCTATTAATTAAGCATGCACTTCTCATAGGATTCTGGAGACAAATGTAAGTCCACCAGTCCAGCAGGTGAAACTCGGTGCAAACTGGGTCATTAACAAGTCAATGACGCAAAAACGGCATCAAATCTACAGCAGAAAGGTTAAAAAGGAAAGAATCAGGTAGTTCAGTGGCCCAGTCAAAGTTCAGACCTCAACCTGATTAAAATGTTGTAGTGGGAGTCATGAGACCTTAAGAGATAAACAGATATCTGCAAACCTCAGCGACTAATAAAATCAGACAGAAAATGTTAGTTACTGCAGCTAAAGGTGAATCACAGGATGCACTTAGTTTTTTCCCACCTCTGCATAAATCATCATGGAAATGTCTTTATTTCATGACTGTATTAGAAGTTGAGTTTCTAGAGGTTACTCTGGATCCAAAGGTCAAATGGAAGGAATCATGATTTTAAAAGTTAATTTGCAAAAACTCAAAACAATCCTATAATGATCTGGATAGTGATATAAAATATTGTTTAAATATTACTCAACTGAATGAGACCACATGAGACTTTTTAAACTGTGTTATGCAAGGCGGATAGTATTGATTGCAAGGTATTTTAAAATTTTCAGTTTTATTTGTTGGTAAATTCTCATGCAGTTTGCTTATTTCTACAGTTTAAGTTTCTTCTCTGTACACATTCTTTGGTCATGGATGTTGTATCATGTTGTTAATGCTATTCTCTTAATGTTTATTTGCTCAGGTCACCTGAGAGATGAGAGCCTCCCGTAACAGGACAGAATCGGATGGTTGTCACACGGCGCTCCTCAGACATCAGTCCGTCTCAGGTGGAGCTGCTGCTCAGACTCAAACACTCACAGAGGTGTCATCACAGGAGGATCATGAAGGTAACCTGAGGGTATTGGGCTGGTTTAACAGCCAATTCTGGGTTGTATTTTCGTCTTATTAAGGAAACATTGAATTAAAAAACATACAGTTACTTTTAGTTTGAAAGTTGAAATATATATTTGTGTTTCCAGGAAAACATCTGATCTGTTTTATGCCAAACCAGTTCTGGTGTGGTGGATTTATGATTGATGTTCTCTATGTGAAGCACAAGGAGTCATGGCAGACTTTTGGTTGATTTCTGTCCCGCTGGACAAGACCAGTTTAACCAGTGTGGAGAAACTGAAGCGGACCATCACCAAAACCCACCTAGCCTCATCCTGGAAGTTCTCCATCCCAGATCTGAAGGTGAGGGTGTGAGTAAGCCATGTTCAACCAAAGAACCAGAAGAAAATTTCACTGAATACACTATGGAAGGGAGGGTTGTGTTGAGCGGTACAGTAGAGTGTGAGCGAGGACGCTGATGGTGTTTGGTGTCCTTCTCTGGTGCAGGGATCGAGGCTCAGGTTGCTCCCTACAGTTTGAGGCAACATTTCCATCTGACCCATTTCACTCAGCATGATCAGTGTCCTGCCTGCCTGTCAGGAAGCGGCTTTCACCACAGCTGCTAACATCTATCATTTTAAACTACTTGAAGCTTTAAAGCTCTCATTCAGATCCAGATGTTACTGTAGAAAGCTGGGTCGTATTTAGAGATTATAAGCTTTAATGTATAATAATTGACTTAAAACATGACTAATGAGTACTCAAAGAAAACCATAAAAGCTTAGATTCTCTCTCACAAAGTACTAATTGATCGGTTGGCGTCAAACAGAAAGTACCACACTACAAGTCTCTTACAGAGACTGTGTGAATTACAAAAAGTACTGGATGTAAAAATTGATACCCAAGAATTTGAAGATAGCGACTTAACCTGATTTAGCCATGATTAAATTTGCACACGAAAAAACATTAAAAAATCCCACACAAACGAAGGAAGGCATATGGGAAGCTCCAATATTTTTATATTTTAACAAAAATTACCCATTGTTGATTGGCCAGACTGAAATCCTTTGTACATGTGGCTTAAATAAGCCTCTTTTGTGAGGTGGCTTGGCTCAGCTTTAGAGATAGGGTGAAGAGGTCCCTCATCTGAATTGGACTCAGAGTAGAGTCGCTTCTCCTCCGTATTAAAAGGAGTCAGCTGAGGTGGTTCTGGTGTCAGATCGCAATACTCCCAGGGTGTCTCCCTTTAGAGGTTTTTGTAGATCCTTGGGCTGACTCAGAAATCACTGGACAGACTATACATCCATTCTGGGCTGGAAACAGCTCAGGATCCCCCAGATCAAGCTGTGCCACTTGGGAAAGCAATGTCTTGTTTTCCTGAATAGATCCAATCCTTGGAAAACAGTGCAACTATTGCTTGCTTTTAAATATGAAAAGGTCTAGCCTCATCTTAGTTATGTGATTTCCTAAGTGTCCATATCTAACTCTCTGTTCAAACAGCTAGTTTTTTCCTGGATGTTCAAATTTACTGCTGTTTCACTTTATAATAGTGGCTGTAACTGTATTTATTTTGACCTTCGTATTTGCCGGTTTATTATTTAAAATATTGCCCCATCAGCCTGCCATGAGCTCCCTGTATGAGTAAATCTTTCCATCTCATTACTTTATGTCAGTCTGGTCTATGTGAGTGAACACACTTTTAGACCCATGTTGTATTAGAACTTTAATACCAAGATACTACCAGTACAGACTATTAGTGTCTTTTATATGAGTGAACAGCTGTTTTAATGCCTAACCTCTTAATTTCGCAGTTTGGCAGAAGAACAATTCACACAATGTTGCAAGTTGAAGCCTTATCTCAAGTAATTTGAAAAAGAGCTGGGTAAAAATATTAATTTTGGTTTATTTTTCAAATCTGAGAGGAGTCGATTATATAACAATTTTCAACAGTGAAAGAAAGATTTATGCAATATGATGTCAGAAAGACTACAATAAGTTTCTGTTAATTTAGACAAATCTGATTAAACATCTATAAACAACTTCACAAATTTAACATGATTTGTACCTGAAAATGTTCACATCATCAAGCCTTGAGTCAAGACTTGATGATGTGGGGGGCGTAACTGTAACAATATAGAAGCTTATTTTTTGTTGTTAATCATAGGCTGTTGGTGTTTATTGCTCTCAGTCTAGTATGTCTGTCTGTCTGACCAATGATCAGCGTGTTTGCATAAATACAGCTAGCTCTAGGGACTGACTGAACACGCAAGAGTCATTTGGAGCACTAACCTCTTCAGGTATTATCAGTACTATTGTTTATAAATAAAGGAATAACAACAAGAAAAGTGAGGTGGGGGATGAATCCTAAAGTTTACAGGCTTCTAAACTAATTATGTTATCAGATCTGTCATGAGCTTTCAATGATGATGGATGTTGCATCACTCACGGCAACATTATCGCTTGTGTTTCTGCTGATGCTGCAGGTGGGGATTCTGGACAGTCTGGTTAGAGTGTCAGACGACCTGTCAAAGCTCGACACGCTGACTGAAAGGTAAAACAAACATACAAGAGATGAATGAATTCTGTTGATCATTTTCAGCCTGCGGTGAAACTTTGTCCTTCATTGAAACCAGCAGCTCTGAGCATGTGTTTGGTCTGCATCATGAATGATTAATGGTTAGGGCCAGGTGACGATTAGTTTTTCCTCCTGATTTTAAATTCCTTGTTGGTATATCTGAGCTGGTGCTGCGTAAGTGATGAAGTCAGGAGCTCCCCACAGTTCCAGGAATTAGAAAAACAAATAATAGATTTACATTTGTATCCTAGAACAGACGTATTAATGCAACGCAGTGAGGGTGGAATGTGCTGTGCCTTGCAAAATCATACTCTTTGAACTTTTTCAGATATGAGCTCAGGTGAGTCAATACTTTTTAGAGCCAACTGCATGTTACCGCGATTACAGCTGCAAGCTTCACCTAGTGACTGAAATTCTTACTTCTCCTTCTTTGCAAAATAGGTTTCTTTTTTTCTAAAAAAAAATAAACAATCCCACAGCATGATGCTGCCACCCTTATGTTTTACTGTGGGAATTGGGTTTTCAGGGTGATGTGCCATGTTAATTTTCCACCAGACATAGGGTTTTGCATTTGGGCGAAAAGGTGTTGTGTGGTGTGCATTTGTATTCAGCCTCTTCTTACTCTTACATCCTTGAATACAATCCAGTAGAACCAAATGCTGAGTAAACAGAGTCCATCTGTGTGGGGGAATCTGGTGACCTGCCTTTACAAAAGAGTTAAAAGAACAAAGACATTGTTATAGGAAAGTGATTGGAAGCCCTGTTTGCAGTTTGCCACAAGTCCTGCAGGGGACACCAAACATGTGGAAGTAGGTGCTCTGATCAGAGAACACCAAATTAAATAATTGTTTTGCCCCACATGCAATATCCCATGTGTGGTGGAGAAAAACAAGCTCAGAGGGAACAGACCATCCCTTTGGTGAAACATGGTCATGACAGCATCATGCTGTGGGGATGCTGTTCTTCAGCAAAGACAGGGATGCAAGCTGTTTTGTAAAGAAGTACGGGCAGAAATTTGAGTCTCTAGATGTGCAAAGATGGTAGAGACATATCCCAACAGACCTGCTGTAATTGCTGCCCTCAGTGGTTCTAAAAAGTATTGACTCAACTGAATACATGTGCATGCTACACTTTCAGAATGTTATCTGTAATAACTGTTGGAAAAGTAATGTTGTGTTTTTCTATAACATAAAATCTCAAAGAAGTAAAATGACGATGTGTGTCCAACGTGACAACATGTGAAAAAGTTCAAAAGTAATGAATACTTTAAAAAAAAAGGAAAAAGGTGATAAAAGTATAAGTGAATTAAATATGCTGATTTCATGTCATTTCTGTTGCCTGATCAGCGTGATCAAAAAAACCTGCCAGTGCTTGAAGGAGGTGATGGAGCCTCCTGGCGACAAAGTTCAAGAATACGCCTTAGCCAACGGAGGTGACTCACACAAACACACCAAAACAGTCAGATGAAATTAAATCTAGCTAATAAAACATTTAATATGTGTGTGTGTGTGTGTGTGTGTGTGTGTGTGTGTGTGTGTGTGTGTGTGTGTGTGTGTGTGTGTGTGTGTGTGTGTAAAAGGCACGTGCATACTACAGCTCACGCTGATGTTTACCAAAACAAACCAGACTAACCTGATTCTGACCTCTCAGACCACAGGATGAATCAGAGGAGCGCAGCTCCGTCACCACTGAAGACTTACCTCACATCTCTAAGAGGTATTACATTATTTCTGCTGACAGCTTTGACCTCAGCTAACGGTGTTTGTGTTTGCAGAGCTTTTGTCCTATTTGTGGTCTGGTGTTGTTTGTTTTGTTCTCAGTGGACCTGATTAACTATGTCACCAAGTTTCAATGGGACAAAGCCAAGTATCCCACAGCTCTGCCTCTCTCCACCTTGACAGACCTCATCAACAAGGTATAAAATTCTTAAGGTCCACTTGGGACCAAATTGTGTCCTTTCAAGTATCTGAACAACTTTGTAATCTTTGAAGTGGTCTTGATCAGTAGATATTCAAACTTTCAGATGGTATTTCAATGTTTCCTTAACACTGGCAGCTTTCAGCACATTTTAGTCCATTTTGTTTACTTTGTTAAACCACTTAATTCTGATTTATAAATTATTAAAGCGATTCTCCAACCACTCTATGATGATTCTCAAACCACTCACATTATAATCTACAAACATGGTATACAATAAATATGTTTCTCATTGCCAACCTTTGATGGATCATTTTCTGTTTGGCTATTTTCTATCAGTACATACTGTACAACATGCTGTCATGGTGTACGTAGCAGAGCTGGATCAAGATTATATGGGGCCCTGAGTAGAATCTGATTGAGGACCCCAATCCATTTTTACAATATTTATTAAATACACTACAGTAGAAAGGTTTTTGCCCCCCGTGCAGATGTCTTGTTATTGTAATTAAATACTTAAATATCTCAGATCATCAGACAAACAACATTTTGACCAAGATAAGGAGAGTAAAATGTTTTTTTCTGATGATTATTTAATATATTAGGATAAAAGCCATCCAAATCAACCATCCTATGAAAAAACACACTTAGCTGCAACAACTGCCACAAAAAGTGTTTTCAATTGTTGTGGAGGAATGTGGTCAACCCTGCTTTGAAGAATCGTTTTAATTCAGCCACATTGGAAGGTGTTTGGGCATCAACAGCCTGTTTAAGGTCATGTCTCTGCATCCCAACAGGATTTGAGCCCAGGTTTTTTTTAGGCCACTCTAAAACTTGTATTATTTCCTTTTTGAACCATTGAAAGGTGGACTAGCTGGTGTGCTTTTGATTATTGTCCAGCGGCATAACTCAACTGTGCCTGAGCTTAAGACCATCACACTACCTTTCCAATGTTTGACTGTTTTTCTGAAATACCTAGTTTTACACCAGATGTGATGGGACACACACCTATAGAAAAATATCCATGTTTCATGTCTCATCAGTTGTCAGCATATTTCCCAAAAGGTCTTGAAGATCATAATGTTTTTGTCAATAGTGTTTTTTGCCGTGGATCTTTCCCATGCATTTTTTGCCTGCTTTCCTTCTAAATATTGAAATATGACCTCTTACTTTAACTGAGGCAAGTCAGGCCTGCAGTTCTTTAGATCTTGTTCTGGGTTCTTTGTGACCTCCTGGATGAGTTGTTGATGGTCACTCTTCTGAAGGTTCACCACTGTTCCATGTTTTTTCCCTTTGTGCATAATGGCTGGTTCAGTGGAGTCCCAGACTCTATGATCTCTTTCTTACATATTATTGGATTTCTTTGGATCATGACATAGTTTGCTGCTTTAGGAGATCATTTAGCCTACTTCATGTTGTCAAACATGGTCTATTTGAGTGAACTGTTTTATTCTGCAAGTCAGGCAGTGATTATACCTGGGGTTTAAAAGTGAAATATGTTTAATCGAAGGTAATTCATTATATAAATGGATTGGGTTCGGGGTTAGTCTTTTTTCTTTTGTACTTATTCGGATTGTCTTTCTCTGATCTTAAAATTTGTTTGAAGATCTGAAATATTTAAGTATAAAAGCACTGTAAACAGCAGAAATTAAATTTAGGAAACAAAGTACCTCCCTGGTCTGGCAGTTGTGTCCAGATTACATTATTTCAATCCAGACTCAGTGGAGTCAGGGAGGAAGTGTCATAATGTGGTTTGCGGGCAGACCAAAGTGCAGACAAGAGCTGGGCAGCAACATGTTGTAAAAGGTTTTCTGCTTTATTTCCAGGGGTTATCAAAGAAACCAAACAAGGCACTGCAGATACAAACAAAAGTCCAGATCCAAAAAAAACTTACAAGAGGTTCTGCAGGAAACATGGAAAAACTCAGCACAAATACGTGGGTTGAGAACGGGGTATGACAAACACAAGGAACCAGTCACAAACAATATCAAAACCAACTAATATACTGAGGGATAACAAAGGGCAGGTAATCAGAGAAAACAGGGAACAGGTGTGACAAGGAGGCAGGGAAGCAGAAGGAACAGGTGAAACAAATACAAAGGCTGAGGATGGGCAAAGTAACTAATAAAAAACAGAAACACAGACCAAGATAAATAATCAAATGGGGAATACGAAAACTAGAATAATCATGACTAAAGTAAACAGAGAAACTAGAGGGAACATAGGAACAACAATAACAACCTAAGAACAAACAAAGAACCCATAAAGAAAACCTTAATACAAAAGTAAACAAACCTAACCACACTGACTGAATTAACTGGAAAGGAAACAGAAAATAAACTAGAAAACAAGAAGCATGCAAAGGAACAAATAATAAACCACAATAAAACACAAACATACTAAAGAGAAATAAAACTAGAGAATCCAGGGAAGACCAAGAACTATAATAATTACAATAATAATAATAATGATAAACCATACAAAGTAATAAGAAAACAACCATAAAATAACTTAAGAAGTAAACACTAGGAGGCCGAAGAGGGAGAAAAGAAAACATGATACAAAAACCAAAATAGAAACATCTAAGCAAAATAAATCACAAGAATCCATAAAACAAAGTCCAAAATGCCACCCCGTGACAGGAAGTAACAGTTGTTATTCATTTATTAGTCAACTGTCTTTAAAATGTTACTCCAGTGCAGACAAATGCAGCCAAGAAATTATTAAACCAGCACAATTAACGTATGACTGCTAACATGAGTGTTTAGCTATGAATATTGTTCTCTGTATAATTCTGAAGTATTAAATCAATTTAATTTGTCCTCTAGCATCAGTTGAAGGAGTTGAGTCAAAATCTGAGCTCTAAGAACGCTACAGTTTTTACCTTCATACACATCAGAAAATAAGGCTTTCTAATTCAAAAGAAGTAATCACAAGTGTCTATGCCACTAATGCTGATATTTACATGAAGAACTGTGGATGATAGATGGAGGAATGTCTTAGCAAAGGTAAACTTGATGCTGAATATGCTACAGGAAATATCACAGGTGGAGACTGAGTTAAGATCCCGAGCCACAGCCTACAACAGCCTGAAAGCCACCTTACAAAGCCTTGAACACAATCTGAAGTGAGTGACATGCATGTTATATATACTTATATGGGCAGGATAATTTACTGAAGTATATGTTGGGTGTTTTCAGTGGAAATCTGCAAACTCGCAGTCTGAATGATATTGTGAGGAAAGAAGACCTGGTGGTCTCTGAGTATCTAACAACTCTGTTGGTGGTGGTAAGCAGGTCGGTACTAAAACATCTTTCCTTGTTTGTTTTCGTCCTGGGATGTTCTGCAAATGTAAAAGTGTTTCTTACTGTGTTATCCATCCCAGAGAAAAATATCTGCAGTGGGAAAAAAGCTACGAATTCCTGTCAGAGTTCGTGGTTCCACGGTCGAGCCGGTGAGTTTTAGTGCAAGTGCAACAACGAGCCTCCAAAACTCCTGTTCTCAGACTCCAGGAGGTCAAACTGGGAGCAGGTGTTCACAGAAAGTAAGAGTCTGTGAGGCTTGGATCAGCAGCAGGGAAGGAATATCTGTATTCCGAGCACAGAATGGTGCCAGATGAAGCTCTTAATAATTAAACACTTTATATCAAACCAAAACACAAAGCATCAGCAGAGTTTCCAGTTTTAACAAATTGAAAAAGAAGTTAAAGTACAGACCCTAAACTTTTCCCGCTGTAGGAAAACACTGAAAAGTTAGAATAAACTTGAAAAAGCAAAAATATTTAAAACCTGAAGCACAGAAATCAATATTTAACACCCATATATACGAGTCATATTGGCAGTTGCCCAGGGCAGCATTAGAAAGCGCATGCAGATGAGCACGAGACTAAAAAAGATATAACTTATCTGTCAGTTGCACCCTGACAAGGTTTTCTGTTGCATTTAAGCAAATGAAGGCATTGGGGAAGTTGGCGTCTCCATATGTTGAGTGACCCAGAATCTCATTATCTCATTCTGATTGGTTGGAGAGTGGCAGGAGGGGATCTCCCAGGGTGCCATTCATGCAAGAACCACCAATTCTCACATATATTTCAATGCTAGTCTCATAAATAGTTATCTCATTAGTTTTTATGTCTTTATTAAAGTTAGCTTTACATTTGTCCAACAGTTTGCTAAAATTCAAGCTGCTACAGAGCTTTGCAAAAGTATTCCTACCCCTTGAACTTTTGTCTTTGAACACCGATTTTCCAAGTCTTACCAAAGATCTTTAATTAGATTCAAGTCTTAACTTTGACTAGGCCATTCTAATACATACACATGCTTTGATCTCCATTCCTATGTGGTTCTGGCTGCATGTTTATGGTTATTGCTCTGCTAGAAGGTAAATTGTCTCCCCAAGTCTTTTGCAGTTTAGCCACATCCATTTTCCATCAATCATGACCAACTTCCCTCTCCTTCCTGTACTTTTGCACACTTGCACAAAAGTACCCCCACAGCATGATGCTGCTACCACTATATTTCACCAAAGGGACTGTGTGTTCTCTTACAAGCAAGTGCAAGCTTTTCACTTTTCAAGTTTTTTATCTCAAAAATCTAATGGAAATGATCTCAAATTGTCCTTCTCTCACAATCATTGCCTACTTTCTGTTGGTTTTGTTGCAAAAAAAATCCCAAATAAAAACATTGAATTATGTAGTTATTACACAAAAAACAGAGAAAGGGTTTCTGGGATATAAATACTTTTGCAACAAGATTGGTTGAATCTTTTGATCATAAATAATTTCAAGCTGGCACCTAATGTCTTGAGACATATTTCCCCCCTTGTCATTTTCTACCACATTCCCACATGTTTCCTTCTGACATTCAGGAAGATTTTTGAGGATGGAGATGGGGGGATCTTCTCGGTGACGCTGTTCAAGCGAGCTGTGTGTGAATTCAAAGCCAAAGCTCAGGAGAGCAAGTAAGCAGGAGAAATTTCCAGAAAAACCCCCGGTGGGAGACTCATCCATGGTATCTGTGTCAATTACCATAATGTAGCCTGTGATCCACGCAGGTTCATTGTGCGGGAGTACAGCTTTGATGTGGAGGAGAGGAAGCACCAGGAGATCATGAAGCTCACCGTTCATAAAAAGGAGCAGTATGTGAGTCAGGTGTTGGGTTTTACCTACAGATTCCTGAGATGAAGACTTTTTTTTTAACACACGCTTCCTGCTTTCTCCGCAGGGGATATTTGTGCGTTGGCTGAAGGTAAATTTCCCTCAAGTGTTCTTCGCCTGGATTCACTTGAAAGCATTAAGAGTTTTTGTGGAATCAGTCCTCAGGTGAGTCTGAAAACTGTTAACTATTCTCTTTCTTTACTGATGAACAACTGATGGATTTTAATGGGCCTTCTGGGGATTTCTTCTGGCAGGTATGGACTTCCTGTGAACTATCAGGCTTTTCTCCTGGAGACGGACAGGAAGCGCTCAAAGAAGCTGAAGGAAGAGCTTTCCTCACTGTTTGTGCATTTGGACCCCACTGCCAGCATGAAGGAGGCAAGAAAACTGACCCTTCTGTTAAATATTTTATTTTAATGTAACACTTGTTCCAATCAGCATGCATAATTTTAGATTTTACCTCAACAAAACTGCTTTGAGCGATTTTCTTAAAGAGTATTTTAATTTCTGCTCTTTGTCATTGAATCAGTTCAACTTCCTTTATACATTATTATACAGTTACCACACAAATCCACATGTGCTAAGCAAAAATATGCACAAACAGTAGGTAAAATAACCGACTGATGATTCTAATGATGATTGATGGTACCAAAAACTAAGCAAATGCTCAGTTTGTAAATCCTAACTGTATCAAAAAACAGATAAATTACAATAAGACCAAAGCAAAGTTAAAAACTTTAATTAAATTTAAACAATTTGAACTTTCAGTCTATATGCTACGTTTTCTGAATAAATTAACTGATAATGGTAAATGGCCTGAACTTGTATAGCGCTTTATCAAGTTAAATAGAAAAAATAAAATAAAATTCAAAACAAAATAGGAGACAAAATTAAACTGAAATGAAATACAAGTAAGATAAAAAAAATTGAATACAGTAAAATATGATTTTAAATAAAAATTAAAAAGCTACAATATCAAACAAGTTAAAATATAAAATAAAATTAACGGTTATTTGAATAGGTAAAGTTGTCAGAACTAAAGCTATGCGGTCGATCATTAATTACTTTCATGGCTTAATGGCTTAATGGCTGACCAGCTTTTTGTCATGTCTCCACTGGTATTTAATGAGTTATTTTTAGTGATGAGTTCCAAGTCTCATTGGCATGACCCTAATCTTTAGGTCCCTTCACACATTTTATCTTAGTTTCAAGTCAGAAACATGTTGATAAAATAAAAATTTTAACCATTTCATTAAGGGGTGTGAGAAGGGATGCATCTAAAAGTTGCAGGATAGTAGATTGTGAGGACTGGATTTGGGCAATTCTGACCTAGATTTACAACTGGAATATTTAGTCCTAAGGGTTGTATTTATGTCAGTGAGAAGCAGTCAAGAATATGACAAACCACTGGCTGGAAGAAGTGACATGATAGCCACATGATTCAAGCTAATCAGCATGCAGGTGAACGTGGAGTTGAGGCACATGATTCAAGCAAAGGGTAACAAGAACCAGATTACAAACTAGCAACGGAATAAGGCTTATGGTTTTGGCAGAATCTTGAGTTGATAAACTCCAGATAGAAATTCCTAACGGAAATTAAATTCAGGTGAAGAAGCAGTAGGAACTGTTTGATGTTGCCTTCTTTATCCACCATTCACTTGGTGTAAAGGACTTTCATCGCATCCACATTAAGGCATAATTTAACCCGTAAATTTAAATTTGCATGTCATACAAACACTCCGGCGGTGAAAAGATCAATTTCACGGTTGAATCAATGAGTCTGTGATGGTTTTCTGTCTTATCTCCCAAACAGGTGAGTTGTGACATCCCAGGGCTCTGCCAGCAGGAGTACTCCTCCTATATCTGCTTCCACATCAGCACCAACATGCTGGAGATCAGCGAGCCGTCAGCAACGTGACCGACAGGAAGAGAGCAGCTCGTCGACCTCAGGCAGTCTGGGCCAGAAATACATTAATATTATTATGAAAAGTTACCTGTCACAGAACAACATCTTGAATATAATAATGGCCTGTGTATATAAATCTCACCTTTTTCGGGGTAAAGAAGTGTAAATATTCTGTCCATGGGATGGATGTGTATCCTTGTCACCAGAATGCTAAATTCTGTAAATATTTGAAAGTTTTCTAGTGATCTAAAGCTCCAGACTGGCACCTCTGGTAAAGCTGTTAAAAAAGCCTTAAAATAAAATTTTGTTTTTAATTGCAGTAGCTTAAACTCCCCCTGAAAATGTAGAAAAATCCTAATTTTAATTTGAGTTTAAATTTGTTCATTGGGGAAAAATCCCTCTTTCAAAAATTATAATTTTTTTACATAACCACTGATTCCACTATTATTGTCACCCCTGCTGTCAATGCTTTGTAAGACTCTGTTTTACCATTAGTAGAGCACTCAGACCACAGCATCACAGCCCTCCACCGTACTTAACAGTGGACCTGTAATGCTTTTCCACACATTCAACCTTTGTTTTTGGCCACACACGTTTGTTGCCAAGTGCTCAACCTTAGTTTCATTTGACCATGACTGACTTATGAAAATCCACACACAACCACTTAAATGGAATGACATGTTCTCGTGTCTTTCCCATTCGGAGAGTAGTCCTATGGCATTGCCCTCTATGTCTTGTCATATTTAAAACTTAGCTAAAAATCATGGATTCCTAAAGATAGTTTTATCAACTTAAAAAAGGGTAAAGTAAAGCTTCGTGTAGGAATTGCTGGGGTGGCTACAAGTATGGCATCTTTGATTTTGTTAAATAAATGTATTATTTTACATAGGATCTTTCCTGCAACTTAAAATTGAATTTATTTTTACATTTCCAGAGCAATTTTGCTACTGCAAAAACAAAAATTTATTTTTCACACATTAACGGTTGTTCCAGTGTAGAGGGTGCTGTATTTAACTATTCTATGCTGTAAATGTTGATATTGCTCAGCTTGAGATAATTAAAGAGATCATGTCCTTCCAACAACTTTTGAAGCTGTCAAGCAAATAAAGTAGATTCTGCGTATTTTAAAAGAAAGATCTTTGTTAAGTTGTGGATTATCTGATGTCGCAACACTGGTCCGTCCCTTCAGTTTATTATTATTATTAAGTGAATGATTTGTTGGTCAGCAGCTGTTTAACAAATGTCATTGCTTTAAATCTGCAAGCACTACACTGAACATCTATGAACAAGTGGTGAAATTAAATAGAAAATCTTTGGAGACCTTCAGAAAACCTATAAAAACCTATAAAAAAGTTAACACCACTTTAACTAATCAGTCTTTGTAACAGTTATCAAGACTGTCTGGGTGCGTGGGATGAGGAAAAAATACAGTACATTGCAACTGAACCCTGCACTGTTCAATTCATCCTCTGAAAATAGAAAGAGGATGGCACAACTGCAAACCTACCAAGACATGAACGTCCACCTAAACCGACAGGCTGGCCAAGGACAGCATTAATCAGAGAAGCTGGGATGATAACCTTGGAGTAAGTGACACCTGAGAAAATCTGTTTACAGAACAACGCCCAAAAGATATGGCCTTTATATGTGTTAGAATAGCCCAGTCAAAGTCCAAATCCAACTTAGACTGTTTGGCAAAATTTGCAAATTGATGTTCACAGCCTCTCCATTCAGTCTTGCTGAGCTTGAATTATTCTGTAAAGAAAAAAAAGACAAAAACCTGAGTCTCTAGATATGCAAAACTGGTAGAGACATACCCTAAAAAGCTTGTAGCTGTAAAAGCATTAACTCTGGTGAGTAATATAAATGCACACTTTTTTAGATTTTAATTAGCAGAGAATTGAAAACTATGAATCACTTTCCTTCCACTTCTAGTATGCACTAATTTGAGTTAATCAGTCACATAAAACCAAAATAAATGCATCAAACTTTTGTGGTTGTAACATAACAACATATTGAAACGTTCAAGGCCGGATTGAGGCTTTTGCAAAGTACAGCAAATTTATGAAATGATTGCTGTACAGTTCCTGGTCACCAGAGTGCACTCTCTCTGCTGTGTAAAGCAGCCAGTTTCTCTAATATCTGACACATCTGTGTGTTAAAACAAAAACAATATCTCTGTTTAAGAAAGAACGATTTGACTTCTTTCGCCCTCCTGTTCAGCACAATATGGCGTATTTTCTTCGGAGTGACTTTGAGATGCACAAGGCTCTAATTATCCAGTGCATAAAATATGCAAGTTTCTTGCTTCCTGACTGGAAACAACGTCGTTGGTTTCATTTGCGTCTGAATGCAAGCAGACTGCAAATAGGAAAATGTGGCTGCAAGGGGATATTGTGATTGTTTCCTCCTAGTATCTATGTGCGCGCGCGCGCGTGCACGCGGGTGTTTAATATGAGAAAGAGAGAGAGAGAGAGAGAGAGAGAGAGAGAGGTGCGAAGAAGAGCTTGCCACTCAAGCTGTGCCATTTAGGACACGAAACAGTCTGAAAGACACCAATTTTACGCGTCAAGAATATGGGCATCAGTTATAGTCAGTCCGCTGTTCTACATTTTTAGGTTAAACACTTACTCTCCTAATTAAAATGTGGACAGTTCCGAAACCGAAATACAAAAATGCTTTGAGTGAGGAGGGGGACATCACTGTGAACATCGGCGGGGTGAGAGTGGTGCTTTTCGGGGACGATTTGCAGCGCTACCCGGAGAGCAGGCTGGCGGAGCTGTCCAGCTGCTCAGCCCAGAACCCAGAACTTATCTCTACTCTCTGTGATGACTTTGACCCGGGCAGGAAAGAGTTTTACTTTGATCGGGATCCGGATTCCTTCAAGTGCATCATAGATGTGTATTACTTCGATGAAATCCACATAAAAACTGGGATTTGCCCCATATGCTTTATCAAGGAGATGGAGTTCTGGAAGATAGACCAGAGTGTTTTGGATGAGTGCTGTAAAAGTTACCTGAGCGAGAAGGAGGAAGAGCTGAAAGAGATTGCAAACAAAGTAAAAGCGATTTTAGAGGACCTGGATGGGGATCAGTGCATCACCCGCACGCAGAGGTGCCAGAGGTTCCTGTGGAGACTGATGGAGAAGCCGGATTCCTCCCTGCCAGCGCGCATCATCGCCATCGCGTCCTTTCTCTCCATCCTGCTGTCAGCCGTGGTCATGTGTGTAAGCACTATCCCGGAGCTGCAGGTGACGAACGCGGAGGGGAAACTGGTGGAACACCCGACCATGGAGGGGATTGAGACGGTGTGCATGCTGTGGTTCACGGCGGAGTTCGTGCTGCGCCTCGCCTCGTCTCCGAGCAAAGTGCGCTTTGCGCTCTCCATTATGAACATCATAGACTTCATGGCCATCATGCCTTTTTACGTGGTCCTGTCCCTCACTTTGCTCGGCACCACGTCCGTGATGGAGCTGGTGAACGTCCAACAGGCTGTTCAGGCGCTTCGCATCATGCGCATCGCGCGTATTTTCAAGCTGGCACGCCACTCCTCCGGCCTGCAGACCCTGACCTATGCGCTGAAGCGGAGCCTCAAGGAGCTGGGGCTGCTCCTCATGTACATGGGCGTGGGGATCTTCGTGTTCTCCGCGCTGGCCTACACCATGGAGCAAAGCCACCCAGAGACGCTCTTCAGGAGCATCCCCCAGTCTTTCTGGTGGGCCATCATCACCATGACCACGGTGGGCTACGGGGACATCTACCCAAAAACCACCCTGGGCAAGTGCAACGCGGCGGTCAGCTTCCTGTGCGGGGTTATCGCCATCGCTCTGCCCATCCACCCGATCATCAATAACTTTGTTGTGTTCTACAACAAGCAGAAAGTGTTGGAGACTGCGGCGAAGCACGAAGTAGAGCTCATGGAGCTGAAGTCCGGCGGACAGGCGCGCAAGAAAAGTCAAGACTGAAAACCAGTAGGACCAGTGACAACCAAGTGACTGTTATCAGAGGGGTAAAATGACTATGGCAAATCTAAAAAAGGCTCCTGCTGATGTTGGTGAAAACTGTACATAGCGCCGTCGTTGTTGCCTTTTTCTTGCATATTTTGTTTTCTATGGGCGACATGTAATGCGTTGCTTTTGTAGAGTGCCAAGGCATAAATAAAAAGATTTCAGACTTCCCTCTAAAGGCAAAATAAAGACACGAATCTCCACTTTTCTTTTTGTAGAGTTTAAAATAAACGAGTAAGCAGATCTTTCACAGGTTATTAACCCAAACTGTATTAAAACGATGAAAAAACAACTGAGCTTAATACATTTTTCATACTCATGCAAGATGTCTTCACAAATTATCATTCTGTCATTTTATTTTGTGGTGAATTACAGAGAAATAATGAGTTCAGAGACATTTAGGCAAAGTTGAGTCATTGATCCCATGTGCAGTGATGGTATTGTGTCTCTGATGTGATGATTTCACAGGGTCAAAGTGAAAGTGCAATCCATTGTTACACTGCCGAAGATGTCATAGTTAAGCCTTTAAAGTACTTCATAATATCATTAATTAACACATGAAACAATTACTACTAATAATAATCCGATAAAAACACACAAAAAAATAAGCTGTTAAAAGTCAGATTTACAATGTGTTGGAACATTTTGTCTCTCTTTTTGAATTGTACATTTTGAATTGTAAATTTAATTTATAGAAACATGTCAGTAAGAGTTAAAGAGGCATCATCATCTAGAGAAGAACAATACTTTTTTCTAAAAATTTAATAAATAAACAAACAAATAATGGAGCACATGAGCACAGTTTGGTAGCGCTGTTCCCTTGCAGCAAGAAAATTTAAAGGTCATGGGTTCAAGGTTCTGTTAAATTCCCCTAAGTATGAGTGTATGTGCGCATGGTTGTTTAAACTGTGCGTCACTGTGGTGTGCTGTGATGGACTAATGACCTTTCCATGGCTATTATTAAAATAACAAATAATATAATAAATAAAGAAATATCAGAACTGAGGCCAAAATTAACAACATCATGGAGTCTGCAGGGGAAAAAGGCCTTCACTGAAATTGTTTGAACATGTAAACAAAATAAAATGACCGGAACATTCAAATTAAAGTTCGGTTATTTTCCCGCAGTCAAACAGTAAGGGATTTATATTTTTTATCTGCAACATGGGATTAGTACTCATTTATAATGTTGATTCCATACTTTCAGTGCTAAATATTTGAGAGGTCTCTGCTCTTTGTAGACAGTTTAAAAGGAATTAACTCAAAAGTTGGATGGATGGATGGATGGAACACAAAGTCTGGAAATGCAAATTTCCACAGTCTTTTGTTATATTTTTTATTTCACACTTAACAAGACCTTGATAAAAAAGACTTCTATATTTTAGAGAATTAACAGGGAATGAAGTTTCCATTGCTGAACTTCATAATCTGTATATTAAAAGCAAGGATCACGCCACAAGTTGAGATTAAAGGCTTATCAATGAGAATAGACTGATGTACAGCATAAGAAGTGGGTAAAGTTTTGCATGGACTCGTCTGGGGGCACTTCCTGCTGGAGCCTTGGGAAAACTGATTCTCAAACAAAACATGGAGGAAGAAAGATGAGAAGAAAAGGAGGGATGAAATAGGTATTGATAAAGGGTGAGAGTGAAGACGGGAGAGGTCAGAGAGAATGTGACAAACTCCTAAGAGCATGTGAGCTGGGTACAGATGCTGGAGCTGTGGGTGCTCGAGAATCCCAGTTAACACAATAAGTTGAAACAATTATACAGTAAGAACTCATAGTCATAGTGTGAACGTGCACCTTGCCTTTCTATTCAATTCACTTACAAAAGTATTCATACCCCTTGACCTTTTACAAATTTTGTAGCAACCACAAACGTCAGTGTATTGCTTTTAGATTTTATTTGTTAAACCAGCACAAAGTACTGAGGTGAAAACAAAAGGCTACATGGTTTTCAGTTTTTTTACAAATAAAAATCTGAAAAGTATGGCGTGCATCTGCATTCAGACCCACTGAGTCACACTTAATAGCAGTACCTTTCCCAACAATTACATCTGCAAGTCCTTTTGGGACATGTCTCGACCAGCTTTTGCACGTCTAGGGGAAAAAACCCCATCCCTATTCAGCTTTTAAAAAGCAGGTCAAGCTCAGTCAGATTGGAAAGAGAGGATCTGTGAGCCGTACTACTTAGGTCTGGACTTTAGCGGGGTCTGTTCTCCCATTTTATTGTAACTCTTGCTGCATGTTTAGGGTCTTTGTCCTGCTGAATGGTGAACAGTTTCGAGTCATTTCAAGCCTCAAACAGGTTTTTTTCCAGGATCTCCTAGTTTAACTTAAAGTTTATCTTAAAATAAACTCTGGATTTCATCCTGTTCTGCCATACATACTGTTTTACACATAGGTCAAAAAGTTCTTTATTTGTCTCGTTTGACCGGAGCACATTCTTCAACATGTTTGCTGTGGACTATTTACCAATTAAATTAAAACCAATAAAACTGCTGACTAGCTTAGTAAATGTTTTACATTCATCTTAGGAGCTTGGGACACAAACAGAGAACAGTTAAGCCAAATGTCTTGAAGGAGTTAAATAAGTGTGCTATAATTTACTGTGAAGTAAAGCTTCAACGCAAGCTTTCAAAAAGATTCTTCAAAAGATCTCTTTCTTTTTACCAACATTTGCTTATTTAACTTTTTGCAAACCACACCGGCTGTGTGCAGGTTTAACAGTGTGTCATTATTTGTCTCTGTGGATATGTTTTTAGCTCGGGAGGGCTGGCAATAAAAGCCTGATTGGTCAGACACAAATACAGACACTAGGTGAGTCATGCACAGGCAAGGGTCAGCTTTTCCTAGATGAACTGCAGCGTGTTTGATGCGTCCGCATCTTTTTTCTCTGTCTCTGTCTCTGTCTTCCTTTGCATTTCTATGATTTTCTCTGCATCTAACTCGATTCCAGGCAGGGGTCTGCGAGAAACTGCCGTCCCCAGCAGGAAAACACTTCAAAGTATGGCTAAGTACGCCCACACAGACTCTGAAGACCGAAAAACACGCCACTCCACCCGCTGTTTCTCTCCTTATCACTCCTTCATCCAGCCTCCACCTCCTCATCCTCCGTCTCAGATGATGATATGTCAGCTTTGCTGGCTGAGAGAGACAGATCAGATGCTGCGATATGTAAAGTGTTCTTGCTGTCATATTTTCAGGGAGCGCAGCTTCAACTCCAAAAATCAAAAAAATGTGTTTTGTGCGCTGAAGGTCGAAATGGAAGGAATGAATGCTTGGCAGTCCATCGACATCCAAGCGTGAAACATTTGGAGAAGTTTGAACGGAAACTGAGATAATTTGGATGATGCTGACTTCAGCCAAATATAGCACTTCATATGTTATGCATCAGTAATCAATCCAGATATGACTCAACGTTTCTGCCACTAAGGGATCACACACATGGAGATTAGAAACGGCTTTCCAGACTCTGTAATGATCTTTAAAAAGAGTTGAGCATCTCAATCAGATTTAAGTCTGGACTTTTTGTAGGCCGCTCCACAACCTTCAATGTTGTTTTAATTCCTGACAGGTGGACTTGCTTGCTTTGGATACGTCATACTGAATAGTAATATTAATAACAATAGTGAGCGTATGGCCAAAAGTTGATGGTTGGATATTCTCCTTTAGGACTTCGTGCTTGAGAGCAGAATTCATGTTTTGGTTAATAACGGCATGCTGGTCAGATCCCAAAACAGCAAAGCAGCCCCAGACCATCACACTACCACCACCATGTTTAACTATAGGTATGATATTCTTTTTGTAAAACATTGTGTTTTTTTTAAAATCTGAAATAGTATTTAGCTTAAGTGAAAACAAGATTGTTTCCTTTTCTGGCTTCATCACAGAAATATATTGCTTTTAGCTTAAGAATAAAAAAAAATCTTGTCTGCCTTACTTACATAACAATTGCAAGCTAAAACAATATTTTGTAAAGAGCATATACATTGGGGTTTGGGACACTAGCATATTGTGTGATGCACAACAGAAAAGGAGGAGCACAGTGTGAAAGAGGTTTGGATCCTGCTTTAGGTACCTTCTCAACTCTAAGACCCTAATCACAAACCAGTTCACATAGTTTCTTTTTAGTGACAACAAACCAGATGAGCAAAATGATCTCCATAAAAAGTAAAAATTTTACAAATTTAGTTGATGATGGACATTTTTAACATATTGCTATTTAACTTTTTTTTAATAATTCATACATTTTCTCATTATAGAAACTGTCCAGGTAAAGTATTGGTAAGCTGGTACAAAAAAACGTGTTGGTTAAACAGTTTATTTATTGAAGTTATATAGTGTAGCATTCTTTCTGCTTGTTTGTTGCAATGAAGGCAAAACAGATTGATTTAAAAAGGGAAAAATGTCACAGGACTGTGAGAACTTCTCAACAATGGACTGCCCTATCCTACTGAACGGAGTCCATATCGGACAGATGGAGGTCTAGAGCAGAATAACCAAAGCTGGAGTTAAAAATCAGGAACGGTGTGAAAGTCATATGTTGAAACAAATTTCATACAAACATCAAAACATCTTTACATAGTGCACAAAAACGTGAACTAAATAACAAAGTCAAGTATAGTTCCTCCCTTCATTTAAATGACAAGTGGCTTGTTCCGTGTGTACTAATGCCTCTTCCTATAAGAGCATTATTGTTTATAGATTGACTTATTTCCCCTCTCTTTGTGGTTTAATGTTTTGTGGTTCTGTTGATCGGCTGCACGCTGGCACATATGATAGCACTGTTGCCTTGCAAGAGGGTCCTTGGTTCAACTCCCGGCCAAGAGTTTTTCTGCCTGGAGTTTGCAACTTCTCCCTATGCATGCGTGGGTTCTCTCCGGGTACTCCAGCTTCCTCCCACAGTCCAAAAACATGACTGTTAGAATCAGAATCAGAAAAGCTTTATTGCCAAGCACGTTTTTGGACATACAAGGAATTTGTTTTGGCGTAGTCGGTGCAATACAGTACAAATTAAACAGTATAAACATATCTACAATATAATATAAATATATGTGCACAGTTTTAAGTGAGTGAGAGTAAATATAGAGCAGTATAAGATGCAAGATCAATACAACAGTGCAGGTGATCATTGTGCAAGTATGGCAGGAGTCCAAGCTGAACGTTAATGTAACACATAGAGTTACCGGTTACAGGTGTCCTGTCAGCAAAAAAAAAAGGGGGGGGGGGGGGGGGGGGGGAGGGAGAGTGTCAGGGTGGTTTCCGGACTTTGTTAACCAGGCTGGTGGCAGATGGGAAAAAACTGTTCTTGTGGCGTGAGGTTTTGGTCCGGATGGACCGCAGCCTCCTGCCAGAGGGGAGAGTCTCAAAGAGTCTGTGACCGGGGTGGGAGGGATCAGCCAGAATCTTCCCTGCCCGCTTCAGGGTCCTGGAGGTGTACAGTTCCTGGAGCGACAGTAGACTGCAGCCAATCACCTTCTCAGCAGACCAAATGACACGCTGCAGCCTGCCCTTATCCTTGTCTGTAGCAGCGGCGTACCAGATGGTGATGGAGGAGGTGAGGATGGACTCAATGATGGCTGTGTAGAAGTGCACCATCATAGTCTTTGGCAGGTTGAATTTCTTCAGCTGCCGCAGGAAGAACATCCTCTGCTGGGCTTTCTTGATGAGGGAGCTGATGTTTGGCTCCCACTTGAGATCCTGGGAGATGATGGTTCCCAGGAAGCGGAAAGATTCCACAGTGTCAATTGTGGAGTCACAGAGGGTGATGGGGGCAGGTGGTGCTGGGTTCTGCCTGAAGTCCACATCCATCTCCACTGTCTTTAGAGCGTTGAGCTCAAGGTTGTTCTGGCTGCACCAGTCCAACAGATGGTCCACCTCCCATCTGTACGCGGACTCGTCCCCATCAGAGATGAGTCCGATCAGGGTGGTGTCGTCCGCAAACTTCAGAAGCTTGACAGACTGGCGACTGGAGGTGCAGCTGTTGGTGTACAGGGAGAAGAGCAGAGGAGAGAGAACACAGCCTTGGGGGGAACCGGTGCTGATGGTCAGGGAGTCAGAGACGTGCTTCCCCAGCCTCACGCGCTGCTTCCTGTCAGACAGGAAGTCAGTGATCCACCTGCAGGTGGAGTCGGGCACACTCAGCTGGAAGAGCTTCTCCTGTAGCAGAACTGGGACGATGGTGTTGAAGGCAGAGCTGAAATCCACAAACAGGATCCTGGCATAGGTTCCTGTGGAGTCCAGGTGCCGGAGGATGAAGTGAAGGGCTAAGTTGACTGCATCATCTACAGACCTGTTGGCTCTGTAGGCAAACTGCAGGGGGTCCAGGAGGGGGTCGGTGATGTCTTTTAGGTGTGAGAGCACAAGGCGCTCAAAGGACTTCATCACCACAGAGGTCAGGGCGACGGGTCTGAAGTCATTAAGCCCTGTGGTCCTTGGCTTCTTGGGAACAGGGACGATGGTGGAGGACTTGAAGCAGGCTGGCACATGACATGTCTCCAGTGAGGTGTTAAAAATGTCTGTGAAGACTGGAGACAGCTGATCAGCGCAGTGCTTCAGGCTGGCTGGTGAGACAGAATCCGGACCAGCAGCTTTCCGGGGGTTCTGTCTCCTGAAGAGTTTGTTGACGTCCCTCTCCTGGATGGAAAGAGCTGTCCTCGGCGTGGGTAGGGGGCTGGTGGGGGGAAACTTCAGGGTGGGGGTTGGAGGTGCCAAGGCCCCTCTTGAGGTTGGGGAGGTGGGGGTGGTGGATTGTGGCTGCAGCTGTTGGGGGGCGTCGTGGGGGATTGGTTTCTCTACATTGCCCTTAGGCGTGAATGAGTGTGTGCATGGTTGTTTGTCATGTGTGTGTTTGTGTTGCCCTGCGATCTGTCCAGTCTGAACCCCGTCTCCCGCCCATAGACTGCTGGAGATAGGCACCAGCTTCCCTGCGACCCACTATGGAAGAAGCGGTAGAAAATGACTGGTTCTGTTGATCTTGGTTTAAGCCATAAGCTCTTGTTTCTTGCATTCTTGTAGCCTGTTACGTGATTTCAGTCTTGTTTTCTGCTCCCCCATCACATCTAGCCCTGGGTTTGGCCCATTATGCCTG
Source organism: Girardinichthys multiradiatus (assembly GCF_021462225.1). Lineage (NCBI taxonomy): Eukaryota > Metazoa > Chordata > Actinopteri > Cyprinodontiformes > Goodeidae > Girardinichthys > Girardinichthys multiradiatus. The sequence continues at coordinate 20,050,264 of NC_061811.1, read as the reverse complement.
CAGTCTGTCAGTTCATATCTTTCTCTGTTTATATGCTCCGTAGTTTCCTTGTCATACCCTTCTGTGATGTTTTCTCACTGGTTTTTCCCTGGCTGTCCCTTGCTATAGGAATGCGGCCCTGACATATGGTCGGAAAACAATTACATGTGTGGCCGGAGATAAATAGTTTGGATCAGATCTGCTGGATGCCCGCTAATATCAGATATTAACATCCACATTATGTCACATTACAAACACAAACCTAAATGTACTTAACTGTGTTTTTGTGATAGATCTAATCAAAGTATTACATGGTACTGACGTAGAAACCAAATAAAATATGGTTTTACTATTTTTGTTCAAGAAAAATTTGAAAAATACAGTATGTGCATAGTATAGGGTGACACGGGAGTGGATTTTCTCTCCTGTCCCATCCCGCTCCCACAGAAAAATGTCTTGTCCCATCCCAATCCCATGCCAGCATAACGAAAAAAATCCTGTCCCGTCCCACTCCTGGTAAATTGACTCCCACTCCCATCCCGCTCCCATTCAGAACGACTCCCACTCCTCTGCCACTCCCATTTTTGTTTTCTTTATTTAGTCTTTTGACAATTTCTTTCTTTGAAGGACCAGTTAGGTCCCTGTTTTTAGCTGTAGTAAAGGCCAGTTAACGTAAAAAGAATAGTAATGAAGAAATAATAAAATATCAAACAAGGAAACAGACCATGCCTATCTCAGCTGAATAACCAAAATGTACATAGTTGTATTTTACTCATTTATTAAGTGACTGTTTCCTTTGAACAATGACATTACTTTTATGTTTCAAATTGCTGAAACGAAAGAAAAATGCACCTAGTAAGAGAACTGTACTTGGTGAACAAAAGGGCAAAAAGGCATTACCTTCACAATTTAGAAACTGTACCTCAATGGTTCACAGCCCTGGTCCTCAGGGACCCCTTCCCTGCAGGTTTTATATGTGTGTCTGCTCCAGAACACCTGATTCAAATTCCGACATGATCTCCTATACAGGCATCAAGAATGGAGGGTCAAACTGGACAAAATTAATACAATAAAATCATCATTAAATAAATAAATGTTGTGAATGTCCCATAAGTGAAGTAAATGTAACATGAAAGAAATGTAACATTAAATGTGCCATTAAATTAAAGGTACCATTTATTTATTTATTTATTTAATACATCATTAGAAACAATAAATGTACCATTATATCATGAAATGGACTATTATGCAATTAAATGTGCCACTGAATAATTAAGTATAATTTTAAAGACGACATGACGTAATTAGTGGTACACTTAATATTTAATGATGTATTAAATAAATTGTACATTTAATGGTGCATTCAATTTTTTTCTATTTCACAACATATTTATATAATATCTTCCCTTGATGAAGCCTTTCTACGGAGTCCGCGAGGGGAATTTTTTCTCTTTTTGCGTTCCCACGCAATACTTTTTGCGTTCTCATGCAATAGTCTTTGCGTTATTTCGCAATACTTTGTGGGATAGTTTCCAAACCAGATAATTGCAAAAATTAAACAAATACTACACCCGTTTTGAAATTTGATGAGTTTTATTTTGAAATTGGCCTTAAATAAAATTATCTTCAAATCAGACTAAAAGAGTTTTTATCCACAAGCTGTCAAACTACTGAACTCTGGACAATAATACTGGCCGAAACCACATCTGTGACACTTTGTTTGCTTATTACTGCTGCATGATGTGTACTTTTTTTTTTGCACGCCATTAGTGCTTTTGTTTTTATCGTGATTTGAACGGTTCTTCTTATCCTAAGCATTTAATTGCATTGTTTACTGCGTGTTAACCTGCATATGACAAATGAACCATATCAATGACATATCAGTGCTGTTTGTTTTATGAGCAGTTTGTCATCTGTGCTGCTGTTCCAAAATGCCGAATGCAAAAGTATTGCGTGGGGACGCAAAAAAAAAAACAACAATTCCCCCATGTCCCCTCCTGGGCTTCCGTACCTTACCTCTTAAATCCTTAGTGCACATGCAGCAATTTTGTTGGTCAGATGACACTTGACACATGATGATACTTTTGGTTTGATGAATGAAGAGATGCAGGGCTGATTCAATCCAGAATCTCCCTTACAAGTGTCCCTTAATCATTGGTGAACTTGATTACAACTAAATACATTTTACAAGCAGCAGACTGCGTGGCAACACCACTGCATTCAACTCTCCTGAAGTTCGGTAATATTTGCGACTTTCCTGTCAACTCTATGAGTTTAATAAATAAGTCCTTACTTCTGACTTTACGTTGCAAATACAATTTTACCACGTCCAGTTCTCCACCTGCGTTTGCTCCCTCCATCCTGAACGCAGGTGGAAAACATCGATCAGAAGCATTGTTGGCTTGTGGGTCGTGTAGTTCGTTTGACTCGCATTATAGTTTAGGCTTCTTGGAAAAAAACTACACAATCCTTGATCCTAGTTTTTTTTTCTTAAAGTTTATAACAAAGTCTCAGTTTGACATTTCCAAGGACAATTGATCCTAGTTTATTTACCTCCTATTGCTTAGCTCCCGCTCCCGTCTGCTCCCGTTCATTTTTTATCCTGTACCGTCCCAATCATGTGATCTTTACTGACGCTGTCTCCCGTCCCGCGGGATTCCCATGGGATCCCGTGACCTGTGGGTCTCCCGAAAAATGTCAGCCTCTAGTGCATAGCTGGTACCACAAAATACTTGCACAGAATGTCCACACCACATTTTTCAAAGTTTTATTTGTAAAAAAAAAAAAATTAAATGACCATGTTAAAAATGTAAATAACATGTAATATTTTCCTCCCACCTCACAAATATGCCCTTCTTTATTTTATTTATCTTTGTTAAAATACAGACACATTTATAGCTCTATAATGTCAATATGGTAAATGAAGGAAACAACTTTTCATCACTGAGCTTCTCAGCTGATCTTTAATAACACATTACTGCAACACAACAACCTTTGCAATTGGGCAAATATGGTAAATTTATACATAAATTGCAAAAAAGATATGTTCTCCAAACATTCTCCATCCAGGTTCACAGTATTTGTTCTCAATGCAGCAAGAGCCTTGAGTGGCTGTCATGTGAAACATCAAAACTTCAGATTCGTTCCCCCTGTAGAAAGCACACCTAATTTCCTTCTCTGGCGGTGGTCCTCTGTTGTCATGGCTTCCTTGCAGGCTTTAAATAACAGTCTGGCACTCATTATTCTGGCTGAACGAAGCCCCTTTGCTTTTAGTTCTGACTCCCACATTGAAAACACTCTGCAGCTCATTGTAACTGATTTATTAGAGCAAGGTGGTGTTTTTTTTCAGGAGAATGAGTCATTACAGATATGTTGAGGGTTTGCTGAGGTGGACATGAAAGTAAGAAAGGGGTTACATCACTTGAGACATGAAATATAAGTTCACGTGTTGCGGTTCAGATAGGAACTGCACGCATATTTGCATTTCGATTCCCTTAATCGAATTCTCTAATTTTGAGGTTGCTTTTATTATCTGTTTGATTTATAAGTGACTTTACAACATAATGTAGGCGTTTTACTGCAGGATGGACTGGTGCATTTCACAAAATAGATAGACAGATAAAAGGTAATTCTGCCAAATACCTGAGGAAAGGTATCTAAATTTCTAAATGTAAGAAAGTAAAAAAAGATAACCTATCAGTTCTTTCCCAAATTGCTCAAAGGCACAGCAATCATGGTGTATATAAACATCTGGCTTTGCAAAAAGAAATAAAAATGTATATTTCTCTTGATTTTGGTATTTAACCAACAGAAATAACTGAGCTAAAAGAAGAAAAGTTAATTGTTTCTTTATATTTTTCTCCCAAGCAGACAGACGTTCTTGATTTCCTAAAATGGTTCTGATTATCAGCTCTCTGGGTTGTCTGAGCTCCTCCCAAGCTTTTCTTTGTACTCTGGCTGCTTTTTAAGACTGACAGTTAAAAACTATAACCCCTAAGCTCTCCCTCCCTTTCTTTGCAGTTCTTGTTATTGATTGTACTGACTCATACTGGCTCTAGTTCACCATCCCTCCTATCAGCTTTCTCAGCCTGTGTTGGGAGAAAAGACACTATAAGGATGACCTTCAGAGCTGATGAGAAACACTTGAGTTTAACAGAGGGGAACTTAAAGGCAGACTGAAACACTTTCAGTTTTATCCAGCAGCTACATCACTGATGTTTAAAATTAATCTGCAAAAGCAGCAGGATGATGACCTTTTCCATTTTTTCAGGTGCATGAGCTTTCAAGCCTTGTCCACTCAATAAATGCTTTGTGCTTCTGGTCGGTCCTCCTCCATTCTCACAGCTGGTCATCCATTTTTTAGAACAGACCCAGTCTTTCACACAATCTATCTTCAAGTCTGGACCCTGGAGACCCCTTTAGGCCTCTCATTTTTCGTTTTTGCAAAGAGTTTTTCAGTCAATAGTGCCAGCTCTCTGTGAAAAGCCACCATTTGCAGGGGGCATGGAGAGGTTCATTGTTCGATGTGTTAGAGTGACCTGACCTATGTATATGATTCTAATCTGGGAGCTGCAAAAGTTGCTTTTCAAACCAAAGCTCTGGTCAGCTCTTCAACTGTTATGATTTGGGGTAGTTTGGTTTTTGGTTTCTGTTTTTTTTCTTATGTTTTTCACAGTTAAGGTTTTGACTTGTTCTTTTGTTATTATTCCTTTTAGATTTTGTATCATGCTTTTATTATTTTTCTGGTCATGTTTTAGTCTTGTTCATGTTTTGTCAAGTTTTGTTTGTATATTAGAGTCTCTGTTTTTGCTGCAGCCACGTTTTGTTCTGTCTGTCAATTAAGTTTATTTGGTTCACCTGCACCATGTTAATCAGTTTTGTTTTCCACCTGTACCATGCTCCATTTAAACACACCTGTTCAGTTAGTCATCGTGGAAACATTTCTCATGCTCATGTCTTGTTCTCTAACCAAGTCTTGTCTTTTTGATCATGCCATGCCTGTCTTGCCTGCCCGTTTGTTTTGTTCCTGCCTCCTGTAGTGAGTGAGTTTTTTGTTATTAAATCTTTTGCACTTACCGTCATGCTGCCTTCTGGTCTGCATTCTGGGGTCCTATATCAAGCAAACCGTAACATCAACTGTTTTAGTGTAGTGGGGTAAAATGTGAAGGAAAGGTTTAACTTCACTTGATTAGAATTGAATTGTTGCATTACGCCTTTATTATGTTTCTGAATACAGATCAGATGTTTTTGTGAATGCTTCCCAGTTACTAATATGTTTTTTTGGGTTCTCTTGGATGCAGCATGTTGGGAAGAACCTGAATAAGTTGAAAGTGACAAGACCTTTTGTTCACTGTCTTTTAATCTATGGCGTGTTCATGTACACTCTCACTAGAAAGTATTCACACCCTTTACTTATTCCACATTATATGACAAAGGCTTTAAAGAAGTTAATTTAAGTATTATTTCTCTCACATATCCACTCACAGTGCCTCATAATGCTAAGGCAAAGCAGTTTTTTTTATACCAAAAGCCTTTTAATCAAATATTTCATAAATATTCACACCCTTGTCTTAATATTTTGCTGAGTCTCTTTTGACAGCATTGTTTTAAGTACTCTTTGTCATATCTCTTCAAGGTTGGGATGCCTGTTTTGGTGTATTTTCTCCCATTCTTCTCTGCACACCATTTTAAGCTCAGTCATGTTGAAAGATAATTCATATTGGTCTTCATCTCAAGATCTTGTGAGGCCACATTTCCAAAGTCTTGTCCTTGTGTCTGTCTTGGACATGGTGTACTATTGTGCTTAAGTTATTTTAAAATGTATATTTCATCACATTTCTGTGCCAGAAAACCTTTAAAAACTTGACAGTGAGCTGAAATATTTCACAATTGGCCTTCTTATTGTTTCCAAAGCAGAAAGGTAACATTAAAATGCCCTTTTCTGATGCGATGAGAGCCTTGGAGACAGGTATTTATAAAATGAAATCTGAATGACCATACATGGAGTCATGACAAATTGTGAATTAAAGAAAGTCAAGAACAAATGAGAAACAAAGTCATTGACGTCTGTCAGTCTGGAAATAGTTACAAAGCATTTTCTAAGGAACTTGGGCTCCAGCAAACTAGATTGAGCCATTATTTAAAACAGAGAAAACATGATAAAGTGGCTGATCTACCAAAATTACTCCAAGAGTGCATCGACAACTCTTCCAGGAGGTCACAAAAGAACCCAGGACAACATCTAAAAACTGCCATCCTTACCTGTCTGAGTTAATGTCAGAGTTCATGATTCAACTATGAGAAAGAGACTGGGCACAACAAACAAAACGTCTCCATAATTCCTACTGATGAGATATAGTAGTCATTGATGGAAGGTGTATATTCCATTACACCTGTAGTGAAACTAATACAGCATATAAAAAAGTGCATCATACAGTCAAACATGGTGGTGGTCGAGGGTCATTTTGTTGCTTCAGAAAGTGAATTATGTGCCATAATTGATGGAACCATGAATTCTGCTCTCTAGAAGAAAACCCTGAAGGAGAATGTCTGGTACAATTGGGAAATGCAACAAGACAATGACCAGAAGCACACCAGCAGCTCCACCGCTGCATTGCTCAAGGAAACCATAATGAAGGCTTTTGAGTGACCTTGACAAAGTCTTCACTGACATTACCTCTAATAGACCTTATGCTTGAAAACGCTACAAGGTGAATGAATTAAAACAATTCTCCAAAGAAGAGAGGGCCAAAATTCCCGCATAGCAATGTGAAAGAGATATTGCAGGCAAATGCCTGAGTGCTGTTGTTGCAGCAAAGGTTGTCATGTTTTAAAATATTATTGATCAATACACACATTGATCAGGAGAAGGAACTAACCATGAGTGCAAAAGCAGAAATACTTTAATATGGCAGAGGATTGACTAGAGGGAAGTACTGTTCAACACCTAAAAGATGTTGGGATAAAAAAGCATCATGAATGTCATCTATTAGACAAATAAAACTAAAATAAAACCAAAACACAGGCCATAGTTACAGAACTCATATAATATTTTATAAATGCTTAGAAAAGCTTCCACTTAGTAATACTCTCAGTTTAGTCTGTACTGGTATTGTAAATTATGCTTTAGTACTTTTTAGTTAAAAGCACATGAGAATATCTCTTGGTTCTGTTTATTCTCCCCCTCAGTAGTTCTAATTTAATGTCTCCCTGTTTTTGTTTCCTTTCTAATAAATATTTCTTTGATTGATAATCCTCAGGTAAATAAAGCTGTTCAGAGGTAGTGGAGCCTTCACACTTTTTGGTAATATAAAAGTAGTATTCCCTCAGCCGTGGCAAACACAACATCTTAAATATACCCAACAGGAGATAACGGGTTTTCATAGCTCAAATGTTCTTGTTTGTGCACTTTTAAAAGTATCATCAAGGACATGAGGGAAACTCAATCACATGGTTGAGCTGCTGTCTTATTCCCATCCATTTCTGACATAGTGCTCCCTAAAATGTCACAGCTGCAAAGCTGCTGCAAGAATGCTAACTGTTTTCTCCAGGGGGATAATGTGAATATTTTAGTCCACGACATGCTTTCGGGTAAATGTACAAAGCTGCATTTTTCCAGCACTCTGAAGGCCCGGGGGGACAAACGAAAGCAAAACTAGTTCAGAAGAAACTTGGTCTTTACCAGGAGGTAGATAGAGTTTTTATTTTTTATATAAGAAATAACAGCTCTTTATGCATATTCTATAATTCCTCATCCCAATGTGCATTGCTGAGAAATATCTGAAGCAGAACGAGCACAGAAAACGCATTTCTGAAATGTTCCTTGATTCATGTTGTTCTCTTGTTGATATGTTGGGGATGAACTTCTATATGTTCCTGGAGGTTCACCGGTTGAACATTTTAATTACTGAGGAAAATAGCTTACTCAAAAAACAAACACTTTAAAAATAAATGTTTAGCTTCAGTTGATATTTGTCTAAACCAGTGTTCTGACTACCAGTCTTAACCAGTGTGGCTGCACTGACATGACTCTTTTTTAATAGTTTTGCTGCATAAAAACAAAAGTATTAGAACTTATGCAATGTTCAATAGAAGAAGGTGGTCTGTTTTGCTGATAGATATATTAAAAAATATTTAATCACTGTTGCAAAGCTCTGATCTGATGTGTGCCAGCATGCTGACAGGACAGAACTGATTACTAATAAAAAAAAAACAACTTTTGTGTCCAGGTGCATGCATTTGAGACTGTAAATATAATGTCAAAGTAGGTGAGATAAGGCCATTTTAAACCAATAGTCCCAGTAATTGGTGGGAAACCTAAATATTGTCTATATTCATGGATATATGGAAGCTGTACATCACCCATCACCAATTAGAGGGTTCAAAAAAATACACACTGGTAATTGATCTCAGACAAAACTACAACTTTGTCATGCAGCAGTGCCATCGTTTTTTATGGTGTGGTTTACAAATACTCTATTACTCTATTCTCTCAATGGGCTGCAGATGATCAAATAATACACCCTCAGGATAAATAAACCCACAATTCTCTCTGTGCTAAAGCCATGAGTGCACATTTCATCTCTGAAGAAGCAGTAGAGCTGATTTTTTTTCCAGATCTTTCATCTTTTATCTTTATGTAAAGGAACACAGCCAATAGCATGATGCATCATTTTTACGCAAAACACCCCCAGAAATAACCTCATGACCCTACGGCAATGAGGAGAGGATGACCGCACACAATCTATGAAACAAATCATGCTGGAGACGACAAGTTTGGAGGACTTTAAAAATATGAACACAGTGGGAGATGCATGAAAAACATTCAAAAGGGTTGGGTTCACTCTGGTTAATCCAGCTTCCTCTCACAGTCCAAACACATGCATGTTAGGTAGATTGCTCTTAGGTATGGGTGTGTGTACGTCTCCTGTACATCTCTGTGTTGTCCTGTGATAGACTGGTGACCGATCTGCTTGGTACCCTCTCACCTCACTGCTGGAGATGTATGAAAGAAATGAGCCGGAACTACAGAATGATTACACTGTAATGTGACTTTCTAACTATAAAAAGTAATGTCTGGTTGTTTCTTATGTCAAAATAGATTTGGCATTTAATAAAACTGCCTTATTTTAGACCCTAAGTAAGGGTGGGTTAACATTGACACATACAGAGAAGCACCGTATACAGGATGTGAAGACAACACAAGGGTTATCACCACCCATGCAGTTGTAGAGATCACATTTATTTTCTCTTATGTTTTGCATGTCTATTAACAAGGTAGTCACTGATCGGATGTTTCTTTCTTAGTCAAACTAGGCAGAGCAGCTTGGTCTTGTGAACAAAAATTTTCAAATCTCCTCAAAACATATAACCAGGCAAACTCCAAAATTGTGAATTTTAAGTAAAGCAATCTTTTCCTCTAAGCGTAACCAGGGATGTTTGGTAATTCAACCACAGGTGTAACCACCATTATGAACTGTTTGTGTTGGGATTTGTTTCAGCCCTCATTTACTAAACATAGACAGCTTTTTAGCATTTATCCAACAAAAAAAATAATTTCTATGAGGTTGGGAGAGAATGCCACAGACAGGGATAGGATTACAGTTGATGGTTCTTTTATTGTCATCATGTTTTCTATACAAATTCCTTAATTGAGTGATTATATTTTGTTTTCTAAAAAACACTAGTGGCTTTCTGAGCTTTCCCACCATCTCCCACACGCTGAATATTCAGACAACAGTTTAGTAAAAATATTTTGCCTTATATTTAAAGTGTTAAACAGATTTTCAGGAGAGAAAACTGCCCACGTGCGATGTTATGGTTTAGCAATATGAAGTCCTGTTTTTCTTTTTAATAGAATTGTTCATTTAAATTTGCTATGGTTGAAGGGAGATGGAAAAAACATTTTGTTTTTTCAACAATTTGTTGCAGCAGTAAACTCACATGCATCTCATACATCTTTTTTGTAGATTTTTTGCTAAAGACAGCAGACGTCTATACTGTATATAATGATACTAATAATACACATTTATCAACACTGCATTTCTATCTTTCTTTGACCTTTATGTTTAAAAGCTTTACAGCAAATAATCATTTAGGTTTATGGATTGAGTTGTCAGGTTTCATTTTTGGGTGTGAAAAGGTTAAAATGTTTGTAATACTTTTTACAAAACAGCAGAAAATTGTATTATTCGAGGCTTTCAATAAAGTCATTGAGAAAGTGCTCCCATGCTGCTTTGGATTTAGGAGGGATAGCAGCAGCCAATCAATTGCATTTTAACTAATCATCAGCAGGTGTAACCACCTCTATAAAAGAAGGAGTTCTGAGAGTTTGCTGACCTGGAGCACACAGGTGTGTATGTTAATACAATGTTAGAGTGGAAAGATATAAGCAATCACCTTAAAGAACCAATTTTTGCTTGCTCAATGTGGAAAGGGTTGCAAGATAATTTCCAAACAATTTGAAGTCGATCATTCTCCAATGACAGTAGACTCTCCAACAAATTCACTCCAAGGTCAGACCACACAATGATGACAAACTACATATTTATCACTCTTAGACCACCTTATGAGGTACACCTGTGTTTGGCCCCTCTTTTTCCAGAAATGTCTTAATTCTTCGTGGTGTGGATAAAACAGAGTGTTACAAACATTCCTCAGAGATCTTGGTTCATACGGACATGATTGCATCACACAGTTGCTGCAAATAATCTTTTGTTTCCACAGATCCCAAATAGTGCTCTTTTGGATTGAGATCTAATAACCGTGGAGGCCACTGTAGTACAGTAAACCCATTGTCATGTTTAAGAAACCAGTTTGAAATCATCTGAGCTTTGTGTTTCGGTGCATTATCCTACTGGAAATAGCCATGAGAAGATGAGTATACTCTGGTCATTAAGGGATGTTAACGGCCAGCAGCAATACAGTAAGCTCTGGTGTTTAAATGATGCCTAGTTGGTACTCAGGGGGACAAAGTGTGCCAAGAAAATAACCCCCGATACAATTACACGTCTCTCACCAGGCTAAACTGCTGACACAGGCCGACTGGATCCCTGCTTTTATTTTGTTTAGGCCAAATGCTGACACTACAATCTGAATTTAGCAGCTAAAATACAGACCAGGCGACATTGTCTAATCTTGATCTTGATCCTTTGCATACTGAACCCTCAGGTTCCTGTTCAAACCTGACGGGAGAAACATCAGTTTGATCTTCTGATGATGAAGTTTATCTGCTTCAAAATTTGACCCATTGTCTGTATTCTGCTTTTCTTGGTTGAAATGAGTAGATATATGAGCTGCTGTGGCTCTTCTGTCACCTTAATGCCCACACTTCGTTGACCTCTGACAATAACAAGAAATGTTTTACCACAACAATCCTGCTTACTGGATATTTCCACTTTTTTGGACCAGACTCTGTAAAGCCCAGGGATGGTTGTACGTAAAATTACTAGAAGATCTGCAGTTTTTGAAATACTTAAACTAGTCTGTCTGAGTGTGTATAGTCTTATGATCTAAACCTAACTACACAGACTTAAGACAAAAGAAACTGATGAGATCCAAGTTTTACCAAGTTTTATAATTAGTTATAAGTTAGTGATGGTAAAGATTTCTGCTGAGACACAGATTTGCTCAGATGGTTTAACTCTGTGTGATTTTTAGATATTTATTTTAAAAAGAAATGTTAGGTTTTTATGATTTTTCCCAGTGCCACTTGAGGTGATGAAGATGCATGCAGGCTCACTGTAGCCTAAGATAGCAGCATGAAACTTAATGAATGGCTGACTGTTAACTTTCTGTGATAACTTTTATTGCAGAGCAGCATTTTTTAGCTAGATATTTAAAGAATACTGACTTATCTGCAGTCAAAGCAGTTCTGATGTTCTTTCAACTTAGTGTTTCAAGCACAACGTCTCGAAACGAATATCAAAAGTTGCTTCCCTCATCAGCCACGAACTGAACTGCAGGTTTGGTGCTCTTCAGTGTGATTTATATTCCTCCTACATAAATGACTTTATTCTTCTTTATTTAAAATGTATTAACTGTAAACAACAGTACATTTATAGGAAAACAACATCCTTTTTTAATTTAGTTTAGGAGGTGCAGGACAATAAGTGGGTTTGTGTCCAAACAGAGTTCAGAGATGAAGTAGGAGGACAAACCTAAATTATTCACATGCTGACTACCTTTTCATTAATCCTGGAGAACCAGAAAGTGCTTCACCTCTGCAAAGGTTAATAATAGCTCCAGTAAAAAACAGCTCAAAGATGGGAGTTCAAACTGCAAGGACACTCTGATGTTAAAATTCATACCTCAACGTTGTGTTTTAACAAACCAAAAACAACTGCTAATATAGATGACTAAAATATCACTGAGCTATAAATTATTTTCTGTATTTATAGAATATCCAAGTCATAACAAGATGATTTAGTGTTATCTTTCTATCCTTATTTCAGATTTTGATGTTTTATAAATTACATATGAAATAAATAATATGTTGTCTCAACATTAGTTTCTGTTGCAGGCAGAACGCATCTGCTGAAAGCCATAAAGCATGATGTTGACAACAATTATGGTTTTCTAAGGCTTTTTATGATAAATAAATAAATCCAAGAAAGTAATGTTTGCAACTCTTTAAAGCCCCCAAACAGCAAAAAACAAGAAAAACATGAACATAAAATCATAAAAAATGCTGAAGGAACTTATGTAGAAAAAGAAGAAATCCAACTTTAATGACCATAAATCTTAAATGCATGATTGCATTATTTCTGCGCTGCCTGGGAAAGCGGGTGCTTTCATAATAAAATCAATAGATGCAATCAATTTGCATAATTAGGAAGATCCTGTTTCACAGACCACTCTTATCTGGGAGTTGTTTTGCTGTTCTCTTGCTCTCCTTTCTGAACTTTTTTATGTTCCAGCTTTCTCTTGAGGCTAACACCCACTCTGGGAGAGAACTGATAAAAATGCCTCGAGGATTAACTACAGAGAAACACTCCCTGGGTCAACAGATAATAGCAAGATTTACCCATATAAACAGGTTGTGCTGGCTGTTGAATATCTTTTTTTTTATCACTTATTGATCATATGCAGAAGACTTTCATTTGAGTGAATTAAGTTGAGTGCCATTAATCGCCTTAAAATTCAATTCAATTCAGTTCAGTTTATTTATATGGCGCCAACTCACAACACATGTTGTCTCAAGGCACTTCACAAAGTCAGGTACATACATTTTCAATTAATCCTAACCATTGAACAGTGCAGTCAGATTCAGTTATTTATTCAAATTGGATAAAAAGTTTTTCTATCTAAGGAAACCCAGCAGATTGCATCCAGTCAGTGACTTGCAGCATTCACTCCTCCTGGATGAGCATGTAGAGACAGTGGACAGTCACTGCCGTTGACTTTGCAGCAATCCCTCATACTGAGCATACATGTAGCGACAGTGGAGAGGAAAAACTCCCTTTTAACAGGAAGAAACCTCCAGCAGAACCAGGCTCAATTTGAGCGGCCATCTGCTACGACCAACTGGGGGTTTGAGAGAACAGAGCAGAGACACAAAGAACACAGAAGCACTGATCCAGGAGTCATTTCTATGGGAAGGAAAAGTAAATGTTAATGGATGTAGCTCCTTTAGTCGTTTCACCTAGAAAGAAAGAACAGATAAACTCTGAGCCAGTTTTCAAGGTTAGAGTCTGAAAGAGAGCACATAGTTAGTCACAGTAAAAACTCAGTCAATTGCCATGTCTAGGAGAGAGAAAGGGTTCAACACTGAAAGACAGGGCCATGTGGATCATCGGTAGAGGGTGAGCATTAAGTTGTTGCCAGCAGAGGCTTGGATGATGCCCTCTCCAGAAATGTGTCACAGGTAGACACAAAGTCAGGCCAGGTGTGGTTTCTAGGAAGACAAAGGGGGAGAAAATAAAGTTAAAAGCTGAAATAACAGCAAATAATGCAAAATCGGATAGTAGTATGAGAATGTAGCAGAGAGAGTGAAATTGGTCATTATGTCCTCCAGCAGCCTAAGCCTATAGCAGCATAACTACAGAGATAGCTCAGGATAGCCTAAGCCACTCTAACTATAAGCTTTATCAAAAAGGAAAGTTTTAAGCCTAGCCTTAAAAGTAGACAGGGTGTCTGCCTCACGGACCAAAACTGGGAACTGGTTCCACAGGAGAGGAGCCTGATAATTAAAGGATCTGCCTCCCATTCTACTTCTAGAGACTCTAGGAACCACCAGTAAACCTGCAGTCTGAGAACGAAGTGCCCTGTTAGGAACATATGGAACAATCAGATCTCTGATGTATGATGGAGCTAGATCATTAAGGGCTTTATATGTGAGGAGGAGAATTTTAAATTATATTCTGGATTTAATAGGGAGCCAATGAAGGGAAGCTTAAATAGGAGAAATATGATCTTTCTTTTTAATTTTCATCAGAACTCTTGCTGCAGCATTTTGAATCAGCTGAAGGCTTTTAACTGCATTTTGTGGACATCCTGATAGTAAAGAATTACAATAGTCCAGCCTGAAGTAACAAATGCATGGACTAGTTTTTCAGCGTCACTCCTGGACAGGATATTTCTAATTTTGGCAATGTTCTGGAGATGAAAGAAGGAAATCCTAGAAACCTGTTTAATATGGGATTTAAATGACATGTCCTGGTCAAAAATAACACCAAGGTTTTTTACTTTATTATCGGAGGTCAATTTAATGCCATCCAGGTTAAGTGATTGACTAAGCAGTTTCTTTTTTAAAGACTCCGGTCCAAAGACGACAACTTCTGTCTTGTCTGAATTTAGAAGCAGAAAATTTAAAGTCATCCAAGTTTTTATGTCTTCAAGACATGCTTGTAGTCTATCTAACTGGTTGGGCTCATTGGAAGTCATAGATAAGTAAAGCTGAGTATCATCAGCGTAACAGTGAAAATGTATTCTATGCTGCCTGATAATTTGACCTATTGGAAGCATATATATAGTAAAGAGAATTGGCCCAAGTACTGAACCCTGTGGTACTCCACAATTAACCCTGGAGTTTAAATATGATTTATCATTTACATGAACAAACTGGAAACTGTCAGACAGATAAGAATTAAACCAGCCTAGCGCTGTTCCCCTGATCCCTACAGCATATTCCAGCCTTTCTAAGAGAATATTATGATCGACTGTATCAAATGCAGCACTGAGATCTAACAGAACCAGTACAGACACAAGTCCATTATCTGAGGCCATAAGAATATCATTAGTGACTTTCAGCAGAGCTGTTTCAGTGCTATGATGAGCTCTGAAACCTGACTGAAACTCTTCAAACAGGTCATTGATGTGTAAATGCTCACACATTTGATTAGCAACTTTTTTCTCAAGAATTTTAGATAAGAATGGAAGATTGGATATAGGTCTGTAATTTTTCAAGTTATCTTGATCAAGTGAAGGTTTCTTAAGCAAAGGTTTAATTACAGCTACCTTAAAAGCTTGTGGTACATATCCATTTACTAAAGATAGATTAATCATATCTAAAATGGGGCTGTGTTACGGCCTCTGGCCTTGCAGTCTTTTCTTTTATGCAGATTCAGGTGTGGGAGCACACTCAGATGATTGGCTGCCTTGAGGCTGCTGAGGAACCTGATTTGGACCTGCTGAATCACCAAGCCAATCAGTGGATGATGAGACTCAACTGCATCCTACAAAAGGCTCCTGGATTCATTCTTTCAGTGGGGGCAGCTTTTGGAAGAAGTTTTGTACAGCTGACCCCCGCTTTGCTTGGTGTGGTTTGTTTGGAGACTGTTTTGGCAGCTGCACATTATTTTGGTGCTGCTGACCCTTCTTGCTCTGCTTACCAGTTTGGTTAAATGCTTGTTTGTTTTCTAGTTCAATCCAGAGTGTTGTGTTTGAGAAGATTGGGCTGGATTTGTCATTTTCTGTCAGCCGTATTGTATGTTGGAACCCTGCTCCTTGTAATAAATCCCCCTAAATGTTCTCCTTTTAACTCTGAACTCATTTTTATGTTACCACCCCCTGATCCCCTAGACCTGGGGTTGCAACAGTCTGGTAATCAGAGGGAACACTTCCTTAAATAATTTGGTTGGGATTGGGTCTAACATACAAGTTGAAGGTTTAGATGAAGCTAATATTTTTGATAACTCAGGAAGCTCCACAGGATCAAAACAGTCCAAACACAGATCAAGTTCTACAGTTACTTCCAATGTTGTCTCACTTGCTGAGGATGAAGTAATCATCTTCGGGAGTATGTCAAATATTTTCTTTTTAATAGAATCAATTTTATTTAAGAAGAATCCCATAAAGTCATGACTGCTGAGAGCTAAGGGAATGGATGGCTCAACAGAGCTATGACTCTGTGTAAGTTTAGCAACTGTAACCAAGGATTATTCTTGTTCTCTTCTATTAATGATGAGAAATAGGTGTGTAGAGCGCCATTTTCTCTCCAATTTTCTAACATTGTGCTTTAAAGTAGGCAGTTCTGAATTAAACCAGGGAGCCTGCCTCCTATGAATGATTACCTTCTTTTTCAAGGGGGCTGCATTGTCTAATGCATCACGCAATGATGAAGTAACACTATGAACAAGATAATCAATTTGTGAAGGGGAAGAAACAAAGGGACACTGTCTTAATAGGGTAATGGGTGGGTAGCAGAGAGGAGTGTTAAACTACGACTCTGCTTCCTTGTCTGAACCCTGGGTTGTCAAAGTTTAGGAGAACTAATAAATTCGACCAGATTCCTAGAAAGAAGAGCTGCTCCATCCAAAGTAGGATTGGTGTCATCTCTCCGGATCAGACCAGGTTTTCCCCAAAATGTTCGCCAATTATCAATGTAGCCCACATTGTTTTTTGGACACCACCTAGACAGCCAGCGGTTGAATGACAGCATGCGGCTAAACATGTCGTCACTGGTCAGATTGGGGAGGGGACCAGAGA
The DNA here is from genome assembly GCF_021462225.1 of Girardinichthys multiradiatus. Taxonomy (NCBI): domain Eukaryota; kingdom Metazoa; phylum Chordata; class Actinopteri; order Cyprinodontiformes; family Goodeidae; genus Girardinichthys; species Girardinichthys multiradiatus. The sequence goes on along the minus strand of NC_061811.1, from coordinate 20,033,359 downwards.
AAATGATGGAGTCCGACATTGTTTTGGCAAACTTACACACCAAAGCAACACTAACTTTGGTGACCTCCGATTGACGTAACCGGGTGTCATTACCACCAGCGTCAATAACAATCTTACTGTATTTATGTTTATCCTTAGCCAGCAGTTTCAGGTAGGATCTGATGTCACCCGTTCTGGCCCCTGGCAGACATTTGACTATGGTTGCTGGTGTCTCTAGTGCCACGTTTCTGACTATGGGGCTGCCAATTACCAGAGTTGGCTTCTCAGGAGGTGTGTTGCTGAGCGGGGAAAATCTGTTAGAAACGCAGACGGGTTGGTGGTGACCTGTGGGCTGGGATCTAGGACTATGCTTTCTACGTACCGTCACCCAGCCGGCCTGAGGCCCCGGCTGCGCGGGCTCTGCTGAAGGACTGCTACTAGGAGCTACCCTCGGTGGCTCCGCGCTGGCTACGGGGCCTCGGTTACCTGCTGGTCTTTCAACAGTGCGGAGCCGGGCCTCCAATTCCGACACCCTCACCTCCACAGCTACAAAAATGCTACATTTATTATACGTACCATTATCACTAAAGGAGGCAGAGGAGTAACTGAACATCTGACACAGAGAGTAGGAGAGAGGAGGAGACTCAGAGAGAGAAACAGCAGAACGGGTAGCCATGGTGGAGTTAAAGCTAACGCTAAGCTAGCGACCCCGTACCACTACTAGAAAAACCGTGTAAGACACAGAGTCCCCGAATGTTAAATGCAGCAACAGAAAGTATGTGTTTTAACGTACTTATGTATTAGAATAGAATGAAAAAAATAAGTGGAGATTATTTTAAATCTACACAGGGTGAAATGCAAATGCATTTAAATAAATGAAAAAAAAACATCTTGCTGATGAATTGAGGTGAAGTTGGAAGTGGTAGGAAGTCCTCCTCCTTTATTATTCCAGCTATCAGAATCAGAATCAGAATCAGAATCAGAATCAGCTTTATTGCCAAGTTCGTACATACAAACAAGGAATTTGCCTCCGGTACACTTTGCTCTTTTGTTCTGTTTTTGCATTACAGAATATACATATTTACAATTTACAATATACACATATCTAATAAAAAAGGTGCATTTGCAACATCTGTATGCTGTTGTTCTGTACTCTATTGAATGTTCATCAGAGAAACAGCCTGGGGGAAGAAACTGTCTCTGTGGCGGCTGGTTTTAGTAAACAGTGCTCTGTAGCGGCGGCCTGAAGGTAAAACTCTAAACAGTTTATGTGCAGGGTGTGTGGGGTCGGCAGAGATTTTGGCAGCTCTTTTCTTGACCCTAGACCTGTATAAGTCCTGGATGGAGGGAAGGTCAGCTCTGATTATTCTCTCTGCATTCCTGATTATTCGTTGCAGTCTGGACCTGTCCTGTTTTGTGGATGAGCCAAACCACACTGAGATGGATGAAGACAGGACAGACTGAATGATGGCAGTGCAGAAGATGACCAACAGCTCCTGTGGAAGGTTGAACTTCTTGAGTTGCCTCAGGAAGTACAGTCTCTGCGGGGCCTTCTTTCGAACAGTGTCTATGTGTGAAGACCATCTCAGGTCCTCAGAGATGGTGGTTCCTAAGAACCTGAAGTGGTCCACGGCCGATACAGTGTTGTTGAGGATGGTGAGGGGGGTGTATGGGGGTGGTGTTCTCCGAAAGTCCACCACCATTTCCACAGTCTTGAGTGGGTTCAGTTCAAGGTAGTTCTGACCGCACCAGTGCACCAGCCGATCCACCTGCTGTCTGTATGCAGACTCATCACTGTCCTGGATCAGTCCAATGACAGTGGTGTCGTCTGCAAACTTAAGGAGTTTCACGGACGAGTCCGATGAGGTGCAGTCATTAGTGTAGAGGGAGAAGAGGAGTGGGGATAGAACACACCCCTGGGGGGCACCAGTACTTATTGATCTGGATCGGGAGAAGATGCTCCCCAGTCTCACCTGCTGCTGTTGGTCTGTCTGGGAGCTGTTGATCCACTGACAGGTGGAGGCTGGGACGTTGAGCTGTGTGAGCTTCTGGTGGAGGATGTCTGGTATGATGGTGTTGAAGGCCGAGCTGAAGTCTACAAACAGGATCCTGGCGTACGTCCCTGGGTGGTCGAGGTGTTGCAGGATGAAGTGTAGACCTAAGTTAACAGCATCATCTGCCGACCTGTTTGCTCTGTAAGCAAATTGCAGGGGGTCCAGCAGGGGGCCTGTGATGTCTTTCAGGTGCTTCAACACCAGCCGCTCAAAGGACTTCATGATCACAGACGTCAGGGCTACAGGCCTGTAGTCATTTAATCCTACGATGGTGGGTTTCTTGGGAACCGGGATGATGGTGGATCGTTTGAGGCAGGAGGGGACCTCACATTTCTCCAGTGACTTGTTGAAGATCCTTGTGAAGATCGGAGCGAGTTGATGTGCGCAGGCTTTCAGGCATGATGGGGAGACGTTATCAGGTCCTCCAGCTTTCTTTGTTTTCATGCGCTGAAAGAGCCTGTTTACATCTTCCTCAGAGATCTTTAGTGCAGGCGGAGGAACTGATGGTGGGGGGTTGGTTGCTTTATGGGAGGAATTTGTTCCTGAATGGGATGTGGAGGGGATGATTTGAGGTGTCAATGGCTTCTTGTCATGTCTGCAGTAGAAGCCATTCAGACGGTTGGCCAGGAGACGACTCTGTTCAGGATGGGTGGGGGGCTCCTATAGGCAGTCAGGTTTCTCAGACCGGTCAATACAGCTGAAGTGTCACCAGTAGAAAGGCTGTTCTTAAGCTTCTCCCTATAGGTTCTCTTAGCTGCTTTGATCTCTTTTGTTAGTTTGTTCCTGGCCTGTGTGTAGCGCGCCCAATCTCCACTGCTGTGAGCTTCTTCCTTTTCCCTCTGCAGATTCCTGAGGTGTGGAGTAAACCATGGCTTATTGTTCCCAAAGGTGCAGAAGGTCTTGGTCTGCACACACATGTCCTCACAAAAACTGATGTATGATGTCACCACATCAGTTAGTTGGTTTACGTCAGTGGCTGAGGTTTCAAAAACAGTCCAGTCTGTGCATTCAAAGCAGGCCTGTAGCATCTGCTTTGATTCCTCAGTCCACTTCTTAACAGTGTGAACCGTGGGTTTGGAAGCTCTTAGTCTCTCTCTGTAGGTTGGGATGAGGTGGATTAGATAATGACCCAAAAAACCCAGAGCAGCCCTGGTAGCATGATATGAGTCCTTTAAAGCTGTGTAACAATGGTCCAGTGTGTTTTTGTCTCTGGTGGGACACTTAATATGCTGTCTGTATTTGGGGAGTTCATTTGAGAGGTTTGCGCTGTTAAGATCTCCCAGTATTATGATGAAAGAGTCCATGTATTTTTTCTCCAGGTCTGTAATCAGCTCAGCAAGATGTTTTTCCGCGGCAGAAGTGCAGCCATGCAGTGGAAAATATGAGCCGATTATTATAAACGAGGAAAACTCTCTCAGTGAATAAAACGGCTTACAGATTATGGAAAATGACTCCAGATCCGGACTACATGTTTTTCCCAGCACGTTTACGTCTCTGCACCAACCTTCATTTATATAAAAGCAGATTCCGCCTCCTCGCCTCTTCCCCGATAGCTCCGCGCTGCGATCCGCACTGAGCAGCTGGAAGTCCGGCAACAGCAGTGCGCGGTCCGGGATGTTTTCGCTCAGCCATGTCTCAGTGAAGCAGAGAACCGCTGATCCGCGGAGGTCCATGTTTTTACCGGTGAGAAGAAGCAGCTCGTCCATCTTGTTGTTGAGAGAGCGGACATTTGCCAGGTGGATTGAAGGCAGTGGTGTGCGAAGTCCTCTTTTGCGGAGCTTTACCAGCGCGCCAGCACGGTTTCCCCTCCGACGTTTCCGGCGCAGGATCCCGTATAGAGCCGCAGCTCCGCTTGCCAGGAGCTCAGTGAACCTCAGATCGGTGAAAGATGGTGAAAAAAACCCAAGAGCGGACTCTCTGATGTTGAGAAGTTCCTCTCTACTGAATGAGACCACAGGATTGTGGCCCGACACCACAGAACTGTGGCTCAAAAAACATAAAAACACACAAAATACAAAAACAAAGAGAGAGCGAAGCTCCGAGGCTGCCATCGTCGGCGCCAGCACAATGCACTGGCAGGAAAACAGCCCACAGTATAATGCTTCCAGCACCATGCTTGACAGTTTATACAGTGTTCTGACTGCTCACAAAGCCCGACTCCAGTTCCTTTGCTGTTTTCTGTCCAGTCCTTTCTTGTCTATAAGCCTGACTTTTTCAAACAAACTACTTGCCAATGATGCAAAATACTTTCATCTATTTCTTGTGTAACCATAAAACGTTTCTCCAGCAGGTATTTGGTTTGTCCAAATGGGCAGCTGTAAATTTCTGTTAAGCTTGAAGGTGTAAATTTAGGAACAGGCGCTTCTCAGTCCAATGGTAAATTGACTTAACTGTTGACAATGACAGTGACTGTTGTTTCTTCAGTTTCCAGTTAGTTTTTGAGTATGGTTATCCTAACTTCAGCTCAGCGTGGTTCAGGTGGTTGAAATGTCAAAACAACAGGGTTGCAAACACACATCCAAACTGCTTTTGGAGTAGATAAATCAGGCAAACATTAAATTTTTGGCATTTCAAAGAAATGCAAAAGTCATTGAAGTTGGTTGTTATACATTTAATCCACCTTGGAAAAAGCATAGTTGACAAACATCCTTAAAAGCCCCAAATTAATATGGCCTTAATCCCCATTATATTTGTAACTTCTTACTAAAACAGTTACATCCAACCACAAAAGCTTTTCTTCAAGAACCCAATACGTCATCACTGATCATTAGTTTTAATGTGAAGAAAATGTAAATAGATTTTTGACATAATGTATTATATATTGGATGTACAGTGCAAAGAAAAAAAACACAAAAAAGATTAAAAAAAGATTATTTGCATGACTGTTACTGTCCACTGTCTATCAGTTCTGCTTGAGAGTTGTGCGACACTGTTTTTTACTACTTTGGACTCAAAGTACACTTGACTGTATATAAAAAATCCAAAAATACTCCTAAAATTTTTTTTAAATCTTAAATAAACACAACCACTGTGAAATTTCAGTCCCTTTAAATTGTACATACCCATTGTATATTGTTCAAAGAGTTCAAAAACAACCCTTTCAATACTTTAGGAAAGGACGTTGATTTGACAGTGACATGGCGCCATTAGTCAGCCAAACAGATGCAATGTCAAAAACATCAGATTGTCTTATTCATCATCCATCTTGACATCTTGGTTGTCGTGTTTTTGTCCCTTGTTCTCTGCGGATGACTGTCAAACAGGACTAAACATTGACGCTTTAACAATCGGCTCCAATAATCTTCCAGAGAATATTTTTCCTCATTAAATTGATGGAGATCTCTTAGAGTGTGTGTCTGTTCTTTCTGTAGCCATTGCACACAGTTTACCAAAGATAACTGTAAAGAAAGACAGATATGAATGTGCTTTTGAACTGTACAGAAAAGAATATGAAAGTAGATTATAAGCTTGCCATAAGTCTAAAACCGCATTTAATTGCTATGTTGCTCATAACACCCAACTGGATGGAGCCAGTTGGACCTGACGTGGTGAAAGTGCTCTTTATCTCCATTAAAAGCCCAGAAACAAAGCTGCATTTAAATCATTATGCTTCTTGATAATGCTTGAAAGAACAAGCATGGTTCCGTCATCGTTTTTCATCAAGAGTTTCCTTTTACATCGGCTAAATAACTCCTTCTTCTCTTATTGAGTGATGTATGCATTAATCCTACAATGCTGCCAGGATCCGATTGGCAACAAGCAGAACAGGAAGACACTGAACTTCCTCCACTGTATAGGCAGAAAATGTGGAGGCTCCTTGCATCCCAAATGGCACAACAAATGCTGATGACTAATGGCTGATCAGCCGCTTAGACTTGCACCACCTGCTTACCGAGCCAGGCATGCTGATGCCTCAATGAGCTGCCTTGCTTGAGGGCAGAAATGATTTAACTGGCTCCCTGAGGCTAATCAGGAGAGCCCCACCTGATCTGCAGATGAAGAAACATCATCTGCGATTTTTGGCTCATTAAAAAGAAAAAGCTTCATCAGCAACAAAAACAAGAATAAAACAATTATACAGTGCACACACACATCTTGGGTTTGACTTTCCATTTATACGAGCTGTTTTTGTCCAGGTCCCTTTGAAATATTCTAGACTTCTGGCCAAAATAGCCTCTTTTTCCACACAGATGGCTTCCTGGAATTTCTAAAATATGCCTGTTTTTATGACCTCAACCATTGTTCTGCTCAGAAACTGTTTTGTTTAATGCATGTCAGAGTGTTTATATCAAAGTTATTTTCATATATGATTGTTCTTATTTTGCTAATTTAGAAATTCAGAAGGGATTAAAATCATTCATATAAACCTTGAATGTGAGCCATTCAGAATGGCTGCGTGTTTAAAAGGTTTAATGTGAAAACAGCCCAACACATAAGATGGTTAATATGATAATAATGATAGATTGTTGACATTTTTGGAACTTAGTAAGGTGAAATAAAAATTTATTTTTGTTATTTTCTCCTCCTGAAAAACATAACAAATGTATCTCTTCCAGCAGAGTATGCACAAGCCTTAAGAACGAACCAGCAAGCTTGGCATGATTAAATTTTCTCTCCATCTACCTCCTACAGTCTGTCCAACATCACGTAATTACTTTCTTTACGGTTCAACCCTATTTGAAATCCACCAAGAACCACCAAAAACCGCCAAGTCAAATCTGAGCACCTAGAAACACTGTTGGAGCCAAAAAGCTGATTATACCTCCAACCGAGAGATACAAAAGTGGCAGAACCGTCCCAGCATAAACGCAAGTGTTGTGAAAAAGTAAACACCCAGTCAGACCACAGTAAGGCAATCTTTCCATTGCTGGTGTTGCAAGCTGACAGATTCAAGGTGATTCTTTGGATTACTTTTCGATTTTTACCCCTTTGAATAGTGTAGATACTATATCTCAAAATTAGGCTGCAAGGCACGTTTCCTTAGACCTCTGAGAGACCAACAAACTGTCTTTAAATCTTAGACTTTAATCAGTTAATTAGTATTTTGAACCTTCAGCTCCCTACTCACAATCTTCATGACTTCAGCGATTGTGGCTCAGGTGGTAGGAGTTTGTACTGAAACCAGTGGCTTGCCTGTTCAAACCCCTGTTCCGTCTGCGTCAGTCGTTTTGTTCTTGGGGGCCTCGGACTAGATAAAGCGCTATACAAGTGCAGGCTATTTACCATTTTACCATTTCCCTTTGAGCCTGTAGTAGTAGTAGTAGTGGAGTAGAATTAGTGTAAGTATCTGTTTTTTGTTTGCTTGCATGAGTTTATTTTAATTGACTCATTAGTAAATAGTTCTTAGTTTGATAAATATTGATTCTTGAAAAATTCTTGAATACATTGTTAGTTCCTGTTGCTTTCTCATATAATCAATAAATGAAGAGAGCATTTTAGTATTGATCCTCAGTAGATACTGATGCCGAGAGATCACTCATCCCACTGGTAGTCATTTAAAAACACGTAAAGTTTCCTTTGTTTGATTTGTATTAACGTCTAGTAAGTTTTGAAGATTATAGGCTGAATGTATCTTACTTTGGTGTTAGACATTAACGTAGCTATTTTGAGCTACAAGGGAGACTTGTTAATAGCAAAAGAGCTGTAAAGGTATTCAGCTTTTCTTTCAACAAGATTTAATATTTACTAATAGATCTAATTGTTGTTAGGGGCTTTTGGGAACTGTGAAATGATTGTTTATTGTGTAATTAGAAAAACAGACATTAGTAGGATTTAAAAGCAAAAGACAAGATATTTCCCGCAGGACTAGGAGTAGAGAGGAAATATCACACATTTAGTTACTTCAGGTTGTATTTAGCGCCTCATGCTTTTTGCACATTGGGTCCCTGTCAGCGCACAATCAATACTTCATAATAAGAAAAACAAAATGTTGTTCACTGTATTCATTCACTGACAGCAGAGCTCACTCATCTTGTACCACTTCAGACTAAAACTCTGATTGTCCTGTCCTCTGAATTATTCACGTCATGATCCTTAATTGTTTGGGTTTTGGTTTTCTTTAATGTTTTTTATTTTGACAATTTCCTTGTTTTGTTCTGTAGGTCTTGCCCTTTTCAGTGTATTTCTGTGTTGATTTTTGCTAGTAAGGTGTTGCCAGACTTGTGTTTAGTTTCCATGTTTATTCTTGTGTCCTGTCCTTTTGTCCTATTCTTTTAGACCTCTGTTTGTCTTTGCTACATGTTTTGCAATTTCTTTCAATCTCTGTTCAGCTCAGTTTACGGTAATTAGTCTCCTACTTCTGCCACAACCACTTTGCAATCAAGTAGATTTTGCTCACCTATACCACCTAATTTACACCATAGCGTGCACCTGTTCACCCTATTAGCTCACTGTTGTTTTCCTCTAGAGTCTTCTGTTTCTGTTCTATTTGGTTGCCTGTTACCATGTCTATTTCTTTCATGTTGTTCTGCTTGTTGCTTTGTCCATGTTCTATGTCCTGATCTCCTTGTGCAGTGCTCAATATTTTTTGCCTTTTGGTTTCAATAACCAGTATGCAAAATCATTATGCCAGTCCCCAGATCCTGTCTGCGCTATGCTCCAGCTATAAAAACTACACCCTTTGGCATGTCTGGCATTTAGTGCAGAGGTCTGCAACACAATTTGCTCAACGGTCAGAATTTGTCTCAGACGGTGCAAGGACCCATGTATAATTAACCACCTTTTTGGGAACTATATGGCCTTCCTACTTATTTCAGCTTCTGTTAAAGTATTTGTTGAGATATTTCCCTTTTTTATTACTCTATGGGAAAGTGATAAAAAGGTACCGAGATAAATAGTATGTAAAAATTTCTTATAACATGCAACACTTTCCTGCACCCTCTGTTTATTTCGTTGACTTTTCAGTGCAGGAGCTCAACTGTCTATAAATCGGCCCCATCGTGGCACAAACATAGACATTTCTACAAACTGATGCCAACCGGATTAATAATTTAACGATTGGATGGGATGTTTTGGATATTTGATGATAGCTGACCCAGAACCTTTAGGGTAAGTTTATTATATCTAAGCAATAAAGTTCTAGTTATGTAAGATGAAAGTTAAACTTTCTGCAAAGTCAGGAAAACTTAGCAGAAAATCTTAAATGTTTAAGGCCATCAAATATTGTAGCTTCACACTGAAGGCATCAAAACTATGAATTAACACATGTGGAATTATATACTGAACAAAAAAGTATGAAACAACTGAAAATATGTCTTATATTCTAGGTTCTTCAAAGTAGCCACCTTTTGCTTTGATTATTGCTCCGCACACTCTTGGCATTCTGTTGATGAGCTTCAAGAGGTAGTCACCTGAAATGGTTTTCACTTCACAGGTGTGCCCTGTCAGGTTTAATACGTGGGATTTCAAGCCTTATAAATGGGGTTGGGACCATCAGTTGTGTTGTGCAGGAGGTGGATACAGTACACAGCTGATAGTCCTACTGAATAGACTGTTAGAATTTGTATTATGTCAAGAAAAAAGCAGCTAAGTAAAGAAAAACGAGTGGCCATCATTACTTTAAGAAATGAAGGTCAGACAGTCCAAACAATTGGGAAAACTTTGAAAGTGTCCCCAAGTGCAGTCGCAAAAACCATCAAGCGCTACAGAGAAACTGGCTCACATGAGGACCGTCCCAGGAAAGGAAGACCAAGAGTCACCTCTGCTGCGGACGATAAGTTCATCCGAGTCACCAGCCTCAGAAATCACAGGTTAACAGCAGCTCAGATTAGAGAACAGGTCAATGCCACACAGAGTTCTAGCAGCAGACACATCTCTAGAACAACTGTTAAGAGGAGACTGTGTGAATCAGGCCTTCATGGTAAAATAGCTGCTAGGAAACCACTGCTGAGGACAGGCAACAAGCAGAAGAGACTTGTTTGGGCTAAAGAACACAAGGAATGGACATTAGACCAGTGGAAATCTGTGCTTTGGCCTGATGAGTCCAAGTTTGAGATCTTTGGGTCCAGCCACCGTGTCTTTGTGCGGCGCAGAAGAGGTGAACGGATGGACTCTACATGCCTGGTTCCCACCGTGAAGCATGGAGGAGGAGGTGTGATGGTGTGGGGGTGCTTTGCTGGTGACACTGTTTGGGATTTATTCAAAATTGAAGGCATACTGAGCCAGCATGGCTACCACAGCATCTTGCAGCGGCATGCTATTCCATCCGGTTTGCGTTTAGTTGGACCATCATTTATTTTTCAACAGGACAATGACCCCAAACACACCTCCAGGCTGTGTAAGGGCTATTTGACCAAGAAGGAGTGATGGGGTGCTGCGCCAGATGACCTGGCCTCCACAGTCACCGGACCTGAACCCAATCGAGATGGTTTGGGGTCAGCTGGACCGCAGAGTGAAGGCAAAAGGGCTAACAAGTGCTAAGCATCTCTCCTTCAAGACTGTTGGAAAACCATTTTCAGGTGAACGTCATCACATGCGTCGTCGACACGAGCGTCGATACGCGCTTCACAAAAGGTCTGTCTGGATTACTTGAAACACGCTCCGAAGCATCGGCACACTGGACACATCACCACATAAAACCCATACAACCACCAAACAAGGCTACATTGAAATATTGCACAAACTAAGTTTGAGGTCTATTTTATGTCTCCCTTCTTCTCCAGGGCCCAACCACTCTCAATTGAAGTGCTGCTGTGCCACTGGCTCCAAAACAGGAAAAAAAGGAAAAATTATTATTTCCTCATATGTGCAAATATAAGTGAAGTTGCTTGTGTGTACTTATGAGTAACAACCGTACTGTTTGTTACAAGGTGATTCAGGTGACTTATACAGGTGACTCTGTCTCTGTCCAAAACACAAATGTTCTTTTACTGATGTTGATACATGCTTGGACTTGCTGTGATTTTAGACCAAAACTCAGTGGGTTTTTAAGCAGTTCCTACTTTCCTTAACCTTGACAAGAAAGTTATTTTCATGTGAAGATCATCACAAGGGCACGACGTTGCCACCGCCGTGTTTCTCAGTAGTCATGGGGTTATTTTAGTGGTGTCGCGTGTTGCTTCAGTGCCAAACATACTGTTTGGAATTCTTATCCATATTTCCATATACTGTCAAATGTTTTGTACTTATAAGTTGTAACTTTGTACAATGAGATTTTTTTTGTCAGTCGCAACCTCTCTGTAAACTATGGCTTTATAAAGGAGTCAGATGTTTTGGTTTTTCAGTTAAATTGCACAGGAAATACAGTATGTCAAATTAAGGATGGAAAATGTTTTCACATATTTTTGACAATCTCATTTTTTTGTATCACAAAAATCTAGCATTTTTATTATACATGTTGGACATGTATTTATAGACAAATTAAATTATAAGGTTGTAAATGCTTGTGGTGTTTTCTGTATTTACCCAACTGACTGTAGACATTAATGCTTTTAATCCTTCAGTTACGCGGCCCTGAACATAACAGTCCTTAGAAATTAGCTGTAAGAGTGTGACAACACATGGTGCTGGCCATATGCAAATTTATGTTCCCTCTTTTGCAATAGTAAATCACTCCCACACAGAACAGGAGAGAGTGTGCTGCAGGACGAGAGTGGGAAGCAAGCCTATGATTTAAGGAATCACTTCTACGAGCTGCACTGGTTTCAAATACCCCTGCTTAATTGCTGTGTCATGACAGGATAATTACCACCGACGATACAACCACAGAGGGTGGTACCAGCAGGCAGGCGTGCAGAAATCCACCGCTTTTCCTCAGTTTGCACAGCTCTGCAGGGATATATGTTGGCAGGTTGGCAGGAGGATGACGGTGGGATATACGGACATAGAGCTGAACAGTGGAGAGAAAAAGGAAGATGTGGAGCTCTTTTATTGTCATCTTTGATTGACACCTGCTCTCCTGGATTCAACAAGATCTGTGTGGTTCATATTCAGGATGGGTGTGGGTGCATTCAGATCATACAGACGTGAAGAAGGGACATTTTGAATTTAAAACTGAATGTGTGATTGTTATAGAATCATAATTAACTGTATTATTTAGATTTATGCTCTCTCTAATAAATGCACTGATGTAGTTGCCACATGGCTTTGTATCCAACCTCCGCCACATTAATTCATGCACTGTGTTAAACCTGCATCTGAAATACGAATGCTGACATTCTGCTTTAACAGCTGTGACTGTCTCATTCCTGTTCACACACAGCTGGCAGCTCTAACAGTTAGAAAGGCAAGTTTAAAAGAGTAAATCTGAAAAAGTTGTAAAGGAAGAAAAAATAAACATGGAAAAGAACAAGAGTTCACATTTCTGATTGGGAAATATATGTTTTAATTCAGAGTGACCTCTCCAAGATGGAGATAAAGACAAAACAATTTTGACTAGAAAACCAAAGCGGAAAAGGGCAACAAAAATTTGGGGGATTCAAAGTTTTGTGAGTAGATCAGAATTATGAAGCCACAAAACCTGAAGCTCCACTGCCTTAATATTAGACGTAAATGTAATTAGCTGCTTCTACCCACCTGGGACTGTTCCAACCTAGCTAATGGACGTAATTATAAAGTGCAGACTAAACACAGATTAGAAAAAAAAGGTGGATTTTTTTAAATTAAAGGCCACCAAAGTTAAAATGAAATGCTTGCTCAAGAGAGGGAAAAAAAAAAAACATGAACATGACAGCTGCAGCAGCAAATGTAGAGAAATTCTCGTGCAAACCTCACCAGGCTGGTATTATATTGACACCCACCTCAGACAAATGATAAAACAATGATATCTGTGGACCAATCAAAGATTTCTGCGTTGCCACAACATCCAAAAAAACGCTGACTCAAACACACCAAACACTGTCTCAGCTTATTATCCTAAAGAAGAAACTGGCCGCCTGGCCACGTAGTCCACAGATGCATAACTGCAGATACTGATGCAGATCAGACTCAAGAGCCTATTACAGCAAACAAAATAGTGATAAACAGGGGAACACAAACCTGAACTTTCAGTGACCAGACAAATTAATAAAGGGAAAAATCTCACAAAGAGCAGCTGAAAACCGTTGATTATGCTGAGGGAGTTGGACAACTGAACACGAAGCAGGTTTAGAAAATTAGGCAGCGGTGCTCTGGTGAAAAGCAACAAACCAAAGAATAAAACAAAAACATAAATGACCTAAACAAAACTTAGTCTACACCAGCTACCGGTGAAGCAGATTATCCTGCACCATCCCATACATAAACTGTTTCCGCCCATACCACCATCAGGCAGGAGGAGGAGGAGCAATGAAGCCAGAACTATAACCATGAACCTTTCCTGTGGTCTTCCTAACAGCTCCATAGTCCACATCCTCTGTCCAATATGTCCACTGACCCTCCTCTGCACATGTCCAAACCATCTGAGCTTTTATTGAACAACTTTGTCTCTAAAATGCCCAACCTTAGCTGTCCCTTCAAAATGTTCATTTTCATCCTGTCCACATTAGTAAGTCCATAATAAATACAATAGATAATGCAACACACACTTTCGCAAAACTTCCAGGGTACTCTAAGAGCAGAAAATGCTACCCTGAATGTAAAGGACTCTTTCAGAAAACACAGGGTACCTTCACCTTAATTCGCAGGCTACTTTCTATAACCTACACACTGTTTACCTGGACTTGCAGTGTATTTCCTCAGACCTTGCAGGGCACTTTCCTTGGAAACAAACTTTACCTTTGAGGACTGGACTAGATTCAAATGAGGCGACATAACTGGGTGTTTTCTAGAACTCATAGATTAGTTTTCAAAAAATTATCCCCTGAATAAGTTTCTTCCACATTTTTCCCATCACATGGGTGTTTAGTAAGTTATCTTTAAGGTATCTTTAATTCGTTACTTGTTCAATACTGAACCAAAGCTTTAGGTTTTCCTGCAAATATCTGACTTTTCTTTTCTCGTCTGTCAAGTCATGTTTTGCATGTCAGTTCAGTGTAATGTTGCCGGTCCGCAGCAGTCTAAAAAACAAGAACAATATCAAGTATCAAGTATCAGTATTAAGTTTTATTCGTCTTTGTTAAAAAAAATCTGAGCAACTTACTTGATCTTGTCTTTTTTCTGCATATTAAATGTAGGCACATTTTCTATTGTTTCAGGTGTTAATTAAACAGACGGTTCCAAGGTATAAATGGGACTCATAAAATCTGCATCAGCAAGATTTTTGTTTTCCCTCCGTGTTCATTTTGTATTAAAAACGCTGTTGGACAATGTCTTTAGGCAAAGTGTATAAAAAAATCCAAGTCCAAACAGTGGAGCTAAGTAAAAACCATAACCACAGGTTTCTGAAACAAGTTCTTGGGAATCACATATTGCCTTCACATTTCATTTACAGGAAATGATGTTTACAGAAATAGAGACTCTGATTATCTGTTTGAGGTTGCCTTTTTTTCCCTTAGATCACTGCATATTTCAGACTTTTTGCCGATTTTGGACTCTGTAAGAGAAGCAGATGACTGAAAAACAATATTTCAGTCCTTGCTGTGGTTCATTTATGCATATAGGTCTGATTAATAACAACAACATAAACATTCTAGAGAAAGGTAACCAATGTGCTTACAGGGTTGATCTTAGCAGGCATTCAGGCAGATATACACCACAGACGGACAACTTTACAAGTACAAGTAAGGAGTCTTGATTAGAATACAATACACCTCATCAGAAACCACAACAAGTCTGGTTGGTTTTCTGATTATAGCTTTTGGAGGTGGTCATGTTGGCTATGTTCATGTTGGTTTTTTTAAAGGACAAATATTGACAAAAAAAAACAAAAAACATTTATATTGTTGCACTTGCCAATAAGAGTGTATTCTTGTTATTTTGTGAGATGATAATGTATCTTCATTCTTATTTCTGCTGGATTTTATTTTCCACCCATATTTTGTTTTAATTTAAACAGGATTGACCAATTTAAATTTAAAATCTTATTTACCAGGGTGTCCTGGCCAGGATGACAGCATCTCAACACAACATTAAATACAACATCTATTTTAAAAAAATGTGCACATAAAACATCAGAGATCACTAAAATACAAGCAAAACTAAAGCAGGCCCCAGATTTAATTTTTCTTTAGTATGTATGAGTAAAGCTAAAGCTCCTTCAGATGATTACCCTGAGTAATTCAAGTAATTGAATTATGTTTAATTCAGTTTAATTAGGATTTTGGCAGGAATTTCATTTACTTGTTGATATTATTATTATTTTATTTTATTTTGTATTATTATTATTATACCATTAAGTAGAATAGAAAATGTGAAGTCCCCAGAAGCGGAAAATTTGTTTCAGATAACAACTCCCTCTAGTGGCCAAAAGACAAATGGTTTCTCAACAGAATTGTTTCTCATTCAGATGCGATGCTTGAATCGACAGTCAGATAATGTTCTTAATCTGTTAGTAAATGCATCAAATGCATGTTGAAATACCAAACAAAGTGTGTGTATAATATGTAGTTGCTTAAAATGTTTAAGGGATTTTTGTGTGATTCTTGAACAGTATAGAAAATTGTTTTGGACAACAGATACTCTTACCTGTGAGTATATACATGTGTTGAGTGTATGTATATTGTTGGTTGAACTTATCATAGATTGGCTGAAGACCATCTAACTTGATATACTTAACCAAGTTGATAGAAGATGAGATACAACCTAGGAGGGGTCAGATAATCATTTGAAGAGAAAAATAAATAAAAATAAATAAACGTTTTGGAAAAGATCCTTTGTCCATGTAAACAGTGCTTCATACAGTTCTGGTGAGACGTTTGCATACAGTTATCATGCTACAATGTCATATTAATGTTAGAAATTTTATTATCTAATGAAATAATGACAGCATACAACTTCAGCCACTAAAACAAACAAAAAAAAAAAAAAAAAACACAAAATTTATTGTTCAGTTTAAATGGAATAAATAATGAACAAGGAGGACTAACTACAACATTTTTTACTTTATGTGATATCAAAAGCTGGGTTGTAACAACTTAATAATAAACTCCTAATTTTGTGATCTAACAAGACAATGATCCCAAACATATTATTACTCCTTTCAGAAGAGAAAACGCAGGCTGACATAAAGCTGTTGGATGGCCTTCTTGAAGCCCTGACCTCAAGCTCCTTAAAACATTTATATTATGCTTAAAAGCTGGGTCAGGGGTCAAATATCCTGCCAGAATTTAACCAAAAGCTTGTTCATGGCTGCAAGGCTATAGCACAAAACAGCCCAAAATGAACATGACAAAGGAAAGATTATGACAGCTAAACTTTTTGTGGTAAATGGGTCTAGAAGCAAGTCTGATTAGGTACTCCTAGATAATTTGTGTTTATTGAAAGTAAAAGAGGAAGGTTCAAAGATGTCTAACTTCTTTTTTTGCATCAGAGTAGGTAGGTCTAATTGTTTTTATTAGAATTTAAACGCACATTCTCTCAATACAAATGACTGGTGCTATTTCCCTCTAAGACATTGTTTAAAAAAATCTTTGCAGCGAGCAGAGTTCAAAAAGAGCAACAGGTCATGACTCAGTCCCTTTATATGCATAGTGCGAAAGAGGATTTTATGGAAAAAATTGAATTCACTTACCATTACAATGAGTTTTACATAAAAAGCTAAATAAAAATGTTATTTGTGTCCAAAAAAGCATTTTAGTCAGTGGTGCACAGTTTAATACATTTTTGCTGTTTTTGTTGTTCTTTCATAATTTGAGACCAAACGTTTACCTTTATTTGCTTAGTAGCAACTATTTTTAAGTAAATAAATATTTTGACCCTAATTTTGCTTCATACAAATACCACCCGTGAAACCTCTACCACAGATTAATCTAATCCACTTCAAACATGAGGTGCACTCTGAACTGCATTACCCAACATGCACTGGGAATAGTGTCCGTTGATATGATTGGCTGAGGAGTGTCCGCCCCTGACAGTCTCCGGTGTTGTTCGGGTGAACTGACATGTTTCTGGCCGAGAACGGCTCACACCCAGCGGGTCTCCGAGCTGTCAGAAAACCACAATATCATGGCTGCTGGAACCTTTATCTGCTGCAGTTTGAGAAGTGCCAGAAGACTCTTCGCTCGGTGCCACAACAGGGGGGTCCAGCGGATGTTTTCCAGCGCTACGCACCAGGAAAATGAGATTGAACTCCGAGATCCCACATTGACTACTGCAAACTTCCAGAGCAGAACCAGACTGGTAAGACTGGTGCTGGAATACAGGCTGGAGGTTAAAGCTGGACCTGAAGGTCCTCAGGTTCCGGGTTCTGATCCTGGAGTTTCTCAGCTCGGGTTAAAGAGGGTTTGGTGACAAAGTTGTGACAGTTGTTGACGAAGCTGCAGCTTCAGTTCACTTTGAGGCCTGAATCAGATCACCTTGTAGGGGTTAAATATTAACCAGCAGCATCCTGAGCAGAAATACACAACCTCCCAGCTCAGACTTTGCTTAAGGTCTGCATGCTAAATCACCACGATTCTGCAGCAACATTCACCTTGTGGCATAGACACTGACTGATTTAATACATTACCTTAAACAAAGTCTGTCTTATTCAGATGATTTCTGGCTGACAACTTTCTGGCATAACTGCTTCCCACTGCTGTCAGTCAAAAGCCAACAAGGATCATTTGGAAACAAACATGTACGCTGCAGGTTTTTTAGAAGGATATAAGAGTTGTTTTTATTTATTAATTTTGCAAATGTGTCAAGAGTGCCTCAAAGACACATTTCTTCTGTTAGTGTCTTCTTTCTTGCTTTTCTCCTCCAGGAGAGGTTAACAGATGAGAACGTCGTCCCATTTTCTGCCTTCTTGACCGACAGCTTTGGCCGCAGACATAACTACCTGCGCATCTCCCTGACTGAGAAATGCAACCTTCGCTGTGAGTAAAATAGGGCTGGGGTGAGACTCAAAGCAAAGCAGACAAAAAGCTGGTAAAATAATATAGCAGAATTATTACATTTGTAAGAATGCTATATATAAAACCCTCATTTATTATTGATTATCATTTTGATGCTTAAACTTAAACAAAAATAAAAATATGCTTTAAGTTTCATTGTAGTTTTTAATGTGCTTATTACAGAGTGTTATACCATGTTTACAATGTGGTACAGCTAACTGATGAAAAGGTATTTGAGAATAAAAATCTGCAGGCATATTTGTTACTCATGAGACTGTCCTTCATTAGAATTGAGGAGATGATGAGTTTTCAAACTTGTTTTTTCAGAATAAAACGTGTTTAACTGATAATTCCTGTTTTGTTTGTTCCAAGGCCTCTTTAGGGTTTCAGCTTATCTTATGAACACGTTTTTTATCTATTAAGCATTTAGAGACATCGTGTTTCAACATGATCTCTCAATA
This sequence comes from Girardinichthys multiradiatus, assembly GCF_021462225.1. Classification (NCBI taxonomy): domain Eukaryota; kingdom Metazoa; phylum Chordata; class Actinopteri; order Cyprinodontiformes; family Goodeidae; genus Girardinichthys; species Girardinichthys multiradiatus. The sequence continues at coordinate 20,014,978 of NC_061811.1, read as the reverse complement.
ATGTTGTCTTCTTTTAATTCGTTTTTTAAACAGGACGTTCCTAACCTTATGGCTTTAAATGCTAGCAACCAAGCAGAGGTGAAATAGTTATTGACTGTGTAGAAAAATGGATTAGAGGGATAAATAAGCGAATCTCTGTAGTTTAGGAAGGGATTATCAGAACAATTGTTATTTTTATTTTTTTTGGTCAAAACTTTAAAGTTTTATTGTACAGCGGTACTTACTTGATGAATGATGTTACAAAATTTCACTTAATGACGACCATTACTTATATCTGTTTCTCTTTTCCTCCTACATTTGTGTCTGTATTTATGTGTTTTAATTTAGCTGACACGTTGGACGTCTCTGTCTCCCAGGTCAGTATTGCATGCCAGAGGAGGGTGTGACGCTCACGCCGCGGGGCCAGCTGCTCTCCACCTCAGAGGTTCTGACCCTGGCTCGGCTCTTTGTCCGAGAGGGAGTGGATAAAATCCGCCTCACTGGAGGGGAGCCCCTCATCAGACCTGATGTTCTGGATATCATTGGTAAACAATGTTACGTTGATATGGGGGTTATGGCGTCTTACAGAAGTATTCATGGACCTTGAACTTTTTCGCATTTTTTCTTGTTAAATTACAAACTTCAACGTGTTTTATTTGGGTTTTATGTAATAGACCAACAACATTTACCTCATAACTGTGAAGTGAAAGAATGTTTGAAAAGTGTGGGGCGCATTTGTATTCACCTACTTTTATGCAGACACACATACAAACGAAACCAATGTCTTGCAAAACAATAACACTGCACATAAGCATGCAAACAGGGCTCAGACTTAATGGGAAGATGTGTGAAGCTAAATACAAGGCAATACTGGAATAAAACCAGTTAAAAGCTACAAATGACCTGAGACTTGATAGCGACCCTAAACATACACCCATAGCTACAAATATTCATGGGTAAGAATGGCCCAGTCAAAGTTCAGACCTCAATACACTTCGCAGACTGTTGCAAACTCTAAAGGTTGCAGCTCAGAGAAGCTCAACATCCAACCTAACTGAGCTGGGGTTCTGTTGAAACTTTCAGATTTAGTTTCAGTTTTGCAGCTGTAACTGTAGTGAAAGGTGGTGCCATTAAATGGGGTTGAGGTCGGAGGGCACACCACACATTTCAGATATTAATTTGTAAAAAAAAAATTATATCTTGAATTTGTGTAACATTCCCCTACACCTTCACAATCGAGCACTACTTTTTGGTTGGTCTGTCACATATAATCCTAACAAAATAAATGGAAACCTTTGGTTGTAATGTGTCAAAATGTGTAAAAGGTCAAGGGGTCTGAATGCTTTTATACTGTAGACACAATACAAAGATGGAGGTTAAGGATGTCCAAGCTATCAGCAAAAATGAACAGAAGACTTCACTCTGTAACTGCTTGCTGCTGAGATTTATTAATAATAAACAGTGTTTATCAAACCAGGATCGTTGTCAGATCAACAGGATGAATAATAGCCAAACACTCAAGGTTGGAGCTCAAGATGGAGCAGCATGCAGATAAAAAAATAAAGAATACAAGATGTTATTCTTATCCCAGATGCCCTGAAGTGGTTTAGATTAGTGTTTTTTAAAGTTGAACTTATTTAAGGGGTCTTGATGAATGATTTCTATCTGTTCAAGTAGTTCAGATTCCTTTGAAGAGTGTTTTTTTTTAGTATTTTCTTACATTGACAGAGTGAAAACTTCTGCTGAACACAGGCCTGTTTAAGTAATTTCCTGAATGATCAGATGGATCCTCTCTGATGGAGGACTCATGTGCAGAACCAGCTGACTGGACCAGAACTAAACAGCTTTTTACTGCATTCCTTTAGGTGAAAACAACAGTTTTATGGAAGTGAGGAAGATTTGTCACACCATGGCTGTGTGTTCAGTTTAATGACTGATTATCATCGTTTTAATTTTACAGCCTCGTCTGTAAATTAACCTTTTATCCTCTGCTCTGTGAGCAGGACTCCTGCTGTTAACAACACGTGACTTAAAGAGGACCAAAGGCTGCAGTGTAAAGATAAACACTTCTTGCAAAGTCATGAGTCAGGTGACCATGGTGACGTCAGACGACTCCTCTAAAGCCTTAATCCAGTGGAAAAAATTAACATTAAGTGGAAAGACCTTTTAATCCACTGCTTTCTCTCCAACACAAGATCGTTTTGTGTTTAAACTTATTCTCTCTAACTCAGGGCTGTTCAAAGTGTGGCCTGGGGGCCATCAGCAGTAGTTCTGTTCGGCCCCTGCAATTGTGCAATTTCAGCCCTCCAGCTGACACTTTTTAGAGATTATTAGGGTGACATTTTCTGTGGCAAACTAAAATCCTTTAAAATGGAAAATGTTAGGCACAACACAAATGTCATTAACCACGTTTTTTGTTCACTTTAATTTCACATTAAATAGGACAACAAACATCAATGGCAGACTTGGCTTAATGTTCATTAAACTTGGCTAAACTGTGTTTCTGAAGAAAGAGGAAGCCATATCCTGTGTTTTCTCGACAACAGGGGGACATTTTATGCTTTTAGGCATACAGGGGTTGGACAATGAAACTGAAACACCTGTCATTTTAGTGTGGGAGGTTTCATGGCTATATTGGACCAGCCTGGTAGCCAGTCTTCATTGATTGCACATTGCACCAGTAAGAGCAGAGTGTGAAGGTTCAATTAGCAGGGTAAGAGCACAGTTTTGCTCAAAATATTGAAATGCACACAACATTATGGGTGACATACCAGAGTTCAAAAGAGGACAAATTGTTGGTGCACGTCTTGCTGGCGCATCTGTGACCAAGACAGCAAGTCTTTGTGATGTATCAAGAGCCACGGTATCCAGGGTAATGTCAGCATACCACCAAGAAGGACGAACCACATCCAACAGGATTAACTGTGGACGCAAGAGGAAGCTGTCTGAAAGGGATGTTCAGGTGCTAACCTGGATTGTATCCAAAAAACATAAAACCACGGCTGCCCAAATCACGGCAGAATTAAATGTGCACCTCAACTCTCCTGTTTCCACCAGAACTGTCCGTCAGGAGCTCCACAGGGTCAATATACACGGCCGGGCTGCTATAGCCAAACCTTTGGTCACTCATGCCAATGCCAAACGTTGGTTTCAATGGTGCAAGGAGCACAAATCTTGGGCTGTGGACAATGTGAAACATGTATTGTTCTCTGATGAGTCCACCTTTACTGTTTTTCTCACATCCGGGAGAGTTACGGTGTGGAGAAGCCCCAAAGAAGCGTACCACCCAGACTGTTGCATGCCCAGAGTGAAGCATGGGGGTGGATCAGTGATGGTTTGGGTTGCCATATCATGGCATTCCCTCGGCCCAATACTTGTGCTAGATGGGCGCGTCAGTGCCAAGGACTACCGAACCATTCTTGAGGACCATGTGCATCCAGTGGTTCAAACATTATATCCTGAAGGCGATGCCGTGTATCAGGATGACAATGCACCAATACACACAGCAAGACTGGTGAAAGATTGGTTTGATGAACATGAAAGTGAAGTTGAACATCTCCCATGGCCTGCACAGTCACCAGATCTAAATATTATTGAGCCACTTTGGGGTGTTTTGGAGGAGCGAGTCAGGAAATGTTTTCCTCCACCAGTATCACGTAGTGACCTGGCCACTATCCTGCAAGAAGAATGGCTTAAAATCCCTCTGACCACTGTGCAGGACTTGTATATGTCATTCCCAAGAAGAATTGACGCTGTATTGGCCGCAAAAGGAGGCCCTACACCATACTAATAAATTATTGTGGTCTAAAACCAGGTGTTTCAGTTTCATTGTCCAACCCCTGTACATATGAGACCCTTTTTTCTTTTTTGGATCATATAGACACAAGATATTTCTCCAAAATCTACACTACTTTGTTCTTTTCAGTACAATGTTTATGTTTAGTTTTTTATGAGCTATTTAAAAGTAAAAAAAATTGTGATAAAATTATTTTGTTGCTGTTTTTAATTAAAGAAGAATCAACATTTTCTTTTGACAATTTTGGCCCAGATGCCAAAACGTTTGGACACCACTGCTCTAAGCTGATAGCTGGTTTAAAAATGATGAGCACAGATTATAAAATGCAATATGAAGGAGACACTGTATCACTAAACAATCGGCTTGGGACTGTTTCACAGAGACTTTTGTCATATTTCTCTGCCATGTTTGGTTCTTTTTTGCTGCTTTCAAAGAACATTTTGGATGTATTTATGTTTGAACCACCGGTCATTCTGGAATCAGTTGTCATCCAAATCCACCTTGTTTCGAAGCATAAGTTTAAGCGTAAAACAAGTTGACCATTCTTACTTTATTACAAACTCTAAACATCAGCTGTGACAGCGATAAGGTAGTTTTTTTGTTTTCTGAAGCCATTTTATTTTAATAAAGTATTTTTTAACATCATATTTAAAAAAAATATGATGTTGCAATGTTATTGTTGCATTTTGATATGATAGTAATTGTGATTAACCCACATGTTCCTCTTCATTCTCTCTCTCGTCAATCGTTACACTCTTTCCATCCCTCTCATTGACATACAGCATCTAGTTCACCAAGCTCTACATCAGGTTCAGACAGTGAAAATTTGTCCAATGGGCCAAATATTTAAATGGCAAGCAAAGTTTGAAGGCTTACAACATGAAATATGGTAGTCCTTTGTGATAGTACACATAATAATTTTGCGATATTTTGTGCAGCTCGAATTTTTCACCGTTTTTCTTTTTTATTCTTTACTCATGAGCTCATTTATTCATGGCGTGTTTTGTGTAAAACTATAACTGGATATTATGTAGCCTCTTAGGAAATGATGTCAGCCACAAATGCTGAAATTTGTACTTTAGTTACAGTTTGTATTTTAATTACAGTTTTAGTTTAAATCCTGTGCTTTTTTTCCAGGACTCCTGCTGTTAACAACACGTGACTTAAAGAGGACCAAAGGCTGCAGTGTAAAGATAAACACTTCTTGCAAAGTCATGAGTCAGGTGACCATGGTGACGTCAGACGACTCCTCTAAAGCCTTAATCCAGTGGAAAAAATTAACATTAAGTGGAAAGACCTTTTAATCCACTGCTTTCTCTCCAACACAAGATCGTTTTGTGTTTAAACTTATTCTCTCTAACTCAGGGCTGTTCAAAGTGTGGCCTGGGGGCCATCAGCAGTAGTTCTGTTCGGCCCCTGCAATTGTGCAATTTCAGCCCTCCAGCTGACACTTTTTAGAGATTATTAGGGTGACATTTTCTGTGGCAAACTAAAATCCTTTAAAATGGAAAATGTTAGGCACAACACAAATGTCATTAACCACGTTTTTTGTTCACTTTAATTTCACATTAAATAGGACAACAAACATCAATGGCAGACTTGGCTTAATGTTCATTAAACTTGGCTAAACTGTGTTTCTGAAGAAAGAGGAAGCCATATCCTGTGTTTTCTCGACAACAGGGGGACATTTTATGCTTTTAGGCATACAGGGGTTGGACAATGAAACTGAAACACCTGTCATTTTAGTGTGGGAGGTTTCATGGCTATATTGGACCAGCCTGGTAGCCAGTCTTCATTGATTGCACATTGCACCAGTAAGAGCAGAGTGTGAAGGTTCAATTAGCAGGGTAAGAGCACAGTTTTGCTCAAAATATTGAAATGCACACAACATTATGGGTGACATACCAGAGTTCAAAAGAGGACAAATTGTTGGTGCACGTCTTGCTGGCGCATCTGTGACCAAGACAGCAAGTCTTTGTGATGTATCAAGAGCCACGGTATCCAGGGTAATGTCAGCATACCACCAAGAAGGACGAACCACATCCAACAGGATTAACTGTGGACGCAAGAGGAAGCTGTCTGAAAGGGATGTTCAGGTGCTAACCTGGATTGTATCCAAAAAACATAAAACCACGGCTGCCCAAATCACGGCAGAATTAAATGTGCACCTCAACTCTCCTGTTTCCACCAGAACTGTCCGTCAGGAGCTCCACAGGGTCAATATACACGGCCGGGCTGCTATAGCCAAACCTTTGGTCACTCATGCCAATGCCAAACGTTGGTTTCAATGGTGCAAGGAGCACAAATCTTGGGCTGTGGACAATGTGAAACATGTATTGTTCTCTGATGAGTCCACCTTTACTGTTTTTCTCACATCCGGGAGAGTTACGGTGTGGAGAAGCCCCAAAGAAGCGTACCACCCAGACTGTTGCATGCCCAGAGTGAAGCATGGGGGTGGATCAGTGATGGTTTGGGTTGCCATATCATGGCATTCCCTCGGCCCAATACTTGTGCTAGATGGGCGCGTCAGTGCCAAGGACTACCGAACCATTCTTGAGGACCATGTGCATCCAGTGGTTCAAACATTATATCCTGAAGGCGATGCCGTGTATCAGGATGACAATGCACCAATACACACAGCAAGACTGGTGAAAGATTGGTTTGATGAACATGAAAGTGAAGTTGAACATCTCCCATGGCCTGCACAGTCACCAGATCTAAATATTATTGAGCCACTTTGGGGTGTTTTGGAGGAGCGAGTCAGGAAATGTTTTCCTCCACCAGTATCACGTAGTGACCTGGCCACTATCCTGCAAGAAGAATGGCTTAAAATCCCTCTGACCACTGTGCAGGACTTGTATATGTCATTCCCAAGAAGAATTGACGCTGTATTGGCCGCAAAAGGAGGCCCTACACCATACTAATAAATTATTGTGGTCTAAAACCAGGTGTTTCAGTTTCATTGTCCAACCCCTGTACATATGAGACCCTTTTTTCTTTTTTGGATCATATAGACACAAGATATTTCTCCAAAATCTACACTACTTTGTTCTTTTCAGTACAATGTTTATGTTTAGTTTTTTATGAGCTATTTAAAAGTAAAAAAAATTGTGATAAAATTATTTTGTTGCTGTTTTTAATTAAAGAAGAATCAACATTTTCTTTTGACAATTTTGGCCCAGATGCCAAAACGTTTGGACACCACTGCTCTAAGCTGATAGCTGGTTTAAAAATGATGAGCACAGATTATAAAATGCAATATGAAGGAGACACTGTATCACTAAACAATCGGCTTGGGACTGTTTCACAGAGACTTTTGTCATATTTCTCTGCCATGTTTGGTTCTTTTTTGCTGCTTTCAAAGAACATTTTGGATGTATTTATGTTTGAACCACCGGTCATTCTGGAATCAGTTGTCATCCAAATCCACCTTGTTTCGAAGCATAAGTTTAAGCGTAAAACAAGTTGACCATTCTTACTTTATTACAAACTCTAAACATCAGCTGTGACAGCGATAAGGTAGTTTTTTTGTTTTCTGAAGCCATTTTATTTTAATAAAGTATTTTTTAACATCATATTTAAAAAAAATATGATGTTGCAATGTTATTGTTGCATTTTGATATGATAGTAATTGTGATTAACCCACATGTTCCTCTTCATTCTCTCTCTCGTCAATCGTTACACTCTTTCCATCCCTCTCATTGACATACAGCATCTAGTTCACCAAGCTCTACATCAGGTTCAGACAGTGAAAATTTGTCCAATGGGCCAAATATTTAAATGGCAAGCAAAGTTTGAAGGCTTACAACATGAAATATGGTAGTCCTTTGTGATAGTACACATAATAATTTTGCGATATTTTGTGCAGCTCGAATTTTTCACCGTTTTTCTTTTTTATTCTTTACTCATGAGCTCATTTATTCATGGCGTGTTTTGTGTAAAACTATAACTGGATATTATGTAGCCTCTTAGGAAATGATGTCAGCCACAAATGCTGAAATTTGTACTTTAGTTACAGTTTGTATTTTAATTACAGTTTTAGTTTAAATCCTGTGCTTTTTTTCCAAGAGGTATTAAAGATCTGATAAATATTTATGGGATGAAATAAAACCCTCACATTGTAAAACATGTTTCTTCAGCCGTTTTGTTTCCATGTTCTTTGTTCTGCAGCTGAACTGAAGAAGCTGGAGGACCTGAAAACTGTTGCAGTTACAACCAACGGCATGAACCTGTCCAAACTTCTGCCAAAGCTGAGAGAAGCCGGTCTGGACTTGATTAACATCAGCCTCGACTCATTGGTTTCAGCTAAATTTGAGTTTATAGTCAGACGAAAAGGTGAGGAAAAAGATTTAACCTGTAATGACTGTAGGGATGCGTACAGACAGATATAGTTATTGGAACCCCGACAAAGATGTGGTCAAATATTTTTTTTATTTACAGAAGCATATTGTTTAATTATTGGTACCACGGCTATTAATACTTTGTACACCTATGATTCTCCTGTAACACTTAACAAGGTTAGAGCAAACAGGGAAAGGATCTTTGGTCATTCATCTTTACACTCTTTCTCCAGATCAGTGGTTCTCAAAGTTGGGATTGGGACCCTATATGGGGTCACAAATCATCTGGTTCATAAAGTAAATAAAAAAATTTAATTGACTTGTAAGGCACATTTATAGCACATATATGTAACAATATATGTAATTGTTAGAGATAAAAACAGCAGTGGCAAATGGATAAAAGCAATAAATTGGCTGTTGATAGCATTTGTGTTATTATTAATATACCCCTGTTTAATTCACTTATCTGAAATGCTTGTATGCTCAACTAATGGCAGGCGTCACAAGTCTCCAGTTTCTGTTATTATAATAATAATAACAACAACAATAATAATAACAATAAATATTATTATAATGTAGGATACAAAACAGGAAAGTATAGATCTAGATCTTCTATAATCCTGAGTCCCCCCCCTCCTCTGATTTTACATCTGATCTATGTAGATTATATTTTGGATCATTATCCAGCTGAGAGACCCAGCGATGACCAATTTTCACTGTTCTACCAGATTTTTATGAAAAAAATTTTAGCACAGATTCAGACCCACAGCATCACAGACCCTCCAACATACTTAACAGTTGGCTTGAAGCACTTTTCTACAAACAACCAGTTGGCATTTTGAAAGCATCAAATGGTTGTTATAGGGACTTGGGGACCCCAAGGTGCCACTTTTTTGTATGCTGGAGATGTTTTTTTTACTTCCTTTACTATCTGGCTTACTGTGTCTGATGATTCAATACGTTTGGGAACTTATTCAGGCTAGAGGCCATGGACCTCTCTGCCACTTCATATGTGTACCTCAGAGATCACATGATGTCATAAATTTTTAATTTGAAGTCCCTGGAAACTCTGATTGACTTTAAAAAGTAGAGTATAAATAAAAAAATACTTCGGTTACTTTTATTTTAAATTGTTGTGTCAATGATCGTGACATCTTTTCTCTCTGCTGATTTAAATGTACTAAAATATTTTTTTACACGAGCCAATAAAGGATAAACTTATTTGGGGTGCCAACAAATTTGTCCACATCTGTACATGACGGATACTTAAATTAACATAGTTTAGTTTTGTCTAATTATATTAGACCAGTGCATTATCCCTAAAAAGGGAACAGGTTCAAACCAGATCCTGATGAATTCATTTCAGTTCCAATTTAATCCCTTTAAATAAATCTGTGAGGTTTTTGTTACTTTCCAGTAAACTGCTTGCTTTGACTTTGAGTCGGTATAAAAGATTTTTTTGGTGGAGCTGGTTTCAGATCTTTGCTACCCTGAGCTACAAACTGCGAAGACCCAGAATCCGTGCCCTTTTTTTGTTGCTACGGTTGTTGATAATGCCCAGCAGGTTACAGTAGGAGGCTGTAAGCCTCAAGCACTCAGCCTGGAGGTAACAGGAGGCCGGAGCTCTGGGTGGCTGGCTTCAGGAAAGCAGGAACAGATGGACGGACTGAGATTAGGAAACGAAGGGGAGAAAAAAAGACCGGAACATGGAAACAGCGCTGTTTTTCTAAATTTTGAGATTAGTTGCCGAAGGTGTAGACTGAAGGTAATTTTAGCATTTAGGATTAGTAGGACAACAAAAGTGAGATTTAATTGTCATTATGGAAACTCTATCTTAATTGACCCACCTCCTACAGAGAAGATTCCCTGCAGCTGCCTGGAGTTGTTGGTTATCTGCTCATTGAAACAAATAATCCTGATCTCTATAGTTAGCTGTTAAAAAGCTCAGACTGCTGCAGACGGATTAGTTCGGATGTTTTTACACTTGCATTTTGCTGATGTGAACAAAGAAAGCAAACTTGTTGATTGAAAAGCCTTTAAATCTGAAGTGAAACATGTTTTAGAAAATAGAATTGATGAATTATTTCTTTGTTTTGGTCAATATCGTTTTTTATTAATAATCTCCTTAACTTGTTTTATCGACATTTTGTTTCTACTCCAACTTTCTTCTTTTTCCTCAGGTTTTCATAAAGTTATGGAGAGCATTGATAAGGCAGTTGAATTGGGCTACAATCCAGTCAAGGTGTGTTTCAAAATTTATGAATTATATCATCACACATTATTCATAATAATAGGGTTCTTTAAATCACTTTTTTGTGTTGGGCAGCTTTGCTGTACTTTTCACAATTATTTGCACTTCTGGTAAATATGTGTAAAAAGCTTCAGAAAATTGCACTTTAAATGCAAACTGACACTGAAAAATTCAAGCTTTAATAAGAGTAAATACATGTAGTAAGGAGAGGAATCTCATAGTAAGAAAAATTTTTTCAACATCACTGCTGCTACAATTATTGGTACTGATGACAATTTGCGTAAAATAAAAGTAACTGAAGCATTTTTATCATTTATATTTCATCAGAGCATCAAAGAACCTTCAGCTTGTAAACCAAGGCTCTCTGTTTCCCTGGGGAATAAATATGACGTGACACAAAGAGCCACGTTTTGGGTGTCATTGTGTCATGTCATATTTGTGAGAAAAACAAGGGAGCATAACTTTTTGCAGATGTGTGTTGACCCTTACATGTCGGCTTGTCCAACACAGAAAGGGTTCACCAGACTCAAAATCAACCTTCTTCCATGGCCGTCTCAGTCCCCACTCCTAAATAGTAGAAAACACAAAGGGGGAAATGAGGAGAGGAGCCAGGACTCTTAAAGATCTATATTTGTGGTCTCTCTCTGTATGCTGCTGTCCTGTTGGCAGAAGAGCATTGTATAAAGCATGGGCGACCAAAGAGTCGCCTTGGGGCCTTTTCTGAGGAAAAACTTGCAAAACCCTTTTAAAGTTATGAGTTACACATCCCTTTCCTACAAGACATCTTACTACTTTATTTCTTTATTTCATATACTACATGCTTAGTCTATTGTTGCGCAGATAAAAAAAATGACAATTCAATTTCTTGTGATTTTACTAAAAAAGAAAAAGAAAAAATGCAAATGTTTTTTGGCACATTTGGACACCCCTGGTAGAAAGTATTTACGGTAGGGGTGCCAATATTTCTTGTGCATAGGTTCTATTACATAATAAAACCAAGGCTTCCCAGACTTTAATCATCCTAAAGACTAAATCTGATTGACATCTGCTGGCTGATCTGTGAGCTGCAGTTACATAAAATCCCCAAACATATACGTGTAGTAAGCATGTTGAACAGTTCAATACAGACTTTTCAGACTCCTGTTACCTCACCTCTGTGAGACCTTGTATTTAACATTTTTATTGTTATAAACATTGTCCTATTGTTGTGTGCTGCCCTCTGCAGATCAACTGTGTGGTGATGAGGGGCCTGAATGAGGATGAGCTGTTAGATTTTGTGCAGTTCACAGAAAAAAAGCCTGTGGAGGTGCGCTTCATTGAATACATGCCCTTCGATGGTGAGTACGACTCTGTTCAGGTCAGGGAGGCAGTTTTCTTCATGTAAAAGAAGTTTCTGGTGTCGGTTGTTTTTAAGCTTGTCCCTCTTTAAAGAATCCCGACCTGACTTCTTCTCATCTCTGCAGGAAACAAGTGGAACTTCAAGAAGATGGTGAGCTACCAGGAGATGCTGGACCAGATCAGGCAACAGTGGCCCAATCTGGAAAGGCTTGAGGCTGGACCTGCTGACACCGCCAAGGTCAGGTTCTCCAAATCTGCAGCATTACTCACTGATTGATTTACTGGTAAACACATTGAAAAGACTAAAAGAAGCACACAATTCTTATATGTTGGAAAAGTTTTCAACCTCCTAAAACGTTTTTAAAAGATTGTGATAAAACATCTACAAACTTCAAAGTATATTGTTGAGATTTTATGTGCTGGTCCAACACAAAGTATTGTATAATTATAAAGTGGAGGGTAAATGATACATGGCCTTCAAGATTCATTCATTTATCTTCTATACCGCTTTCACCATAGTGGGTCACGGGGAAGCTGGTGCCTATTTCCAGCAGTCTATGGGCAAGAGCCAGGGTACACCCTGGACTGGTCGCCAGTCCATCGCAGGGCAACACACAAACAACCACACACACTCATTCATACACCTAAGGGCAATTTAGAGAGACCGATTTACCTAACAGTCGTGTTTTTTGGACTGTGGGAGGAAGCCAGAGTACCCGGTGAGAACCCACGCATGCACGGGGAGAACATGCTAACTCCATGCAGAAATAGGAGTGGAACCCAGAAGATTCGTGCTGCAAAGCAACAGTGCTACCAACTGCGCCACCGTGCAGCCCTTTCAAGATCTTTATACAAATAAAAAACTGAGAATCCTGGGGTGCATTTGCATTCAATTCCCTGGACTCTGACACCCCTAAATGTCCAGTGCAGCAACTTGCCTTCAGAAGTCTCTTAAGTACTAAACAGGGTTCATCTGTGTGTAATTTAATCTCACTATAATCCATCTGTTTTGTGAAGGTCTCAGCAAAAAAGTAACACCATGAAGACCAAATCACTCAGTAGACAAGTAAAGGAGAAAGATGTGGAGAAGTTTAAAGCAGCATTAGGATATTAAACAATCTCTTGGATCCCATGGAAGAGGATCAGAGTCGACTAGAAGATGAATAGAGGTAAATACAAGCAGTCTTGGAAGAAAACCTGTAAAAAGCTGCAAAAGACTTGAGGCTAGATGAGAGGTTTCACTTCCAGCAGGAAGACAACTCCGAAACATACAGCCAGAGCTACAATAGAATAGTTTAAATCAAAACAAATTCATAAATTAAAATCTCCTAATCAAAGTGAAAACCTATATAGAAATCTTGGATAAGACAGAACTTGATTTTCGCAAACACTGTTTCATCTGAGTGAGACAATGCTGTCTGTAAAAGCTAGAGGGGCAAAAAAAATGTACAAAGCTGGTAGAGACACAGGTAAAAGACCTAGAGTTGTAACTGCAGCAAATAGTGGTTTTAAAAAGTATTAACTCGAGCGGGCTAATTGCACACCACACTTAAATGTTTGTGCTTATTAGTAAAAAAAGAAAACAAGGTATAATTTTCCCTCCACGTCACTGTTATGCTCTACTTGGTGTTGGTCTATCTCATCTACACTACCGGTCAAAAGTTTAGGACGCTTTTCTCATTTAATGAGTTTCTTTATGTTTATGACTATTTACATTGCATGTAGATTCTCAATGAAGGCATAAAAAATGTGAATGAACACATATGCAGTTATGTAGCAAACCAAAAATTGCAAAATAACTTTAAATATGTTTTATATTTTAGATTCTTTAAAGTAGATGCCCTTTGCTTTAATGACTGAAATATTAACCTTTGGCCGTCTCTCAATAAACGTCTGGGAAGTTCTTTCAAGACTCTTTCAGGTGACCACCTCATGAAGCTCTTGAAGAGAACGCCAAAAGAGCAAAGCAGTCATCAAAGCAAAGGGTGGCAATTTTGAAGGATCTAAAATATAAAAATGTTTAGTTATTTCACACTTTTTGTTTACTACATAATTCAGTGTGTGTTCATTCTCAGGTTTGTTGTCTCTGGTGAGAATCTCCAATTGAAATAGTCATGAAAATGAAGTGACCCATTAAGTAAAAAAGGCGTTCTAAAACATTTGACCGGTAGTGTATTTCATGAAGCCCCGATTCAAGGGCTATAAATACACTGAACAAAAATATAAACGCCCCAAGTAAAATATTGTTGCTGTGTGGAGTTAACAACTGTAAATGAGCATTTGCTGACATTTTATTGTACAAAAGTAATATTTCTCTTGATTTGTGTATAATTTTTAATCCAACTTCCTGTCAGTGAGAATAACTCAGTGAGTTGTTTTTTACTCAGTGCATGGGTGGGGCATGTCCAGTGGGTGATAAGACAAAATGAGCAACAGCTGGACAATCCTGAGACTGGGGACAATAAAAGGCCACCCCTCAGATGTCGCAAGTTATACAGGAGCGTGCCGTTGGCATGTTGGAAGCAGGGATGTCCACCAGAGCAGTAGCTGCACGGCTCAATGTCCATTATCGGACGATAGGCCGTTTAAGAGTTTGTTTCCAACAGACTGGCTCTACTGCAAATCAACCTCATCCTCGTCTGCTACATGTGACCACTCCAGCACAAGATCGCCACATCCGACTCGTCCATCTGCGGGATCGGCTAAGACCTGCGACACACACAGCTGATGAGACAATTGGTCTGCACAACAGACGCATCACACCTCAGACTGTCCGTAACCACCTACAAGAAGCCAACTTGCATGTTCGATGCCCTCACCGTGGTCTGGATCTCACTGCTGTCCGGGGTAGGAACCGACTTGCATGGGCGAATGCACATGTCCGATGGCCCTTGGCACGCTGGAGAAGAGTGATGTTCACGGATGAATCCAGTTTCCAGTTGTGTCATGCAGATGGAAGACAGCGTGTCTGGCGAGGCATGGGTGAACGGTTTGCAGATGAAAATGTTATGCCCATGGTTGCCCATGGAGGTAGTGGCATTATGGTGTGGTCAGGCATCAAATGCGGGCAAAGGACACCATTGGACTTCATTGAAGGGAACCTTAATGCACAAAGATATCGGGAGAAGATTCTCACCCCATTTGTTGTGCCATTTGTGCGCCAGCATGACATCACCTTTCAACATGACAATGCCCGACCTCATGTTGCCCGCATCTGCATGGAATTCCTTCAGAGGACATTGAAGTTCTGGACTGGCCTGCTTATTCGTCACACATGTCCCCAATAGAGCATCTTTGGGATGTTCTGGATAGGCGTGTCCGGGACCGTGTTCCAGTTCCAGGCAATGTGGGTCAGCTCCGTGTGGCACTCCAGGAGGACTGGAATAACATTCCGCAGGCCACCTTAGACAATCTGATCAACTCCATGTGAAGAAGATGTGTTGCTCTGAGAGACGCAGCTGGCGGACAAACTAGATACTGAAAAATCCAATTCCTCAACCCGACCCCTATCAAGTTCAGAGGACTGTCAATCCGCTACAAATGCCCATACCACGATGTTATCAATGCCGATATGAAGATCAGTAATAGCTGAAAATATATCTTGAGTTTCTCTATATATTGCTAATAAATAATATTAATAAAACTCTTATATTTGACATAGGCGTTTATATTTTTGTTCAGTGTAGTTTGCCAAGGCAGTGTTATCCTGTTTCATTTGCTCGTGCAAATGAAACTGAGAGGTGCCATATTGTTTAGGCTATTGATCAGAACTCACAGGACTCTTAAATTTGTAATTCTTAGAGACAGATCTGAGAAAAAACTATACAAACTGTCCTTTTGAACTGCGTCAGTGTGTTTGGTAATCACTGAATTTGTTTCCTAAAATCTTCTTGCTGCTTTCTGCTTCCAGACGTTTAAAGTTCCAGGTTTCAAAGGTCAGATGGGCTTCATCACCTCCATGTCCGACCACTTCTGCGGCTCCTGTAATCGTTTGCGGATCACTGCAGATGGAAATCTCAAGGTAAAGGTGGACTTAATCAAATGACCTCAAACAAAATAACCTGCCTTTTTATGAAGTTTTTGTACCTAAAGCCAGAAGTGGTGGCTAAGATTGAAACCCTGCATGTTCTTATTGACTCTCTCTCCTTTTTGTCTCTCAGGTGTGTTTGTTCGGTAACTCGGAAGTTTCCCTCAGAGACGTTCTCCGTTCTGGAGCATCTGATGAGGAGCTGCTACAAATTATTGGAGCTGCCGTGGGCAGGAAGAAGAAACAACATGCAGGTCAAAATGCACATAGCATCATATGGTGAGGACAGGTAGATCAGATTCATATTGGAAGTAATCAGTTTGTTGCTTTTCTCAGGGATGTTCAGTATCTCTCAGATGAAGAACAGACCTATGATCCTTATTGGTGGGTGACTCAGCTGTACGTAATCTCCCGCACTCAATTCTGTCGCTCTTTGTTCATAGATTGTTCTGTTAAAACTAGTCTTGAATATTGTTTTTGTCTTTGGTGTAACAGACATGTCTGGGGTGTGTCGCTCAAGGCCAAAAAACCAACAGAGGGCTTCATTCATCGTCGCTGAGCTAAAAAGTGGCCCGTTCCTTTCTCTGACTGTGTCTCTTGATGCACATTTTTCTAGCATCTGGAGATTCCTGAACAGACAGGAGGTTCTGTGCCTTCCAGGCTGCAATGCTTCAACACAAACAGCCTTTTGTTGCTGCTTTAGGACCTCAGCGAGTGGCGGTTCACTCATTAAGACCCATAACGGCAAAGAAAAGTGCCACGATGTGATTTTCACCAGCTGTCACACTAAGACGGCAAGTTTTCAAAAACGCACAAATATGAACTTCATAAATGAAGACTGCCTCAGGTATGTGCAAGCAAGTGTTCCTAATAACCCGAGGAGCCGGTTCCTTTCTGCTTTTTGCACACTAAACGCCAAACTGAATCAGAAAGATCAAAGTGTCAGGATGTTTCACAGTCAAAGTTCTGTTGAAGACCACACACATCAGACCCCATCAGCATTAGACAGCCCCAGTAACGCTAAAGCCCAGCTGACACACATAGACGCCCAGGGCCAAGCCACCATGGTGGACGTTGGGGGAAAACTTCCCACGCCTAGAACAGCCACAGCCGGTGCCACCATCATCCTGGGCACCGTTGCTTTCCGCCTTCTTCGGGACAACCAGCTGGCAAAAGGTGACGCCTTAACTGTGGCTCAGCTTGCTGGCATCATGGCATCAAAGCAGACCTCGTCCCTCATTCCGCTCTGCCACCCGCTCCCGCTGGACCACACCTCCCTCACCTTTCAGCTGGACGAGCCCCACTGCTCAGTTATTATCACTGCGACCTGCCGCACTACGGGAAGGACCGGGGTGGAGATGGAGGCGTTGACGGCCGCCTCCGTGGCGGCGCTCACAGTCTACGACATGTGCAAGGCCGTGAGCCACGACATTGTCATCTCAGATGTGAAACTGCTAATCAAGACTGGTGGGAAGAGAGACTTTCACCGTCAATAAACACAGGAAACTGAACTGGAAGCAAGATGAAGAAGGTCCTTTTCTGCAAACCCAAATGTGTGCCATTAAGCAGGGTTCCTACACATTTCCATTACAAAATCCCATACTTTTCAGGAATCAGATTACTAGATTTTTCTGTATTGTTTTAGAAGATTCTGGATATTTAATTACAAAGTGTTGACTCTAACCTGCTTGAGTAGTAGTTGGGTCTTACGATCTTTAGGCTGGAACTAGCTTCAGATTTTTAAGTATGTTATTGGATCAAAATCCTATATGACTTGTTGGCATCTTAATTACCTCAGATCTGCTCCATTTCAAAATCAGTAGCTCTTTTGCCAAGAACTAAATGGAAAGTCTAAGACTATTTATGGATTCTTGATAGCACAGTTGGTGAACTCTGGTACCTTTTGGTGAAATTCCTAAAAAAAACATAGTTTTGTGTTTTGTTTGGAATTTTAGATCAACTTTAAGAACCCCGTGTTCAGTTGGAGCCGAAACAAGTAGCAAAAATGCTCGTTTTTTATTCACGAACGGAAGAATCAAGGTGTGGCAAATAAACAGAGAAGAATTTTGACCAGATCAATGTAAAACCACTCCCTTACTGATTATTATTAGACTTTTGTCTTGTAGAAATTATAGAAAGAATGTCTGGAAAATCAAATGTTTTTCATTACTCGGTTTTCTTTTTTCTATACTTATCCTGGAAAGTTATTTAAAGACTTTTCCAAACTGTGTAGGAACCCTGATTAAGGCTCTCTAAAAGCTCCCACTATCGTAATTTAATTTGATTGTAGTCTGACCTTTACTATGCTTGAAGATCAATTAGTTATTCAAATCATTTTAAGAAAACGGTGTTAACTCTGCCTTTAATTCATGTTTTGTAAAAACTATTAGTGTCTCATTGTTTTCTGTTGGTCTGTAGATGTTACAAGCATATTAAAATGTGTTTCTCATTTAAAAACAAACTGGGCATTACTGATGTTTGCGTTCTGAATGTATTTCATTATCTTAAATTGACTTTGAAGGTGTGCCTGTCTCATGTTTCACACCTCATCTCATGTACATTGTTGTACCCAACATCATCAATGAATGCCTTTTATATAAAGTTATTTAGTTAAATGCAATCTAGCTTCTTCCTATAGAATGTGTTGGTCTCATTTTATGAGGTTTATTTTTGCATTTTTATACTTCACAAGATGTCTTTAGTCTACTTTGTATATTAGATGAATTCTACACAACACAATGATAATCCTCACTGCTGAAATGGTCTGAGCGTTAGTTTCTTTTGTCATGGTAAATCGTCGTATTCAGTCGGATTCCTTATAGTTTTTACATTAAAAAAAAAAAAAATTTCAGACCATGAGTTACTGGTGAGTTGTTTGGAATTTACAGCAGACTATTTTAGTTTTATAGAATTTATTCTACAGATTTTTCTATGAAATGGTCCTTTTGTTCACTGAAATATGATTTCACTGAATTTGGATTAAGAACATGTTTTCATGTGAAAAAGTAAAATAAACTGGACAGCTGGACTGGATTTTTATATTTTTATGTTTTCTTTCAGATGAAAGCAATTGGTTTTTCTACCAATTAAGTTTGCACAGTTATTGTATAAAACAACCATCATCGGCAATAATGACAGTGTTAACATGTCATTATTGTTAATTTAATATAGTACAGTATAGTACAGTTCTGACGCCTAAATGTGCTTGACTTAATGTTACCAACAAATCTATTCTCCAATTTCCTTTCAAGCATTTAAAAACAAATCTTAACACCTTAACATTGGGCACTTTTAGATACACGTCTTGTTTATCTCCACATGCTTTTTATTTATCCTTGATTGTTTTAATGTACCTGTAGAAATTACCCAGTCAGTTTGAATTAGTCAGTCAAGCCAAGACAACTTTTTTTCTAAGCACATTAAAAACAGCAGGCACTGATCAAAGTGCTGAACAAAAAAATAAATCTGTGAAACATTAGGATTTAAAACAAAATGATGATTAAGCTTGTTTCAGATCACGTTTTCTTTCCATTTTTGCATCCTAAAGTCACAAACCCCTGGCACAAAACAGGGAAATAAAGATCAGACCAACTTTCATTTGATCCGCAAGAGAAGGAAATTCCGAAGAACCAAGTGACGGATTTGGATATTGTTGAAAATGGTGAGGGGGTTGTGTCCTTTTTGTAGATGTGGGGTCACCGGCATTTGAATTGGCTGAGCGATGACGGTGGAGCTGAGCTGGTTGGTGATTCATGGCGTTTGGGTTCGGGGACACGTGTTGATATCTGTGTCCTCGTTGGGGTGTGCCCTGTGGGGAGAGTCATGTTGGGGTTCATGGGGGTTGGGGGGCTCATTGGGTTGAGATCAGAATTTATAAGGGGGTTGGGACTGTTTCATCCTGGGATGGCTCTGGTTGGTGGGCTCGTCTGGACCAGGTAGACCGCTCTTTTGTACATGGCCCTCTCAGGATGTGTACAAGGGTTGCTGGGGTGTTGGGCCAGGGTCGCTCGGGTTCGGGCGGTGCTGTGGCTAGTCTGGGCTAGTACTGGTGGGGTCTGTCTGTCTCCACCCCGGAAGAAAATGGACCACCTACTGGATCCGGGGAATAGTTGCCTCTCTGGGTTATCGGTACCACCTGGACCTGGGAGTATAGAGTATGTATGTGGAGTGTATGACGTCTATTGTGTCTTTACGTTGGGTGTGAGTGTTTTTATGTGTACGCATGACAGTGGGAATGTGTGAATGTGACTGTGTGCCTCTATTTGTGTCAGGTTGGGTCTGGGCTACTCCCTCTCTTGATCAGTTTTTGCCCCACGTCAAATGTGGGGCCTATTTCATCCCCGGCACACTCGCCGGTAGCTGATGTGTTGCTGCCCACTGGTTTATTGGTAGTTCTCATTGTCCAGGGCTGGGTGCTTTGGTGTGTGCCAGCTCACTGCCGCAGGCTGCTTGCCAGGGACAGGGCCCTCTGGCTCTGTCGGGCCTTTGCTTAGGGAGTGATGTGACCCGTGGTCTTGGGTCTCTGGGTCCATGGCTGGATCTGCTCCGGGAGACGGCTGCCGGCGGGGCCTGGGGTCTCATCGCTGCAGCTCTCTGGGGCTTCTGCACTGTGGCGGCTGGGTTGTTCCCCTGGGGCTCCCCTCTGGTGGGATTGCAGTGGTCTCGGCAGTGGTCCTTCTGGGGTTCCCGTGCTCCAGGGGGCCTCTGGATGTCTGTGGCTCAGATCTCCTCCGTGTCTGTCTCGGGTTCATGGGGGGGAAATCTGTGGCTCCTCACACTCGCTATTACATATTTTTATTAAGAAACCTTATATACACAAGCATGCTCACACTTACACCCACAGGTGTATTTACTTGCCCATAAATCAAAGCTCAAAAATAACTATAAACTATTAGCAGCAGCAGGAAAAACAGGAAAAATGAATAAGGTCATGAAATACATTTTTAGTTTAGCTTGCAAATACTTGCTTTGGATGTTCATAAAACATCCAAAGCGAGTCATATGTTTACTGTTCAGTTTGTAAGCTATTTTTATCAGAGAGAATGTAACTTATTAATGCCTGAGTTTATAGGATTTAAAATTGCACTTTAACCTTCATTCATTCATTCATTTTCTACCGCTTATTCCATAGTGGGTCACAGGGAAGCTGGTCCCTATCTCCAGCAGTCTATGGGCTAAACAAATTAAATTAATTTTGTAAACTGTGGAGAAACACTTTCAAATTATACATTTGTTTTTGCTTGCACTTTGTGTTGATCAGATTTATTTTATTATGTTTGTAGTGATTTAATAAACTGTGATGAAACTGCATTTATTACATGAATACAGAGGTTAAACGTTTTATTCTATATCAAAGGTAAACCACAATTACTAATACAATATTATTTTAACATTTACCAATATTGTCTTAGTTGTATATTTCGGTATATTAAGCTAATCAATAAAGAGTACAAATGCTTATGTATTACTATAAATATGTCTAAAGATAAAATACGTTTTAAATATTAAACCTTTTCTGAAACTTTTGTCTTGGACGGTTTACTGCCCTCTAGTGGTTGTAAGAATGACCTACAGTACAAACATGCAGACGGCTGCAACAGGCCTTACTTAATACTGTGGTAATAATGCATATCTTCCAGTTTATTCTCATGGAAGAGAAGAGTTACTGTTTTACTAAGTGTTATTATTACTGTTGACAGAATAAAATGCATCAGTTAGGTTTGTATGATTCATAGTAAATTTGACAAAAGCAAAAAAAAACTCATGATCATCAATTGCCTCAAATTTCTTTTAGCTTTGTATTTACTAAAATGTTTATATGTAATTCGAAAGTCAAAGAAAGAAGAAACAATACCTGACTGTAGATACCTTAAAATTCATACCAAGGGTTGCATACATGTGAAAGGTATCCAATCTGAGGCCTACAGATCAAGATAAGACTTTAAAAGACATAATCCAGATTACCTCGGCAACCCTTTTATCAACTTATCAGGTCTGGTTATGATGAATAAATAATAAATAATTTACGAAATCACTTCTGTGAAGCGCTGGTGACCTGTCCAGGGTTCACCCCGCTTTTTGCCCAATGAGCTCTGGAGCAATCCTGCAACAACAAGTGGGTGACAATTAGACAGGTTAAAATCTTCTATTTTCGTGGAACATAGAGGTTACGTTCTGGAGTGGATGTACCAGTCAGTCTGCTTGACCTGTCATAGAACGTTTTGGGTTACTTTTGGAATCTTTCTTGGGGCTTTATGGAACTTAGATTACTTAGGAAATTTATCTTAGAGGTTGCTTATCAGATGCTTTCATGATACTTTCATGATACTTTCATGATATTTTCATGAAACTAACTGGTTTGTTTCCCAGAAGTTACCAGGTACTTTCATGGAACTAACTTTACATTTCTGGAACTTAACTGGTAGTTTACTGGAGCTGTAAAGTTACTCTTCTGGAACCTCTGGAAAGGCAGTGTATGGGTTTTAAATAGTAAGTGATTGCCCACCAGAATGACCAGTGATGCTAGAGTATCCAGTGTCAGTTCAGAGATTATGTTTTTTAAACATGTTTTTCAACACATGTTGTGGGCCAACATTTTTTCCTGCCCATTAGTTTTATTCATTTAGCTTTTTTACAAAACACAAAGCAAGCAAAAATAACACAAAAATATCCTTGAACTTACATATATATTGTATAAACCCCCATTTTAACTTACTGCAGTAGTTCAGTGGGCTGTAACACAAAAAGAAGACTGGACATATATGATCCTAAATGCAACAAGTTGTAAAGTTCATAGATCCAGGTGATGAAGCCAGTAAGAAAAAGGCTCTTGCACTATGACTAATTTTAGTGAAGTGGTAGAGTGAGGTACATTTTCTTTCTTAAAAAAATTAATTACAAACTGAAACTTTCTTTGACGTTAGCCATGGCTAGATTTGTTTGTAGCTGATCTGATCACAGTTGTTTGCATAATGTGTCCATAAAATGTAAAACATTTGTTGATGTCAATCCGCTCCAAAGCTGAATGTTTCCAAAGCAAACTGCAGATCAAAACACCTGCATCACCAACTGCCATCTTGATCCTTATCTTTGTCCTCGGTTGACCATTTTGGCTTTATTTAGAATATTTTAGGGATAATGTCTATTTAAGGGATAACTTGTTTTACTTTCATATTAATGCAAAATTTATAGAACGTCTGGAATATAAATCATGATTCATTTTCAAAGAAACATTTGGTCAGAGAGATATTACCATTCATAAAACAAGACTTCTGGCATAAAATGCCTCATCCAAGCTAGTACCAAAGATTCAAACTTTTTAAATAAACCACATCTTTAAGAAACAAAGAACTGTAAAAGCTGAGATGACTGCAGGTGTTAATAGTCACCAGTCTGTGTTGACAAACTACATTCAACTGTGATTTAACAGATAAAGATAATTGGATTACTAGCTGTCATGTGTCCTATTTGTGGTATTTAGTCAGATCAAAAGTTGCAACTAACAGGTTGGACACAGTTGTTGTTCAAAAGATAGTCATACTGGAAACTTCTGTGAGCCAAGACAGGAAAGAAAGAGACGATCGGTTCTGTTGACCAGTATTTTGAAACTTTAAGAACACGTTTGCACCTTTATTGAGGTAGGTAAAAATAATTTTAATAAACATTCCAGTGCTATTGGGATCTTAGTTATTCAATTACAAACATCTTCCCGATGACCATTAAAAGTACATCTCAAGTAATTAGAATGTCTTGAAAAAGGTAACCTTTTTTTGTCAGTTTTAGAGGTGAAATTCATGTATTATTTAGATTCATTACACATAAAGTGAAATATTTAAAACATTTTATTCTTGAAATTTCTATGATTATTCCTTAGAAAATGAAACCCCAAAATTCTGTGTCACAGACAATTATAATTTTACATAAGATAAATAAAAAAGGATATTTTAAACATAAATTTCAGGCTTCTGAAAATTCACTCAAAGCTTAGCTGAGCTTTCTTTTGCATGAATTACTGCATCAATGCAGCATTGCATGGAGGTGATCAGCCAGTGGTTCTGCTGTGGTGTAATGGGAGCCCAGCTTGCTTTGATTGCAGCCTTCAGGTCATCTGCGTTGTTGTGTCTGGTGTCACATCTTCCTCTTGATGATACCCCATAGAGTCTCTGTGGGGTTCAGGTCAGGTAGGTTTGCTGGCCAATCAAGCACAGTACCATCGTGGTCATTGAACCAGCTTTTGGTACCATTGGCAGTGTGGGCAGCTGCCAAGTCAGTATCTCCATAAAGTTTGCCAGCAGAAGGAAGCATAAAATACTCCAAAATTTCCTGGTAGATAGCTGGTTTGACTGTGGACTTCAGAAAACACAGTGGACCAACACCAGCAGATGGCATGGCACCCAAATCATTACTTACTGTGGAAACGTTACACTGGACTTTTGGACTTTAAATATATGCCTCCACTCTTCCTCCAGACTCCGGGAACTTGGTATCCAAATGAAATGCAACACGAAATTACAATAGGCCCTTGCAGGCCTCCTGCTCGGGCCTAAATATGCTTTAGACGCTGTCTCTGGTTCAGGAGTGGCTTGACAGGAGGAATGTGAGTTTGTAGCCCATGTGTAGGATTCGTCTGTGGTGGCTCCCCTAAATTCTTAAATTGATCTTGCCTGACAATCCTCTTCAGTTATCCCTGTTGCTGGTGCACTTTCTTCTTCCACTCAATTTTCTATGAATATGCTATAACCTTTCAACATGTTAACTTTTTCTGAGACACTGAATTCTAGATTTTCATAAACTGTAGCCATAATAGCCATAATCATAAATCATTACAAGAAATAAAGGCTTGAAATTTTTAACTACCACATTTTAATGAATCTATTTCATATATGAGTTTCACTTTCTGGAATGAGTGACAAAAATATTGAACTTTTTCACAATAATCGGTGCTGTACTTGTAGATCTCCTCAAGTTGAATCCCATATTCAATTACAAACATCATTATGACCCCTATTGTCTTCAGGCAACCTTTGTTCTAATGTTTAGCTTGTTTTTTCAAATGTGATTTATTAATATAGTTTCAGGAAATATAAAATGCAGCTGAACTGCTTTGCACAAAATGTAGATAAAAGCATGTTAGTTAAAAGTTTGCAGATTAATCAGCAGATATAGCATCCTGATTTAAAGGTTACTAAGAGCAAAAATGCCCAAAGCAGATAAACAACCTGACATGCATCAAACTTATTTTCTGATATTTTCTACATATTTTCATATTTAGGCTTGTTAGGGTACCAATCCTGACTACACTAGATGAGAAGAAACTAAGGTTCTCCTGGTGAGTCCGTTACAAATAACACAGACACCCAAACCCATAACCCTTCAAATAATTATTCCTGAGGTCAAGCAGCCGAATAACTAACACACACCGCAGCACCATCTGAGTCACAAAAATACAGTAAAGGGAAAAATTAAGTTTATAACCTTTTTCAATGTTTTGAAGAACCAGCAATAACTGGAATTTGTAATTTTCTTTAAGGACAGTCTTTCATATCATTGTAGATGAATTTTGCTCGACTCATCTTTACAACATTTCTTCCGATTAATGAGATTTGTTCATGCACAGCTCTCCTACGCTTAAACCACAGCATTTTAATCAGACTGATGTTTGGACTGTGCCTGGGTGATTGCACCTGTGGAAATCTTTTATTTCTCAGCCATTCTGTTGTAGGTCATTATTCTGTTGATGACCCAGTTTGAGCCATGCTTCATCTGTCATTGCCTCGCTTTGATTGCTTCACATTTAATTTTAGCATACTTTGGTAAACAGATGAGTTCATAGCAAGCTCAATATGGTCCTGTGGCTGCAAAACAAGCCCAAATCAACATCCCTCCACCACCATTTTTGACAGTTAGGATGAGGTGTTGCCTTGTTTTAACTTGATTGCTCTCTCCACACAGCAGCATGCATTGGGACCAAACCTCTTTACTTTAGATTCATCTGTTCTAAGGACACTGTTCCAGAAATCTCTTGGTTCATTCAGATTTAACTTTTCAAGACCTAAATCATGCTGCCATATTTCATAGAAAGGGGTTTATCTCAGACAACCCTACCAAACAATCCATAGTAAAGTAATAGTAGTAGTGATTGTAGTACTTCCTGATTTTACTCTCAAAAACTTTGCAATATCACATTTTTATACAAGCTTGCACATTCTGTTTGAATTTGCTGGGACATCAACTTCTGGGAAGATTGTAAGCACTTTGCACTTGGAAATAATCTTACTTACTTTACAATTATTATTTTACAATTAGAAAATAATGTCCTATAAACCTTCTCAGATTGATGGGCAGCAACATATTTTTCTCTAAGGTCATTGCTGATGACTTTCAGCATTGGCGTTGTCCAAACATACACCTTTCTGCTCCAGACCAGCAAAATGACAAAACTCCTGCTTGTATAGTAGTGATGACTTTGATGCTGATCAAATAATCAAGCACAAGTTTGTTTTGTTACAATGGAAATAACAAAGGTGTTCTTAGTTTTTCTCATGACTGTCAACACACTTATGAGAAAAACTAAGTACACCATGGGAAGTTTCTTTTTCCCGTTAATGTAATCAATACATCTGGATAACTTATGTTAATCTGAGGTTTTGTTAAAAAAGAGATTTGACAAAAAAAATGTGCACGCTGCATTTTATCCAAATCAACAAATAAGGATTTTTTTCCTTCTTAAACATTGTCAGAGTATAGTTGAACTCTGAATCATCCTGTGTGTTTTCTCTTTAAACCAGGTCTTAAGAACTAAGAACCTAAGTTTCCTAAGATTTCTCTTATCTACCTTCAGCCACCTCCTGCATGACTTTTCCACCTTGCTTCGGACCCCAGAGAAATAACGTCCAGAACAAAAAAGAGGAGCCTTAAAGTGGACAACAACACAAAAATGCAGTTGGAGGTCCAAATTACTTGTGCCGTTTTATCTGCAGTTCTAACAGTCATCCTAGGTTTATGGATTTCGTTTGCAGCTGATCTAGTTTTGATATCTTTAGTCAGTGTGTTCCTCAATACCAGGTCCTCCGGTAGCACAGGTTTGGTCTTCAGCCCGCTGTTTGGAGCGCTATTCCTGAGGGTGGCGGGCCATCTTGCAGTAATGTTTGTATTTTGGGCATCAGAAGTAATGTTTAGTTTTGTTCCAATAATTGAAATAGTAAAAATCCCATCTCAAGTGTGCCTTTCTTTTACAACAACCTTTGTAGCTTTGAGTGTATCTGATTACCCTGCTTAAGGTGGATGGTGAGTTTTAAAATATTAGACAGAACATCTAAATGTAGTTGAATATATTTACTTATACATTTTAATATTTGATAAGTGTGTTACATCTAGGCGTAAATTCAATTCAGTTTAATTTATTTATACAGCACCAACTCCCAACAGATGTCAAAGCAAGGTACTTTACAAGAAAGATATATCTGATTAATAAATAAAACTTTATGATACAATCAATCATTCATACATACACATATTTCAACCTGGAAAGAAACACAGAAAGGGCAATTAAAGGAGTTTATTAGCTGATGTTGGTTTTCTTTTGGCGCTGGAGCCGGTGGAAGACATGGGTGCTGATAATGACATGAGCTTGAATGAAAATCTTAGGGTTAGAATTAGAGAAGTCTTCCCCTTTGGGATCCTGATACTGGTGGTGGAGTGGAGGCTTGAGGAGATAAGGAAGTCGGAAGGAGCTTGAAGCTTGATGGTGGAGATGGGGTGGAGGAGGGTCGAAGCTCAGCTGAAGAGTAGGAGATTCTGCTTATGGAGGTCTTTTAAAGCGAAGCCTGGAGGGATGATTGGCTGAAGAGGAATGTAGATCAGGAGCTGATTGGTTGGAGCGGAGAATGTGGTGGAGTAGTTAGATAGAGCCGGAAGTGGAGGTGAGTCTTCCAAGTTGAATTTTCGTCAAAACTCCATATTCCAGTTTTATTCTAATTATAATAAAGTGCGTTCAAAGTCAGCCTATACTGTTAATATGTAAAACGGTTTATTTCTAAGGAAATCCCAGCTGATTGCATAGAATGACTTTGCAGCAATGCTTCATCCTGAGAAAGCATGTGGCAACAGTAGAAATGACTCCATTTGAACAGAAAGGATCCTCCAGCAGAACCAGAACCAGACTCAATATAACAGGATATCTTTCGTGGTCGACTAAGAAACAGAGACAACAGATTGGATAAGAAAAACACAGAAACACATCTACTGAAGAACTTTCTATTTTGACGAAAAAGCAAACATTCCTCCAAACCTCAGATACTAAATGATGTTTATAATAATAGTCCAAATAAACTGCTGACAGGGTTTTTTTCTAATCATGGAAATTATTTTTTCTTTTTATGTCGATTAAGTTGTTGGCATATTTGAAAGGATTTAATAAATTCAGATGGAAGTGAATTTATGTCAATGAATAAAATCAGTTTAATTTCTTTAAGCCCAGAGCTAATGCAAAACAACACAAAATGGATAGTAGAGATCCGGTCTTCAGAAAAATGAACTACTTATTTAGTATAAGTATAATAATAAAATGTAGAAATGCTTACAGTTTTGCTGTCATACACATTTCAGGCAGACACATTAGGTGTACCTGTTCAAGTTTTTATCTTTGCTGTATGGCTAGACGTATACATATGTGAATATGTATTTTATGTAGTTTTGAGTTTTGCATCTATAGACTCTGGCCCCATCACTCCATGATCAACAGAGATGGAAGAGAAGCAACTCGTTTATGCAGACATGCAGAGTGATGCAGCTCTAGCTTGCTCCGGATAAAGCCTATGTTAAGAAAACTGGAAATGTGTTTTGTTTTTAAAATAAATGTTTAGTGCTTGTTGCACACATGAAATTATTTGATGTTATTTGTCAGTAAAATGCAAAAGTACTGTTAAAATTGATAAAATATAAGTTTCAAATTATGTGAATAAGTGTGGTTTTATCTGTCTGTTTCAACCAGACCAATAACAAACCCACACAGCTTCTCAGTTCCAGTGATTATGGGCAGGATCCTTTTTCTTGCCTATAATATGAAAGGTCTCCATCAGTGGGCCGTTTTAATCTACATCAAATTATTTTTACATTCGATTTGATTATTCATCCACCCATTCTCTTTCATTTATCCAAGATAGGGTTCTGGGGTTAATAGGTCCAAAACCCAGATATCTCTCTCTAGTGACACTTTCCAGCTCATTCTTGGGGATCCCCCTGGCACTACAAGAGAGAAGATATAAATAGTTATTGAACAGTCATCTAGGCCTGCCTAACATCTCCTCCCAGTGATACATGCACAGAAAACCTCCAAGGGAGGCACCCAGAAGACAGCCTGATCAAATAGCCGAACCTTGTCAACCAACTCCCCTGATGTTTTTGATTATGACCTCTGAAATTTACAAAACTCTGAATGAAAGTGAGTATTT
Organism: Girardinichthys multiradiatus; assembly: GCF_021462225.1. Classification (NCBI taxonomy): domain Eukaryota; kingdom Metazoa; phylum Chordata; class Actinopteri; order Cyprinodontiformes; family Goodeidae; genus Girardinichthys; species Girardinichthys multiradiatus. Next base: position 19,985,796 of record NC_061811.1, on the reverse strand, counting down.
TTTAGGAGAAATACATTACCTTATTCCAAAAATTCTATTTTAGGAAGTATTTGATAAAAACAACCTTTTTTTAAGATTGATGTTTTACCAATAGTTGGTAAGTTTAACTTATGTAGAAGAAAATTGTCAAGCACTAAATCAATGTTATCTCTGTTAAAAAAAAAAAAACTTGACTTATATTTACACTGTAAATAAAAACTAAAAACAAAAAGGCAACATAAAACCAAATTAATGTTACAAAAATTAAATGCTGACAGACCCTCCCGTCCATTATATATTTTTCACATTACTATATATTTTGATAAAGTCTACACTTGACTATATATTGGGACTAAATGCTGGATACGTACTACAGGTCCTTCTCAAAATATTAGCATATTGTGATAAAGTTCATTATTTTCCATAATGTCATGATGAAAATTTTAGATTCATATATTTTAGATTCATTGCACACTAACTGAAATATTTCAGGTATTTTATTGTCTTAATACGGATGATTTTGGCATACAGCTCATGAAAACCCAAAATTCCTATCTCACAAAATTAGCATATCATTAAAAGGGTCTCTAAACGAGCTATGAACCTAATCATCTGAATCAACAAGTTAACTCTAAACACCTGCAAAAGATTCCTGAGGCCTTTAAAACTCCCAGCCTGGTTCATCACTCAAAACCCCAATCATGGGTAAGACTGCCGACCTGACTGCTGTCCAGAAGGCCACTATTGACACCCTCAAGCAAGAGGGTAAGACACAGAAAGACATTTCTGAACGAATAGGCTGTTCCCAGAGTGCTGTATCAAGGCACCTCAGTGGGAAGTCTATGGGAAGGAAAAAGTGTGGCAGAAAATGCTGCACAACAAGAAGAGGTGACCGGACCCTGAGGAAGATTGTGGAGAAGGGCCGATTCCAGATCTTGGGGGACCTGCGGAAGCAGTGGACTGAGTCTGGAGTAGAAACATCCAGAGCCACCGTGCACAGGCGTGTACAGGAAATGGGCTACAGGTGCCGCATTTGTACCAGAAACAGCGGCAGAAGCGTCTGACCTGGGCTACAGAGAAGCAGCACTGGACTGTTGCTCAGTGGTCCAAAGTACTTTTTTCGGATGAAAGCAAATTCTGCATGTCATTCGGAAATCAAGGTGCCAGAGTCTGGAGGAAGACTGGGGAGAAGGAAATGCCAAAATGCCAGAAGTCCAGTGTCAAGTACCCACAGTCAGTGATGGTCTGGGGTGCCGTGTCAGCTGCTGGTGTTGGTCCACTGTGTTTTATCAAGGGCAGGGTCAATGCAGCTAGCTATCAGGAGATTTTGGAGCACTTCATGCTTCCATCTGCTGAAAACGTTTATGGAGATGAAGATTTCATTTTTCAGCACGACCTGGCACCTGCTCACAGTGCCAAAACCACTGGTAAATGGTTTACTGACCATGGTATCACTGTGCTCAATTGGCCTGCCAACTCTCCTGACCTGAACCCCATAGAGAATCTGTGGGATATTGTGAAGAGAACGTTGAGAGACTCAAGACCCAACACTCTGGATGAGCTAAAGGCCGCTATCGAAGCATCCTGGGCCTCCATAAGACCTCAGCAGTGCCACAGGCTGATTGCCTCCATGCCACGCCGCATTGAAGCAGTCATTTCTGCAAAAGGATTTCCGACCAAGTATTGAGTGCATAACTGTACATGATTATTTGAAGGTTGACGTTTTTTGTATTAAAAACACTTTTCTTTTATTGGTCGGATGAAATATGCTAATTTTGTGAGATAGGAATTTTGGGTTTTCATGAGCTGTATGCCACAATCATCCGTATTAAGACAATAAAAGACCTGAAATATTTCAGTTAGTGTGCAATGAATCTAAAATATATGAATGTTAAATTTTCATCATGACATTATGGAAAATAATTAACTTTATCACAATATGCTAATATTTTGAGAAGGACCTGTATATATTCCTTTGATATGTGTTCATCCTGAGCGTTCAGAGATGCTGCATTTATACCAAATCATGACACTCACCTGTTTCCAATTAACCTGGTCACTTGAGGAATTTTATAAACAGGTGTTTTTGAGCATTCCTCAACTTTCCCAGTCTTATGTTGCCCCTGTCCCAGCTTTCTGGAATGTTTTGCAAGCAGCAAATTCAAATGAGTGAATATTTGCAAAACAATAAAGTTTATCAGTTTTAACATTAAATATCTTGTCTTTGTATTGTATTGAATTCCATATAGGTCGAACAGGATTTGCAAATCATTGTATTCTGTTTTTATTTACGTTTTACACAACGTTCCAATTTCATTGGAATTCGGGTTGTACATCCGAGTTGAGAGAAAGCAGGTATTAGTTGTCCACTCCATAAATAAGTCATCAGCTCCAGTTTAATGTTTGCTACTGTATGTAGGAGACACAGCAAACATTTAAAGGAATGTGCTCCACCTCAACTAAAGGGGAGCAATAATCAGAGCAGCAGCCAAGAGGCCCATGGCAGTTCTGGAGGAGATGCAGAGATCCACAGCTCAGCTGGGGAATCAGTTGACAGGACAACTATTAGTGGTGGACTCCACAAATCTGCTCTTTATGTAGGAAAGCCTTCTATACAAGGGTGGTTCTTTTATCAATGCTGCCCTGTGTGAGCACATCCTTCTGCACTGAAATTATGTGCAAACAAATATTAACTTAACAAGTGAATCCCATTTAAAACCTGCAGAACAAAACCAACAAAAAAATAGGCTGAACTCAAGTGTTCTAGAGATCCAGATCCAAAATAGGAATCGGCAGGTCGGACCTTGGAAACTGGTTCTGACAAGGAAGATCACCTGATTGTTGATTCTTTAAACTACACTGCTCAAAAAAATAAAGGGAACACTTAAACAACACAATATAACTCCAAGTAAATCAAAGTTCTGTGAAATCAAACTGTCCACTTAGGAAGCAACACTGATTGACAATTAATTTCACCTGCTGTTGTGCAAATAGACAACAGGGGGAAATCTTTGGCGATTAGCAAGACACTCAATAAAGGAGTGGTTCTGCAGGTAGGGACCACAGACCACTTCTCAGTACCTAAGCTTTCTGGCTGATGTTTTGGTCACTTTTGAATGTTGGTTGTGCTTTCACACTCGTGGCAGCATGAGACGGACTCTACAACCCACACAAGTGGCTCAGGTAGTGCAGCTCATCCAGGATGGCACATCAATGCGAGCTGTGACAGGAAGGTTTGCTGTGTCTGTCAGCGTAGTGTCCAGAGCCTGGAGGCGCTACCAGGAGACAGACCAGTACACCAGGAGATGTGGAGGAGGCCGTAGGAGGGCAACAACCCAGCAGCAGGACCACTACCTCCACCTTTGTGCAAGGAGGAACAGGAGCACAGCCAGAACCCTGCAAAATGACCTCCAGCAGGCCACAAATGCATGTATCTGCACAAACCGTTAGAAACCGACTCCATGAGGATGGTATGAGGGCCCAACGTCCACAAATGGGGGTTGTGCTCACAGCCCAACACTGTGCAGGATGCTTGGCATTTTCCAGAGAACACCAGGATTGGCAAATTCACCACTGGCGCCCTGTGCTCTTCACAGATGAAAGCAGGTTCACACTGAGCACATGTGACAGATATGACAGAGTCTGGAGACACCGTGGAGAGCGATCTGCTGCCTGCAACATCCTTCAGCATGACCGGTTTGGCAGTGGGTCAGGAATGGTGTGGGATGGCATTTCTTTGGAGGGCCGCATGGTCCTCCATGTGCTCACCAGAGGTAGCCTGACTGCCATTAGGTACCGAGATGAGATCCTCAGACCCCTTGTGAGACCATATGCTGGTGCGGTTGGCCCTGGGTTCCTCCTAATGCAGGACAATGCTAGACCTCATGTGGCTGGAGTGTGTCAGCAGTTCCTGCAAGATGAAGACATTGAAGCTATGAACTGGCCCGCCCGTTCCCCAGACCTGAATCCGATTGAGCACATCTGGGACATCATGTCTCGCTCCATCCACCAACGTCACGTTGCACCACAGACTGTCCAGGAGTTGGCGGATGCTTTAGTCCAGGTCTGGGAGGAGATCCCTCAGGAGACCATCAGCCGTCTCATCAGGAGCCCAGGCGTTGTAGGGAGGTCATACACAATATTGAGCCTCATTTTGACTTGTTTTAAAGACATTACATCAAAGTTGGATCAGCCTGTATTGTGTTTTTCCACTTAAATTGTATGTGTGACTCCAAATCCAGGCCTCCATTGGTTAATAAATTTGATTTCCATTGATGATTTTTGTTATCAGCACATTCAACTTTGTACAGAACAAAGTATTCAATGAGAATATTTCATTCATTCAGATCTAGGATGAGTTATTTGAGTGTTCCCTTTATTTTTTTGAACAGTGTACATTAAATGTTACAAAATAGTAAATGTAACTTTTACCTCCAGCTGTACATAACACAAACAATTTGATCAATCTGAAAAGCAAAACTGCATTTGCTCTTAATAGTTGTATTTAAGATTTATGTAATTAGTTGATAAAAATGTTGATTTTTGTGTAGGTTATACTATATATTTAGTCTTACATGAATTGGTCAGTAAAGATTTAAATATATATTTATTGTGATGTGAAATGTCCAAAAGAACAATACTGAAAAATATGCATTGTGTTGGATGTCTTCACATTTATCAAATATTGCAATGTTTAAATGATCCAGCATTACAAAATGTACCACGGGTGTTCCATGAGGATGAGCAATAGGCCCTTTTATGTTTGGTCTTTGGTATCAATGAACTTCCTGAACACTGTCTTGTTACAGATTGTCAAGGTAGGAAAACTTTACTGGCCGTCCGTTAACTCTTACATTACTCCTCACCTCTCATCGACTCTTTTTATTTGGCACCCCAAAGAACAATCCTCAGTCACAGATCAGTTGTACGTTTCCACAAGTTTATTAAAACCAGTCTGAATTCAGAGGGGGAGACATCACACTTACACTGCTACCTGGAAACATCTATGTGTTGTCTCACTGGGGGCTGCGTTACATTACATTTTATACCCCACGCTGCTATGCAGTACACATACACAATCATTCTGTCTGTGGATGTCTCCCCAGCAACAGTATCAAAGAAACAGAGATACATTTCATCATTTAATTAAAGAATTGTTTCCCACACGTCTTCAGGAATCTTCAGGGAGAGGAGTACCATGCCTCCCTAATACCCTGACAGCTTCTCACGATACAGACAGAAAACACCTGCAAGCTTTAACCTTGAATAATAAACACTCATTGTGTAAAAACTGGACTCTATAATACTAGAGGCTACTGTTATGTTTTTTCTAACTATCATAACTCAAAACTCCTAATAATAATCTATAAGCAGCAAAATCCCCAATATATCTTAGTCTTAGCTAGTAATAATAATGCATTTTATATTTCCACACTAAGAAAAGAAGCTTATGGCTGGTTACTGTTTCTTTAAAATCAAACATGTACCTTTAAAATACCAGCAATAAAAGGATCAAAATGCATACGTGTTGACGGCGCGTTATGGTCGATCTGTGTCATGGAATAAATATTAGTTAAGTTATTTTCATTGACTCTGACTGACTAATCTTCTCTGCACAAACACTACCTCTTACATGAACTGTGCTGAGGAAAAGGTTTCTGGGCAACGAGTTGAGGCAAGCAAAGCTGTCCGGTCATTCAAGTGTGGATTGAACCGTACAACATAGGCACGTTTTGCTCCTTCAGTGGCAGAGGTGTGGCGGGGCTACCTGGACATGCACCCAGGAAGGCGTGTGATGCTGCGGTCCTGATGCCTTCCTTTTTAGGCTATCTGAAAAAATCCGCTAGGGTTAGGGCTGCTTCTGGAGGCCTCAGAAAAAAGTCAAGCCATGCTTGTCTTACTACACCCTTTTTATGAATGAATGCAGGGTACTTTTTGAAAAACAATTATTACTTAATTTTGTTCATAGGATCGGTGTGATCGTAGACACTTTTGGATCCAAGTTGAAGAGTTATGTCTGCGCGCTGAGAAGGAGACATTTGCGTGTTGTGTCCCTCTGTCTGGTTGGATGGTTGAGGCCAAAATGTTGTAACAGGGCGTATTTGTTCAAACACTGAAGTCACAGGGAGTCAGCTACTCCTCCTCTTGCTGGGCTGGGTTAGGCACAAGTTAGTGTCACACTGAAAGGTGTGAAAAAGTTCATACTGGCCTTTCTTTATGTACAGTTCAGAGACCATGTTTATCTATGTTGTAATTCATGGCTGGGGTCCCAACAATTATTGTCATGTTTTAAAGAAAATCTCCCTGGGCTTCTGCTTGGCCTTGTCCCCCCTCTATTTTCCAATTTAGTTTACAGATACGGCTCACAGTGTCAGTGTATAATTTCACTCAGCAAATCAGCAGTGATTTTATTTTTGATCCCAACATCACATCAGTGGCATCCAACTGAGAATCTGTGACGAGATTTAAAAAAATGCTGTTTTAGGTGCTCTCCATCCAGTCTGACTGAGTTTTAGATATTTTGCAAAGAATAGGCAAGAATTTCAGTTTCTAGATGTGCTAAGTTGGTAGAGACATATTCTAACATGCTGCAGTGATTGTAATGAAAGGTTGTTATACCAAATTATATATATTTCAAAATATCACCTTAAGCAATGGAAATCGTGATGATCAAATTGCTTTATCTAAAACATGTTGCATCTTCTGGAACATGGACAACTGATCCAAGCACAACTGAAGATCTACTTGAAGATTAAAGAGTTGGTTGCTGTGAAAGTTTATGTCATGTGAAGCCCACAAAGAACAACACAAATGTTCTAAAATGTCAAGAATTACCACAATATGCTGGATAACATGGGATGGATAACAGTTTCTAACAAACCACTGGAATCAGTCAGAAATGCTGACGGTACAGGTTTTAAACTGAACTTCTTTTAAAAAGATTCCCATTAGAAGCCTTTTAAACGTCTCTCACCAGTTCACCTCGAAATTTGCTTCACCATGAAATGCACATGCAGAGACAGACAGTTTTCAGGGACATCAGTTTATTTTAACCCTACAAAAGACATAGGGTGAGAAAAAATACAAAACAAAAAAGTTATAGAAACAAAAAAAAAAGGTTCATTCTTGTACAAGTCTGAGAACTATCCATCAAACATGGACCACAGTTCAATTATTCATATTTTTAATATAACATTTTGTTGTAATGCTGTGTGTACATACAAAATATACCTAACTAAATAAGGCAAATAAATAGAGGTACAATGTACAGGAACAATGGAACATTCCTCAATGGTTTAATCTTTTTTTTTTTTTATCTTATCACAAACATCAACAAAGGTGTACAAAATGCTTTTCTTTTATCCAACTGTACATCTTTCAGTGGAGGATTTTTTTTTTTTGTTCATTTCCAACAGTAGAAAATATGGACTTCTCACAATTATACAAACTCGAAGAATGGGTGCAACCTTTCTCAGGCAATACAGACTGTGGTGTAACAGGTGGGTTGCATTTTGCAAGCAATGTTCTATTAAAAGATCAACAAATCAAACTTTGTGCAACCTTCTGTAGGCATGCAGATCAACGGCATGTGCATGTAATGACAGATACATTGGTGACAGAACCCATCCAAATCCCCCAAAAAGTTTTTTTTATTTTTTATTTTCCACATCCCATCCCTGCTACTCCACTTTCCGTTCTTTTCTCTACACAGCTTTCTTTTAGCAACACTCCTTTGCTGCATCACTATTGTCTTCAGAGGGTGCTGCAAATGGAAATGTCCCATCATCGTCATTATAAAAGTGCATTGAACAAGCTACTAATTTCTTTCCTTTGACTTCAGCCAGTCAATGGCCAAATAAACATCCAAACATGTAACAACACTTGTATTAATACTGACAACTTTTCAAATATCCCTCTGCACTGTAATGTGGGTCAAAGCTCTAAATGAAGAGTTTAGAATGGTCTGATGAAGTCTGGTATACTGACTGATAAACTGCAAGAAGAAGAAGGGCAGTGGTTACAAAAAGAAGAGCTCAAAAATACATCAAGATGCTGGTTTAAGAAGAGTTGATTCCTCACTTTGAATTTAAAGTGTCTAAATAATCTGGTTAAGGGGTTAATCTCTAAAGATTGCACTTATTTCTGCCATCTCACCTGCACATCAGGTTCTCTTTAGTCTGAAGAAAACAGAAATACAATATGATGAGGTGTACAGTGAAAAAATATGGATAAAGTAAAGCTACAGGTAATCATCTGTACATTATACAATCAGTCACAGCTAAAATAAAGTTGTGTTTAGGTGATTGTTTAGTACCTGGAGCTTGGATAGACTTGCAAAGCAATTGCACCATCTTTGACCACAAGATGGCGCCAGTTATAAACCAAATGTCATTTTATGAGTTTATGAAACTGATTTTTGAAAAGCCACAAGCACTAAAACACAGGAATGATTTGTGTGAAAAAAAAAACAGGATGTGAGGCACTTAAAGGTGAACATTTACACGTAATTAGCAGATAAGATGTGAGAATACTGATCAAAGAGAGAGGTCTTAGTTTAGTCCTCTTTTGTGACTACTTTTGGACTCAGGTATGGTGGAAATATTTCTTATTTAATATCAATATAACTGCAAACAGGTGGACCTGGTTTAGTTTAACCGTTACCATGGGAACAGCTGCTTCAGTTCTTCTCCAAACTGAATTAGCATCTCTTTTGCAATGTCTTGAGCCTTTCTGAACAAATTCAAGGAGTTCAAACATCTTAGTCCCATTGCAATAGTTTGGCACCTGAAACTGGTTCTTGCTGGTGATTTAAATTTAGATTAAACAAAAATAGGAAGTTTCATGATTTCTGAACTGGCTTATCTCTGTCAAGATGTTTAGACCTGGACATTTTGACCTGGTTTGTGAACCTTAGAGGCCTTCTTATTTCTCCGAGTCCGGATCGCTCCAGAATTACAACCCGCTTTGCCTCAAACTCCAACAGGTTAATGTATCCTTGGGAAATAGATCTACATATTACAAACCATTAAACCCTGAACACATTGTTGCAACTTGCATCATTCCTGATGCCGACGTTTTGGAAATGCACATGCAAATAAAAAAACACAGTAAAACTGGACAATTTTAAGAAATCATATAATGTTAACTTCTATGTTTTTTTGGCAACCAACTGCCTAAAATAAGCATATACTGAAGCTGTGGGTCTGGTGGGTGTCCAGTTAATTTACACCATTTTCAGGTGCGCTATTGTTCACGAATATTACAGTCTTCTTACAACGTAAGGTTTGACATTGGCATCTGAAGTAAAAGCACAGACAGATGAGTGATTCAGTGATGAAACTGATAAACTACACTATAGTCAGATCTGAGCCTGATGAAAGGGTGACTCCAAGGGTTAAATTTGTTTTTGGCATTCCTTCATCAGCTTTTGTTGGCTAGTGTTTGCATTTAATTGTTTGTCAAAAAAAGCCACAGTGCAAACAAGACATGAAGGAGTGAAAAAGGACAAGCATTTACCTCTCATTCATCAAGCTCAAAATGTTTAAGAAATTCACTTCAACAGCAATGTGAACCTGCAACACCAACAAAGAATGAATTGTGTGTACAAATCCCAAAATGTCGAAACATTAAACAGAAAAACTTCTACACCTTTGCAATTAGCTTGTCTGCATCTAAATATAAATATATATCAACGCCTAATTGCAGAATATTTAGTGTTATACATTTACATTACATGTTTCCTCTTTGCTTTGGCACTGCTTGATGCCAGAAAGATCTTGAAACCATTTACAGGTGTAGTTGAGGCTTAATTCTTGTGGCACAATAAATGTTTTAGTTTCCTATATGAAAAGTTGTTTGTTTCCTGGATAATTTGTGGTTGAGATCTTCTTGGAGATGCAGCCTGCTGTCAGAGGCCACCGGTAAGAATCCTTTGTTATGAGGCTAAAGGAGACTTCTTGACTCCATACCCGTTGTTGTAGTATTGGAAGTTTGCAAACACAGATCCATTCTGTGGCAGTAAAATTTTGTTTTTCTCAGGGAAAAAACACCAGGACTGTGAAAGTGATGGCTTAAACCCCCCTCATCTCTCTTTTGTGTTTTTATTTAATCTGCCAAGCTTCACAAGTTTCCAACTATCCAACTATTCATTTGGCGTCTATGTACAACGTGACTGTCTAATCCCAGAGTTCTGATCCCGATAACCAAACTTCAGCACCAAAGAGCTCTCAGAGGAACAGAGAAGGTTTCTGAGGAAGAGCAGGAGTGATCGACAAGGAGAACCTGAAGCACAGTGTTAAATGGATACAGTCAGATGACGCGTGACAGTGTGTCACAGTGGTCTGGTCCATCCGTCCATCCCAACTGTGGAGATAAACGGGTCGGAAATAGCTTTAAAAGAACAATCGGAGGGGAGTGCATTTTTTGAGGCAGTGTAGCTGTCCATGAATGTCTTTACATGTCCAGTCCAGCTGTTGCCATGATCTGCTCTGAAGGAGGCCATGACTGTTCAAAGATCTGGGCTAAAGTTGATCTTGGCCATAGCAAATTTCAGATCTCTAATGTTATGCTTTTAAATCTACATCCTTTTTCCAACCTTAGTAGTTCACCTTAGTGACGGCTCTCTCCCGGCCACCACCTTCCACTAGTTGGTTGACGGAACGCTTCCGGTTTCTCTTGAATTTGTTAAGGTCCTTGTCGAATACCTCGCCGGAGCGCAGCGCAGAGACAAGGTCGTCAAACTCCCCACCAACTTCTTCCGTGGCCCCGCCTTTCTTAACTCGCCGCTCACGCTCCCTCTGTTCCTTCAGCTGGAGAAAGATTATTGAAACGGTTATTATAGAGAAGAAGATAAATGTATTATAGATATAAATGTATTAAGCCATAGTTTCTCAAGAGTATCTTACCATGGCCTCCATCCGTGCCCTCCGCTCTTCTTCCTCCTTGCGCCGCTGCATGTTTTCCAGGTCCTGCCGAGCTTCGCTAAACGACTGCAAGAAGGTGTCGACGATCCCGAAGAACTCGTCAGGCTGCATCCTCCCTTCATCTTCCCCAAAGTGCTTCAGAGATTTGGCAAACTACAAAGAGAGATTTCAGATTTTGACATAAAAATTGATACAGAAACTAAATATTCTGAAATGACCCAGATCTCTCAGAAATAATCAAATGGTCATGCATATCCATGTCCTTCAAAATAAACTCTGCTGGTATGTAAAATTAATTTTCTTAAGAGCTGCAGGAACACACACAGCGTAGCTGGGCTGCATGATTTGACCACCGTATGTCCAAACAGTCCTGTTCAAGCTGTTCAGTGCTTAGCGCCAGGACGCCGCCTGCAGCCAAACTTTCCCACACAGTTGGCTCTGTTCTGCAGTACAGATACATCCTTAAATAGAAAGAACTTTAGTGCACTTTTACTCATTTAGAGCCAAAAAAATGTGTTCTCCGTAAGCCCCAGAGAAAGATACATTTTTAATTAAATTCAATTAAATTCAGTTTTATTTATATAGCGCCAATTCACAACACGTTGTCTCAAGGCACTTCACAACAGTCAGGTACATACATTCCAATTAATCCTAACCATTGAACACTGCAGTCAGATTCAGTTATTTATTCAAATTGGATAAAAAGTTTTTCTGTCTAAGGAAACCCAGCAGATTGCATCCAGTCAGTGACTTGCAGCATTCACACCTCCCGGATGAACATGTAGAGACAGTGGACAGTCACTGGTGTTGACTTTGCAGCAATCCCTCATACTGAGCATGCGTGTAGCGACAGTGGAGAGGAAAAACTCCCTTTTAACAGGAAGAAACCTCCAGCAGAACCAGGCTCAGTGTGAGCGGCCATCTGCCACGACCGACTGGGGGTTTGAGAGAACAGAGCAGAGACACAAAGAGAACAAAGAACTGATCCAGGAATACTTTCTATGGGAAGGAAAAGTAAATGTTAATGGATGTAGTTCCTTTAGTCGTTTCACCTAGAAAGAAAGAACAGATAAACTCTGAGCCAGTTTTCAAGGTTAGAGTCTGAAAGAGAGCACATACAGATCCTTCTCAAAAAATTAGCATATTGTGATAAAGTTCATTATTTTCTATAATGTAATGATGAAAATTTCATATTCATATTTTTTAGATTCATTGCACACTAACTGAAATATTTCAGGTCTTTTATTGTCTTAATACAGATGATTTTGGCATACAGCTCATGAAAACCCAAAATTCCTATCTCACAAAATTAGCATATTTCATCCGACCAATAAAAGAAAAGTGCTCCAAAATCTCCTGATAGCTAGCTGCATTGACACTGCCCTTGATAAAACACAGTGGACCAACACCAGCAGCTGACACGGCACCCCAGACCATCACTGACTGTGGGTACTTGACACTGGACTTCTGGCATTTCCTTCTCCCCAGTCTTCCTCCAGACTCTGGCACCTTGATTTCCGAATGACATGCAGAATTTGCTTTCATCCGAAAAAAGTACTTTGGACCACTGAGCAACAGTCCAGTGCTGCTTCTCTGTAGCCCAGGTCAGGCTTGACCTGGGGAATGCGGCACCTGTAGCCCATTTCCTGCACACGCCTGTGCACGGTGGCTCTGGATGTTTCTACTCCAGACTCAGTCCACTGCTTCCGGAGGTCCCCCAAGGTCTGGAATCGGCCCTTCTCCACAATCTTCCTCAGGGTCCGGTCACCTCTTCTCGTTGTGCAGCGTTTTCTGCCACACTTTTTCCTTCCCACAGACTTCCCATTGAGGCGCCTTGATACAGCACTCTGGGAACAGCCTATTCGTTCAGAAATTTCTTTCTGTGTCTTACCCTCTTGCTTGAGGGTGTCAATAGTGGCCTTCTGGACAGCAGTCAGGTCGGCAGTCTTACCCATGATTGGGGTTTTGAGTGATGAACCAGGCTGGGAGTTTTAAAGGCCTCAGGAATCTTTTGCAGGTGTTTAGAGTTAACTCGTTGATTCAGATGATTAGGTTCATAGCTCGTTTAGAGACCCTTTTAATGATATGCTAATTTTGTGAGATAGGAATTTTGGGTTTTCCTGAGCTGTATGCCAAAATCATCCGTATTAAGACAATAAAAGACCTGAAATATTTCAGTTAGTGTGCAATGAATCTAAAATATATGAATGTAAAATTTTCATCATGACATTATGGAAAATAATGAACTTTATCACAATATGCTAATTTTTTGAGAAGGACCTGTACAGTTAGTTACAGTTAAGCTCAGTCAATTGCCATTTCTAGGAGAGAGAAAGGGTTCATCGGTAGAGGGTGAGCATTAAGTTGTTGCCAGCAGAAGCTTAGACAATGCCCCTCTCCAGAAAGGTGTCACAGGTAGACACAGAGTCAGGCCAGGTGTAGCTTCTAGGAAGAGAAACGAGAGAAAACAAAGTTAAAAGCTGAAATAACAGCAAATAATGCAAAATTGGAGAGTAGTGTGAGAATGTAGCGAAGAGGGTGAAAGTGGTCATTATGTCCTCCAGCAGCCTAAGCCTATAGCAGCATAACTACACAGATAGTTTCAGTTCAGATTATTTAGTTAAACGGCGCTTATTTACAACAATGTCGTCTCAAGGAACCCCACAAAGGGTCCCACTGATTGTCATTGTTATACTAAAAACCACAAGGATTGGGATACCTCTCTCTGTCAGACTGATAACAACCATCGGAAAAGAGAAGGGGTCATACAGGTAGCAGAAATGAAGGGTGTGATAACCTAAGCCACTCTAACTATAAGCTTTATCAAAAAGGAAAGTTTTAAGCCTAGCCTTAAAAGTAGACAGGGTGTCTGCCTCACGGACTAAAACTGGGAGCTGGTTCCACAGGAGAGGAGCCTGATAACTAAAGGATCTGCCTCCCATTCTACTTCTAGAGACTCTAGGAACCACCAGTAAACCTGCAGTCTGAGAACGAAGTGCTCTGTTAGTAATATATGGAACAATCAGATCTCTGATGTATGATGGAGCTAAATCATTAAGGGCTTTATATGTGAGGAGGAGAATTTTAAATTATATTCTGGATAATCACATAAAAAGGAAATATTTTCCAATAAACACCTATGAAATGTCAGCAATTTTTGACACCATTTAATGTGCATTTACAAGTTATGAATTTATTTTGTTTAATCAAAAATGTATTTATTAAATGTTCACAAACACTGTACCTTGTCTAGTTACTTGTTGAGTGCAGACAAAATTTTACTTCACTTTTTCCACATATTATTATGTTATGCCTTATTCTAAAATGGAGTTCAGGCGGGCTGCCACGTCTTCTGTCTGTTTACTCTATTATACAGGCTTGATTGGGGGATTGCTGCAGAGACAGTTGTCCTTCTGGAAGGCTCTGCTGGAGCTTTGACAGAGTGACCATCGGGTTCTTGGTCTCCTCCTGACTAAGACCCATTCTCTCCCGATTGCTCAGTTGAGATGGCCAGCCTGCACTAGGAGAGTCCTGGTGGTACTGAACTTCTTACATTTACGGATAATGGAGGGCACTCTCCTCATTGGGACCTTCAAGGCAGTGGAATAGTTTCTGTACCCTTACCCAGATTTGTGCCTTGAGAGAATCCTGCCTTGAGGTCTACATACCTTTCCTTTGACTTCATGTTTGGTTTATGCTTTGAAAACTGTGGGACCTTATATAGACAGATGTTTGCCTGATCAAATCCTGACCAGCTAACCAGATTTACTACAGAAGGACTTCAATGAACCCGTGGAAACATCTCAGGATGATTAGTGTAAACAGTTACCAGTTTATGGGGGTGAATTTGCTGGTGAGTAAGCAGACAAACTACTCCACCTAAAAAATATGGATAGATGTATGCAACTAAAACTTCTTATAGTTGCACATGTACCATACCTGTGGGTTCGCTGTTTACTATAAGGAACCTTTAGAGACATGTACTAGAGGACAAAAGAAAGCCAGAATCCGTTTTCCAAATTTTATTTAATATTCTTCTCTTTTCTTTTTTCCCTTTGCTTGATTTTTTTCCCCACCTACCACCACACCACAAAGTGAAGACGTGATTACTTAGTTACCTATTGGTGGTATAAACAGGAGAGAACCGGAGAGGATCCCACAGCAGACAATAACCCTGATGAAGTTCAAGACTGATAGCAACACACTGGTATTGGTTTTATTTGAATTGCTCTGTAAAATAAAAGGCATTTCAACTATTTTTCCACCTACTTTATGGTGAGACTTGTGTCATTTTTATTGCCACATGCTCCTTTTACAACTTGGAGCTTTTTTGAATGTATTAATAAATAAAAGAAATCCTGATGTTAAATAAAGTACACACTAATCAGAAGAAATGCTTCCTGCAATAAAAATGTTGGAGCGATTTTAGGATTTAATCTAAGCAGTAAAATTAATCAGGTAGAAAGAAAATAAAATACAGCATGTCTGCTCCATTTATATGTTGGTGTCGAGTGACAGAGCATCATCAAATCCCTCTTGTTTATAACAGTCTAGTTTTCTGTATGTGGTCTCAGTGCTATGATAAAAAACACAGTTGCTCTTCTCTGAGGAAGCAAAACTATCCTGTCATTATGGGCCTGGTGTCCATGACAACAACCCCACCATCATCCCTCCTCTCTGCTTGTAATTATGTATTTCGTCAAAAGTGTTTCCTCTGGTCTCCCTTGGGTCTGAACAAAATGAGTAAACAGTCAAGAAAGTAAGGAATATGATTTTTACCGTGTCAGACAAAACAAAACCAAAGCAAACAATTATTATTCTCCTCTGACAGCACTTAGCACCTCCCTACTCACTTTAGTGACTAATTCACATTTGAGAGTGTTTAAAAGTATAAAGAGAAAACCTGATATAAATAATAAAGTGCATGAAAAATATTGTCCATGTTGAGGGTAACAATGGTAAATTGCTTGATCTGCATTTAACACCAAAATAAACAGATTTTTAAAAGCTAATTTTTAGGAGCATGACATGACCATTGATATGCAAATGTGGGACATGATTTAATAGATTTTGATAGTTCCATATTTAAGAAATCAAATATTAAATAATTTAAAGTATGTCTTTAAAATGCAAAATATTTTGTGAATATATGTACAGATTATTATTTTCAATAATTTCTTGATGTACCTCATTGAACCACATAGCATCACAGACTCATGTTGGCTGCCATTGAGTTGAGTTAGCATAATTCATCTTTAGTGCCAAGTTATAAACCCATTCACAATATTAAAAACTGAAGTTTTGAGTAAACGACGTGAGTTTGGACAAGGGGATGTAGGATGTGCTTCGATGGGAATAAATTGCTCTTTAAACTACATATTATTTGTTTTCAAGTAGCTGATGAGTGTTAGTTTCAAATTGTGATTTTGAATTTTTAGTAAAAGAAAATATTTAACTTTTATTTAAAACCTCTAAGTACCTCCATGACTTTTGCACCAGTAACCCTTTGTATTGTATGTAGTAATGTCTTGTTTCTATCACAGACACAGATCTGTTGCCATGGAGATTTATTAGCCTCTGCAGGCCAATCTGTTTGGTTATGCTCCACTTACTTAAAGAAGAAACATATCTTGACTCCCATATTTGTATTCCACTGGAAACCCACTAGGTCGTCAGAGGACCTTGACAAACACCCACTTACCAACCACGCAGACATACACAGCTGTGTGTTTGGAGTTTGGGCCGGCAAACACAGGTTCCTTTGTTTTACCGCACTAACTGGTGCCCTATTCTTCCCAGTTCGTCTCCCATGACGTCCAAACTATGTTCCCTCCAATTTTCACCTCTCCTTGAGCAAAAAATTAAAAAAGGGAGGCTCCACATAAAACCCATGGGCCTGGTCTCCTTTCTTTTTCTCCATCTGTCTTGCAAACTGTTGATTTTTCTGAGAAATACAGCTGTTCAGGTCTTCAACACTGTCATTAATTAGAATGGATAGATAGTGTAGTACAAAGTAATATCTATGCTAAAGCAACAGTCTGTAAGATTTTGAGAAATTCAGAGTGCTAAATGTGAGCTGGCGCACCAACAGCTTGCAAATTAAACATGTTCCCATAAATCTTTTCAACACTGACTTACTCCAACATCCCCTCAGTCCCACTGATGTCTTCAGCTGACACACTTCCTACAATATATCAGTACTCAAGCCAGCAGGGTTCAAAAGGCCAGTTGTTCCACTTGTAAATGGATGGAGAGGGGATTTAAAACACTAACTTAAAGAGACAAAGAGAAGGCGAGGGAGGGGGGATTCCTGGGTAATCTTTCAATTCTGGCTTTCCCAGCCCGGCTGAAAGCGCTCCGCCGGACTCAGAGGGATGTTAAGAGGCTTCACGCTTCTCAGATTCCGCTTTTTTGCTTTATTCTTCAGTCTGTCTGACATACAGGCCTGTCAGCGAGGATGACTAGTTTTGGATGCATAAAAGCCACCCACATGGACATTGGAGTTTACACTCTGATGGTCTCTTAAATTCTCATTCTTTGGTGTAGATATACATAATTGTAATTTGAAGCCAAGATATTCAAAGTAAAAACAGATTTGAAAACACCAAACTAATGACACCAGTTTGATGCAGTTTAAATGTAGAAAGTGAAAGAGTTACCTTTTCCTTGGCTTCGCTCAGCTGGTCCTCCAGTTCCGAGAAGCTAAACCCGGCCACTGTGATGAAGTCACCGATCACGGCCACAAACTTATCCCCACGTTCCCTCACCCTGCTCTGCTGGTAATGCAGCTCCTGGTGGGAAACGACAGATACGAGCTGTAACACATTTAGTCTGAAAGCTGGTCACTGAAAGTTTACCAAACGCCTAAATGATTTAGATTTGCTTCAGCCTTCTGTGTGTGGCACAGCCATGCGGCAGAGCGCCGAACATTACCAGCATTTAAACACCTCAGCATGGTGTACATCTCTGCTTCTGTTGAAAAACATAATTACAGGCAGCAGAAGAACCAGCGGGAGGAAAAAGGAAAATAACGCAACACAACTCACCGCCTCGAGAGCCTTCAGCCCACTTTTGATGTTGTGCACTTCTTTTTCCAACTCTGACAAACTGAGGAGTAAGGAGATCAACAAAGGTTTGCCGTTATCAATCATACTTGAGTACACTGCCCCTTCATTAGCCCACACATAATGCCACACAGTATCAAATTAACCTTCAGAGTACAGCTGACTCTGTTGGTATTACAAACCACATTAACTTAAAACTGAAACTTGGGGGTTCTGTATGCTTACTTGACTTTGGCGGCCTCAGGCACGCTCCTGAGGTCTTCCTGGATGTACAGCGTGTCAGGGTAGTTCTTCTCGAAGATCGTGATCAAGTAGTGCAACATGGTGATATTCCTGTCACATCAAAAACAATGTTTAATTAGATAAAAGTAAACTCTTGCTTTACGGGAAAATATCAAACAGTCCCATTTATAAACTTGAAGTTACACTGAGACTTGAAAAAGCTACACTGAAGGTAGGGGCAAGAACTGATCATGGTATTTTTGGTAAATCTTTCTCTTTAAATAGGCTTCCTTACTACATCAATAATAGTAAGAAGTGCAACTATGCTGTTAAACAGTGCATACCAGTGATTCCAATTAACCAAATTTTGAAAGAAAAAAAAAACCTTGCATTTATTACTGACAGCAGTGGAACAATTATTTAAATAGAAATCGTGACAACTACAACCGTATGATACGATTTGGGGGGTTGCAAGCATTCATATAGAGCAGGGGTTCTTTACTGTGCAGTGTAACATTACAAAAACTTAGATACAGAGACAGAAAAGAAGCAACCAAATGTGAAAAAACATAGCTGCAGTTTACAAAGCTTTAATAATGTTTTAACAACAATGTGCACAGGTTATGCACACTTTAACCTTTTTTCTGAAGTGCTAGGCCAATGTTAGCCGGTCTGCTCTCCTTTGTTGTGGTTACTATTACTCGTGTGCAGAAGAGTCGTCCTCCTGCTTCATAAACTAGATGCTTTGCTTTAAATGTTAAAGTATTTAGGGTGCAGTGTTAGAAGGGGCATGCTGCGCTGCACTAAGATATCTCCCACATATCTGTTGGTTGAAAATCAACTGAGTGCGCCCTAAACATACATGAGGACTGGGTCTGGATTAACTTGGCATTTGGTCCAGACCTGGATCGGACTCCAGACTTTTATGGAGTTAAATTTGTCTCAATATTATTCAATCAAACAAAAAACTAATCTCAATCAAAAAAATAATATTAAATAAAAACAAAACTAATCTAAATTAAAAAATATTAAGTTGTGATCAAAACCTTCAGAGTTTTTTCTCACAAAGAGAAAAAAGTTATTTGCAAAACATAAACTTTTATTTGCGCATGTCAAAAATCTTTGGTTACGAGTCTCGCTTTTTTGGTTTTGAAGCTCTCTGTTTTTGGTTGAACTCAACGAATTTTGAGTCCTGGGAACATGAACATCCTGGGCGGGGCCTAAAGACGAACGCTGTAAGACGTTTCCCTATTGGTTAGCGCTGACTAAAGCAGCAGACTCTGATCCCCCGCATCTCTGAACTTCTGCTCGAACTGCAGGGCTTGCGGCGTCGCTTCAGTGAGGAGACATCAACTGTACAGAAGAAAACTGCGGTCAAGTGAGCCGACAGTCAGAAATACGCGGTCACGCCAGCCGACACTAGCTCTCTCTTAAAGATTAGCGTCACGCATACAAGGTGCATTATATATACTACACTTGGGGTAGTTGTGTATTTCTCCAGAAACCTACAGTGAAATTATGAAATACTAATTCTGGTTATAATATAGATAACCCTCTAATATAATTGAAGAGATTGTGTTGTCACCTCTCATGGTTTTGGAGAAATAAATTCCTGAAAGTGGGACAAATGCATATAATGGTTGAGCATTTTGAGGTATTTTGACAAGATATTTCTCCAAAACTGTACAGTAAAATATTTATTCTTTTACATAAAACATGAATGTGAAAGTTGTAAAAATGTAATTAATATAAATGTTCTGTAGGTTACTTTTCTGTTTTCCTCTTATTTTCTCAACCGTTGCCAGGATCTGCGTCCTTTCTGCTCCATTACCGTAATGAACCTTGTATGCGTGACGCTAATCTTTAAGAGAGAGCTGGTGTCGGCTGGCGTGACCACGTATTTCTGACTGTCGGCTCACTTGACCGCAGTTTTCTTCTGTACAGTTGATGTCTCCTCACTGAAGCGACGCTGCAAGCTCTGCAGTTTGAGCAGAAGTTCAGAGATGCTGGGGATCAGAGTCTGCTGCTTTAGTCAGCGCTAACCAATAGGGAAACGTCTTACAGCGTTCGTCTTTAGGCCCCGCCCAGGATGTTCATGTTCCCAGAACTCAAAATTCGTTGAGTTCAACCAAAAACAGAGAGCGTCAAAACCAAAAAAGCGAGACTCGTAACCAAAGATTTTTGACCTGCGCAAATAAAAGTTTATGTTTTGCAAATAACTTTTTTCTCTTTGTGAGAAAAAACTCTGAAAGTTTTGATCACAACTTAATATTTTTTTGATTGAGATTAGTTTTTTTTTTATTGAGATCAGTTTTTTGTTTGATTGAATAATATTGAGACAAATTTAACTCCATAGACTTTGAGAATCATTCGCGGGAGTGTCAAACTCCAGTCCTCAAGGGCCGGTGTCCAGTAACATTTAGATGTGTTCCTGGTCCTACACACCTAAATCAAACGGTCTAATTACATCCTCAGTATGCAGTCAAATTCCCAGGAGTCCTGCTAATGACCTAATTGTTTGATTCAGGTGTGTTGAATCAGAGACACATCTAAAAGTTGCAGGACACCGGCCCTCGAGGACTGGAGTTTGACACCTGTGATATAGAGTTTATTGTTATTATTGGGAGATTATGCATCGTTATCACAGTAATTTATTTTTATGGTATGGAGTAAACCAGCCAATAATGGCCATGACTGGGTGAAAATGTTTGGTCTCGGAAACATTAGCAGTTTTATGACACTTTATTTCCAACATCAAACTCATGTTAGTCTAGATTTTTGCGGCTTTTATTTTTCTGCATCCAGCTGAATAGTTATTATTAAGCCACATATTAAATATTTTTTAAGTATCTAAAGATGTTAACATGCTAGTGGCTCAGTGCAGACCCTGCTATTGAATGAACAAGTTTATTACGTTTTTCTAGATTCTTTTTTTCTTGGCAATAACAAAATGTTCTTGCTGTCGCTACTGCTTTTAATTGACTGGTTCATACTTTTTTATGTGGATTGCAAAATGTAGCCTGAATTGTGGGAAAATATTGTGCATAATAACAGGCATAGGGCCTATTATAAATTACTTATATGTGTTATTCAGAAGAATAAAATGGATTGCTGTATTTTACCTGTTAATGATACATTAGGTCTCTCTGATGTGTTTAAGAGTTGATCTGTGCCAGCTTTATTAAGATTACTTGTTTTTTGGCACATGTGTCTGTGTAGAGTTTGTTGATTGGTTACCGTGGCAACACGCCTCTAAATACAGTAGCAGCTAGGCCCTCAGGAAGGGGTGTGATAATTATGAATATCACTTGCATCCGAAAATAAATGCTCCTACTTATTCTCTCAAACGTTCTGTGTTCAGAGAGTGGGATCGTATAAAGTTTCATATTCAGGATCCAAACCTGTTTAAAAAGCAGAGTGCACAGAAGAATTAGGTCATGGAGGCAGTGGAGTAAGAGTGGTGTGCTTCAGTTCATCTCCCTGTTTATATTAAGACTCATCTGAGTCACTGGAAATCATGCCAGTAGTTCCTGTTTCCGTGGAAACACCAACTGTACCGGACAACATTTCATTACTGTAAGGAGAAGAGAACTCCCACATGCTGTTTGTTTAAGTGCATCTGTCTTCACTGCAACATACTAAAGTAGCTCCATGTTTTTCTGTCAATTTATTTCAAATTCTGATGTTAACTTTTGTAAAGATAAAGAAGATATGGTTGAACAGCGGTGACCCACAGTGCGCTGAGGCACTCTTTGTTCATTCTGTTATTTTCTTCAAACTGGATTAGAATTTAAATCCTATTGAGATTAGATTTGCATTTATAACAAGCCAGAGATGTAATTTTTTCCAAGTTCAGGTCTCTAATGATATTTTACAGTGAATGCTTGCCATTTAATCTGCCTATATATCATATGTTATAGACAACGTAGTTATATTACATTATAAATTAAATTACTATATCAGCTTACAATTACGTTAAAGCAATGGCTAAATAAAGAGATTCTTATCAAAACTGCTTATTTTCAGTAGGTTCGATTATGTTAATATTTCCTAAAGAGGTCTCTGTAAAAAGCTGATCCAAAAGGCACTATTCTGCTCAACACCAGGAAACTGGATCATTTCAGTCCTTAAATCACTGTACGACTTTTTGTTTCTGAAAGAACAGATTTAAAACCTCGTTGATGATTCATAAGAAACTGAATGGTCTTGGGCCTAGAAGCATTTTAGAGTTGCTGGTCATAAATGAACCATATAGACCCCCCAGGTCATTAGAGACCTCTTAACTTTATTTTCGTGGGCCAAAACAAAGCATGGAGGGGCAGCTTTTGGTTTCTATGCACCCAGCTCTGACACACACTCCCAGAAAACCTGAGATGTGCAGAAACTGCTGGTTCTTTTAAATCAGGATTGAAAATCTAATCATTTACTCCAGCTGTTTGATAAAGAGCTGGAAGATTGCTTCATAAGTTCAGTTCTATCTTGTCTTCAGCTTTTTATATTTCATAATTGTTCTTTTATGTAAAGCTTAATTTTCACAGTTGTTCTTTCAATATATTTCATGCTTTTGATGTTTTTGGTGTTTTTAATAATGGGTTTTATCTCTTTCACTTTGTTTTACTGTGAAGCAGGTTAAATTAATCTGTGTAAGTAGTACTAAACCTAAACCTGCCTTGCCTGCATTCGTAGGCCTAATTTAACAAACTGACATTTACAAGCATCATTTTTAGGACATTAAATTAAAACAGCCAAAACAACTTTTCTGACCTGCTTTGAATTGTTTTGGAAATTTATCAAATTATTTATCTAATTTGAAATATGAATATGCAATTTTACTTAAAGAAAAGTAGTAGAAATAGGATAATATCAGTTAATATGAAATTTCTGAATGAATGAAACAGGAAGTGTTTCATTTTGAAAAAGAAAACTGTAAATGTCTTGAAAATGATGTAGCTGTGTTCATATTTCCTATCCCTTTACTTTATAGCATATTAGATTGGATTGGATGTTTTTTGTTCTTCTCCTTCATTTTCTAAATCTATATTTTAAAAGTTTGGCATCGAATGTAAATAGAAGACCTTCAAGATATTTTTCAGATTACAAAATAAAGAGCTACGTGTGGTTTACTGGGTGAATGAGAGAATATCAATTGTCTGAATGAACAGAATAGAAAATGCTTTTACTTTGAAAAGGCCAAAAATACCTTAGTTTGTGATGATTCCAGCTTAATATTGGGAGGAAAGTTTATTTTGTTTGGAGCTAAATGCAATTTTTATGGACTAACTGGGTTCTGCTGCTGTCATTCACCCCTTTTGTTCATGTATTGTAAGTCTGAGTACTTGAGTCAGGTTTTTATAGCTCAAGTCATGTCTGAAATATATATTTTTGTTTGCAACCTACGTGCAACTCAAGTTAAAAGTCTGAGACTCAGGTCAGGACCTCTGCAACAAGGATTAATTGAACATCCTTCCTGGCCCACCTGTCTATGCTGGACTTGGTGTCGACGATCTTATTCAGGCTGGAGACCTTGAATCCAAAGGCATTCCCCCGCTGGCCCTTGTTCATGAAATTTCCGAAGGCCAGCACAACCTCCAGGACCTGAGTCAGACGCTTGCTCCGAGCCACCTCTACAGAGGCGTTTAGGATGGCTGTAGGAAAATTGAGAAAGGAAAAACAACTGCTGAGATCACAAGTGAAACTTATTCATCTTTGTGCATTACATAACAAACTGGCCTTAAATTATTCCTTCCACTCTGTTCCTTTACTCAAACGCCACAGAGACACAGGAACTCCAAATTCAACTCAGTGTTTCCCCAGAATTTCCTTTATTTTAAAAATCATTCATGATGAGTGATCTGTGTTCTCCACAACAACTGGGCAGCTTGGTGGGAAACACATCCCGTCAGTCCATCCTTCAGTAAAACAGCAAGGGAGGACAGGAATATACTGAACATGAGCCAGCGCAATCCGTTTCATTTCCCCTGAGAAAAGACTGCCAGGCAAAGTGCAGGTGGTTCCCATTCTCCACAGAGGATACTGTCGGTGTGACTGTGAAAATCATTAACAAACATCATAGTGTTATTGTTGTGCTTCTTTGTGCTGTGATGAAGCATGGGAACCGTTGGTCTGGCTCTGACTGATGTAGCAGTCTTCTAAAAATGCTCCAATTGAACAGACTGGGTGGTCTGCAGACTTACAGTCTAATCTGCAGTATGTGACAAAGTTACATGAATAATAAAACAAGATGAGATTTTTTACTGTGTGCATCGATGAGCAGTGCGGTCAGGGAATTTTTGGATCCAACAATAGCAATTGTGGAGGTTTCTTTTCTCTTCCCAGGCCAGCACAGAGTGAAATGTATGTCAGAATATATTACCCTAACCTCAGACGGGAAGGAATTGAGTTTCTGACAAGACGTTTTGCAGCACAAACAGAACCGAACTGTCAGTGCAAATAAAATTGCCGACAATAATAGTGTGATGTTCTCATCAAAGCCCAGAAAAGCAGCCCTGGCTCTCAAAGCAACAACTCTAGCACACTGGAAAGCTTTTCTCTGACATCTTTGAAGTGAGATTCAGGGTTCACAACAGATGCTGTCCTGTCTTAACATGAGCCAGCTTTCCAAAACAGCATCTATGGTAACATGAATGCTGGCTGGAAGAGGGAAAAATTGCATTAAACTGAAATGTAGTTGAGCAGCATGCACATACACATGCATATAACCACACAATTAGCATTAAAAGCTTGTTCCCCCAATATTTATTTTATTTTTCATGTTTGTGTGTCGTAGGTTGCAGAAAGACATCTGTTCAGACAAATCTGGACGAGATCAACTGTTGGAAAGCTGTGCCACAGATTAAATCACAGCTGCATCATTTGTATCCGTACAGTCTGACTGAAATCCTATTTGATCAGGAAACTAAACTTTTTCACAGTCTGTGATTTTACAACTTCAAACTTTAGAGTAGTTAATTTTTCTGATAGATAAACACAAAGTTAATCTATATGTGAAGTTTGTTGTTGAATTTAAAAATTGAAACAGTATGGCATAACTACAAAACTATTGTGGCATGGGAATCCACCTAAACTGACAGGCTGGGCAAGGAGAGCATTAATCCGACCAGCAGCCAAGAGACTGATGGTAACTCTGTAAGACCTGCAGCACAGCTCAGGTGGGAGAATTTGTCAGAAGGCCAACTGTAAGTTTTGCACTCCACGAATCTGGCAGATGTTGAGTCCTTGAAAGAAAGCCAGAAGAAGTCCTGTTTGCCACAAGACATTACAAACATATGGAAGAGGGTGCTCTGGACTAAAATTTTACCCTTTGACCTACATGCAAAATGCTATCTGTGGCAGAAAACTACAATTACACATCACACTAAACACACCAAGACACAAGGCTGCGTCAGCATCATGCTTGGGGGATGCCTTTTCTCAGCAGGGCCTGGGAAACCTGTCTGGCTTGATGGGAAGATGAATGAAGCTAAACACAGGGCTATCCTGAAAGAGAGTCCATCACATGCAAAAAACACTGAATACTTCCTTCCAGCTTAAATGGTACCAGACATCAGTTATTTTAACATCTATCCACAGTGTTCTTATTCACTTGCTCAGCAAAGGCTTGAGATGAACCAAACCTGCAAACATAAATCAGTGTTAATCGTTTTGCACTGCTTTGCTAGATTTGTACGCAAGTCGATCCTGACATCCTCTGATATCTTGCAGGTTCAGAAAGAGTAATCTCATGCAGTATTGAGGCAGCTGAGAAACGATGGGAAAGATCTGGTTTAATCTGATCAGACATCTGACTGGTGAAGATGTCGGCTCAGCAGCTGTATATTTAATGGAATTTTAATTTGATTGGATCAAGTTTTCTGAACAAATCCAAAGAAAAATACTTTGTACCTTCAGTCTGGAAATCAGCTAACAGCTCATCTGTTCTGAGTCTTTTAAACATTTCTCAAAACAGACACATTCAGCTGCAAAATGATACGAGTTAAGATACATTTTTCATAGTTGTGCCTTTATGAAAGTTTTTTGAGATGAAAAAAGGAAATTTCAGTTTCATAATATCCATGAGCCATAATGATCAGGTAATTGTTTGTATTCTAAAACTATAAAACCTAAATATGACCACAGAGACACTTCAGAGTTATATTCAAAAACCACTGAACTATCGTGTTTGTTCTTACCTTCAACCTTAGGCTTGGTTTCAGCTAAACGCTCTGCAAACTTCTTCTTAAAGAACAGAGCCTGTAGTCTCTGCTGGTAGTGGTCAATTCTGACGAGCAGAACAAAGACAGGAGAAGAGGAGACAAACCGAATAAGAGGGGTCAGTTACATTTGTATTCAGGGGAGCGAAACTTCAAAGGTAGAAGTCACTGAATCGTGCAAACACCCCTTTCTCACTTTACCATGTTTTCTAAAGCCTCCACAGGGCTCTTGTCAAAAGGAAGAGATGACAAATGGGGATGTAAAACTCAACTAGAGCTTCATCAAAGCAGACGGGGAGACTTTCAAAGAGACGCAGGAGAAATTAAATGCCAAAAAGAAAATCTGTGCTGTGTGCCTCTGACCACAGGAGTTGCTTTTAAGGGGAAAGATAGTGGACAGTGATATATTTTACTTAATTATCTCAATCTTTTTACTGTCTGACTGCAGGCTTTACATGGAGTTAAGGACTTCTGTCAGTCCTCTGATGCATTTTCTTGATAAATTCTTTAAAAAGATGCAGCGTTTTCAAAACAGCTAATGTAAGGATGGTTTTGATTCTGCACAAAATCTGAAGATTTCTTCATTTTCATGTCACGGCAGACATAAAATATGATGAGAAATACCACCATATATCAGATCATTAAAGCTTACAAATAGGTGGCTATTTTAGTGTGACTCAGTACAGGCCCCAGTCGTCGCTGCTGTCTTTGAACTCTAAATGAAAGCTTGTTCTTATTAAGTAAAAAAATTCCTGGGCTCAGAGACTGACTGATTGGTTTTACTCAGGCACACTGGATTCTTGCATCAAAACACCAGAAGGACCCAGAAGAAGTTGGCTAAAAACGTAAACCAAAGCCGTCCCCTGATAAAGAGCGCGTCACATTTACCTGCTCATCTCAAAGAGGAAGCGGTCAGCTCGGGCCATCCTCTCCAGCTCATGTTTGTGCTCTTCTAAAAGATCTACGTCACTTTTCTCAGGGATGAATTTTAGCAGCTGAAAAAGGTGCAGAAGAAATGTTAATTAGAAACATCATAGCAGAAGTCTGTGCTGCAGTCAGCTGAAGTTTAACAGTAATTTTACTTTAAAAAAACAGAGAGATGCGTATGTCAATCAGTTTAAATATTTTGTTTTTCCCAATAGGGTTACGATTACTTCTATGATCCATTATACATGTTATTTTACTTCATGTGTACATTGTTTTGAAATCCTAAATCAGCTTGGTTGTATTTGTTACCAACTATGTGATGTCAAGTTGCTTACAAGTCACTCGTTTTATTTACGTTAAAAACTTGTTTGCATTAATTTTGTGTTGTTTTTTTGACAAATCTGTTTTAAAATTGAAACTTTTACATCCAAATTTTCTTCATCTAAGAAAAATAACTTTTTCCTAAAAATGTTCTTACCAATTTAAGTACAAGCATGTGCTTAAGTGCTTCATACAACTCCTTTTTAAATAAAATAGGGGATATTCTGTCACTTGAATTTCTAATTGAATTATAACATGAAACAGGGAGAATTCAGGTCCCCGACAGATTTCTGTTAAATCTTTTTTCCAACTAGTTCTCTATACTCAAAATCAAATCCACATCGCTGCTATGATGCTGATCATCAAACAGGGATACATACCTGCTCCAACATGTCTTTGGCCAGCTCCTCTCTCTCATCCATCTCTAGTATCGCCCTTTTGATTTCTTCATTTGTCATTTTCAGCCTGCAGCAACGCAAAACTTGCTTTACTGACATTAAATAAAAATAAAACCATAAGTATCCTGATGCTGACACTCTGAACACCAGTCTGAACTTGAGACAACTCCCTCCTGTCCCCCCGAGAGCAATGCCAGCTGTTTTCAGTGGTGTGTGTGCTGGGCTACATCAATAACAGGATTGTCAGTACGAG
This sequence comes from Girardinichthys multiradiatus, assembly GCF_021462225.1. Lineage (NCBI taxonomy): Eukaryota > Metazoa > Chordata > Actinopteri > Cyprinodontiformes > Goodeidae > Girardinichthys > Girardinichthys multiradiatus. The sequence continues at coordinate 19,957,500 of NC_061811.1, read as the reverse complement.
CATCAAAACTGTATTGACCATCTGCTGACCCCATCTGGGTCAGTCTGTAGCTTCGGGGTCATTTTTTATTGATACAAAAGAGAGAGCAGTGAGCGTGCCGCTTTTTTGTCAGATGCACAAAGGACTCAGGAAGCCCGTTTATTGATCTGCAGAGTGGGGTCAGCATTTAAACTGTCCAAAGGAGGCCCGGGACCACTGCTGGCTGGAGATTTAAAAGGGGGACATATTGTCAAGTGGATCTTAAAAGACAGAAATGGATTCAGCCTCATGTAGCGTTTCCTTTGGGAAAAGGGTCAATTAATGCATCTTCTATACAAGTTAACATTGACACTGATAGCACTTGAATGTTTAATTATAGATTGGATTTAACATAATGCAGTACTTCCAGATAAATCCTGTCTTGGATAAAGCACCCAACCCATTTTGTGGCTTAAACAGCTGTTTAGTGTAATTAATTCACATAGTTTATAAAATGTGGCCTTTTATGTAAAAACAACAACAAAAATCCAACAGAAGGCTGCCGGGTCTTCTTTAGTGCTGGAGACGTAAATCAAACCCAGATTATATCAGGTTATTTCAGGATTATTTTGGTTCTAAATTATTGCAAACAACATGAACCAAATACATTTGAATTTAAATTTAGATTTCATTTGTTGGTATAAATTAACTTATGTATTTTAAAGCTGCAACACACTCCAAAACAAGTGATGGAAAAACATTTTAATTCAGTTCAATATATGATTAATACAATGAGTAATTAAACCTCATATCCTTTATTGTACATATGTCTTTAAGGAGTGATTATAGGTGGCTATAGATGTGGGCAGGGAATATCTCCTGCAGCAGTCAGTGCTGCAGCTGATCTGTTGTTGAATTACTGTGCTGTAAGGAGGATGCTCAGAGATGTCCATTATGATTTTCATTTTATAAGCTCCAGAGAGCTTAAGAGCAGCAAGGGCAGAGCCAGCCTTCTTCGTCAGCTCGTTGAGCTTTTTAACGTAACTGGCTCTGATCTTGATGCCTATACAAATGGTGACAGCTAAGGCTGAAATCTCTACAACAGACATAGGTTCTGCAACATGTCACTTAAAGTCCTAAGCTTCCGCAAGAAGTACTATATGTTATGTCACTTACTTTACACGTCTTCGCTGTTATATGTATAGTCCAGGTAAGGCGTGACATATTTATAGTCCTCTGCCACTTCCACCTCTTCTCCCATGATTGAAATAGTATATGGCATAAACCCGTTTCTCCTAAAATCCACAGTGATCTTTTTTGTCGTGCTCATATTCAACATGTGATGTGATTTTTCACGCCCGAGTCAGTCCATTAAGGTTTAAAGTTGTATTTCTGCACGTAACTCTGTATCACAGACCCTCAGAGGTTTTCTCCAAAGTAATCTCATGTCTATGTAGCTCTACCAGCTGCTCATCAATAACTTTGGCATATAACACTTAGGTTTCTATGCCAATGCATTTAAATTCCAGCAGAATCCCTGAACAATTTTTTAATCATGTTCTGCTTTGCAGAGGCAGGAATCTGCACATCTCCTCTCAATCTTTCCTTTATTAAATTTATAATACGTTTATTGGTCATCATAAAGGTGTTGTGATATTAAAGGTTCATTGTTTACCTTCACTCCTCCAAGATGAATTTATTATTCCGTATAAACTAATAAAATGTTCAGCAGTGCATTTTAGGCCAGAAAACAATAGGCTGGATTTTTTAAAAATAAATTAATTAATGAAACAAGACTTAAAATCAGATCTCTTACTTTGAAAGCAGGATGACACAGTTCTGAGCACGTCTGCCGTCGATAACCGACAGCTCTTTGACCTTTCGTGTACTGACGTAGATGTCATCCATAGAGCCTGTCTCTTTCTGTAAAATAAAAGAGAAAATTGGTTCAATTTGTAGCTTAGATTAATGATTGTTCACATAAAATCCAAAGAATACACATTAACATCTCCTTCTTACTACTTTGTAACATCTTTAACTAATCAAGGAACGACCTTTTCTGGGATTTAATAAGTTGGTAATGAAGAGACATAACCCAGAACAGCAGAAGAAAACGTTTTGCATTGAACACAGACTAAAAGGACTGCACTGGCTGCAGATCAAGTTACCAGCAGATACAGTGACAGCTTCCATAAAGGAACAAGGATCAGAAACAGGCCATGACAATGCAACACCTCATCATAAACTCACAGAGGAACAGTGAAAAATATGATCCAATCAAAGCCTGTTAGATATTTGTTTAACCTTACATAAATGTAGTATTAATATCCCCAAAGGAAATAATAAATTCTGAGAGGTCTGTTTGGACCTGCATGTTAAACACATTCTATTTATGGTCCAGGCTGGTTTCTTGCTTGCCAGAAAACTCTCTGTTTTTGAGGTTGCCAGGCATGACATATGTAAAACAGATGTGAATAGTGAAGAAAGTGTGTCCGTGTTGACCTGGGGTGTTTGGCAGCTGAAAAGGGTTGGCAACAGGTTAGGGGGACAACTCCCATCCATCGAAACAATTCAGAGCTCTCTCTCAGCCCACAGACTGGAACCAACTCTGCCAGAGTGTGTGCATCATAGGCACTTATATGACAAGTGACTAAAATGTTCAACTTTTCTAACAGTTAACAAGTGACACTGACTGAAATGTGAGGGGTTGTGCTTTAAGCATTCAAGCAGAAACCCTGAAATCTACAGCTTCCAACATCAGATTGTGATTACATCTTACAGCACAAATAAAACACAACACTGTACTTGTTTGAATTTAATAGCTAAAGATAGACATGGTGAAATAATATATGTCCGTAAAAGTGCTGATTATGTTCCTCTGTATAATAATGAGTAAACAAATATGCCTTGTAATCTACAGTCATTGCAGAATGCAGAAGACTTTGGTTCAAGTGACAATTCAGAAATTTCTGACTACTTTCATAAAAAAGGACAGCCTATGTCATTGTAAGGTTATTACATATCAGGAAACAGAGCTAGTCCTTACCAGGTTCTACGTTAATTGAACCTAACCTTCAGGGCTAAACAATAGTCAAGTGGGGTGCGACGCTGGTGGTCTAGGGGTTAAGCATGCAACCCATATATAGAGGCTACAGTCCTCAAAGCAGCCGTCACGGGTTCAAGTCCCAGAAAGGGTTCGCCAAATGTCTTCCCCCTCTCTCTGCCCCTATTTCCTGACTGCCTACTGTTGGAAAAATTGAAAAATAAAGGCCTCAAGTGCCGTAAAAAAAAAAAAAAAAACTTAAGTGAACTAAGCACACAGATGATTCTGCAGTTTGTAAAACCACTTTTAGCAGCGATAACTCAGTTGTTGTTCTTGTACATGACTTTAACAGTTTTTGGCACTGTTGTAGAGAAGGTTTGGCCTAGTGTTCTTTCTACAACATTGCTTCACTGCTTAGATCAACCAGTTTTCCCCAAGCTTTACACAGATGTCTTCACATTTGACTGTAGAATATACTGGTGTTCAGGGTCGACTCAAAGAGTGAAACGTGGACAGGTCCTGTGGCTGCAAAAACAAGTCCTAATCATCACCCCTCCACCACCATGTAAATCAGTTGAGATGAGCTGTTTGGTGCATTTGGTTTTCTCCATAAATGGCACTTTACATTTTAGAAAAATATCTCTACTTTGCTCTTAGAATTGCTCAAAAGGACATCGGTCCAGAGGTATTGCGGTTCACTCAGATCCAGGTTTGCAAACCTATTGAGTCAGACACAGAACTCTCTGATTTTTTTTTGCAATTTCTTGAGCTTCATGGTCTTAACTTGAGGTGAATTTTCTGAGATGTTCTACTCCTGGAACGTTTGATAGCTGTCTTAAATATTTTCCACTTGTAAATATTTCTTTGTTAAATGGCGTTATCTAATTTCAAATTGTTTACAAATGGCCTTATGACCATTCCCAGAATAAAGGTCTGCAACAATTTCTTGTCTTGGTTCATTGCTGGTATTTTCCCATCTTGGCAATTAGCAGCTCTAGTAAGATTAAAGTAGAGACTTTGAGAGAAAAACAACCTCAGAGAAAATAACTCATTCAATTTGCAAGCTGCTCTTTGCCTGGCCGCTGCAAGGCAGAAGGTGAGCTGATAGAAGCAATGAAGGCGGGTAACCCTTGTGGTCAGGAAGCTCAAAGATGTTTAACTCACCTGTTTGAAGGATTGGTTAGTTAGCAGGTCCTGCCCAGGCAGTCGGAGAGTGCAGAGACAAACAAATTGAGAACACATGCAAAGATTAGCACTTAAGGCTGGAAAGGCTAAAGCAAAGAACTACAACTACTATATGCAAACTACAAGCTGAAGCTGGAAAGCTTTCTTTGAGAATAACAATTATATATTGTTCAATTTGTCAAGGGCTGAAAATATCTGCATAGGAAGCTGAAAGAAATCGTTTTCTACTATGGCTTTTAGTGTTTTTAAAGAGGTCATGGATGCTTTAATGCCTTTCATTTTGACTGCATCTACGTCCGTCCGACTAGAAAAAACAGAACCATGAAATATGACTATGGTGGACAATCCTACAGAGTGCAGATGTAAATAAGATACCATTTTGACAGAAAGACCAATGAAAAGCTCTAAAACAAAAGTATGTCATGTATAAACACACCATTACAGTCCATTTGAATTTAAATTGAATTTGGCTCTTTCCAAACAGGAACTAGGCTGTCAAAGACAGGAAGATGTTGGGTTTTTATGCGAATGCATCCACTGGGTTCCCCATTTAAGCATTGGCCAGTGCCAATAAAAACCTGCTCTGCACAAATAAATACCTGCAGTATATCACTGTCAGCAACAACCCCAAATGACCCATTGCTCTTTATTAAAAGCTTACAAAGAGACACTGTGATTGTAACCGTCTGTAAAATGCATTAACTTAACAACGGTGATGCCTCAGCAGAGGTGATTGACTGCTCTTTAATCGAGTCTTTGCAGACCTCACTTTAAACAGTTTTTGCTAGAAACCAATTAGAGTAAATTAACCATCCATTTAAACCCATTTAAAGCTGTGCAATGTATCAGTTTGTGCAATGACACCTAATATCGTTGTATGACAAGAGTGCAATTAAGAGTGCAATTCAAGAGGAGAGTAATTGCTATGCAAGAGATATTACAATTATCTTTTCAGTTGGTCTCTGGTTCAACATGATTTACTGAATAAATCTTTTTACTTTTACTACATCTCAGTCATAACTTTTGTGTTTTTCCTTGTGAGTTCAGTGTTGACCCTGATTATAGACCTGCAGTCAGTTCTCACACCAAAGTTCTGTAGACACCAGCAGAAGATACAATGTGCCATTCAGCAGCCAACAGCTGCTCATATTAGCCTGACGCTGGACCACTTACACCCTAAAAGAGTCATTTTGAAACATCCTCTGCTCAGTCATGCACACACACCTTCCCCTACACCTACATTGCAAGGATCTAGTTCAACCCAATTGATTTTACACAGTGCTTACTCAGCATCCAAAACACACACACACACACACACACACACACGCACACACACACAACTCTAGTAATTAGTAATATATAACACACAGTCAAATCCAAACCTGCTGTCTCTGATAGGCTGAGAACATCTTCTCTATGTCCTTCAGGTCCAGAATCTTGAATGCCCTCAGGTCGTCAATTTCATTCCAGATAGTGCCATTGATCATGTTCTAAAACAGGAGAGAAAGGGGGTTAATGTTTAAACTCTCATTACCAAACAAGCTGGGTTTTTTTTAATTAAGAACCAGGCAGATGAAGACATCAGATTCCTGTAAAACACTAAAAAATCAGGGTGAAGAGCAAAGTGATGGAGGTTAAATGTATGTTGGATCAAACTATAGAGAAAAACCCAGCTGCCACATTAGAGAATATGCTGCTATGGGTTTTTGGTCAATTTGTATCCCCATTTCCCACACATGCTTCATCACCCTTTCATCCATTGTTTCTTCCATTTTGGACCAATAATAATAAAAAAAAAAAACATTTCATACCCCTGTCCTTAAATAGTGGCGTATGACTTTATTTTTCATGAATAATGGAGATAAGTAGTTGTAAAATGTATAATTTGATACAATTTTAAATAACCAGGAAAACTTTGCATTACACGCCTTTCTGTTTATTTTGGTTCTGATTCCAGTTTAGGACAGTTAACCCTTATGAAATATGAAAGATTACGACCCCTGATAAACCAAAATAACTCCAGCCAGTTCTCCATTATTTATTTAAGTCATACAACCACATTTCCTTAGTGCAGACCATGAGGAGAATACAGAAAACTACTTTGAATTTTCGTTAGTAAAAGTGGGTACAAAACCTCCTCCTGATGAATGGTGGGTACGAAACATCCCGCAGTAGACAGCACAATTTCATACCTTAAAATGTTTGGCACAAAATGAGCAAAACTATAATTGATGAAATAGGGCTAGCATCCCTTTGATATTTTGTGGATATTTGTTTCTACTTTACACTGTCAGGTAGTCCTCGGCTGACACACCTTGGAAAAAAACAAGTTCTTAGAAATCCAATATGGTTTGAAGATTGGAGATTGGACATATCAAATGGACTGTATCTGTTAGTGAAACCATGTGGATCCTTTCAGGCTGCCACAAACTATAATCCAGAAATGTAGGTAAAACTGCTGTGAAGTGACTAGGAAAAAAAAAAAATCTAGACTTATCTTTAACGTTGGGACAGATATATTAAATCACCATGCATTGCTTACATGTTCATTTTTATATACTATCACAAAATATTGTGCAAAAATCTCATCTCACCTCGCCTAATTTGCTCCAGTTGAAGGACTTTAGTGGATGAGAAGGCTGAGGAATGGACTTTGATCGCATCGTGTTCATGGAGTTGAATGAGGAAGGGATGGGAGGGGGCGGTGCTCCAAAAAGAGGAGGAGCCCCAGGTGGAAGAGGCGGTGCCCCCGGCGGAGGAGGTGGTGGCGGTGGAGGTGGGCAGCTGAACGGAAGTGGTGGCGGTGGTGGAGGAAAGCCACCACACATAGGTGGAGGAGGTGGAGGCACTGGTGCTCCAGGAGGCGGAGGTGGAGGCATGGACAAACTGCTGCCCTGCTGTAGGATAAATAGATAAAAGTTAAATATCTTGAATAAAACCACATTTTCAAGTACTTCTTTTCAAAAACATTTTAGATGGATAATGAATTAAACTTTTATTTTAAAGTAATAATATTATAATTATAATTTAAACAAAATCTGAGAGACCTGATATTAAAAGCATAAAATCTTAATTTATCAATGGCTACATATTAAAGAAATCATACCAATTACAGTAAAACTACCCATATAGAAGGATTTATAAACAGTAAATAATGCTGTTATTGAAGTTTTTACAGTTATAAAGCAGCCATGGGGGACTTAACCAACAATAATAGAGACCCTCCTTTCTTGCCTGTTAACTAATGCAGTATAACTGGTTACTAATGATTTATTAAGTGCTTACAGAACACTTAATGACTGCTTATTAGCCATTTGTAAAGTTGTACCAAAAAAAGTGAAAAAGTTAAGGAATTTTTATTCAATGTACTTCAAATGTTGCTTGGCAGGTCACATATTACGAAATATATATTTATTATTTATATTCATTCAAACATTTGTAACAAAAATGTAATAACCAACACCATTTACTCTGAGTCACCTTTTTAAATATAAATTCTTTTTAAATATGAATGCTTTGATGCATACAATAAATGGGGATAATGTAAATAATACTATTATTGTAATAATAAATGATATAATATTTAATTTCCTTAATTTTCGGATTCTATGCCATGTGTGGTCTGATCTTAAATCACTACTTCCAAATAAATCATTTATTTATGTTATAGCTGTTATAAGAAAAGTGTAATTCACAGGGTCAGACCTCAAAGAAAACCAGAAATCAGTCAGAAAAAGCCTGATTGGTGTAACTCTGTTAAGAACTGATAAAGCAGAAGTTCCTACTGCAATGTCATTGATGCGTGACGACAGGTCCAGCACTTGCTCTCTGGCCGAACGCAGTTCCACACCCTCACGTTGCAGCTTGTCCTTCATCTTGTTCAGAGTCTTCATCATCTCATCCTTCTCCTGTGTCTTTGTCTCACACTCCCTCTCTTTCCTCTCCAGTTTAGCCAGTAGCTCTGCATGGTCTGCAGTTCAACAAGGAGGGGAAAAAGGTTTTCATTTGATGCAGATTTTGTTAATACAACCCATACAGGCTGGTAACAAGCTCCTCACCTTTCCTGAACTTCTCGGCCTGTTCTCGCCACAGTTTTACCTCATTTTCATTGACCAGCCTGTGAAGCACACAGACAGAAATAAGCACAGCCTTGCAGACGAATGCTCACACATAGGGGCAACTGCACTCCAACTGAGTCAAGCCGGGACGTTCTGCGGGAATTTGATCATTGGATTGAAAACCCATTGATCAATGACACTAATCCTCCATTTCCCTTTTAGTGACGACATTGACCAGCATTGACTGAGTTGAAGCAGTTGGTACTTTTAAGCTCAAAAGGGCAATGTTAGTGCTGGGATAATCCCTGCTGGGCTGAAAGTGGTTATGTTTTCTCAGGTATTAACTTTGGGATTTGACTGAGCTTGGAAAGTGGTCATGTAATGTAAGAAATTAGACTTAAGAGAGGCAACAATGATATGAGAAACGAAAATTGAAGATTAGCAACCGGGTATTTCATGAAGTGATTTGGGATAATGAAAGACTGGAAAGTGAAACCTTGAGGAGTGGTGGTAGCCTTGGCTGGAAACAAGAGAATAAACATGTTTCAGCAGCAATAATCAGACATCACAAATTATAATGCAAAATCAGGAAGGAAACAACTACCGAGGTGGAAACCAAAATAAGTAAACAGTGCCTTACAATTGTATTTATTGTCCTTTGACCTTTTTTTTTATATTTTGTCATGGTAAAACGACAAACCTCAATGTACTTGATTGGTATTTTATGTACTAGACCAACACAAAATTGTGCACATAAGTGGAACGAGAAGCACGCAGGTTTCAAATTGCGTGGTGTGCCTTTGTACTCTGATACTCCTAAATAAAACCAACTGAAACTAATTGTCTTCAGAACTCACCTAATTAGTAAATTTAGTTTAATGTCATGATAAGGGGTTTGTTAGAGAACATTAGGGAACACAGAGCAACATGAAGACCAAGGAATGTCGGAGAGAAAATTAATGCAGCGTTACATTATGAAACAATTTGTTAAGCATCAAACATCTTACAGAGCCCTGTTAAACCAGTCATCTGATAATGCACACAACTACAAAGCTACTAAGACATGACGCAAACAGGCTGTGCAAAAAGAGCATTAATCAGAGAAACAGCCAAGAGGTTCATGGTAACTCTGGAGGAGTTGTAGAGATCCACACCTCAGGTGGAAGAATTTAGACAGGACAGCTATTTGCAACACACTCCACAAATCTCCTCTTTATCAAGAGGAGGGAAGAGGAAGAGTTGCTTTTTAGGGAATAAAAAAAAAACAAAAAACCTTTTGACCTACATGCAAGGTGCTGTAAGAGGCAGTAAATTAACAGTGAATATCAACCTCAACACATTGTGCTGACAATGATACATGGTGCTGGAGGAATCATGCTGTGGGAATGCTGTGGTTAGTGCTGAAAATAAACATTTTAGAGCAGTGGTCTCTAACTCCAGTCTTCGAGGTCAAGTGTCCTGCAACTTTTAGATGTCTTAGAGGCTATAAAAGACTAAATACTGCGGTGAAGATTTACTTCCCAACAGGGCAATAACACTAAACATACAGCCAGACCTCTAATGGCATGGCTTAGATCAAAGCATATCCATAAGTTAGAATGACCCAGTCAAAGGCCAGACCTAAATGCAATTCAGAATGAGTGACAATAATAGAAGATTGATGTTCAGAGATGTTCTCCATCTAATCTGACCAAGCCTGAGCTATTTTGCAGAGAGGAATTGTCAACGACTTTGTGGATGTGCAACAAATGACTTGCAGCAAAAGGTGGTTCGACAAAGTATAGATTCAGGAGGCTGAATACTGATGCACTTTTCCCATTTATATTTGCTAAAAAAAAAAAAAAAAAATCAACAATTACCTTCCACTTCACAATTATATACTACTTTGTGCTGGTCTATCACATTTAATCTTATTAATACATACTTAAGTTTGAGGTTGTCATATGAGAAAATATGAAAAAGAGTATTAATACTTTTGCAAGACATTGTAGCTACTTGAGGACACTGATTCACACTTAACTGCTTATACTCAGTTCATAGCAGTTTGATAACAAAGTGCTCAATAATCAAGGTAATAATCTTTCTTAACCTGATTATAAAATCATTACTTCTTTAATTAAACCTGGAATGAATAAAACAAATCATTTTTCTTTATCAACCAGTCAAAGGAATCCCTTTATATTGCTGTGGAAAACTCTGCTTCTACAAACGCCTTGATTTCATGCCCTGCACTCGTGTCCTTCATCATCACAGTGACCGCAGATGATGAATGACTTCTTCTGCAAGTTGTTTTAACAGTTGCTCCAACACGCCCCATCCTCCCTCCGAGTTTTCACGGCACGAGCCTTACATTTTCACCCGTTCACCGTCAAGCCAATGCAATGTCGAAACTTCCGTTTATGTTCTCTTTTTCCAGGCACAATTTATTCTCCAAGAGTTTATGGAAACACACAATAAGACTTTGGCCGAGACGTAAAGTGAGTGGGTAGAGTTTGACCAATGTGGTGGATCTATGACGGGATTCTGCAAGCTCCTGGAAAGGATCGCACTCGAGTGATTGCAAAAACAATGGTGGTTGAATTAGTGAACAAAGCAGGAGCTGGCAGGGGCCAAAGTGAGCCACGGTACATGCTTTATGGTGCTTTCACCACAAAGACTAAACATATTAATCACCGATCAGAAGCTTGGTTTAAACATAACAAAACTGAGAAGAAGACAGATGGTGAAAACAGGAATGGAAGCCTGTCAGAAGGAGAAACTGAGGCAATGTGGTGTGCAGAACATGGCTTTGAATGTCATCTCTTAACACTGCCAACAAAATGTATTAAATGAGCTGAAAACAACATCAGGTCAGCCTCTGAAATCAGTGAAACGTCCACAGTGGATAACAGGAAATGTCAATGATAATTTGGAAAACATTCCTGTTGAGCAACAACCCCAGTGACACATCCAAAACCACCAATTCATAATTCTTGCTTCTCCTGTATAAAATAATGCTGCCTCCTTGTCGCTTCCCCACCTGGTGAAGAGCGCTTGTTTCACTGCGTCTCAAGAAGGCTGACTTGGTCGACTCTGTATGCAATTGGAGCACTTTTCCTTTGATATTTGACTTTTGCTTTTATGCCAACTCACGCTCTGAGTTTGGCTGATATTTCGCTGATATTTCTGCTGCTGCTTTCATATCGTCTCATCTTTTCTAAGAAGTCTAATTCCTATCTCCCTTCACAAGTATCACAGCACTGGAGTGTTGTTCATTTTAAAATGGATTTTATTCCAGAGTTTCTCTTTGTCGCATTGTGGTGTTTTCATCATGTTTTGATTTTAACTGAAAGCAGTGCTGATTGGATGCTTTAACCGCTAATTGGAGCAAGTTCATTAGAATTAAAGCTTTCTAAATGCCGTGGCGGGAGTACTAAAACTACATTATTTACAGTGTAATGATTGGCCAAAAAAACTTCAAAAGACTGCTTTTCTACATGCCAAAACTAAGCCATTCATTGTTTTTACTTTAAAACATAATTGAAAAGCTAAATTTATTTCAGTGATTTAATTTAAAAGGTGAACAAAAATTGAAGTGATTACCTTAAAACAAAACTAATATTTGATTATAAGTGACCAAATTAATTTCTAAAATTAAGTTTTGAAATGTTTTGACTTATTTAATGCAATATCAAAACACAAACTCTTTGGAAACACAATGAATAATTTCATTCTGAACATGATACAACATTTTATTTATTGTTCTTGCCAAGTAATAGGCAGGCTCTAACTTTAGTCATTAAAATATATTTTGTACTGTTTTTTATTTATTTGACATGAAGCTAGAATCCTGTTTTTGCCAGTTTATTACTGAGTTGTAATGTAAAGCGCCAATAAACTGTAGAGTGAGGGATGCTTTCACTTACATGCGAATAATGTTTTTAACACTGAAGTTGTCGAGTGGGGAGACGTCGGGGTCCTCTCCCTTTTCGTCCTGCAGGACGATCTGCTGAAGGATCCTGTCTAAAAGCTGCCAATGCTGCAGGCTGCAACCTCCACGTTTATCTAAGAAAAAGACTCCTGATTAATGCATTTATGTGAGTCCATCTTAACCTCATGTGAAAGCATAAAACCCTTTTCATCCAAACTGAAGAGAGTTTGGACCGTTTCTAATTGCACTCACAGGGCATCTGCAAGCAGTGTTGAAGGATTGAGAGAAGATGTGGGTAGGAATCTGTGTGGCTCAGTTTCTTCTTGATCAGCTCAAACATGGCACCAGCGCTCTTTGTGTCTACATGGGTCTGGAAAAGAAAAGAGAAAGTTTTGTTTATAACACGGATCTAAGTTTGGAATAAAATGTTTTCCAATAAAAGATGGAAACCCACCATATCGAATCTTTTGGCCAACTCAGAGTCATCCTCATTTCTCACCATCTCAAAAAAGTCCAAATGTCTGAAGAAACAAAGTAACAGTAAGACATTTATGCATTTATAGCACCAATGTTTGAAAATGAACTACAATGAAAATGATTGTGGTTGGTAATTTTTTTTCATACATGTAAATGTTAACACAATGTCACAGTAGAACTTCATACCATTCTGGCTAAAATCTTCAGTTTATGGATTTTAGATTTTGTGTGACTGATTGTTTGCCTTGACGTTTTATCCAAAACTGCGAAGATGTCGATGAATTGTGACATCAGGCCTGAAAATTAACCCATGTATGAAGCTTAAGACTAATATGTTAAGAAAAACAATCGGTTGTTCTTGCTGAAAGAGCAACAGGTTGTGCAGTTGTTAAAATGCCTTTTCGATACACAGCAGCACTGACAGCCCTACAACGGATGACCACTCACCTGTCTAGAGTGGCGTTATCGTGCTCTCTGAGCTTATCAATGACCGGCTGAATGCCCAACATCAGGAACTCGTACCTCAGGTGGAGCCGAAACTCCAGGTTGTCCTGAAAGCAGCACACAGTACAACAGAATTAGAAAGAACTGCAACTGCATAATTGCTGGTGTTAATTTAATATTTAATGTCAAAGATTGTAAATATCTATCAAAGATGTTAAAACTGTAACAAATAGGACACATTTAGTTTGAGCTTTTAGAAACATTTAACTGAAAATGTTCCAGAGATTAAGGTGTGCGTTTATCGACGGGTAAGAAATACAAATATGGTATTTGGCATATTTTAAATAAAGATTCTGTGGAATGACAAAGATTTTCCACATTGTGATTTTTACCCAAAGATCTGTGGTGGTTTTTACTGCAACTTTTGAAAGAAAACATAAAAAGGTTTAGACCTCTCCAGCTCCAGCGTTCAGCACCGCGTTGATGAACGACATAATCGCTGTCTTCAAGTTGACTTCGTCCCTGTAGCGGCCGGTGCTTCTGTCCAGCTCATTCAGGAGTGTCTGGATGTTCAGGACAGATTGGGAAATCAGTCAAAATCCAATTCAGTGGTCAAACTGTAATAAGCAGTAATGCAGGCATGCTAAGAAAGCTGCAATATTCTGACAATACCAAAGAAAAGAAGGTAACATAGGGTCAATGCTCTCAGTTCTTCAACCTTTTATCGTCTCTTAAACTGACCCCCAACATACTTTAGAAGTTTAATCATAACTCAAACCAACATTTAAAGCCTCCATATGCTCACAATGATTCAGCTCCTGGGGTGTTAGTGGCATCATTTACCACAAACCCCCCTCCCTGACGCCACTCCCAGGAGGATGTGTAAGATGTGGTGTGTTGACTCAGTCCTACCACTCACTAAACCATTTAGCACTGAGTGACCTCCAGAAGTCTCAAATCTAGTGAAACGAGTACATAAACCTGAAGCCAACTGGTTGACGTGCACATGTAACCATATTTATAATTGCAGCAATGATTTATGTGAGCATCTTGAGATTTTGTGTCAGCCCCATGAATCCATGTTTGTACTACAGTCATATGCTAAAGGTTTGAGCCACTGCTTCTTTCTCCAAGGTGGCAGACTGTGCTGTTATTTGGCTTGAGCAAATGCTCTTTGGGTTTTCTAAAAGTCTTTCTTAGTTCTTCCTCTAAGGATTAGACTTAAAAATGTGTCAAAACTGACAATTGGTTATTGTTTACTTTGGCAGAAAACTAAACTATTCAGAAAAATTGTGAAATGTAACATATCGGATCATGATAAAGACTCATCAGTGTAGGAGTTGTTACAGAAAGAAAAAAGGTTCACACTTAACAAGACTAACTCAAACTTTTGTCAGCATCAGTGAGGTGTTTAACATGATGTTAGAGGAAACACAAAAATGAAAGAACATCCCAAGAAATGAATGTAATTCTTTCACATTGCTACAGAGCGAGAGAGAGAAACACTTATCAGCTAACAAAAAGGCTGAATGGAGTACTGGTTCATCCTTTTGGGTTTGTGATCCAAATGAAATAATTAATGACCGCTCACTGTAGTAAGCTAGAAAAAATATTGTATGTGCTGTTCTTCTGTCATTCTATATGTAACAGTTCCTAAAGAGAAATCAAAATTGGCTAAAATGGGAATCAGCAGGCCAAGCTTTTACAAAAAATCAAGATCGAAAATCGGACACAAAAATAAAAGAATTTAGAATTTATAATTAAGTCGACATGAAAAGATTCCAGGAAAGTCTGGCTGATGGGAAACAAAATCTAAAGAAATGGTGAGTACCTAAAGATTACTGTACATGATCCACAATTACAGGAATATAGTGTCAGTTCAAATTTCTTTACCTGGAATCGGGTCCTCTCAGCAGAGTATTTCTGGTAATGCTCCATGGCCTGCAGCACCTTCTTGTGTCCATCCGGCACCAAGCAAACGGCCCCGAGAATCTCCAGCACCGCCACTTTGGTTTTAACGTTCTCTGTCCGCAGGCTCTGAGAAATGGTGTTGATGCTCTGAGGATGGGCCAAGACATGCGCTCGCCCCTGCGAGTTGTTCATCAGGGCCTTGATGCAGCCGATAACCGAAGTGTGGATGCGGCTCTCTGACGTCTCGTAGTCCATGCTGCGCAGGAAATTGAGCAGGCAGGTGAGTCCGTCGAGTTCGATGAATCGTGTGACAAACCTAAAAGAAGGGAGTAATGAAAATGGAGAAAAAAGGACAAATCAATTTATGCACCAAGCAAATTGTTGCTCTTTATCATTTGATGACCCATTTAGGTCTCTAGTAGTGGTGAACTCCAAACTTAGCACCAGTACGGGGAAGAGAAGAGGTTTATTTGACTTTAAAGTGTTTTAGTTGTTAGTGTGAGATGGGCTGGTCTTAATCTTTCAGAAACTGATGATTCACACACAACCATCTCTCAGGTTTATAGAGAATGAGACCGAAAGTGAAAATATCCTAAGAGCAGCAGATGAGTGGATGAAAATGCCTGATTGTCTGATGCCAGAGGAGAATGGGCAGACTGGTTCGAGATAATAGAAAGGCACCAAGGGTTTCAACTAAGGTTTGCTGAATACCATCTCTAAAGGTGAAAAAAATCAAACCTAGAAGAAGATGGGGTTGCAGCAGCAAAGGACGACACCGTGTGCCACTGCTGTCAGCTAAGAGCAGAAAACCCAGCTCAGACTCACCAATGTTAAATAATAAGAGACTGGAAAAACATTTTCAATTTTGATGGTTCTGGACTTTAGCTGCAACATCCAGATGGTAGGGTCAGAATTTGGTGCAAACTGCATAAAGCTCAAATCATCTTAAACTGATTTCTTAAACATGATAATACATTTCTGAAGTCTAATGTCCTCCACAGTCAAATATTTCAAGTTTTGCACTGACAGACACAACATACAAAAAGCACAATTATTGCATGATCTTAAAACAATCCTGCTACTTTGTCATAAGTGGTCTGTCCTTGTATATTTGATATTACTGGACAGGCTCTATGTTATTATAATTAATTATGTTTACGTGTATCTGAGTTTTTCTCTGTCACTTTGTTGCTGATACATTTGAATTTCCCCACTGAGAGACAAATAAAAGATTATTTAATTTAATTTAAATAACTTGCTCAGGATACTTTCAGGCAAGAACTGCAACTATTTACAGCGACCTGTTTTATTTTTTTTCAATTCTACAGGGTTAATTTTGCTTCAGTAAACTATAGGATTCACAATGAATTTTCTTCATTCCATTCAAACACACAACACCTTTTGTTCATTTCACTTGAATAATTTTCTCCACCCCAGACTCAACATCAAAAGGCCACCAAAGCAAAACCAAAGACTTCCTAAAACTTCACCACCTCTAGTTCACCAAGTTCCCCAGTTCAAAGCTCCCATTAGCTGAACTAATTCAAATCTGTGAGTCAATGACCTCTACAGGAGAGAAGTGAAAAACAGGATGTGTAAACACTCAGGGATGTCATGATAAGCGAGCACAGCGTGGGCTGCTTTGTAAATGAGTATCCCACTCAATAAGATTCCTGATGAACCTCATAAATTATTTCAGATAAATGAGCGTTTGTGAAATGGAGAGATAGAGGACATACGTGACAAAGACTTGCAGAGAGGAGGTCAAAGTGACAGTCAAAGTTATGATTTACTGCAACTTGTGGCAGATTGTGGACTTTGTCTAGAATTATGTAATCAATGTTGAATCTGCCCCTACTGCTGTTCTGGCTGAAACATGTAAAAAATACAAACAATTTATACAATTTACTTTGAGGTAAGGGTTCCCCCTCTGCTCACCATGCATAGATAAGAGATCTCAAGCAGATGTCTGGATGAGACTGACAACCTCTGCCCTGCAATGTTTGTGATTTTCTTTCTGATTGAAAAGATCTATATGCATGTGTGCAATCAGCCACTCTAAAATCCTAGAGGTCACAAATAAACACCAAGAAGACAATGTGCTTCTTGTTTGAGCACAAAAGCGGCAGCCTCTACTCTGCACCAAGGTGGTGACAAATAAATCCTATGCATTAAATATGAATTGATTTAAATTCAACACAGACACTGGTAGCTAGAACGTGACAGAACTGATCCAACTGTAATAGATGAATATTTGATATCTGTGAGGAGTGTTTAAATTGCATGCAGGACTAGCTCTTCGCCTGCTCATGAACCAAGGCCCTCTCTGGTAGAGCTTTCATGGTGAAAGAGAAATTAGGCTGAACATCTCTGTGATTAATGTATGGAAAGCAGAGGGTGAGAGCTGTTGTTCTTGGAGTCTGAATTCAAAAGCATGGACGAGATTCAAGGCTCTGCACAATGCCTGCTTCGAATCACTCTGCTGAATTGTCGACATTTTGCCAGAAAATACACACACAACACACAAACTATGCACCATAACCTAACGCAATGGATGTGCGTTGAATTCATGCAAGACATTTGCATAAACATGCATGCAGGGCTCTGTACGGGAGATTTGTTTGTGTCTAATCCTCTGCTGTCTCCTCTTTTTCCAGTGAGCTCTTAAATAAATTAATCTCCTCCTGTGTCCTATAACTGACATTAACACTCAGCTGACTGGCATAAAGGTCTTATTACTTTTTGTTCCCGTTGGAACAAGTAGTGCATACTTTAAACCCCACCTGGGATCAGCTAATGCTGCATATGAACTGAGGAGAATGAAGGCTGCTGAATAGCACTTCAAGTAGTTCAACCGCACACATTGTAGGGAAAAACTAAAAACAGGCATTAGTTAAATCTAGGCTCAGATTATTCAAGGATAACATTAGATTTAAAGCAGATATGGATTTAAAGCAAATTGTGGGAAGTATCTTTTATTGTGCAATAAGGTGATTTCTTGTTGTTGTAAATTAGTAGTTGTGATTTGTGGGGATCATGCAGTTTCCACCGATCTTAAAGTCTGAACTTTAATCTGGATTGAAAGGAATGTCAATCCAGAATAAGCTGACACGTTAATTTTAATGCCGTATGATTTCTGCAATGTAATAATTTTTGATTTAATATCAAAACTCTGGGTTTCTTTCAACAATCTTAATGCCAGTGTTCATCTCTGCTGCTACTCTACTGTACATGTGATGTAATTAGTTCAGCGGAGGATATATGTATGAGAGACCTGAATACATCACTTGTCATTAATTATTACGATATCTACAAACGTATATCTTTAAATGGTAAAGGGTGTACCATAGTGCTTTATTAAACCCGAGGACTCTAAATGCTTAACACTACAATCATTCATCCACCCATTCATACACTAACAGAGGTAGAGTACACTGTAGCCACAGCTGCCCGGGGGCGAACTGACAGAAGTGAGGCTGCCATACAATCGGCGCTACAGGGCCCTTTGGCAACTATCAGCAGGCAAGGCAGGTGAAATGTCTTGCCCAAGGACACAACGGCTGAGACAGATGTCAGGGGTTTGAACTGGCAACCCACTGGTTATAGGACGACAGTTACAGGACAAAGGTTACTATATATTATTATTCTTTCTGGATATTTGTAGGTTTTATTTCAGTTGCCTAAATGTTACAGGATGTTGTTACACTTCAGTTTTATTCATTCTCTGTACTCCTGTGCGTGAAGAAAGGCACTTTAGTTGCTCAGGCATGAAAAGTAATTAAGTGAATCAAGTCTTGGTTAAAAGTTCTTATATAATTAAAGTACTCATTAAAATTTACGGCAAAAAAATTTGAGCAGCTTAGCGTCACAAACAAACATTTGTAGGCATAATATCTAATTTCTCATGCTTTCGAGTTGTGAGCAATCTTAATAAAAAGTGTTGCTCATCAGTGGTTTCCCAGACCTTTGACCTTATCTTGAAATCTGTTAGACTTAAGCAGAATGAAGTGGAAAAGTAATCCAGAAGCTCAAATTTTAATTCAGAACCTGAGTCCAGCTAAATGTATTGTTTGAGGTTTCAGCTTTAGAAGCAAACTTGTTTTCCTGTTTGAACTGAGGATGACCACAGAGTGGCAGACAGTCTGCCTCGAAGCACAGCCACACACACTTATCCAAGTCCAGCCCTTCCAAATGCACAAACTCAAATGATCATGTGCTCCCTGGAGCCTTTCTGCTGCCCACCATTATCCCCACCATATTCAAACATACTGATAGTCTCCTTCAAACACCCACTCACCTAAATCCAGCGACACTCAGTCCCACATAGATCTGGTTTGACTAAAAAAAGGATCAAACTGTGAATAAGAGGCAGAGGAAGGCTGTCAAAGGTGCCAATTACAGCTCACTGACTGAAAGTTTTTGCAGGAACAGGACAAGAAATCATAAAATATCAGAACAGTTCTCTTTCAAATACGTTTTACTTGTGAGGCCTTGTGTTGAACTGAGGTAACATGAGGGCTGAACAAGAGACAATGCACATAAAACTGACAAACAGAATACAATTAAAGTCTCAGCCAAAGTGCACATCTGGAACAAATGTGTATACAATATATCAAGGCTTGGACAGAGGGGTTCTCATGGACTAAGTTTATAGGCAAATCCAATAGGAGCTGTTCATGTAATGGATCAACCAGTCTCAGGTGGGCCATTGTATCATCCTGTCTCTTGTGACATTATAGCCACCAGGATATACAGCAGTGCACTCATCTAGAACTCAAGTTAAAAAAGCCTTTTTATATTAAGATGGGATGAAATAAAAAAAAAGACCATCATACTGTATGACGAATGACTCGAAACTAGCTTTGAGAGATTAGGAAATTGTTTTCTCAGACATAGTATTTGTTAAAATGAGGTGGCCTGTGTAGTCAGACCATAGGAAGCACTCCCTGATGTCAGTTAAAAATAAAAATCCCTGATTCACTCTTTTTCCATCCATTCAACAAAAAATTTCCAACAAATGTGTGCAGCATCTTTTTTTTCTGAATTAAAATACAAATTAATTATATTCTACAGTACAGAGGTGTGGCATTGTATCTATCATACAGTACTGAATCAAAGTATTATGATATTTAGGTGCCCACTGATAATTATAAACTTACACAGCTCTGCAGTTAATCAAGATTCTACTACTATTTCAAAACAATGAAAACATGATTACTGAGCCGATATTTTAAACTCTCCTCACCATCTTATATTATTAAAACTGTAAACAATGTCTGTGGAAAAAGTAAGTCAAAATGTCTAACCTCCATAGAAAGTTTAATTTCTAAATGCTTCCTTTTTGCTTCCTCTGACCTTATTTTTAAACAACTCACTGATGGTGAAAATAGCTAGTTGAGTCTTCTTCGCTCAGTAACAGTTTCACAACTAAAGAGTGTCGCCATGACCGGTTAGCGGTTATGTATAATTCATTCACTGAGAAAATATCTAATTTGCAGTTTCTGAGAAGCAGATCACTGATCAGCTTCTCAGAAACTGTTTATTATCACGTACATAAATATATCAATAAATTCCAAATAATAATGTGATAAACATAAGTGCATATCACTCATCTTTACTCCATTATGTTGAATGAAGGTTAAAAAAAGGTCTGCATTATAGGTGACACCATTTTACTTCCAACTACTAACTCAAATTAACATTGTGTGGAAGAAAATTGTTAATCTCATTATCTAATGAGTTATGTTTTCTTTTCTTTGACATTTCTATTGTTCTTAAAATAGACAAAAACCTAAAACCAAGCACCACTAACCACAAGTCAGATTAGTAAGGTGAGGAGAGGAGACTTTTTCTATCCTCAACTACAGAAACATAAAAAATGTACCAGAGGATTGACCAAAGATCATATTGGGTATTTTTACACTTTTGTAATTACAGACATTAGGGTTTCAAGATATGGTCTATTTTGCAACACTGCTTTGGTTCTGCTTGTCGGTTATGTTACAATATAAATGTTTTGTGGTGTAAATAGTCATCTGGTGATGAAGTGATGAGGTACAAAAAGCTTCAGCAGAGAGTCCACTGGAACCGATATGAAACTGTTGAGGTTTGAGTTGTTATAGATGGACACAGGCACACAAACTCTCCTACACATCATAAATCCTGTCTGAGTCTCCACACACAAAGAGTGCTCATCGCTTTCTACTCAAGATAGTACACAGACACTACTTATAAGTACATCACAGAGACCCACTAATTACAGAAAAATTAGCACATGCTACACTGCATTACCTGACTGGTAAAGATTCAACATTACGACAACAACCATCAAACTTATGACTTTTTGCCTTATTTGCCTCATTTGACTTTGTGACTGAAGTGTTTTCTTTCTCTTTAAAGAGGCAATGTGTAAGATTCAGCGACATCTAGTGGCAACTCTGCAGACTGCCACCAACTATGAGTTTTTACCCAAACCTGGTAGTTGTCAACTTTTTGAACTTTTGTGAGTACAATGCTATATAAAATATTAGAACATCTTGAACATTCTCACATTTTGTCACACTCCAACCATAAACTTCAATTTGGGATTTTATGAGACAGACCAACACAAACTAGTGCATATTGTAGAAGGAGAATATTTCTTTTATTATTATTTACAATTAAAAACCTGTTAACACATAAAGTGCGGCATGGATTTATTCGTACTTAGCTCACATGAACTGATTCCTTGTAGAACCAGCTTTTGCTACATGTACAGCTGCAAGTCATTTGCAGGTATCTAAAAGGTATATAAAGCTGTACCAGCTTTGCACATCTAGAAACTGATTTTTTACCCATCTTTCTTTGTAAAATGGCCCAGGCTCAGTCTTTTGAGTGAGAGAATGAGTGAACAGCAATTTTCTAATTTTGCCAAAGATTCTCTATTCTGGATGTTGACTGGACCTATTTAACACACTGAACCATTAAATTGTAACTCTGACTGTATGTTTTGGTCCATTGTCCTGTTTGATGGTGAACTATCACTCCAGTCTCAAGTATTTTAATGCTTGCAACAGGTTTTCCTCTAGGATTTTCCTGATAATAGCTTATCCAACCTATCATTTCTATAAACTCTGACAAGATTCCCTGTCTGTGCAGAATAAAAATCTCCTTTCAGAATGATTGCGCCACTACCGTGTATCACTGCGAAGATGGTACATGCAGGGTGTTGTACAGTGCCACACCTGGCATTTTTCATGAAAGCCAAAACATTTAATTTTGGTCTCATCTGGCCAGAGCACTTTCATCCACATATGTCCCATATCCCCCTACATGACTATTTACTAATTGGGTGGCATCTGTTGGGAATTGGTTGCACTTTTGATTAGGGGTATTAGATTAAAGGAGAAAATATGTTTTAATGCATTATTTTCCTTCCATCTCAGAATTATGTACAACTTTTGGTCCTTCACAAAAACACACTGGAACAAATTCTGGAATACCGCATTGCATATCTGCTAATATACAAAGCCAAATGTCACACACTGGAAGTGTCAGAGTTATTAATTCATGTGACTACATAACATGTCAGATCACAGTATAAGCCATTTCAGTATTGTCTCTATTCTGTGCATGTTAAGCAGTAACAGCAAAGACTCCATCTATCTTTGACTGTAACCCTCCACCTGGCTCTAATCTATGTTTAAACTCCCCTTTCACTGCTCTGTATCACTGTGAGATAAATCAGACATTTAAGAGAAGCAAACACATCTTTGTCTCAAATGATCTTTAAAGATGTAATGCTCTGCTCTGCCACTGACACATACTGGGTAATGTGAAAACAGAAATTTAACTCCCATTTAAGCAGAACTTTTCGAGATCTGACTGTTCTGAATAATAATATATGCTTGTGTTGGTAGCAGATCATCTAAAGGGTTATTGACTCAGGAGCAGTTGAATAGACTGCATAAGGGGCTCAAGTCAACATTTCTATTAGAAGAGATTTGCAAAAACAGTCTCCAGACAGGCATCTTGGGAAGCACTGCGATGTTCTACTGAAATTGGTCTTGGACTGCAGATCATTATGGGTCACATCGGCCTCATTGACCTGCAAGGAAGCTTGGCTTTCTGCCCTCCTGGAATAATGTTACAACCAAATGGCAGCAATTGAGAAATGTAATGTCTTAGATGCAAGAATGCACACACAGATGCTTTCTGTAGAACCACAAATATCAGCACAGATGTGGATATTTAGCTCGAGAGGTCAACAGTTACGCAACAGTTTCGACATGCACACTTAGCATGCTACAAATATTCAAATATTTGGAAGATGAATTAAAGTACAACGCAGACTGTGTATTTACCACACGACCACAGAGTTTGTATGTGCCGTTTAGCCCTCACATGCCTGAGTTTAGATTTAGCTTTTTGTGGGTAAATAGACAAGCCCAACTTCATTTGATGGATTATAAACAATATAGAACTGACAGATAGAGGAAAATTTGATGTGCTACAAATTTTTAGGATGCCTCTATTTGTCTGTCCAGAATGACATTTGATGAATAACTTGAAATATTAATTGTAGCATCACTCAGTATAAACCCTCCTGATGGCTTCTATTTACTTTGGCTCGTCAAGGTCCACTTGTAATGCCGCAAAGCGGCGTCTTTCTGTTTTATGTGTTGCAACAAATTTGTTGGGATCCAATTTTCTTACTTGACGTCACCTATAAGAAAAGGTCACAAATTGTGCCGAATAATAGGCCAAAAGTTTTATAGGCATCAAAAACATATTATACAATATTTCACTGAATTGATGCTAGAAATGTGACTATCATCATTTACAGGTAATGGAGAAATACTAGCAATAAAATGATTTATGGGATTTAGGTTTGGATGAAGTTATTTGGATGTTGAGAGTGAAACTGTCATTAAAATGAAACAATCTCAAAGTGGATTCTCAAGACTTGTGTTCCAGATAAATGCGCCTGTTCTAATTTTAGGCTCTGCAAACAAAATGCTTATGAGATACTTGCACATTAAGAAACTACAAGTTGAAGCTGGAACAATGAAACAAATCCACACCTTGTGCAACACAAAAAAAGATGAAACATGTCACCTTGCAATACAAAGTGCAACACCAATGGATGGATCATTGACAATGTGTTCTTTTAGTGCCTTCTGCCTGGCACCCTGCATACCCAGCATGTGTTTAGCTCCTGCGGCCCTGCAAAACAAGCTGATGGTAACAAGGCCCCCTCTTCACAGCCAGGCCCAGCTGCCTCTGGAAAGATGCCAGAAGGAAAAAGAGAGGGAGACAACTTAAGGCAGGCATGAATCAAAGCCGCACACAGACAGGCACAACCATGTCTCACAAGAGTTGGACAGAAAGACAGCATGACGACCCACCAAGGGCGCAGAGAAACAACCCATAAAGTTGGCGACAAGCTCAGATTTCTGCCCGACCTTTAAGCTTGGAACCATCTTTTTTCCTTTAAATGCTCACTTGTCTCGAATTTGACAAAGGCAGGAATTAACTTGCTGCCCCAGTTTTTCCCCAGACACCCATATTCTGGGGGGCACACCTGGAACCCACATCACGTTTACAGTAGTAAGAAACATCTGCGGGTTAATGGGCCATAACTCGTCCTGAGAAGAACAGCACTGGTGCAGGTGCATCACTAAAGAGCGTTCAGTGAGCCGTTACAGTTTGATGAGGTAAATTATCTGAATAAAATACAAGTAAACACCAGAAGGAGACACAGGAATACGAACAGAGATCCAAAGATGTTGGAAAAACAAACAAAAAAATAAAATAAAACATTATAATGACATGGAGATTATGCAATATTATACAATGCTCAGCTCTGCTTATAATATACTCATAAGAGTGCATTTTCTTTCCAAGCACCCCAAAAGAAGAACACATTTTACATTGTTGCACTAAAATTATAGTATTTAGTATTTATAAAGGCACTGCAAAAATATTGCTCCAAGTTTTAAGTTGAAAGAAAGTTCTACATTTAAAGTGTTTTCTTTCTCGTAAATCAAACTGATCAGGATACAGATTTTAGGTGTTGAAGAGCAATCTGATGAAATGCAAAACACTGTAAAGTTAATAGAAATTACACAAGGTCCACGTTTGAACTGCTTCAGCCCTGCCACAGTGTGATCTGCATCTCAATGATCCTCTTGTTAGGTAAGGGGACAGAGTTAGCGAGGACAGGATAGCAGATAAATTCTGTCACTCGGATCGAATTTAAAGAGCAAAGAGGTTGCAATAAAAGGCAGTGATTGTTTAAAATATTCTTGTTAAACGAGAAACCGCAATGGAAACATGAGCTGTCATCATTGCTTTGCATGAAAAACAGTCCACAGGCAAGATTATTGCCACACGACTGCAACCAAATCAGCCATTTATCAAATAATACAGAAATTTGACAAGAGATGTTGAATTGCTGTGAAGAAAGCTTCGGGGCACCTACGAAAGTCCATGAAAGACTAACAAGTGCCAGGACAATCCCTCTGCTCTCACAATGAGGAAAAGGCTTTTGGAGGCTGGTCTAGTGTTAAGAAGAACAACAAATAGGTAACTTCAAGAAAACCCATCAAAGACAGACTGACATTCTGCAGGAGGTGGCAAGATTGGCCTGCAGAGGCCTGTGGTAAGGTTATTTTCTCCAATGTCTTTTAACACTGATACAAACAGGGGTTTCTGAAGAAGAAAATGTGACCATTACCAAGAGTCCTGTGTCATACCAACAGAGGAGCTTCCTTGGAGCTGTATGTGTGATGCTGGATCTCAAGATCCCCAACAGGGTGGGCTCAGTCACTATTTTGCCTAAAACTGATAAAAATCATTAAAGGTCATGATCAAACCATCATCCAGCAAGCAACTCTGCTCAATCATCTCAATCATCTAGGAGCACTTTGGGGATAAAAGTGCTGTTTTGTAAAAAACTAACTTCCTGTGGGACTCACAAATTCTGGCCACAACTTAATAGTTTTCTAGAAAAGAAGATGATATGTCTCAATTTGATCCTTCCAGTTAAACAGACACAGAATAAAAAAAATGCATCAACATTTGGCTTTTTCCTTATTTGCAGATAAAGGGATCAAATCAAAAATATAGATTTCCAGATTACCATTACATCATTTCACTGAATTTAGGTTAGGATGGGTTTGCTAAATAAAAATCTTGATTTATGTTTTAAAATTGATTTGAAAGGTGAACTGGCATCAAATACTAACAGGAGAGTTGAGTGTTTATTTCCTCCTGATAGGCTCTGACCGATCAGTGAAAATGTTTATTTTCCTGTTCTTTAAATTATTCAAAATGAAAATCTTCCACTACTTTTTTCTTGATAGCAACATAAAACAACATGTTCAGGGACATTTGCTTTGAAACATAAATGGGGATAATCTTGTAAATCCTTTATTTTCTGTAGGATTGGCAAACTACTATCTCCATCAATGAACTAGCAAAAGATGATCCCTTTATGTTAAATTTTGTTAAGTTTAATTGTTGCATTAAATAAAATTTACGTAAATTGATTTGGATCCATAGCCTAAAAAAAACCCATACATCCATTACTGAGTTCAAAAGCCCAATCAGCAAGCTTAATAATTCAGAAGAGGAGAACACAAAATGGTTGAAGAGACAGATTGACTGTTTAGATGACAAACAGGCCAACTTAATGACATTTTAGGATAAAAGACGGCTGATTATTTCTCAGCATCTGTCGCTGGTTATTTCATTAGGCTGGTAAACAAACAGCGCATGTGGACACATGTGCAGAGCAGACAGCCTCATCAGCATGGCTGCTTCCCATTACCTGCACATAGCTAAGATAATTGGAAATAACTGCAAAGCAGACAGAGCAAAGAAGAAAGGAGGCCAACAAAAGTAAACTGAGACAATGAAGGTAGAATTTAAAGAGATCTGGGATGAAAATGTGTCATCTTTCCTGTCCGGTAGAATTAGCTGTAATTTCCTATATGCAAAAACAGAACCAACCAAATTTGGTGAATCACCAGCAACAAGTCAGTTAATTTACATTACAGGTGTCAAACTCAAGTCCTCAAGAGCTGGTGTCCATAAACTTTTAAATGTAAATCTGGTTCAACACACCCTAATCAAGTAATTATGTAATTAGAGGGGCAACATAGAACTTGCCTGCATGCTTAGAAGGTGATTCACTCATTTGATAAAGTTGTGTGGACTATGGCTGGTGCCTCGAGGATGGGAGTTTGACACTACTGATGTATATGGTGCCATTTCAGAGCAAAATTAACCTCAAGGCCTGAAAAAAAGCAAATGGGCCCGTGTGCAGTTGGAGCACAAACCCAAGCAGGTTTACATGCACTTGACCTACAAACACAAAACCCAGATGTGACCCAGACTTCAATGCTGCACAGAGTTTTTGCCACTCTGTAGAGTCAGTCTATCACTTTATATCTCCCCATGAAAAAACTCAGCCCCACTTTGGTTCAGACCACCACATCATAAGAGTGGCTGATAGATGGATGTAAAGGTCTGCAGACTGCAAGAGGAGGGCAGTTTGTATTACTGAGACGTCCCATGTCCTTGAATGGCTCTTTGTGTTGAAGTGTGAGGCCCAACAGCTGCCGATGACCATGTCAGGGGAGGAAAAAGTTAAACTGCAGTGCTAAAAATACCTCTAATTGGTTGTATTTCAGTTGGAAGTAATTAAATGGAGATAATTCCAAATGACAAGAGGCGCTATTATTGTAAAGCAAATCTTTCCAGTAGTATGTTACATTATTAGCTGTAATTAGTTTGTGGGATATTACCTCAGCAAGTCAAATGGTAGGAATGCATGACTTGAATGAGAGCCATGTAATGCGGAGTTTCTGGCACTCTGCAGCTCAGAAAAACTCCAGACGATGAGGACTTACCTCATTGGCTGAGTTCGGAGTGCTGTCTTCAGATCTTCCACCACTTTGTTCCGCATTTCCATTTCCTCTTCATCGAAAGCAAACAATGTCTGCATCTGCAAGTATAACAAGGAATTCAGATGATTGTGGATTACAGTTTGACAAACTATTCAATATTGCAGTATATAACTGCAGTCCACAAGGAAACACCTCAGAGAGTTTTTAAAAACAATTTTTTTTTCCACCAAAACTCCACTTGCGTGAGGATAAGACGTGCAAACGCAGAAAACAATCTTTGCAAATTATCCTCGTTAGTATGAACAGGCCCTGATGGTCTCAAGCTGTGTAGGAAGCTACAAAGCAGATGCTAACATTGGTGCTGTAGCAGCTAACTGTTTGCCAAATATGGTACCCTCACAGTGCTTGTAAATTAATCATATCTTATTTGCCTCTCTGTCTGCATCTTTTCTCCATTGTGTACCCAAAACCCCACCACACAAATGATTTGGTGTAGGACTGCTTTTGTAACAAAGCGTTGTCGGACATATTGATGAGCAGTTTTTATAAGCTGACTATGTCACCACATAAAGCAAAAACCCAAGAACTGTGTGCTTTTTTACTTTAAATTAAAAGCCCCAAAGACTAATACAGATTGCCATGTTTTCACCTTCTTATCCAGGGCCCATACTAATAGATTAGACTTTCTTCACTCGAACAGTCACACACAGCAACTTGAAAGCACTTAATGAAAAATAATTTTGTCCAGAAATATTGTGCAATTTTTAATATCTTGACACCTAAGGTGCAATCTCGTTAATACCCTACTATGTTAACTTTTTTCAGTGACTTTTATTTAAAGAGAAAATAAACAACATGTCAAAAAATGTCAAGCAGGAAACTAGCTCTAATAATGCTAGCAACAAATAGAGCAAATAATGAAGAAGCACTTGAACCAGTGTTAGTGTTAATGCATCTCTGCATCACTTAAAAGGTTTTGTCTGTAACATCAAAGAGCTGCTGTGCTCCCGTTAGGCACGGCTTCTGTTCAGCCTCTCAGGGCTTTTTCCATGGCTGCTCACTGCCAAACTGTGTTTGTTTCCGCATTGGAGTCAGCTTGCCATAGCACTGCAGGCTCAAAAAAAGATATCCTCTTTTCTGGTCCGTTAACAGGGCATCCAGGTTGAAGTTGGGTTCTGAAATTCTACAGCATTAAACTACAGTCTATTAAAGTTAACTCAAGCTCAACAGTATGTTTGACTACTCTACAATGTCTCTACTTTGTACAGTAGAGTCAGTGCATATTTAAAAACGGTACAGTCAAAACATTTATCAAGTTGACTTACTTTCTGCAGACAGTCCAGAAACCCTGAAGAGGCTGTTCTCTGAGCCAGCACTCCATGTCAGACAGTCTAGCCAAAAGCCTCCTTCTTACATCTGCTATTTGTAAGCTCATTCATACCTGTGGCCAACATCCTCACAAGGATACCATTAGTGCCTGTTGGTAAACCAGCAGATGGTAATTCCCAGAGACTTTATTATAGGAAATGGAGCCCAGAGCCAGAGCTTTGCCTTAGAGCTACTCATCAGTGCATTGTTACCCGACTGATTGGTGCTGCTCTTCTAAAACTGAATTGGGACCACATGGGTCACTGAAGTGCCAATTAAAAATATGGTTTCACTGTAAAAGGGACCAATGAGAAAATGATTGTGTTTAACAACAAAAAAAATAACATTAGAAAAAAATATTAAACAAATTAACCAGTAAAATGGACACATCACTGAATTCCTTTCAGAGAAAATGCTAAAAAATGTTAAACATCAAATGTCATTTTTTTAGGTGTAGATTTAAAGTTATAATGCTGTTTTCGAGATGCATATATTTTTTGAAGATCACTTTTATAACATTTAGAATAATCTGTTTGTAGGAATCCATACATAATATTCATACCACTGCCTCTAAGGTAATGATTTTGTTTTTTAAGAGCAATCATAGTTCTTTAGTAGACTTAAGGAATTTAGTTGTTTGTGAACTCTTCATTGTTGACCATAAATATAAAAACAATAGTTGGTTACTAAACTCTGAAAAGTGTATTCACTAATAGCACACATTTGCATAGTCTTTAAATACTGTAAGTAAAGTTATTAAAGTATAATACCAGACAGGATTTTTATGATGGGAATACCTGAATGTACACCTGAGATCACAAGTGATGTGGCCCATCTACAAAAATGAGATAGACTAATGATTCAAATAAAAAATACCTGGAGATTATACCACTGTGTAAATCTGTGTAAATCTTTCTTTATACCAACAACAAGGACAAATTTTCTTGCACAAAAAAATATTTAAGATGTTGTTTTCCAAGGTCATTCTTCAGAAATTCTTCACAAACAAAGTCATGTAGCATGATTACTATTGTGGCATTTATTGAATTGGTAATAAAAGCCAAAGTGTAAACAAAGATCGATTGCACTGAAACATAAATCAGGTAAACCAGTATTTGTTTGCAGACGTATTGTCCAAATGGCCAAAGGGGAACAGTTTATGAGAAGATCTGAAGTCTTCTGTTATGCAGTTAATGTAATTTATTTTTGTAATTACAATTATTATGGTGTAATTATTAGATTCCTGCTGGTATTTAGTCTGGTTCATTAAGCTGCAGCCATGTCATAGCTGAGTGATTTGTCTAATCCCAGGTAACAGTTTATAATCTTTTCTTTCTCCAGACCTTGTTTGGGAGTTACTTATCCCATCACTAGGTTAGAAACACCAGGGCTACAGTTATTGCTGCCAGAGTCACAAGTACATTTGAGGTATAACCGTATGGTCAGTAAACAACCTCTAAGCTCTGACATGAGTTTATGAATGAATGTCAAGATGCTGGTCGTAAGGCAATCTCTTAGGCGGATGAAGCCAGAGTGAGATCATCCAATAACTCAGCTACTGTAGAAGGTTTGTCCTCTGTGAGCCTGATTGCAAGCCAAGATATGAAGTCATGGATCTGCTGTGTGGGGTTAGGAGCTCCAAGTGGAAGAACAAGGAGGTCTACAAATAAGGATGAAAAACTGTTTGGAGATTGGAAGGATGAATAACGGAGCCTAAAGGAAAGATTTGAACAAATGAGTGTTTGTCCAAATCTGGCATTAAAAAAAATATCTGAACAGAATCATAAGATTGTAATCTTAATACAAGCTAAACTATAAACTGTTTGTTTGCAGTGTCTAAATCCTATCCCCGATATAAGAGTAATGACTTTTACACTATTACAACCAAGCCTGTGGGGCGTTAAAATGACTGGGGTCTCATGCAGAATCAGTTGACCCTTTTTTGACTTCCCTTCTGTAAGGTCACAGAAGATTGATTTAAATTGATTTACGTGTCTATCAATCAAAGCTTTTGTTTACTGTTTTTTTTTTAAATCATATATTTAATAGTTAAAGTGGCTAACCTGGACACAGTTTAAGAGTTTGTTACACTGATGAAATAATTAGAGAGAAATCCCATCTCTACAGCAGGTTTTGTATGAATGATTTGTACAAACTGTTTTGCAGCACGGGAAAGACTGAAACATAACTCTGACAGTGTGTCTGATGACAGCGTGTCTGACACCTAATAGCACAGAAGGCACTGCTGCGGTGTTGATTTTTTAGTCCTTGGCAGCTTACAAATCAGAAGTTATCTCTGGGCTCAGCTTGCAATGCAGTGCAGTTTATTATAGTGTGGGTGCTGCCGGACCCAAACAGTAAAAACTGTTCACCCAGATTCTGAGAGTAAGCTTCAGTAATGGAAATGTAGCAGCTCAATTTATCTATGCCAAGTGAAGGGAGTAAACAAAAAATGTTATCAGAATGCAAAACTAAACAGCTGCAACATGTGTTTCCCAAAGAAAAATGCAAGCTGTCCTTGTACAGATTTCTTCTGTTTTTGCTTTTTTGCTACCGTTTTATATTTCTTATCAAACAAATTTAAATATCAGACCACGATAAACCTGAATAACTATGAATAGATTTAATTAAGCCAAAAAAGCAGTTTGAACCAATCTAGCCCTATGTGAAAGGGTAATTACCCCCCCGAACCTAATGACTAGTTGTCCCACCAAAGGCAGCAATAACTGCATAACATTTGTGATAAATGGAAATAATGTTATTATTTTGATCTGCAGGAAAAC
This sequence comes from Girardinichthys multiradiatus, assembly GCF_021462225.1. Lineage (NCBI taxonomy): Eukaryota > Metazoa > Chordata > Actinopteri > Cyprinodontiformes > Goodeidae > Girardinichthys > Girardinichthys multiradiatus. Next base: position 19,925,470 of record NC_061811.1, on the reverse strand, counting down.
GTGGCCCATTCTTTGCAGAATCGTTTTTCATGGTTGGAACATGAGCTGCCTATTTAAGACCATCCCACATTAAGGAAATCCGATTTAACTCTAGACTTTGACTGGGCAACTCAAAATGGTTCATTTTAAAACAAGGGGTGATAAATCTTTTAGAGCATTGGCCGCCAGGCTGTTGCAGGCCTTGCTTTCATCTTTGCACTTTCTTAATTCTAGCGAATGTTTTAAGAAGGAGCTAAAGACTAGACTGGCTTTTAACTAGATTTGGGCCATATGATTCTTTCATGTTTTTTTTTTTTGTATGCCATTTTACACTTTTAAGAACTTTTGTGTTTGTATGTTTATGTTGTCATTTTATTTTAAAGCACTTTGTGTCTTTTAACCTGTGAAGGGAGCTATATGAATTAAGCTACTTACTAGAAATTTGGGCTTCTTGGAATCTTGGACTTGCTTGTCTGTTTTGGATCACGGTCCTCCTACATAAAGACAAGTGCGCTTGAGGTCCAATTTTGTCTGATCAGTCAACAGATTTTGTTTGGCTCTAAAGTCTTATAAATCATTAAGATGTCTTAAGATATACATAGATTCCTGTTTTGCCCGGTCACTTTCTTATTGTTGAATTATGAACATTAACCTTAGTTGAGGCAAGTGGGCTGCAGTGTCTTTGACATATGTCAATGACAGTTCTTTAATTTTATTAGATTAGGGCATGATGTGTTGCTTTTTGACCCTACTTCATGTTATGAGACAGGTTCAAACTTTGATGTGGCTAGCAAAATTAACCTCAACTGTTTAAAAATGTGGTCATTTATTGTTAATTCATGATTTTACAAAGAGGGGCAGTGGCTTTTCCACATACAACCAGGTGTGTTTGAATGCTTTCCCCCCCATTCACCTTGAAAGGGTTTATTAGGGGGAAAAATGGGGAAAAAAAGAAGAAAAAATGGGTTTTATTTTTACACAAGTTATCTTTGTCCAATTATAAAATGTGATGATCTGAAATATTTAAGTGCTATATCACTACTTAATTATTTATATTGAACATCATAAATCATGACAGTTAGCTGATCTATAACTTTGAAAGACTCACATTGCTCATCTCAAGTTCATGCTTACATGTCGACCTCTTATGATATCATGTTTTATGACTCCCGAACATTTTTGGAGCCAACAAGTCGTCCACATAAGGACTCCAGGCCTGAGGTCAATGGCACTAAAGGGTCACTGGTCGACTGAATCAAATAACGCAAATTCCCAATAAGCGCACATGTTAAATGACAGTGAGCTCACATGAGATGAAAGGTTTGTGATGGTGTCAAGCTGTTTTCACTGGCAGCTATACTGGTCAGAAAATAATGAATATTGTCATCTTGGCGCTGACAGTTATTTTCACTCAGTGAACTGCTGAGTGTCTAAATGGTCTGTTTGTCATCACAGTGTGTGTGTGAATGCAGGGGTCAAAAAGAAGGAATGTGGTCATGTGAGGATAATCAGCAGTCAGCAGGGACACGATAAAATATTCGCCCTGAGAGACGTCTGAGAAAGAATGGCTGAGAGACCAGTGACCTCTCAGGAGGAGAGTGCTTGGATTAGGTGGGGTATAATAAAAAAGGCATGCAAAGTCAGGGTAAAAAGAAAGCACACCCTCTGTCAATACTAGAATTTGATTTGAACAAGACATGATAAAAATGGGATTCTAAAATAATTTAAATCCACTCATAAGTGTACAACATCACACAAAAGAGCCCACCAAGTCATTAATTAAAAAAAGATGAAGCCAAAATAGGAAAGATGCATGTAAAAAAAAAAGTAAGTACACTCCATGATTCAACAGCTTGTAGAACAACCTCCTCTCACATAATTATGGAGAAATTTTGGACCACTCCCTTCAAATGCTCTTTCAATTCATTGAGGTTTACAGACCATTGTTAAGGCCTGGACTTTGACTGGGCCATTGCAGCACCTTGATTCCTTTCTCCAAGAGCAATACCGTGGTAAGTTTCCTGATGTGTTCTGGATTGTTGTGTTGCTGTGTTTGGACCAGCTTCAGCTGTCGTATACATGGCCTCCAATTTCTCTCTTGAATATTTTGGTATAGAGACATGTTCAAGACCAACTTGACATTGTTTCAGAGCTTTTCTGATTCATTCAGAACTTTCCAACCCTACGTATTACAAACAAGCAGCAACAGCTTCTCCAAGGTCATTCCTGCTGTCTCTCCACATTGGCATTGTGTTATTCCTGCTTTTACAAAGGTGGCCATGCTGATGATCAACAGGTAATCACGTATATTTACCAGAACCTGGCTGCTTTGTTCACTTTTAGATCCTGTTTAACCTGTTGTGCGGTTTTTACATGCAGATTTACATTATTTTAGAACCTGGAGACCACTTGATTATGTTCTTATACACGAAACCCCAGATTTGAAGAAGAGTGTACTCTCCTTTTTAACAATGCTGTATGTGCAAGCTAAAATAGAGGGTCTAAACTTTTTACACAAAAAGGGACAAGAACAAGTTTAACTTACAGCAGCCATGGAGTTAATGCGGTCTATGTAGTAGTCGGGCCAGCTGGTGGCAAGCTTGTTGGGGTCCTCTTGCTCCTAAACAGAAAGAAACAGAATTAAACATTTTTAAATGTTTCTGTGCCGCCACGATTTAACAGGAAAACTGTTAAACGTTGAAACATTTGTTGTCCCAGCTCAGGTCACAATCAAGTTCCTATCGCATTCAGCATGACGAAAAGTATAAGCCAACATTTGTGCTCTATTCCTGGCTCAGAATTTCAGCCAGCATGTCTTACAGGCTAAAGCAACATGATTTGACAGCTACTAGAGACACTTTTAGGAAGATGAATATGAATATTCACGGTCCAAACAGGTCATTTCGGTTTTTTTATATTTGCTCGTCCAAAAGCAATAATCATGTTAGTGGTTTTAGTTTTTTAAACCGGGGCGCCTTTAATTAAACTAACCAGTATTTAGAGGAATCCTAAGCAATAAATAAACTATCAATACAAATTATTACCCCTTTGAGCTATTTTCCTTCTAAAAAGAAAGAGCTGCCTGAGGAAAGCTAAACAATAGCTATTTCAGCCAGTGATGAATTTGCTCCATCTAATGCGGGCAAGCTTGATGCCACAAGCAGCCCTGACCTTGTTCCTCAGTCACACCTCACCCTGTTTGACCCAGGCTTGAAGCTTCAATGTTGGACAAATATTTTTCCAAAAAAACAGCATCACAAAGACCAAAGAACACTAAGACAGATCGGGATAAAGTTGTGGAGAAATTTAATTACATAAAATCCCAGTAAAAGACATTAAGGCTTGTGGTCATATTGAGAAAAATGTGAAAACTTTCTAGAAGTATTAATACTCTTGCAAAGCCTGAATATCAAAGATTATTTTCCAGATACAAACATTAGGATTTTGCAAACAAATCTATTTGTTTTCTGTAGATGTGATGAGGAAAGCTGGACTGTGACTGATTTCTGCTTTATAAACAGTTTGTTGTTCTCTTGTTTTCTCATTTATTGTGTGCTAATACTCTTTAAATGACCACTAGATAAATGACACAAATCAAAACTTCAGCATGCCCCAGTCATTTCTTGATATTTTTCAGCTAAAATCACAACAGAGACAGGAACCCTTTTAGGGAGGTTTGGGTAAAAACAACAGCAGTTTAATTGGTGGGAAGTGCGTCTGACTATTTGTACTTTAACAACTTTATTTATTCTGAAAGTGTGTTTGTGCTGCAGCAAGAACCCATTTGCTCTGTAATCAAAATTAACAACTTAAAGTGCTGCTTCAATACTTGCATCAGGGCACCTCACAGCTAAAAGCAAATTAGCCTTTCTGCTGATCAAGTCGGTCAAAGTCCAAAATGAAACTTGGCTTAATTGATTTTCCCTGAGACATAACATCCTTTAATTGTCTACATTTAAAAGGGGGGATTTAAGTTTGGATATATAATGAGCAACAGAATCAGCAATTCCTCTGATTGTGGAAAACAGCTCCAGCTTTCCTGGACTCTGTACAAGTTTGGTCAATGTACATTTCAGTCCACATAATGACCATTGTTTCTGAATACTAGCACTTGGTGCCAGAAAGCCGGTTCAATCCTAAAGAGCTAAAAGGAAACAAAAACAATAAAACTCACTGTAATGCTAAGGCCCGTGATTTTCAAGCTGGCCCCGTCTTTCCCAATGCAGCGCTGACACGCTCAGGACGCAATGCCAGACAGATTCTAACGCTTAGATTAACAAGTCAGCTGCCCCTCTATGACCCTTCGGCCAAATTACAGCCACCCAAACATTTACTTTGGCGACTGCAAGTACTGTAATTTTCACCATGTTCCAGGACAAATTAAAAATGATGACAAGGTTTGTTTTAGGGGGTCCTAATCATATCAGTCTACACACTTCCTTTGTTTAAGCCCTTATAATGGAATAGTTAAGGGGTGAAATGGTACAGAGTCTGTTCTTGTGTGTTGCTGGCTCCATCAAACCATTCTGGAAAGTAATCACAGTTTATGACAGGTATTAGAGTTGTGTGATAAGAACTGAACAATGCTTGGAGCAAAAAACACCAACTTCAGCCTTTCGAAAGTAGATAGGAATTGTTTATATGTGCTTAGCACACAACAACCTACGTATTACCAGTATCAGCCAACATCTTCACAAGGTCTTTCGGTTTTGTTCTGGGGTTTATCTGCACATTTTACACCAAAACAGGTTCATCTATGGGACACAGAACTCATCTCCTTCCACACATTCCCATGGTGTTTATACTTGTGTATAATTGTTGAACAGATGAACGTGAAAACATTTAGGCATCTGGAATTGAAACTTGACACAAGGATGAACCACATTTGTGGAGGTCCGCCATTCTCTTCCTGATATCTTGGCTGATTTAATTCAAATCTCCCATGAAGGAAGCATTGTGTTTCTGGTGTTGTCTTAAGATACATCCACAGGTGTGTCTTTATTTAACTCTAATGTTGTAATTTATTCTATAAGAAGGTCACAAAGCAAACTAAATTACAGTACATTTTTGAATTTGAAGTAACTGAAGAAATATCTCATATTACTCCGGCATTTGATAAAAAAAATAAGAAAATGTAATGTAAGGCAGTGAGAACAAAAGGTTAGCTGTCTTTTTTTTTACAATGCAAGTAAAAATCAGTTTTCAGCTGGTTGTACAAATGTGAACTGCAGCTGATGTTCTTCCACAGGCTGAAAGGGTTTTGGTGCTTTAGGCTGCTGCAGTTTAGGGTCGACCCCGTCACTCTGCTGCAACAATTACACACTTTCACCACACATTCCTTATGTCTGCTAACATTAAATATGATTTACAGTGTGAGGCGCTGCAAAGAAAGACAGGAATCCCCAACAGCATATCAGGTATGTATATCTGTAAGGTGTTTCACTTATTACAACCATCTGCTGAGGAAAATATTGCGCCCCTGAAGACCTGAATACCAGGCAAACGCCAGCATGCAGGCATATTTCTCTGTCTGGCAGACTATTGTGTTTGCAGAGGCACCTGTTGAAAGAAAAGATGAAATAACATACTCCAGCTTCCCCGCTGTCATGTAACAAGCTGCCTTAAACATTATGAACCCCCTCAGAGGTTTCGCTGACAAATAATTGAGCTCACAGCCTGGAAGAATCTGTTGCATATATAGCTTTCAAGGCATGATTTCAGGAGCTATAGGAGGTGAGATTCCAACTGCTCAGCTGGCCACATTGAATAAAAAGAAGTTTGAAATGTGGAAAGATTTTACAGTTTGCCTGAAGGAAATGGTCTCACCTTTAGGTGATGACCAGCAAGTGAGTAAATTACAAATAAATAATATAATGCCCTGGACACCTCTAAAGGAGCACATAATCATACAGATTTTCTGAACAACAGTAAGTTTTCCAGCTTTGGAAGCCAACTAGACACAATCATTTGACTGTATAAAGGGCCAGCATTCTACATTAACTCTGAGAGACATGCTAACATGTTCCCAAGAGGGCTCCAATTTCGCTGTGGGATTGGACTGATTGCCTCCGATTCTGATACAGTGTTCTCAGAGAGGCCCGGAGGGGATTACAGAGGTAAAGTGGGGACCTTCAGAATAAGTTCTAAAATCCTGAGAACCCCAGCAAGAAAAAGGAAAAATGAATAAAATACGCAAGATATCGTGACATGTGCTACCTAAGGTTGGATATTGTTTTGCTAGAATAAGCAAATGATGATCTAATAATGATGTTGTCTAAATGCTCAGAGAGGTCCAAAACTGCACCCTGAAGACTGTAAATAACTTTCGAACCCTCATGAGAGGTCCACAATATTAAAGATACTAGAAAGAATCAGCAAGCAAACTTCCATTAATTTGAAATTTGTGATGAACCGATTAGGTTTTTCCTGGAGGATACAGAATTTCAATTTTCTTGGAAGTGCGACCTGCTGTTTTTAAATTTTCTTTTTGAGGAATATAACACACAAAAAGTAATCTTTGTTGCTGCTGCCTAAATGCAAATTAGGGATGTGCGATATTGGGAAAAACCTGCACTTGCAACATTACTGCTCAACAGTGCAATGACAAAAACCCAATTTTTTCTCACTCGCTTTACCATCATCACAATGTCCCATAACGATGGTAACCACCAGAGATCCACCACTCTCTGTGAGCCCTAGCATCCTGGCTGCTAAAATCTACCTCAGGTTTGGCCAGCAAGGCTGAGGAGAGTTCAGTCAACTGGTCAAAGATAAATTAGCATGCAGAATGTGAATGCAAAGCACCTGAAATGTTATAGTCTACCAAATACTAGAAAATATTAGATTTTTACTAAACTCAAGTCCAAATAATATTCTGTTTGGTGCATTAATACTGAAAGGTAATAGAGAATATTTATTTTTGTTTTGCAGAAAAAGGGAGTAAATCTGCCTTGACAAGTTAGAGTATTTGACAATACATAAATCATTTTTATTTCTTAACTATACTTTATAAAAAAAAAAAAAACATGATCATGCATCTTTAAAATTTTGTCCATAATAAACAAATCTGAAAATTTGTGATACAGGTTATAATCGAAGAATTTACTTGCAGAGGACATAGAAAGGTTAACACTATGTATGAGACAGATTATTGAATATTAAGTTGTTAAGAATGTCAAAGTCCTGTGTTTTTATCTAAATAAGAAAGGATGAGATAAACAAAAGACCGAATGAAAAACTGGTATTTGTATGACTGTCCAATCCAAGGAGCATAGAACCATAAAAACAATCTCGATGGTCCAGAGGAACTTTGAAGGAAAATGAGAGAAATAGAGGGCAATGATTTTCATGAAAGAGGTATAAGATATATAAACTATACACATTATACACATCATATTTCTGTGTCCCCCTGTAATGGAGATTAGGGGCTCCATCCCTATAAGTGATTATTGATATTATATTTATTTATAGAACAAATGCTGTTTGTTTAGTTTTATTTCAGTTATAGTGATATTTAGTTAAAAAATTATTTCAGGCAGAAGGACTGGCCATCCTTCTTTGACAGGGGGAATGTGGGGAAATGTCAGGTTAGTGGTTGAGTCTTACCTTTGGTTGTGTCTCCTTGGTAGCATGGAGCATACCATTGTCAACTAAGAGGGGAGGTGCTCTTCAGAGTTAGATTAAGTTAAATTAAATTTTTGATTGATTGTAGATTAGTTTAGTCTAATGATTTGCATGCATGTAAATGTGTATTGGTACCATTTATTGTTTGTTCGGTGGGGTGAATTATTGCGGTATATTATTTCTTGTTTTATTTTGTCACCCCTTCAGCTGGTATGAGTGGTGGAACTACCTTAAGGTAGAAAGCCGGCTTCTTTGTTCACGGTGTGAGTAGAAAAATGTGACCTGCAGTTTCAAATAAAAGCCATCTCAACTGCATTCTGTGGCCTCGCCTCTTTCCCACACGCAGAACGATCCGCCGATGGGATGATGACACCCCCCGTTTAGATATATTTTTCATTTTCCTCCTGTTCAGTAATATATTATGATATGAATCATAAAATAAAGAAAATGGGATGCATTATATTCTTAACTAAAGCTAGAAGCTACAATTTCTCCAAATTCTCTGCTCAAAATGTCACCTCAATATGTTCCTGTCTGTGGAAAGAGGGTAATCCTGACTTTCCAAGGTGTCCACAGGGGACATTTATCCCCTGAAATAAGCAGGTCTTACCCTACGATGAAGAAAATGGACAGTATATTGAATCCCTAAAGATTGTGTTACACCTACCATTTATTTATTTTCTTTTTGTTTTTACAGATACAATTATATAATTTTGCAACGGATCACAGTGAGTGCTGGGATAAAACCCATGCGCCTGATAATTGAAGACATGAGCTGCTGTAGTTTTCAGAGATTTGTAGCTCTGTGCTGTAGTAACAGTCAGCTTGTGTTATGTAATGGCATTCCTGATGGGCATTTGAGATGTAGGATAATGTGAGGTATGCTTCTGGGCCGTATTCAGGAAATTAAAAGGAAATTTAGAAATTTTTTTTTTAGAACTTGTGTATCTTTAACCCACAAAAATAAAACAAAATGTACTCACTTTGAACTAAATAAATATTGTGTTTGGAAATGTAATAAAACTGCATCTGTTAAAAAAAAAAAAAAAAGTCATGTGCCTGTATTGCATGACAACAATATAAGTTCAACTTAGATACCAGATTTAAAAGAGACAATCCAATGCACGCTGGGTGTTGGAGGCCTCCATTGGTCTGGATACAAGCAGCAATTCAGGGCAGGATGGAGTTCTAAAACTGCTTTCTCCTCTTAGATGGCAAGTGAGCCTAAAGCTGCTTTAAGTTCTGGCAGATCAGCATTGGGTTGGAGCAGAGCTAGAATGATCTAACATATCTTTGATTGAGGATAGATCCAGGAGATCTGTATGAAAAGACTTCAGCTTGAGGCTTGATTCCCATTAAGTCTAAAAACACATGGGAAACTGGCTGATGACAGGAATCAATTGTTTTACAGCTTAATTGTCCCTGATTGGTGACCAATTGGTTAGAAACTAAAAAATAACTTTTTCTGACGAGTGTATGAGGCACAGTTTGATTGTCCTTTTTGGACATGAAAAGGAGACATGTGCCACAGGATGCTGACTTGTACCCGCCTCTCTGATGTTCTGTGGAATTACTGAAGGAACAACCTGGAACCAACTTCAGCAGAAAGTTGAACACAGTACAGCAAAAATGCTGTTTTAGGCATTTGAGTTTTTCAACCTCCTTCTCAATTGTTGTAACGCTTCTGAAAATTTCAGGCTAAAGTAAGGATCAAGTACAGGTCAAATCCCAAATCTGAGATTTCTGCATCTACACATGTGTGCAGACTGGCATCTTCTTAACTAGGATGCCAGGTCCTCAAGAGGGTTGTGACATGAAAACACTGGAATACCCATCTGCTTTAGTATACCAAAAATCCCAACCAGGAGTGACGAGAGGTCATACACTATTGAGTCTAAACACCACAGTTCTAGAAGTAATGGCATCCCTTCATAACGTTGACAGCATTGATTCTCTCCCTTCAGGGCTGACAAGTCATCCATGGTAACGAAGAACTAAGTACATGATAGGAAGTCACTCTTCATGAGTCCGTACTTCACCATCATGACATCACCTCTAATGCAGCTCTACTGTTACAGGCAGCCCATGCATAGGACAGTCAACACATAATCTGTGTGATGGAAATCGTTGAGAAAACACAATATAACAGGGCGTTATGAAGACTCATAAATCAAGATGTAAAGATGTAATCCTGTTTTGTCAACAATTCTTAATTACTGATGTACAGTATAATAAATTTAGATTGCTGTGATCTGTTTGAGCAACCTTAAACTTCACAAGCACACTCACAAAATCACTGGTTTCAATCTGGGCCCAGCACAACATGCATTTGCTCGCCCATGATAATTGCACAATAAGATTTTTTATCCAAACCAACAACTCAACACCTACCTAACTTTATTAAGTGCTGCTAATGCGGTCTTCTGAATCTGCAAGTTATGCTCTGTGTCAGCTGACCTTCACTCATGACTTTGCTGAAAATCTGGTGGTATGGCAACTGAGTGTAACACTATGACTGCAGTCCTGAAGACACCATTTTGATTAAAGGACCATTTATAGCCTTATTCCATGTGTATATTTTTGAGGAATGAATAATAAATTAGTAAATGCTTGCAACTGGGACGTTGGTTCTTGTATTTTTGGGAAGAACTTAAGCTTGCATTTTTAAACTATGCCTCTGGCAGCAAACAGGAAATTTCATATTTTAAAAATTTTAGTTACTTTTAGTTACTTTTTATTTATGGTTTAAACCACCCCTACGCTTTTTAGTGTTTAGTCAGGGACATGCTGTGTGATCATGGCCTGAAAACACAAGAGTGTGTGTTTGTGTGTCAGTGCAGCGCGACTAATGAGAATCAGGAGACCCTGTTTGGCTTCCTGTGCTGTACGATTATAAAGAGTTACTAGATGTTACATAATGTTCTCTACCTGCGGGCAACTCGATGCAAGTCATGCAAAAACAAGAATATACAGCCTCACAGGCACGAATGTGATACTCTCATATAAAGGCCAAACTGATGGCATCTCTATATTCGTATGAGGCGTGTGTGTATTTCATTCACTTACTAACAGAACCAAGTCTTAGGAGATGGTGTATTGGCTTATGCAAGACAAATGGTCAATAGTATAATGGTCGATACTCTCAATTACTGTTGGACCTTATTATAATCTACATATTTATATTTTTGATGTTTGAGTTTTTCAGTCTTGTTCAGATCGCAGTTTTTGTGACCCTTGCTGTAATCACTAGCATGTTTACTAATTTTACCAGTTTAGATGTATGGCAGCTTGATTTAGATCTCTGCAGCTACCTTAAAGCTAAAGCAATTATTCATTTATTCAAAGGTTCATGCACTGGAATGAGGTTTGTGGGATTCTGCTTGCAAGCTAACATTAATGACCAATTTTTGGTTGAGCTGTTTGCATTCATGTTACAAACTAAACAAATTATCACTCTCACAAGGTGCTGGGCGAAGCCCAGTTTAGAAACAATGGGTGTAATCTAATAAGACCAGCACTGGATACCTTGGACACCACGACTGTGTGGTATTTGAAAGGAAAAAAGTAAAGATGCGCCAAGAAATTGTCTGGTGATGGGAATTAGACATTTTTCAGCTTGTCCAGTCCTGACCGTTTTGCCCAGCATGGATCGCACTGACAACAACGCTTCGTGTGGAAGTTATTACTGAATAAAGGTGATTCAAAGGTAGACAATTAAGGCATCAATGAAATATATAAAGTCAAAGGAATCACAGAGATGTAAGATGCTATTTAAAGGAAAACTATTTTCTACAATATATTGAGATATTTCTGCCGTTCATTTGGGCTGCGGGGGAGTCGAAGAGAAAGCAAGAATGTTATCAGATAACAGGAAGGCTGAATAAATCACAGCAAAGTCACCTTATTTCTTCCGTTTGAGCTTTCAGTCTCTGTCTCTTATTTTATTTTAAGTTTATAATTATCTTTATTTTTATGTTTGGACAGAAGTTAAACTGAAACACTTGGTTTGATTCAAGCAGCAGTTTATGTAGTACTGCTGTAGTATAACAGGCTAAGTGGATAATTACTACAATAAGCCAGTGTTAAAACATTTCATTTGGTTATCTGGGAGAATATTTTTGCAGTTCTACACATCAACACATATTTAAAAGGGTTTATTTATTTTTAAAGATAAAAACTATTAGTTATTTCACATGAAAGCTCTGTTTAGGGAGCTCACTAGAATATGCCAAAATGAAGGTGGAATATGTTATTAGTTTTACTGTAAATGTGTTGTGCAGTTTGTTTTGCAGTGGGATAATGATAGATTTTCTTTGTTCCTACCTCAAAGAATTGTCTAACCACAACAAGTGGAGCCGTCTCTTCACTAGAGCAGACACGACAACCAGTGTTCATCTCTAACATGACCGTCCAAGGGAAACGCTGCTCTCTATTCAAATTGCTGTCATGTGTTCATTCTGTGCAACAGAGGGTACTACTGTGTGGTGCCCTTGAGTTATTTCTGCATAACCTGCAATGCTTTATTTTCCTTCCAACTGTATGCATGTTTATATTTTTTATGTTTGTCTGAGGCTGTGCATGTTAGGGAAATATTCATTCCTTCCTGACTGCACACACATACAAAAAGAATGATTTTTATCTGATATTGCACACCAGTTGTTTTTTTCCCTCTCTCTCTCATTCTCCATTACAATGGCTCTCTCCATGAATGAACGGTTTGTTTAGATTTTCCTCCTGCTTTCCGCTGTTCACTGTCACCCTGGTTTTGCTCTTTGTTTTCTGGCCTGGACACAAAACTTTGCAAAGGAAATGACTTCTGACTGGGAGAGATGGAGGAGGAATGACAAACTAATATATCCTAGCTATGAGCCCGGCTTAGATGCACATAGCTCCAAAGTGCCCAGGCTGCTGCCAAAACTTTGTTTCCACTACCTTTTGCTGCAGCACAGACAGTCCTCATAAAAGTCTGTGGCTGCCTTAGTGAGTTATTCAATAACTGATACATGAGTTTTATTGAACTCTACTGCAGGTTCGTGTGTACGAATGTGAATTTGGCCAAGAGTCCAATCCTCTTTGATGCAGTGCAGAGCATCCAAAGGCACAGTAGCTTATCATAGTGCGATAAAAGTTTAATAGTATTTTTCTTGTGTACTTCTGCTCATATTCCAGTTTCTACTTCACATTGACATCCCTCTAAACATCCCACAACTCTGCTGCTCAATTTTGTTTCATATATCCAGAACACATGAAGGTGCACACACAACGGTGCCAACGCACAAAAACAATGTATATGTTTATTCCCTTACAATAGCTTATCAGAGCATATCACAACAAGAGAATCTGAGCCTTGGAAAGTAGAACCTTGTCCTGTACCTAACCTAAAAAGCAACAAAGCAAAGAGACACAATGGATATTTACTAACAAGCAAGAGGGCTGTCCAAGAATTGTCATTCTACTTCAAGCACAATGCTGTTGCTTTAGATGTTCGCCCACAAAATGGGACCAGAGTTTTTGTGGAGAAGTAGATCGAAGGCAATTAAGATGTTTTCCTGCAAGGAAAGACATTGAAGATAGGGTGAAAGAAAACATTCTGCAGTTGTGCTGGTATGATCACAATTCCTTAGCAATTTGAGGAAAATGCTTGCTCAACGATGAGAGAGGGTTTGCAGCACAAATGGACTCTTAAATCCTGCCATAAACCCACTGCAGCTTGCAAAAATAAATTGCTGTAGTACGTGTACATGTTTACGTCAAAGAAGAAATTAAAAGCAGAAACGTGGGCCGGCTTTGTGGTTGAGCTAATACAAAACCGTAAGGGAATGCTTTTTTTTCCCCCTTCACCGAAGGTTGACATTAAGTTCTAAACTGTGGCTTCAGGCAGCCAGTCAACAGAAGGCCAGCCAGAGGATCAGAGCTGATGTATGATAAAGTACAACAGAGGCCAACTCACCTTCTTCTTGCTGCAGTAGATCTGCCATTTCTTCTCATCAGCCAGAGCAAACATGGCCTCTCTGTTCTTGTCAGTCAAGTCAAGTTCATCCTGCAACAACAACAGAAAAGAGAAGCTTAACCCACGACCTTCCTTTCTGTCTGTCACAAAGAAATGTGCATAAAACAATAATTAGAAAAATCTGTGGCACAGAAAAAGGAAGTACTGCCATGTATATTTAGTTTTCATTGAGACTTTCAAATGGTGATAGAATACATTTTAGAAAAGACAGATCAGTGGATCAGTTAAGTCGGGTTACTGGTGGTTTAACCCTTATGCCATTTTGTACTTTTGCAGTTTTCATTGTTTTATACCCAGCTATTTCATGTAAAAAAAAAAGGTTCCTTCTACCGCAGGACATTTTATTCTACAATGCTTCTATTCGTTCCTGCCAGGAATACCTTTCGTACCCGTTCGGACAGATCACAATTTTATGTATTTTTTGGTTCTCTACTCATAGTCTACTTTTAAAAAAGGTGGAAATATGACTTCTGTAAATAGTAGTTACCAGCATGAGGTCACTGAGGTGCTTTGGTGATCAGGGGGATCAATAGATCAGTTCATTGTCTATACCTGAGGCAACTGGCCCAAATGTTGTCTAGAACCAAAATAAATGAGAACAGAATCTAATGTAAAGTTTCTAGATAACAACATATATTCATTAGTCACAACTGTTCAGTTGTTTGTTAATGCCATTGGTCAATTAGGCAGTCACATAGCTGCAACTCAATGCATTTAGGTGGTGAAGCCAACTGACTGAAGTTCAAAGTGAATTCAGAAAAGGTAATAAAAAAAGATTCAAGTGACTTTGAACATTGCATGGAACTGCTGATATGCTGAAAAGTTTCACCAATTTTTGTGCTTAGAGAGAATGGTCAGGAAAACAGAGAAAATCCTGTGTCCTGGCAGTTAAGTGGATGTAAATGCCTTGTTAATGCCAGCAAAACTTGTTTTGAGATGATAGAAAGTCAACAGTAGCTCAAATAACCATCCATAACAACCAAGGAATGCAAAATGCTATTAGCCTGGATTTCAGCAGCAACATTCAGATGGTAGGATCAGAATTTGGTCTAAGTTCCGAAAAAAAAAAAAAACGGGGGCCCAACCCCATTCTGGTTGGGTGTACCTAATGAAGCGACCAGTGAACACAGACAACACCTCAAATTTAAGTCAGATTTGAGAATTTTGAATCACAATTGTTTTTCATAATTTCATAAAACTACAACAATTGTTGGCTACAAAATAGTTTGTTTACATGTATAAAACCGAAGCAGGAATGGTAGTAATGGCAATATGTAGAAATGAAATGGGGATAAGAATTGGCAAAGGGGTGAACTGACCCAGAGCCATCAGGTTTACACAGTGAGCTTTGATAGTCTGGTTGAGAACTGTCTCCACTCACTACAGAGGAGCGTTTTAAAATTCAGCCTGCTGCTTGGCTCAATTCTTCATGTTAGCACAAGGAGCCCCCTGCACCTTTTGAAATGCATATGAGGCCTGGAAATGAGTCTCTGCATGCCAGGGAGAAAAAGCAAAGTTTGAGAAACAAAATGGGATACATTGGACAAGACGGGAGTCAAATAACAGACGAACAGAGAAAGAGAGATGCATTAAAAAACAGCAAAGTGTGGATGTGGAAACCGATAGGACAAGAAGCACAATAAAAGAGGAGGATGCCTTTAGTGCTGAGGATTTGTCCTCAACTCAGACTAATCTCCTCATAATGGTCTTGCTACCATGACACCAGCCACAGTCCGCTGGCCTCCAAGAAAGCCCAGAATGAAGATGACCACTGGTGACAGAGGCGGGACCCCCTTTATTCCATCCAGAGTTTGTTTTCAACAACTCTGCTGGAAAGGGATGGCTGAGGCCGCCCAAATTCAGAGAATTTGACACTGTGAAGAATGACATCATCCCTGGCCCAGTCCTTTCAATGGGATAACCAGCAGAAGCATTGCTGTGGCTTTGGTAGAGAGGAAAATATCTGAGGGGTGTGAATTTAAAATAGGGTATAACACAGACAGAAACCACAAAGAAGCCTTAGAATCTTTAGTTAGAGCATTTTTCATTTTAACAGCAGGATTTAAGTATCTCACACCAAGATTAAAACAATCTAAGATCAAGGGTAAAACTTGCCATCAGGTGGCAGCTGAATATTTAATCTCTGTCACAGTGTCCTTTAATATCAACAGATTTTGTTCTCGAGCACAGTCCTGTCTCCTCGTACTCAGCTCATCTCTGGCCTATTGCCTGGTCGCAGGGTCAAAACCCCACTGTCAGATCTGATGTTCATTGGAAGAGTTACATTCTGTGAGCCTGTGAGAAAATAGACCCCTGGATTTTGAGTTGAGCCCAGCATCCTATCGCTATGCAGTTAGCGTTCTACTTCCTGCTACTACTAAGACTTCTACATTCAGAGGTTTTACATTGTGGGAAGCAATGTGCACTGCAGGATGTTACAACCTTCTATATAAAAGAAAAACATCCCAGACAATGTGACAAATGTATGTTGAATTTAAAGCATGGAATTGTCTGCATATATGGTCATTTTAAAACTGAAAGAGTGGAATCAGTTGATTAAATGTCTGCTCAGTTTGTTTTAGTTTTGTGTTAAAAAGAACAATATATTGTAAACAACATGGCTGCAAACAATGTCTTTCCAAATCCTGCACATATCCATCACTACTATTGTTGCATTCAATAAAAGTTACATATGTTTTGAATGCTAATTTACTCAAATGTGATTATAATTTCCCTGAATACTCTTAATACCAATCCATGCGGGTCTCTGCCTTTCTTTACATATTTCCTTTAAAAAGAAGATCAGATAGAGAAAAATAGGCAGAAAACCAGGTTTTATTTGAGTTTTAATGTAAATGTTATTTCTTTTAGAAACATGTCTGTTTTAATCAATTGGTGCTTACCTACTTGGCCATCAAATAATGGGAGGCCAGATCAATTGGAATGGAAATCTCTAAATCTTGTGGAGATTCACTATATACAATGAAGTATGCAAATTTCTTCAAATATCAAAATGAAAAATGTAGTTCCTAAGTCTGTTTCAATGGTTAAAATCAACAACGCACTTTTATAGAAAATACCAACCCCCTGATGAAATGCCATATTTCTGTGATGCAATAAATGTTGGCCATAATAA
The DNA here is from genome assembly GCF_021462225.1 of Girardinichthys multiradiatus. Lineage (NCBI taxonomy): Eukaryota > Metazoa > Chordata > Actinopteri > Cyprinodontiformes > Goodeidae > Girardinichthys > Girardinichthys multiradiatus. The sequence goes on along the minus strand of NC_061811.1, from coordinate 19,908,722 downwards.
ATAATTTCATACACAGGTGAAACATCTTCCGCCTTTTAACTTCAACAATTTCTTTAATAAAATGTAAAATATGAATAGGGTGCAATAACCTGGTTACATAAATGCAAACACCCTTAATTTATTCCACATGCCACATCATGACTTGTGTATACTTGTTAAAAATTCTCCAAAGTTGTCAGATTTTTAAGATATTGCTTATCCAGTCTCACCAAACGCTTCCATGACATTTAGTTTGGAACCGACTAGACCTAAACCATCAATTTTATTCTAGCGATGGTGTAACTTGTGAAAGCCTGACCCTTTCATTGTCTCCTTCTCCTGACTAAGACATTTGTAAAATTAGATCCTTCTAGTGCAAATGTGAGGAAATTTAACCCATCCACCTATCCATCAATCGATCCATCTATTTATCTGTTAGGAGAGCTGAATGGCAGGATAACTGAAGGCAGGTGTGAACTCCAGAACAGTAAATATGGAAATTAAACTAAAAACTGTATAAAATTAATGCAACCCGTTTTTGCAGTCTTTTATTTTCGTGTACTAGATTTGTTTTTCAGTTAAAACAGGCAGGATAAATGTCACATTAAAGGTGGAAAAGGGTTTGAAATGATTTATCATTGTCTGATTTGTCTAGCATGCTAACAGGAAAGTACACTTTCGATATGTACATTGTATTTTAATAATTTACACTGTACTGCATTCTGTTTTACTTCATTCCTAATTGTTTTCAAAAATTACAGTTTGGTGATAGATTAACTGTTTTAGAGGACTTGCGTAAGAAGACGAACGTGTATAATCACTTAGGATTATATAAGGTGCCAAGGGGAGGAATACAATAGTAGCAAAGCAGTGAAAACAGACTGGGGCAGCGGAAGTATGTTTAAGGAACTCAAAATGTAACATGCATAATTCAATTATTGTCAGATTGAAACATTAGTAGCAGTAGTAGTAGTAGTCAGTATTTAATATAGAGAAAAGGGAGAATATAAAGGTATGGATGAGAACATAGGGGGGATTTTCTTGTCATTGCAGTTGGAGGAATTTTCGTTTTCTAGTTATGTAACTTTCCTGTGTTCCTCCACCTCCATCTTGCCCCCTACCTTTCAAGCAGGCTCCAAAATCACATTCACATCACATGGATCGCCTCATGACCCGAGCAGCACCCCAGAAAACAGGTAATTCCTTCACTCTTCCAAAACAACACCCAGGACTTTACTCTTTGTAGCAGTAAGCTCCCCTCTAAATGTGCCCCCTTCTTCCTACACCAGCACGTTTCAGTCGGGAAATCACATAAACCAAAGCCAATGTTGTTACACCTGCTGCTTGAGAAGGGGAAAAGTACACAACTCCAAATCCTTTCATATTTCTCGCAGAGCAACCAGCTGAAAAATGTTACCTCCACAACCTTCAAGAATAGGGTACGATCTGATCGTCATGTTTGCTGCAGATTAATCTCTTCTGTCACTTAATTTCCTGCTTCCAAAGGCTTGTGAGCTTCTCAGATTAGCCAATATGATTTAAAAGATATGGTAGTGTTACAATACAGCAACTTTCAAAACCAAAACAGCTTCAGAAGGATTTAGCCTTTGGTACACTAAAGTCAAACAAAAGGTGTAGCATTGCTCCAAAATAGGGGAAAAACTGGCAATATGCAATGTTACTTTTGCCTGTTGTGACAATTTTAGGGTTTGAGACAGAAGAGGTACACTACCAGTCCAAAGCTTGGACACACCTTTATTTTATTGGCTTTTCTTTATTTTTATTACTCTCTACATACATACTAATGACATCAAAACTATGAAGCAAATGTATATAGAATTATATAGCTAACAGAAAATTGTGAAATAACTCAGAACATCTTTTATACTTTAGATATTTTAGAAAATAGCCCCCCTTTTGCTTTGCACACTCTTGGCGTTCTCTCCATGAGCTTCATGAGGTTGTCACCTAAATTGGTTTTCCAGCAGTCTTGAAGTTCCCAGAATAAAAATGAAGACAAACCATTGAATGAGAAGGCGTGTATTCTTTTGACTGGTAGTGTATATTTGTGTTGAAAGGTCAGCATTATGAAACATAAAAAGTATGAAGGCCAACAGCTTCACCATGTCTCCATGTTTTATGCTGAGGCTAAGCTAACCACATTTTGAGTGCAGGGCTTTTCATTTACTCCCAAAACCAAATAACCATATCCTCCCTCATGCTAAACTCTTTAGACACCGAAATGTCTTGTCAGTTTTGCCCGGCAGATTTCATGTTGGCCTACAGTCAAGTAATGCAGAAATCTGGAATCCACGCCCCTGAAATGACACGCATGTGCAGAAAAAGATGCCACAGCACTTTTTTTCAAGGTACTAAATACGAATACTACACATGTTGGAGTGTGTGTGAAATCGTTCTGAAATTGTTGTAAGGTACAACACTGCATTTGCATGGGCCAGAAAGGATATTAAACAACTAAAGACAGATGATCAAAGAGAGGCGGTATGTAAAACACTGAACATTGCATGTAGAATTAAGATGGAAGCCGATATCTAGACAGATTCTGAGGAATAAAGAATCAGAGCAAGAGTTGGTGTGAATCTTTGAAGTGGGACTATCTTTGTGGACTGGAAATACTTGTGGCTTCACATACATGTTGAGAATGGGACATCCTCCCTCATGCATGCCTGTCTATGAAGTGGCATTTACAGGGTGGATACAAATGTCTTTACTTCCTGTTAGCTCTTGTAGCATAAGCTGGGAGGACAGATGCATGGACTGTACACATTGTCCTGCTACAGTCTATATGCGAGACAGTGAGGCAGAGGAAAAAGACTGGCAGGAAGTCATATTAGACCTCCAGGGAGACCACAGGAAGCTGGAGCAGCCATTATTGACCTAAACAAAATACAGTGAGCTCACTCACGTGTCTCAGCTTCTTTTAACAATACCTTGTTGTAGATTGTTGCAGAATATCAGCTTTGACTTAATTAAAACAAGTAGAGTAAAACTTTAAGTGAATGTAGAGAATGTTGAATTTTCACATTGCTACTCGTCTTTGCACATGATTAATACTGCTTCAGACACACACTGTTCAGAAGCATTCAGATGAGTCATAACCACTCTTTGATGATTCAGTCAGTAGCTGCTTCTAGCCAACAGCTCGTCTAAACAAGCTTTGGCCACGTTCATAAGGCTGACTCAGGACACTGAGCACCGACTTTACTGCAGTTTCGGAAGAAAGCATTAAAAAAGTGGAATTGCAAGAGGAGGAACGGAGGGAAACAGAAAGGAAAGATGGGTGCATCCCAGGGCGTGCACAAGGAAGGAAATTCACTCCCATTACCTAGAGGGAAGAGAACATTTCCATTTACTGCCGTTATGCAACAGATTTGATTTGTGTCCAGTTAGAAAAATCAAACTGCATGGAACACTGGGGATAGATTTATGTTTTAAAATGTTTCAAACATTTTCCTGGAATTTCAATTCAGAAATCCTGAGGACTACACCCTGAGGAATACATATTCCTTATAAGAAAATACAGACAGTGGACGCTGCAGAGGGTCACTGCTGAGCAATATAGTAAATGATTCTGCATGTGGACCACAGCTGGACCACTACAGAACGTTCAGATTAAAGTTGTTCTAAATTATGATAGAGGGCAAAAGGAAAACAAAAACAGACAGAGAGAAAAAGAAGGCAGAGAGCAAAGCAGAGGAAACATTAATCTCATGTCTGCCAGTATTGTATAATACAGATGTTGGCCTAGTACAGCAGATTTAATTTGGCAGATACACTGTGTGCTACATCCTCCCAACAAATTATTACAGGTGGACAAAACACACACTCTTCCTTTTTTAGATTTACAAAAATCTGGGAGAGAACTTTTAAAAATTAAAATGATTGAAATATAAAATGTGGCCTTTACAACCTTATAAATGTCTAAACAGATTGTTGCCAAATGCCGACTTTTCCACAGTAAACACTTCTTGTTATCAGCTTTAACGCGTAAATGCCAGCATAGCTGTCCCTGAACAACCTCACACTTGGCTTCTCTTTAAAGAAACAAAAGGTTCATTTTGGTTTACTGAGCTGCCACCAGTGAGAAATGAACCAAAGGGCCAAACCTATTCAGGCAAACCGACTTTAAATTATCAAACCATGAGAGCAATTGCTCAGTTGATGATAAAAGGTATTAGCAGGGAATGGTCCTGACAAACAAAAATAAAGCTGTTGATGTTTTTTGGTGCGCCGCCAGACTTCACACATGGCCAATATATCAACTATGCATGCAAGCCTTGAAGTTCTTGTGGAAAAAGGTTAAACCTATGCTCTGATCCAAAAAGCAGACCTGGAACACAGGCAGCTGCTGCCAGATGCAATATGTATAGTTTAACTGAATTGATGCTTATACTGTCAAAATCAGCAACGATTGTTTCCAGGTCCTTACTGGGCTTTTATTTGGGTTTATGACAGACTCGGCAGCAGGTTTATTATTAACACTTTCTGCAGGGTGACCTGTGCATCTGACAGAACGGACCTATGTTTACACAAGAGAACAAAGTATGAATCCCACACATGCTCATCCTGCTACAGCATTTTCCTGATCTACACACAGGGAACTATACGTCATGTCAGTTCTGCTTCATTACTAGTCCCATAGGTCATACACCAGCATTTTGCAAGGACAAGAGCTTGCTAGAAACGATGGGTTGGGATGTGTTTCTTGCAGAGTTCTATGGAGAACTTATACACAGTCAGGATCTTTGAACTCAGAGTACTCTCACTTTAGAGAAGTAGGCAAAGAGATTGCTCTTTGCATTGGGGAAAAAAATGCTAATTTGTTTTTATGATGTCATGAACATTATATTGTTCAAAGTTTTAAAATGCTCCCCTTTACAGATATAAACTTTAATGACACCCCATTCTTAATACAAAGGCTTCAATCTGAAATTGCTCACTCTTTCCATCTATAACTGCTTCAACTCTTTTATTACGGCTGTTCACAAGGTATAGGCGTTTGTGGAAATGTTTTTTCAGGTGAGCATTGGTGAGGTCAGGTACTGATTTGGAACAAGATGGTCTGGCTCAGTCTCCTCTCTCAGGTGCTCTGTTGGGGTGAGCTCAGCACTCTGTGCAGGCCAGTCAAAATCCTCCACACCAAGCTCACTCATCCATATCCTTATGGGCATTACTTTGTGGCTTGATGTGCAGCCATGTTGGGATTGGAAGGGTACATCCCCAAGCTGTCCCCACATAGTTGGGAGTGTGAAGTTGTCCCAGATGTCTTAAACTTAATACATTAAGGGGCCAGGCCAAACCACTCCAAGACAATCCACAGCCTAATTGGACTCTAAAATGGACAGAATAACAAATGTGGTGAATGCTATGCAGCTGAACATTGTTTTTATTCCCCAATAAGAAAGATATATCGGCAAGTTTAGATTAAACAAAGTATGCATTTAAAGTAATGCATTTTTTGATGAAGCACACACAGTGATAACGTTATTGCTGACTGTGCATTGTGTCATATTCTGGCACTAAAATATGACCCTATTATGCATATGAGGACACATGTAGGTGGTTTACTTTTTCACAAGGCCCAGATCTGTCAGTCTCACTCCAAAAACTACCAGAGTCTCTTTCCTTTAGTCAGGAAAAACAATAATCCCCGTCTCACATTACCATGGAAACAGACCATGGTATGTATTATTTATCTGTCCTTCCTGCCCTTCTCCTGCACACATCCGCTCTCTGCTTGAGTTACAAACAGAGAACCCAAGATGACCGACTCTAAGAGGTCTGGTTGGATCAATGTTTGGATGACTTGTCAAAACTATGTCATGTTGTCTGCTGCATCGGCGAAACAGACATCGAGAACCCAGGTGCCCCCGGCTTCATAAAATATGTTCATGCAGAGGTCATGAAAAAAGCAGACATGAATAAAGTTGTCAGGGACTGGGCGATCAACCAACTGGAATTTATTTTTATCTTTTCAAACTTTATAGCAAGAATGGATCACAACCTGCATGTATGGAAAGTTGTTTTTTGCAAAAAAGCAGATGTACAGAGCGTTCTAAACCTTCTCACTTTTTTTGGTTAAAGAAAGAAAAATGTAAGAGTTTAATAAGTTGGTGACAGATAATTTTGGCCTTTTTCCCTCCTCACTTAGACATCTGTCTTGCTTTCATCTTAATTTGAGACGTTTATCCCAGAAGAAGCTATGGGTTCGGTCCTCTCAACCACAAGGATTGCTGCTGTGATTTGGCTAAATGTTCCCACATGACAAGCAGGCAGGAAAAACTCAAAACAATCTCTGATTGTTTTAATTTTTTTTTCAGTTAAAGTTAAAACACAATTAATGGAAAACATTACTGTTAAGCCTTGTCTTGTTTCAATCCTGTGAACTAGCAACCTATGGTTTTACATATCAGACACTTGAAAGGCCAGTGGCTCTTCCACTTTAAAGAAAACCATTGTGGCATATAATGATGTGATAGCTGCAATCTCATTATTACATTTTCTTCAATCATGACAATAAATATCTGTGGGTCCTGAGACTTAATGGTTTATACTTCACAAGTGCTTACAGAAGATCTACACTGCAAACTTTGTGTCTGTCATTCATAACATGTTGCTTTATCTCCTGACTTTAAATCGACAATGAAGTGACACATCCTGCAGACACTGACTTTTAGCTTTCTCTGAGAAGTTAGAGAAAGGCTGTCCTGCAGGCACAACGTTAGGCATAATGTTGGGAGGGAATAAATAAAGTAGGATATCCAAGCCCAAAGGGGAACGAGAAGGGCGCTACGATGGAAGCAGACAAGACTGAGAGAAACCATGAGACAGGAACTGAGCAAATGGACAGAAACAGCACAGCCCTGTTCTTGTATAGCAGCTGAAACTCACTGCAACCCTCTCCATTCTGACAGCTGTGCCATGATCTCTCTGCACAGCCTGGGCACATGTCAGCACAGCAATCTCTATCTGGCACTGGTGCAGACGTTAAGCTTCTGCTAGTAAGTGTGATCTGTGCACGGGATGTGGACTGTGTTTGTCTGAGTTTGATGATGGGTGCTGGGGCATGGCCTCAGCCAACCATCAAAACAACTTCCGCAAGACCCAAGCATTTTAATTCCTGTCTCTAATCCTATTTGTTCAGGATAATGAGCAACACGCAAACTATCAGGCTGCAAGCCAAGAAGGAAAACAGTAAGAAGAGCCTTGTTCTGCTTTTATACAAAAAAAAAAAATCACTGAAAATTTAATTTGTTTCAATAATTCAATTAAAAATGTGAAACTCCTATATTACATCAATTCACTACTTACAGAATTATCTCTTCAAGCGTTTATTTCAATTAATTATGATGATTATGGCTTACAGCCAAAAATTCTGTATGTATGAAAATAGGAACATTACAAAACACAGATGAAAGAGATGCTTTAATACACAAATGTTATGTTATTTGCATGTTATGGACAACACAATCACAAGTAAGACTGCAACCTTAACAGTTGACCTGCAGACAGTCACTGACAATCTATGAGGTGCTTAAGCCAGAAAAGGTCATTGCTAAAGAAGCTGACAATTCAAAATGCTACATGCAGGCATATTAATAGAGAGACAAGTGGAATGAAATATTGTGGTTGAAAAAGGTGCAGATGCAACCAAGATAACTGCAACCTTGAGAGGAACTTTAGAAAACAAAAGCCAGTTCAATAGCATTAGGGGAGTTCACGAGTTGTGGACATAGTTTTTGTAGTACACCTTGTAAATGTTCCACTAAATCCTGGATGATGGCGTTAACCCTGTTGCTTCTGCAGCTTTTTCTGCCACACTTTTTCCTTTCACTCAATTTTCAGTTAATATACGTGAATCAGAACTCTGAACAGTCAGATTCTTTAGCAGTGGTCTTGTGGCTGACCTTGCTTATGAAGGTTGTCAATGACTGGTGGATAACTGTCAAAATACATTTCTGTATTAAAAACTATTTTTTTTTTTGGTTTTGTGTAATCTAATTTCCTGAGAAAAGTCATCTTCATCGAAATTAACAGAAATAAACACCTGAAATATATAGCTATGACTGTAATAAATCTAAATAATGTATGCGTTGAAATAATTTAGTTATGAGTAGAGATTTTGAAGAGATGAAACCATATGTTTAACATAATAAAAAACAGCTCATTTTACCTGAAAGTTTTCATTTATCTCACAAGAGGGGAAATTACTGTAAATCTGTACATGCACTGTATAAAAGAATTACTGTGATTAAAATAAAAACAGCAGTTCTGGTGCCAAACATCAAAATGCTCCTTAATCAGACAGATATTGGCATCTTTACTCACCACCAGTTCAGAGAAGCGTGCATGCAGCTCCTCTGCAGGTGGCATGGGGGAGCTGAACTCCAGCAGCTGCAGTGGCACAGTGTCCTTTAGGTTGATCTCCAGGGGCTCGCTGCTGCCGAAGCAGCACAGAAACCCCAGTCCCGCCCGTGTCCTCTTTCTGGGGGGCATCGTGGCTAAGGTGGTGTAGCTGACACTGGTGGTGCTGGACCAGGAAGATAGAGGAAGGGGCCAAGGGGCAAGGGAGGGGGGAGTGGAAAGGATGACGAGACTGCTATCTGGGGGGCATGATCTGTAGAAGAAAGAAGAAAAAGGGAGGGATTAGAGACACTGAGAATCCCAGATGTCCCATGTTGTTTGTATTTACTGTATAATTCATGGTTTATGAAGATTTAAACTGGTTTGGCTGTGGTTTTTTCTCTGGAAAAGTTTTTTATTTATTTATTTTTTTTCAGAGGCTGAGAGGAGATTTCTGTTTCGAGTAGTCTGATATCGTTTGGAAAAAAAACATGAGTAACATATACCACATTCAAACAAATATCACAAAGCCACCTGCAGAAACTGTTTCAAGAGAAAATACAAGCAATAAGTGTTTTTCACAAGCCAGGATGGGGATTTTCTTTTGCTGTGTGAGCTAAAAAGACACTTTGATCGCAAGCATCATCACAACATCATTTTGACAGTGGTTGCAATTGTACCACAATATAAATCTCCCACAAAGAATTCACCACAACAAATATCTTGTCTAAGAGGTATAATGGTGGACCTGTGGAGAATACATGACTACTGCAAGACCAAAAAAACGTAACTGTGCTGCAGCGACTTCCTGAGTGCTTTGAAAAGGACTTTGGTGGCACCTACTACATACATTCTAGTCTTTACAGTATATCCTGTCCTATGAGATGCAAATATTGTGACCCATCTCAGCAGAACAGTTGCCTCAGCTCATTTGTTTGCTTCAATTCAACATATTTGTGAATGAAATACCTCCAACATGCAAATCCAGCACAGTTGCTTGACCGAGAAATCAATTTTAAAGCAACAAAATGCTCAACGTTTCACAGCTTATACCACAAAAAAAAAAAAAAAAATGTCTATAAAAGTTTTGCCCCTCTGAAATTTTTACATTACTTGGGAGGAACTAGGTACAACCTGGAACCATGAACTCATATGTTCAATGAGGTAGTCAAATGTTATACCTTCAGTATCCACAAAAAGCCATTCCAACATATTGTATCCTGACTGAGCTTGCATCTCCACCATCCCTTGTCCACATCTGTGTGGTGTAGGAGTTCTCACTGTGCCGTCTAAAATTAGCAGTGTGGTAAATTCTTTATGAATGTACTGGACCCTCAACAGGAACATGACAGGAAAGAAAAAATGAAGAAAAAAACCACCACATTTCCATTTTGCCCTTTCAACGTTTGCTTTTACCAGCTTTTCAATTTCTGTGGTTTTTTTGCCATCATCTCAACAAATACACTGGAAGAAGAGATGCTGCCTCTGAATAGGACATTTCTTGCTAAATCACTATTTATTATTTTTTATCATTATTTTCATTTTCTATATTTATAAACATTATTGTTTATAAACACATTATTATCAGTATACATTATGTGTAATATTTGTGTTATTACGTTTTATCTTTGAATTTTTTTATTAACCTTTTTTTATCTTCATAATTTTTATTCAGGTTTTTCAATGTACTTTTTATTTTCCATTTGCAGTTTGACACCATTTTACTAATCTATAATTACCTGACTCTACCCTCTTCTTTTCCATCATCACAATGTCCCCACCACTCCCTGTGAGCTTTAACATCCGGGTCATTAAAGTTATTATTGTGTGGCCATCAAGGTCAGTGACAGTCCATCAAGGTGGCTAAATAAATATCTGGCATAATGAGTGCGAATGAATGTTACTTGAAATATACACAGACTACCAAATATTCCATCCAAGCAATCTTTGGAATTGCACACAATAATCTGATGATGCCGGCTGTGATTTGATATCTTGTGCAGCTATACACTGAACCTTTAAAACCATTAACAATGGACCAGTTAATCACTTATGTTTGAAATCTTAACATATCAAAACTGTTTTCTGAATATGTTGCCTTTTTACAATTTCTTCTCCAACACATCAAAACACTTTATTATGAGGTAAAGTTAACCTTTTAGCTTGTTGCCAGTTTTCACAGACTCCTGAGAATGAGGGTTGCAAAGGTAGCTGTTGGTTTAAAAACTTGCCAAAGTAAACATACATTCTGCTAAGCAGACAGTGGAGTGGCTCTCTGAAATCCCGCCACTAAAGGAAAGTGACAATCTAAAAATGAATGCTAAACCAATCTATAGGAAATCATTTCTGTTGTGCAAGCTCTCAACTGGACTGCTCTGATGGCAATAGTTTCTAAAAAGATGAGAAACAAAATATAATATGAGAATAAAAGATCACAAGGTAGGTTTCCCAGAATGTAACTGGGTTGGAATGTTGATTATGCAAATTTACCTGAAATGATGCCAGCAATACAAGCTGCATATTACTTTAACTTCTACTGGAAACAGCAGTCAAAGTATTTATTGCATATGATGGACAGAGATACAAGAAAAAAAATCTACTGTTCAGAAAGGTAATACGTTTAACTTAGCTGCAATAAGTCTTTACAGTAGTGAGCAATGTTTCATTGCTGTAGACAGTTGGTGGAGCCTAATGGAAAAGAGGCTGCGCTGCAGGGGTATTATAGCCTTTCTGCATAACACACAACTTAACCCTCCTGCCCTGTATCTCTCAGTGTCTGTTTCCATCGTCACTCGCCCACCAAGGTCCACGTGCAGGCAGTCCTCACTCAACACCAGTCCAGTTGGCCTGTTTCCAGCTCAGAGGAAGCAGGGCAGGGAATCCATCCAAACACACAGCATACATTATACAGAGTCAGAATTTAATGCAGTTAGAAATTTAAGAACAGGCTGTTTATGTAACCTTTATCTGAATGCAATGTCATTCCAGATTGACAGTGTCCACTGCCATCTGACCATTTCTGGGCTTTTCATTTCCTCCCCTCTGTCATTTTCTATTATTCCTCTCTTTTAGGCTAAATCACAGTGACGGTTCCCTGCAACAACCCTCCCTCTCACAGTAACATCTGTCTTTTTTCCTTGCCACTGCTTACCATCCACTTATTCCATCTTTAATCCTCCTTCTGTTTCCTGTCTCTTACTAAATCCTCAGCTCTGGGCTGCTGTATTTCATTCTGAAAGTGGTTTCGCACAAGTAAACTTTTACTGTTGAGGGACTGATTTGCTGGATTGAGAACATAATTTGCCTACTTTTATGCATTTAAGATATCCAATCTAAATAAAAAGGAAAAAACTGATTAGTGTCTCTTTGCTTTTAAGACCACTGTGACATTATTGTTAATCTTACACTGGGGGTTTAGCCTATCAATCTGTAACACAATAGGTTTTTATAAAGGTACTGACGGAGCTTAATTTTAAATGCAACACACTCTACCTGATATGTTGTTTTTTTTCTCTTCTAGGTTCTACCATTTGCTTTTACAAAGCTTGTACTGATTTACTTGTCACCTGATTTTAGTCATGCCTACCAAATAGTCCCACTGTCACCATTATCAACTGTCAGCTCCCCTACAGCTACTATTAAAAAAAGTAATCTGCATGTACAAAGGGTAACATTTTTTTTTTTTCAAAAAGCAGAGTACAGGCACTTGTGCTACATCAAAAAGTCATATTTCAAACACACTACCATAAAACTCAGATGTATGCACATACACACTTTAGATATTTAGGTTAAAAAAAATGCCATAACCCCTGAAGCAAAGACAGTAGATGTTCCCCTATTTTAAGCCAAGAGGGTTTAAGGAACAGCTAGGCAACAAGACAGATACGAAGGATGGGGATAAAGGGAGATGCTGCTGCCACTTTGTATTCAGACCACTACTTCATCTCCTTCTTCCCGGCAGTGGGAAGTAGGTCAGTGGAAGAGAAGGAGGAAGAGGATGAGGACGGTGCAGCACTAAGCAGGTAATGGGCTGCTCCTGCTGATGTTTTACTTTTTATTGTGAGGAAAATGAAAAACTTTATTTCACTCATTAGCATCTGCCACATACACATGTTCTATTCTTGCATGAAAAAAAATAGTCCAAAATGAAGTCACTTTTTTCAGTCACTTTTCAAAACGTAACTCCTGGTGCCTCAAGTTTACACATACTGTGCATATTTGGATCTCACTAAAGAAAAACTCCATCACTCAATTAGTAATTTGTGAAATGACAGACACTTCAAAACTTTTATTCCCTTATGCCAACACCCTTCTTTAGCAATCACAAACCAACAGTGGTGGATTCTAAGAGCTTTTCCTTCTCTGATCATTATCTAAGTTAGAGAATAGAAGTATGAATGGGAGGAAAAACAAGCATCAACAATAAAACGTAGCAAGGAGAACGATAAAAAAAGAAAAGAACGACTGCATTTTTACGCACACTGACTAAAAGATCAGAGTTAAACTTGTGGTTCACACTTTTTTGCCACACAATTGTTTCTGGGTTCCACAAATGAGGACCATTCCTGCATGGTGCTGGGCCATGGAAGGAAGAAGAGGAAGAGGAGGAGGAATAGTCTGGCTTACATAAGCAGACAACACCAGGGATGGGGGAGCAGTGCCACGCTGGCACAAACATGGCCAAGATGCAAAAATGCAAAAATGTAAAGCAGAAGAACAGATAGGTTATACATGTTATCTGGCAACAATGGGAAGGAGACTTTATCACACCTAAATATATGACAATGTGGCCCATTTGGCTACATTTTCGGTAAAATAAATAGGAGAGCTGGAATAGTTTAACGCTATTAACGGGAATGCTATTTAGGAAAATGCGTCAAGTTTTAATGAGAAAATTTAAACAGGTCAAAATACAAAGTATCATCTGAAAATAAAAACATTAATCTTGAAAGCCTAAATCCAAACCATCTAGACTAAAGACAGACTTTAAATTTGTGCAAGTGGAACCATACTTGGGTGGAACACTAAATAAAAAGCTGCATCCTTTAATAATCCGCTAAAATTAAACAATTTTTCAAAAGTATCATTGTCCTAAATCTAGAGACCATTACTGTGCCTGAAAAAGTATTTTCTGGGGTAATATTGATTTGCCCCTCCCCGAGTCAATATTTTGTAGAACTGCATTTTGTTATGATTACAGCTGCAAGACTTTTCTAAGATTTTTCCAGATCTACATGTCTAAATCCCACATTTTTGACCATTTTTGCCAAGCAATGTTTAAATGTTACTACAGAACTGAACTCAGGTCTGGACTTTGACTGGGCCATTCCAACACATACATATGCTTTGAACTAAACAGTCTCTTTCAACAGCTGGTTCCCTTTCCCAGATTTGTGGAGTGCAGAACAGCTGTCCTGCAACCATATTGTTCCACCTGAGCTACGCATCGCTGCAGCTCCTCCAGAATTACTATGAGGCTTTTGGCTGCTTCTCTGATCAATCCTCTACTTGCGTGGCCTATATCAGAGTAAAGAGGGCAGAATACAAATCCATGCCACACTTTTCAGACTTTTCTGTAAAACGATAACCATCTATCTTTTTCCTTCCAACTCTCCTTTGTTTCACATAAATCCCAATAAAATATACTAAAGATTGTTGGTGTATTATAACAAAATATAAAAAAGGTTGAGGGGTAAGAATAGGTGAGCAAGTATTTGAGTGTAGTCCTAATGTGGCACTGCTGTGTGAAAGCTGCATGTGTCGTTTGACTTGAAAGTGAACTAGTCAGTCATTAATTCGACATGAAGCCGCCATTCAGCCATGCCTTTGAGCACTTTGGACCCTTGCCACTTTTTTGTCTGTTGCTGCCCCAGACTTGCCCCCTCCAACATGCTATCCTGCTCTCCATCCTACTTCCCAACTGTCTGTTCAAAGACTGATGGGACAACCCCACAATTAGCCCCCAACCCCAAATCAACTGGGACACTGAAAACACGTTCCCTTTTGGATCCCATCAGATCTGATGCCCACCCACAAGCCAACCTCAGAATTGGTTAGGGCATGTACACACTATACAACCTTGCCTGTTACCGCCAAGGTTAAATCAGTTACATTAGAGCAACATATGTGTAAGCACTCCATCAATCCACCACAACACAGATGCACATATGCAAACATACAAAATTATTGTCTGTTCCTTCTCACAAGACTAAAGTCATCTTGTTCATGCATAACTTCCTCAATTACAGGGATTTTAGCAACATGGGTGGGCAGATTAATGGAGAGAAATGACAACATGTGTTCTGAAACAACTGGCATGACTAATGACCAAATACACACACAGTCTAAATAATATTAACATATATATACAATAGAGACACAAAGCAATAAATCTCCAGAATATAATGTGCATTCCTGAGGTATGATTTCAACCATCTCTTGCACTGAAAACTCTCAATGGTTATCAGTGAGCTTCAGCCTAGACTTACAAATGACCCGAGCTGACAGTGGAAGAGGTGCCATTATTCCACGGTGCATTTGCTAGCGCTGCATTCCTGCGCTCACTGTGAAAGCACACATTCTACCAGGGATTTCATGTTCAAACGCCAGCTCTTTCATGAATCTGTACACAGCCTTCTCATGTGTAATTAGACAACAGGCCTGATGATTTGGTCTGAACCTTTCTGCAGAGGCCCGACAGGGTAGTTAACTGGCAAACCAGTCCATGTGCATTTAATCCAGAAGAGAGCTGTACCTTTTATTTAATTGACGCCATGACGAAGGGGATCTAGACAAACCATTAGAACTCAATTTGTTTGTATATAACTTCTGACAGCATTTTTTTTTATCAAACCGTGCTTATACTAGCATTTTACTTTTGCAAGTCTGCCATTCTTTTCAGTGGTGTGGACAAACACAATGTAATAAGAAAAAAGCCATCGATTTATTAAACATTTGAATTTGTCACATACACAAATTTATCATGAGATAAGCAAGACTGTCAGGACAGAATCAAAGATCCCTGTAGTGACCCTATAATACTTTCACTTCATACCAGCTTGACCTACACTGACAAGGATTCACTCAACTCGGCATGTTGGGTGCTTGAAACTGAATGCGCAACTCCTGGTGTTTGATTTATTGGGTCAAAAGTTGTCTGAGCTGTTGGGGGCATAAAATATTAGTCCTAGATGGTCAGCTGATCCTTAATTATGAAAAAACAAAACAAGACAGTGGATGTTACAGCAAAAGTAACATACCCCATCCTCACAGAAGAACAACGTGAATCCAAAACTCTTGTTCCCAAAACACATATGCTAATCAGCAGACCTTATCAAAAGCAACACACATACTTTAAAAACATGACTAGACTTAACGTTACACACAACCACCCTTATTTCCTCAGGTGTAGACCCATGTAACACATGCCTTTTAATACACCATCATAAATGGCAAGGTAGGGAACAGTCTGACAGCAGCTTTACACTTACACTCAACTGCTTTCCAAAGGATCTGGAGGTTGTTGATAAGGATGTCCGCTGCTCTTATGACTAAATACATCTTCCAAGGGAAAATAAAGAAAAAAAAAGAGTCCAGTATCAGAAACCCTCTATTTTCTTCACCCTCTTCTTTTCTTATTCCTATGAGCAGTGTTCCTTTCATTGCTTGCAGCTGAAAATCTGGTCAACTTGTGAACTTGGAGCGGCACCTTAGACGATGCCACCAGGGCATAGTAAGGGGCAAGACCGTCTGGGTCTGAGGCAAAACATGCTTCAGGAAACCTCCTGGTGGAATGCTCCTTCTGAAATAGTATGACCCTGTAGAGAGGGTTTCACATGATCCCATTTCTCTTCATCTACCAGGCTGATTCATATACCAAGGCTGAACAATAGATGGAGAAAAATGTTAAGGAGGTTTAGAGTTGAATCAAAACCAAAAGCTAGATTGTAGTGCCTGCACCTTATGTAAGAAAAAGCTGCCAAAGTTCCACTACCTAAGGCTATCAGCAATTATTATCAATTATTTTATTAGCATGAAGTTATCAGTATTGCCTAAATATTTTTCATAAAAGCTCTGAAGCAAATGCAGTATTACTAGATTATTGATGCATGGTCTTCTGTTTACAAATGGGAAATTTCATGTACTTGCCCCTCATTTGCACAGTTCTTAAAAGGGAACAATGGAAGGATTTGTCAAATCAAGAGCATCTAGACTGATAATGTGACAATCTTTTTTTCAGATGATCATCCCTGACTGAGGTTGACACTTTTTTACTTTTAGTGCACAGTTAAAAATTGCAAACCATTTAGGCAAAGACATTATAATTAATGTCATGGTAGTCAGTGGCATCTCAGAAGGTCTGCAATCCAGTAAGTAAAACCATCATGGTGTTTCAGTGTAATGCTTCAACAAAGCCTTTATGTGAGTGGACTGAATCTTCTGTATTGAGCCAAGTGTTTAAACTTCACAACAGGTGTCTAATGGAGTCAGTAGGATTAAATAAAGCTCTTTTACTGCCGACAAGTAAACCTGCAGACATAACAAAAAGCTGCTCCTGTTTTAAATATTAAATCAGTTCCCATTTACAGCCATATTGCAGCACTCCTGTCACATTTTTACAGTGGCTGCCTTACATTGCATCTACAACAAAACAATACAGGTAGGTGTGTTATTATGCTGATATTCCTTGATGGGAAACCAATACCACAGATTTGATTGAGAGATCACTACTGACACAAACCTTAGCACAACAAAATAAGCCCAACTATTTATTGCCATGTTTCTAGTCATCTTCATTGGACTTATGCGTTGTTTTTGTATTTACATATTGTATTACATGAGCTGCCAGTCCAAAATAAAGAAATAAAGAATCCCAGATATTCTACTCAAAAACTGGAGGTGTTAGAGCATCCCCCAGTTCAACATTCAATAAGGCTGCCAGGCCTGTGAAACCTAGTAACAGTTACAGGTATAAACTACTTTGTAACATTTATGTGGCAGTCTTTGAATAAATAAAATGACAAAACCTGGATAAACGTATGATGGGTGTTTATACAATCATTTCCAATCCACCGCAAAGCAGTTGTTTTTACTTTAACTAATTTTTTCCTGTTGCTGGGTAAAACTAAAGGGCCCAAACAGAAATAAGAAGCTACATTTTAAAAACGATATATTTTTATCAATGAACCTTATAGTGGTTGCAGCCAAACATGGATTGATTACTCATATGAAGGCATACCAAGGTTTAAAAAAAGTTATGGTTTGAAGACAGCCAACATTTTCCTACATACTGATCCTACAGGTTAAAGTCCTTTTAATAAAATTTCAGAGAAAGTGTCAGAGTGACCAGAGTTTTCTCCAGCTGTACACAGCTTACAGTAGAGCAGAGCGCTAGCACAAGTAAAATAAATTCAGCTTTTAAGAAATATTTCTTGGGCAGTCATGGGAGGGGGGACTAAAGCCATTCATCACTCTTTCAAAATAGCAGATTAAAAATGTAAGTTGGAAAGCTTTGAGTTGCATGTCAGTTCAGGAGCCCAAGCAGATTGCCTGATTAATTAATCAGCTAAAATCAGCTTTTATTCTTTTGCAACTCTATAAAGAGTGAAAGAACAAAAACATGTCATATTTAAAAAACTGATAATGGTTTCTTGTTTTATATTTGCTTAAGTAAATGTATTGAAATAAAAACAAAAAATAAACGTTGGAGAAACTATATATAACTTCAATATATTCAAATTTTAGCAGCAGAAAGAATAACTGTTGCTTCTCTATTTTAAATGAAAGGAAATACATCATGTAATTCATGTTCTCCAAAACTTACAATGCAAAATACACAGCAAGATTCGATAAATGTATTACCAACGTACTACAAAATTATTCACTCTCCTGTTAAAGTCAGATACAACATGACCTCATCTTCTTTCTTCATCAGTTCAGTGGCATGCAGTACTAGATTACAACCTCTACAGGGAAGTAATTTAAAATTACATACAGAGTATCTTCGGTGGTCTTATTGGCTGCAACATCACCAAAAACATATATATAAAAGCACAGTTGGCTTTAACAAGGCTGTGAGGCAAGGTAACCCAGCTACCCCATTAAACGGGAAATGCCTCAGCTAAACCCACTGGAAAAAGAGTGACGGAGACTTCTTCCAATCCTCCAGGGGTGTCATTAAGAGCTATTTCATTTAGTTTGATTTATTAAAAATGTAATTTCCTGCTGGAAGGAACATTCATTATTGGGGCAGACCACATGAAACAGCAGACAGTGGAGTTGTTACAATGATGCTGTCGGTTTTGATGCCTTAACCAAAACAAATGTTGAAACAGCAGCAGCCCTGCCATTCTCAGTGTGCTGTTTGTGGCAAATATTCTAAACATGCTGGATGCCTTGACCCAAGCCAAGAACCAGACGCTGAATCTTTGCAAACGCAGAGAACTTGGGAGTAGCTATTGAGTATTCAACCTTTCATTTGCTTTTCTGAAAAGAGTTTTTTTGCTCTGCCATAAGAAAAATCTTTATTTTTAGGCCTGACTACTAGCTGCTATATCTTAAAGGTGATTTCCAAAATAAGAAGAAGCGTGTAAGCCAAATGCTGCATGGGACTCTAGCAACACTGATGTTAAACTTGGTTTGGGTGAAGGTCAAACACTGCTGACCCAGTTCTCCACTGGGCATCGGGTGGATCTCTGCCCATCAAACTGACTGGAGCACTTGCTATTAATATTGGTAAGGAGAGGAAAGTGGACCACACCACATTCCAAAGGCTCCCCAACATTCCCACATATTAACAGGGTTCGGATTGAAATCCGGTACTTGGCATCCATATCCCTCGGAGCCCAATGTGCTATCCTGCCATGTCAAATTGCTTTCTTATTTCATCAGGGAGGAACTTACCAGAGTCATGAGGGCCACTTAAAGACATGTTATTATGTTTGGGGAAAAAACTTGGCAGTGATACAGCCTCTGAGCTAGTTACCATGACTCTCAGGAGAGAAAGGATGCCGTACTTCCCAGGGACTCCATGTCCTTCCAACACACCAGGGCCTTTTCATTTTGAAAGAATTGCAGTGAACTCATCCAAAATACACGGATGTTTCTAACTTAAAAAAAAGAAAAAAAAATCTGCTTTTAAATTAGCAGAGGAAACAAAAAAACAGGACTATTTGCAAGTTTGATATCATCCACCTTCTTTCGTCCACTCGGCAGGTCCCTGTGGATTCACTAACTTGCCATTGTTTGACTTCTTATTCTTTGCACCAAGGTCCGAATAGCAACCAATCTTGCCTGGGTGAAAGGTCAACAGCTGCAGGATCGAGGACAGAAGGCTTCTGGTTAATGTCTGGAATGCTTCTCTGGGACACTTATAGCTTATAGCAAAAATGGACGGACCCCCAAAGTGAGCAGTACGTTTTCCTAAATAGCCTCCAGTAATACTGTACTGAATTGTGGCACTGTAAAAGGATATTCACACACATCATGAGCTGCAGAAAGTGTGTCACTGGCACACATACAATAGCGTCATTTGCACTGAAGTGTGTGAACTTAAGGGAGGGAAAGAAATATGCAACCTTTCTTGGGGAGACTTAGAGTTTTGCTAGTCAATCATTCTAACTGCTCCATCACAAACACAACATAAAGATGATCCCAAATGTCAGATTAAAGCAGCTTTACCAACGTCATCCTGTCGTCTCGATCATCAAGTACATGATGTCAGTTGGTTGCAGGCGCTTAATGTATGTCCCTCATTCTCCCTCTAATCCTGACAGATCAGCTCATCTATCCGTACTGGACGATGAATTATGAAAAAGCCTAATGAGTGCTGACAGTGCAGAGACTGCACTGATTTTGTTGATATCTATCTAGAAACACTAAATGTTGCAAGGTCCCAACGCTTGAGGACTGTGATTTAAGACCGCTGGCCTAAAACAAAAAAGATATTTATTTGTGAAAGCTACCTGAGAATCTTGACAAATACAAAAAACTACTGTTTGTTGTTTTAATGTATAGAAATGAGAAGGAATAGAACAGAAACTGTATGGACCAGTTAACAGTTTTTAAAAATGATGATTTCAAAACCTGTAAAGGTTTTGGTCATGCTGTTTCAATGGCATAATCTTCTTTTAATGAGAAGCCAGAGAAGGTGCTGGAATAATTTGAGTTTTGTCCAACTAACACAAAGCTACCTAAACCCCATCTGTTGCTATGCATTGTCGCTCAGATGGCTCAAAGAAGGCTATGATGCTTTTCTCTTACTAACCGAAAAGACAAATTGTTTCGTTTAGTCATAATGTGGAAACAAAAGAAACGTCACCCATTCTTATTAATTAAGCAAACTACAGTTAGCAAAGAATAAGCAACATCTTTGATAAGTAGCTGAATGCAGAATTGCAACCCAACCAGATAGCCTGACTAATTATCCAGCACATATCAGCTGGTTATGTCCCTTGTGTTACGCTACAAGAACAACAAGGGAAAATAGTCTATTCTGTGCAAAACAATGTTTTTAAATTACTACCAAATTAAGTGTATTCTATATTTTGCTAAAGCCTATATATAAAAAATAAAAATATTATAACTGTGTTAATTAAG
Organism: Girardinichthys multiradiatus; assembly: GCF_021462225.1. Classification (NCBI taxonomy): domain Eukaryota; kingdom Metazoa; phylum Chordata; class Actinopteri; order Cyprinodontiformes; family Goodeidae; genus Girardinichthys; species Girardinichthys multiradiatus. The sequence goes on along the minus strand of NC_061811.1, from coordinate 19,887,782 downwards.
CAGAAATACAACAGAAATAATTGTGTCTTCTGTTTTAAATAGAAGGCAAATAGATCATATTACATTTTGTTTTAAGTCTTTGTTTTAAAACCATGATGCCGTGAAACTGTCGTACTTTTATTAAAGGTTATAATATATATTGTGAGAAACTCATGCGGAATCATGCCTTGTACAGAGAATGATGCCAATATCTTCAGTCCTTTCAGGATATGTGGAATGTGTGGCTGTCAGGCTGAATACTGAGCTGACAGCCAGCACCAAAGGCTTTGGCAACGTGATTGATGTGCAATGAGCTATAGTCTGATGCCTGAAATAGGTTTTCTCCATCACATGACACATCTCATTCTCCTTTGGTTTTTGACATGCTGAGCGATTCTCAGATTTTTACGAATTAAATACAATACAACTTAGGAATTCCTCCTATTCTATTCTAACTCCTTATAACAAGATTAACACTGAAAGAAAAAAAAAAGAGCAGAGTGCCGTACATTTGCAAAATTCTGAGAAAATTACTTTTCATGGAACAAAACATCTGGGAAGTAAAGCTAAAAATAAACCCCAATGTATCACCAGTCTGCACTAGTAGATTTGGGGGTCCAACAGGAAGTGCTGTCAACGCAGCTGAATAAAGAGCCCAAACATTAAGAGCCACACACATTTCACATCCCTGCCGTTACTGCTGCTCATGACCTACAAAACATGTCCACAAGTTACAACATAAAATGTAGAATGTTTATCATGAAGAAACAGAAGCTCTTTGTTGCCCTGCTGCTACGATTCTGCAGAACCTTTAGCTGTTTATTTTATAAGCAACAGCAGAGTGGTTTTCCCTGGTGGGACTGAGCAGAAGGATACAATGCATGGACAGACAGACTGTATTGAACATCTGTGGGTTTCTATGTAATCTCCTACAGACTGAACAAAACTTTCCCCCATAGTCAGGGAACGTTGTAGGCATCAAAAATCTGATAAATTCTACTTACCCAGTTCAGAGAGGCTGCACTAAGAGATGAATATTCCTTCTTTCCCTTTACTACGACACAAAAGAAATAACCACTCCACAAAAGAACTTTACAAAAGAAATTCAAAGCACCCCCTGCATCTTCTGGGCTTAGATAACTTCTTCCAGATCCCCTGTCTTTTTTTTTTTCTCTAAAGGGGCCAATGTGTTTTGTCCACTTACGATCTGAGCTTCATAGTCGAGCCGTAGATTTCAGCTGACTGAGCTCGAAGCGGAGCTGTTGACACTGTCCCCTCTAACTCTCCCCCACCCTCTCCCTCTTTTGATCGCTCTTCCCTCCTACCCTCCCTTTCTGGATTCCAGCCCTAGCATATGACAGCATCCATGTGGGCTTCAGTTACAAGGTGATAGATTTTCTGTGGTAATAGCTGCATTGATGTACAGTATAGATATGTTATGTGAGGCCAAGGGAGAAGGTAAAATGAGAGGAAGTGACCCTCGGTGGCTTGCGTTTCCCACAGTGTGTGCAACCCTAACTCCACCCGAAGCATTCCTTTACTGAGAGAAAAGAACAGATCAAGGCATATCAAGAGCTGCCCAAGGGGAGGCCACCTTCCTGTTGCGGGAGTCTCATTGTTAGCAAACACACTGGCACGAAAACATAAACATGGCTTTATTCATTAGTATTTACCACCGTGACACAACCAGGAAAAGTATTTTCCTGAGATCCAATCGGTGCTCTTTGAGAAGGTGAGATGGCATGATAGATAATAAAACAACTCAGCTGGCTTTGTCAAGTTCACAGCATTAGCTCAGCCTAATGTCATGCATGGAATTGCAGGGGGGAGGGTCATGTCATAGCTACATCTGAGAAGCAGAGGTCATGCTTGGATAAAGGTCAGTGGCTGCAAAGATCAGCGCCAGAAACTCCCAACAGCAACAGTCAGGATGAACACCATTCTGCCATCCCTAAAACCCCAGGGCCATCAATCTTTAAAAGTAAAAATGTAACCAGGACTAGAAAATACTGCATGGCATGCAGCATTGGGTTGAAGCAGGGGCCTCACAAATTAGATTCATCTATTGACTCTACATTCAGATACAGCGCCAATAAGAGGCATTAGCTCCCTTACATATGTCTTTTGCTTTGGTTTTTTTCCCAATGAAATGTTCCAGATCATCAAATAAATTTCAAAATCAGACAAAGATAACCTAAGTAAATACAAATGATGACATCCCCGAGTAAGAAAAAAAACCAGCTAAATTGTCTGTGTAATGATGAGTGTAAAGAGGAATGTTTTGGAAGGTGCATGGTTTCTGAAACACAGTTTCAGAAAAACGACATCATATCTAGCGTTAAAGAAGCCCTTGGGAGTGTGATGATCTGGATCTTGGATGATGTCTATGGGAAGAAAGTTGTGCTATCAGAAACTGAATTTGAATTGCTCTGACTGAGTTTGTATTTGTGTAATTTGAAATTAAATGCATTGGTTTGAAAATGAATTTCATTAACTGAAACTGAATTTGATGGTTTGAATCTGAATAAATTTGCTTTTAAAATGTATTTTGTTGTATTAAAAATTCAGTTGACTACTTTCACTTTCATGTCTGTAATTCAATTTCAGTTCCAAAATTCAGTTTTTTGTGTCACACTTCCGGGTCCTTGAGGATGGCCACAGATTAATCAAACATAGATTAATCGATTTACGTTTCACATCAGGTTAAACTTCCTTTACGGCATGTTGAGCTGGAGCAGTGCAGCATACATGAGCTTGGCGGATGTCAATCACCAAGTCAAATAAACATCTATAAGAAGCGTCATGTAAACACATGGTGGTCAAACAGCAATACTTATGCTACCTGTAGCTATTAGCTAAACATGAAAGATTAGCCTAGTTTGCCGCCGGTGTTACGTCGGTCTGCGCTTCTCTTGCCCTTACCTCAGAGTAACTTCTGTTGCCTAGCAACCGTGTTAGCGTGCAGAGCTGTGAAGCCGAACAAATGGAGCCCGGAGGTTAATAACGCTGTCTCTACTGTAAATGACTACACAGTTTTTATTTACCCTTTTACATATTGCTGATGGCTTATAATGCTGTGTTGTTTTAAAATGTTATTGTTTTATGATCTTGTTCATTATTCAGCCACTTAAAATGTTGAAAACATGTTTTGTGTTCATAGATATAAAAATCTAACACTAGATAAAATACAGTGATGACAAATACCATTTGTTTAATTTATTTGTAAAGATTTCAACAACTTAAACACTAACATATTAACTTTAGGAACAATGTTTAAATCAGTTTATTTGCAGAGCATAATAATAATTATAATAAATAAACCAAACATTAATATTAGATTTCATCTGACTGAATTATATCTGTTTAACTTCCACCCATTGGGGAAACCCAGCGGGATTTTGAAAACAATGTGCCGGCAGTCAGCTGTTCTCTCGGGGTTTAGCTCACCTCAACCACCCGGTCAACTGACAGCTGGCGAGGCGAGTCGGCTGCTGGGTCATCGGCGTATTTGTGCAATTAAGCGATATCTTGATAAACTGATCAGATATTTTAGGTTTACACAACTACATTCTCGTCTAAAAACATTGTAAAAGTTCAGTTGTTTCACAGAATGCGCAATATATCCAATTTTGTTCACATCTTTTCTCTCTCCTCCGGCATTTGCTACTTCCGTTTGAACAATCTACTTCGACCCGCAATGAATCATGGGATAGGGTGGGACACGGAGGATACACTGGACCCATCCTTCACACCTGGGAAAAAGAAGGACGCATTTGTTGGAACCTTAGAGATTGTACAGCATTCGTCGCCTCATCCAGGACGTTATCGGCCTACAAATGCATCCTTCAAAGGATGTAGCCCCTGAATTTGGACACAGCAATAGAGAATGACATCCGTGAATCAGTAAATCTGTGTTTGATTAATCTGTGGATTCAAGAACCCGGATGTGTGACACAAAAAAACTGAATTTTGGAACTGAAACTGAATTTCAGACCTGAAAGTGAAAGTAATCAAACTGAATTTTCAATACAAAGCAAAACAATTTTCAAAGCAAACAAATTCAGTTTTAAACCATTATATTCAGTCTCAGTTTAGTGAAATTCATTTTCAAACCAATGCATTTAAATTCAAATTACACAAATACAGATTCAGTCTGAGCAATTAAAATTCAGTTTCATCAAATAGATTTCCACTCTATATCTGAAAATCTTGAAGGAAATTGTCTAGTCTTAGTGTGTGACTTTTGACGCAAGGACCCTTTGGTTATGCAGCAGGGCAATAACCCAAAGCACACCAGCAAGTCCGGTCTTAAATGGTTAAAAAACTTAAGGTAGTGAAATGGCCTAGTCAAAGTCCACACATCCTTTAAATCTAATTCAGATTATGGTTGACTTTAAACAACCTGTTTATGTTAGCAAATGTGGCTGAAATACAACAATTCTGAAAATAACAACAAAAATCTCCACAACAAATACAAGGCGGACTACCAGTTATCTCTGATGCTAATGGCAGTTTTCTCCACAAAGGGTGGCACAACCAGATATTAGGTTTATGGGCCAATTAATTTTCACATAAAGCCAGGATGCTTGGATAGCGCTATTCCCTTAATCAATGTAATAATTTGAAAAGTGCAGTTTTTGTATTTCTGTCCTTTGGTTTTATTTGTCTGGAGTTAAAATTTGTTCGATGATCCAAAACATGTAGGTGAGATGCAAAACAGAAAGTGAAGAAATCTGTAAGGAAGTTCAATTCCTTTCTAACCCCAACAAGGTAATAACAGAAAAAACAAAAAACAGTCCAGTTAAAGCAAACTGCATTTGAAAGTCACAGAATAGGGCACATGCTTTTTTGCAAGTCAAATGATTATCATTTCGTCCTATTTTGTTTTATTTTAGTAAAAAAAAGATCACCTGCTCTCTACACTGCCTAATCCTTTCAGAGCTGAATGCATTTACATTTTTTTTTTACAAACATGCTTAAAAGGAAATGCACATTAATTAGATTAAATCCTCAAACGCGATTAGAGACAGATAATTGTGGCTTAATGACTGTATGCGGAAGTATACAGCACACAACTATTCAACTTGTCTTTCCGTATTACATTTTACATTTTGTAAAGAAAATGCAGTGATTGATAATTATACGCAAAGGACAATAGGCGACGTCAGAGCATGTGACTGAGAAAGAGCAGTCAGTGTTACATCTTTCTGCAAGTAAACAGGATTAGGGTAGAGTAACCTATAAAAGATTATTTTGAAGAAAATACATTTGTAAATGTATATGGATTTGCCAAGTGATTAGTTAGTAAAATACTAATATATTTTAAGTCTCTAGATACTTTTATTAACATTTATTAGGACATATAGGATAACTAACATCAGTCTTCTGCACAGTAAACACAATCTCAATTTAAACATGACATTTCCAAAAGCTAGACAATTCTTACTCCAGCGCGTCCAATGACATAGAACTGGACACTTCAAAAGGGTAATGATGAGCTATTATACTTTCAGCTTCCTTTTATTTTTATCAACTTCCACATCGAAGAGCGGTATGCTAACAGGTTAGTATGATGCATTTGTTGATAGAAAAAAGGATGGAATTTTTAGTTTCCAACGAGCTAAAACCAATAAGGGTAGTCAAGTGTAGAAATTGTCCAATTCCAGACACCAGCCGCTTTGTCAGTGCATCTATACTGATACCTTTGCATATCCAACGCTAAACAGCAAATATATACTTGGATGGTGCTATATAATGGCCTAAGAATATATCACTATAATAAGGGAATAACAGCAACTATCAATTCTTATTGACACAGAAAGGCGTCCTCACACAAAGTGAAGCCATTTATTTGCAAAAGGAATGGGAAAAGAGAAATGATTATAATGCCATTTTCCATTTTTCTCAGGGGACAGAAGACAGATGACATCACGTCGCAGGCAGTAATGCCTTGGTGCATTCCTGAGCTAGCCCTTGGGACGTATCCATTAACCCAGCTAGGAGACAAAGTAGGTTTATCTCTAAGACATCCACTTCCGCTCCGGTCTTTTTCCTTTCTCTTTTACAGCAGTATCACTTCCACTTTCTCTTCAGGGTGACCTCACAATCCCCACAGCACTGGAGGAAAGCCCTAGGAAGGCCCCCAGGAGCAAGCTAAGCCCTACCTCCTGCTCCAGTCTGGCTAAGTGCACTTCAACTACTCCTGTATCATCCATCATAGTGTGGTAATTCAAGCAAATGGATCCAGTTTGACATGCTTGAAATAAGCATCATACCCCCAACCAACTAAACTATAAGGCCATCTGCTCTTTTATTTTTTGAGGGCATGCTTGATTTTATTTTTCCTACTCATCTGCTTTTCCATATTGTCACTTGAATTCAAGTAGAGCCAAACACAATATGACTTCACCTTTGGTGAACTTTCACTTGTCATTCTTTACAATACAACCAAAGCCAAGAGTTTATCTGTCCACAGTGAATCATTGTCAAAGACTAATGTCATCACTGATAATCCAGTTGCAAGGCATTCTTCAGTAAGATGAGCATGTGTGCAACGAATTGACACAAAGCTTTCAAATGTCTGCCAGTCACCGAAGTTCTGCATGACAGTCATTCAAGAACAGGTTTCCCACTAAAAGGTTGGCACACCCTATTACTTCACTTGATGCATGCAGCAGCATTGTAGCAATCAAACTTGATAGTCTGCAAAGAAACAGCTGTTTAGCTCCAGAGATGTTGGCATTTCTTCAAGCTACTCATTGAAGAGAAGATTCAAGTCCTCCTTAAAGCCAACGGCTGCAGGAGCCAACATGGCAAGCAGTCATGTTTCACAACATACCGTTCCTAACGGTATTATTTAGGGTTTCTCTGGACCAGACAGCTCTCATTTAAGTTTGTTTTGTTTAAGCCAGGAATTCCTCATGGCAGCACTTTGCACACAAGCAATTCTTTCACGCCCGCGCAGAGTAAATTGCCACTGAGAAAAGTACCGCTGCTGTCACAAAGCCTGAACTCTTGACAATGTAAAAGTGAAGGAACATCCTGTGTACATGGTCAAATTGTATGTTAGCTACAAATCACAACTGCTAGGAGCTCTATACCATCCATCTTTTTTAAAGTAATCATAGCAAGGCAGCAAATTGTACTTAGAGCAGACTGTACTTCTTGAGGAAGCTTAGGTCCTTTTGTGCTTGCAGCAAGATGCTGCATGTCTTCTATAAGTCTGTTGTGGAAAGTGTGATTTCTTCTGCCATCATCTGCTGGGGTAGCAGCATCAGAGCCAGGGACTTAAAAAAGCTCAACAAGCTGATAAAAAAGGCTGGCTCTGTTCTGGGGACTCCTCTGGAACCTCTGGAGATCATTGTAGAAAGAAGGATTCTTCATAAAATGAAGAACATTATGGAGAACTCTGAGCATCCTCTTCATGAGACTGTCCTACAACAACAAAGTGTCTTCAGTCAGAGGCTTCTTCACATCTGTTGTAAGATGGACCGCTACAGGAGATCCTTCCTGCCCACAGCCATCAGCATCTACAACGGATATTTGAAGAAACCTTCATAATGAGCTACAACATTTAATTTCCCTTTGGGGTTAATAAAGTATTTTTTGAATTGAATTGAAATAATAAATACAAATTTAAACTGTATCTTTGTGGTGAATCATTAAACTCTCCAGGTAGTTAGGTAGCATTTAACCTCAACCCCAGGATAACTCGTAATAAGCAAATTCTTTTTATTTTTTGCTGGAAGCTATGGGCATTCGAATGGCTCTTTTCTCAGAGAGGCAGACTAGGCCAGGTCAAAGGTCATCCAACCGCCAGCTCCCATAGTACGTCTTGTGTCTGCGTGGATGAGTGCCAACTAAACGCTGTTATGTTTGGACAATGGTTTGACTTTCCCCTGCCTGAGTCATGACAGCTCCATCATGTTAACCGATGATGTAATACTTTCATCTCTGGATATGAAGGGCATCAGTATTAGTCTTTGATTGACTGTGCAATGATTTCATTCAGTCTAGCAGAGATAATAAAAAGGCTATATTAAGATTTCTGGTTTTCCCCTTTTTAATATTCTATATCAGTTTTTTAGCAGGCACAAAGTGCAATTGCTCTGCCACAAAAAGAACAGCAGCTGAACTGTCTACAATGCGTTGTCGGTAAATAAAATAAATCTGTTGTTGTGGGAAATGTAAAAGGAGTTCAAATCTAACAATCTTAGTACAGTTTGCAGTGTTTTCAAGCTTTCTTTTGGTAAATGGAAAGATATTTTCCTAAAATATGATTTCATGGTTCAATTCTTATGTGGATCTGGAAAATACCTTTCCAAATCCAAACTTTTCCAGACTTCCACAGACTGCATATGGAACCCTGTTAACAGACTTCATTTTTGGTTGATTTTGGTTTAATTTTGTAGCAAATCAGAACAATTTAGCATTTTAAGAAAGTCCTTAAATGAGATAGGAGCTATAACAGGGATATTAGATACAGTACATTAAAGACGTTAAGCAATGAGCAATAAAGTATAACAATGTGAACATTCAAGCTTGTAAGCCATGTGCTGGAGTCTACACATGCAATGGTGAACTTTCTATTGTAGAATGGAACCTTTAAAATTGAATGAAGCACAGTTTCTTCATAATGGCCAACACCTTTAGGATTTAGAAATATGAGATGTTAGCTACAAAGGGTCCACATGAAAACCATACCTCCTGTGCAATGACTCATATTTCATAGCTCCCCTTTGGCCACTATGAACCCAGGTGTGTTCATTTTAAAGAGAAGAACACTGACTGACAAAAAAAAAAGTAGACTTTGCTCTTTTTCCAGATGCCTTTATTCAAGAGAAAGCTTTATATATTTCAGTTGCTATTAAATTGACAGCATGGGGTCTTGCATATATAAGGGAACCAAATTCAGCTGTTCAACTGACATTGTAATTTATTATATTTTCTTTTACAACCATCCAAATCCCGACTTCAGTCTGAACCCAAAAGTTAAATGTTCCTCAGTCTTTCCAAGTTCAATAACGGCTCTTCTTAGATCCGATCCAAAGCTTCATAAATCAAGGCCTCTGTATCTGTCGAGGGCTGATCACAGGTTAATGTGTGGTGAAGAATGTCTGGGAAGTGCGACAAAAATGTTTTGATCTGTTTTAAACACTGGGTATGAAATGTCTGCCCCCTGCTCCGTGGGAAACCAACACACTGGGTCAAGACTGTCGCAGATTCACAATGAATAGATCTGTGGGTCGTGCCCTGTGAACAGGTGTGTCTGCATTCATGAACCTTCTTTCCTGGCCCCTGTGCTCTAGTTATTGGTGTGAAGCTTTCAAAAGTGCAGTAACTACAGTGGCGGTCTGAACAACCAAGGTCACTTCCCTCAAGATTCCAGCAACAGCAGCACAATTAGTGATTTAAAAAACAAAAAGTTAGTTAGTAACTAATGGAATTTAGCTAGCAGAATCTGGGCTAAGTTTTTGTAGCATTACTTAAAATGCTTGTTATTTTGTGAGATTTACAAAATACTGCAACATGTGGTTCTGCACTTAAATATTTAGTCATGTTTATGTTGCCCTTTCTTTGTGTATATACAGATTTTCATACGGAAGGTATCGGACTAACATCTTTAAGCCGTAAACTGTTCTTTTTATTAAGATGGTGTTTATCTATCAGCTAAACTGTGCAAGAACAAGTAGGGCAGAATAGCAATCTAAATTGTCTGTAATTATATGTCTGTATTTTGTTTAGCACCTCTGCTTTTAATAGTGACATGAATAGGAGTGAAGTTAATTAGCACTCCTAATTTTACTTCTTCATTAGTCTAATTGCCTAAGCCATGATTGATAGCTTGTGCAAAAATGTGCAAAAACAAAATGAACCATTTTCAAAATGTTGTTACTGCAAAAGCAACAGTTGCACAAACATTTAGACCACAGTTTTAGCCTTCAAACCTTCTGGTGCTGAGTGACCAACAGGTCCAATGAAATCTTTAGAAAACTTGTGAAAATAAGCATAAAGTTCCCTTTTATTATGCCTTTCTTTTTATGTGTTGCAATGCAAGGCATGAAATATGGGTGTTGCACTTTGCTGGAGTGAATCTTATGAGCTCTCTGGGGATGTCAGAAGAATAACAAACACTTCCTGTTTATCTCTGCACTTGGTTGGAACAGTTTGTTCTGATCTACTGCTCCTTCCAACACAGATTCAGTATTTATTACTTCTGGGCGTAATAGAAAGCATGACAATTTGCAATCTTGGAAATGGTGCAAAGAGCAAATTTAAGAATTGATCATGGAATACCAAATATCTGGTGCCTAACACATTAACAGATTATCGTAGCAAATGAAAGACATGCAATTAAATGTAAGGATCTGTTTATAAAAACATCTGACCACGTTATCAGTTGGCCTTTGACTTAACAACATCACTCAAACACAGTGAGCCCATCTGTCCAGCTGTATTGTATATGGAGGGAGAGGTCAGACCTCATAAATGTTAACTTTAGCTGAGAGGCTCCCTGAACATTATCCTCCAGCTCATTGTCAACACATCCTCCAGCGGTTAAGAGGAACATATAAGGGGTCTGTGAGATGCCTTAAGTTTCAGGGCCGGGTCAGAACTAGCCCAGTTTAAGCTGATAAGCAAAAGTCAACCCTGCCTGCAGGAAGCTATCAGACCTGTATGTACACAGATGGAGCGAGGGCTGATTACACACAACTTGAACTGATAAGATTCCCAATCTTAATTAGTCACTCCATTCTTTTCTACTTGTGCCACAGAATATGGATGAATATCCCCTCTGCAGATCTTCCCAGCCTTCATAACTGCTACTGAGCCATACAGCAACAGCAAGTAGGCAGGTTTCAGGCAGTTTGTCATGTTAGAATGATAAAATGTTGATTTTCAGCCAGTATACAGGTAATGAAAGTAAAGAAATTGATTATGGGTTTAATACCTATTCAGTCAAAGTAGGTTTCTGTTACAAAACTTGTTTTCTAGTCAGTTTTTTTCCATTTGCTTAGTCACACCTAGACCCTACCATCTAGCCTCAAACTATAGTGCTTTAAAGCATATCCATACCTCCTGAACGTTCTCATTTTGTCAGGTTACAACCACAAACTTGAAGGTACTTTATTGTGACTTATTGTGATAGACAGACATAATGGGGTTCTTGTCATGTTGGAACCTAGACCCTAGTCTCAAGCCTGTTGCAACAGAGTCTTCTAGCTCCTCCATCTTCCTATCATTTTGGCCAGCTTTGCTGTCCCCACTTGATGAAGGCATCCCCACCAGCACAATGCTGCCTCCACGTTTCACTGTAGGAATGGTGTGCCCATGATGATGTGCAGTGTTATTTTGTTTTTCATGTAGGCCAAAAAGTTAGATGTTGGTGTCAGCTGAGAAGAGGCATCTTCTTCCAGGCATCTGCTGTGTCCTCTACATGGGGTGTGGCTGATTTCTACTAGCTTTGTTTAAACACTTGCTTTCTTCTCCCCACTTTTCCATAAAGGCCAGATTTGTGAAGTGCACGACTAATAGTTGTCCTGTCAACACTTGTCAACAGATTCTTCCACCTGAGCTGTGGGTCATTGCAGCTCCTCCAAAGTTACCATGTTTTTTTTATTTTATTTAAAAAGAATTTTATTTTATTTAAAATTGTATTTTTTCTGAAGACTTTAGATTATACCCCATTTCTCCTGTCTTAGTTCTGAATCTGTTTTTGTCCACTTGACTTCTATAAAATATGACAATATGACCTCTGATCACACTAAAATAAATTATGAGCAGCCTCCTTTGTAGATAATTTTGGACTCACATAACCTCAAACTATTAATAGATTATAGAAATTTTCTTTAAATCATTGGTTGCAGAAGCAAGTAGCAAATATAGCATGGGAGTATGAACAGTCTGGTGGTTAGCGTCTCCTTTTGGACCCGCTATTTTTGGTAGGAAACCTAAAATATAAACTCTACAAAATGGCCAAGAGGTAACATGACTGCCACCTGAAATTACGACAAAACTCTTAAAAGTAAGTCTTAATATAAATGTAGAAATTACTGTAAGCCTATAGGTACGTGTATTTATGTCTACTGGAATGACTAAATAAACAGATGGAAGTGTGGGAGCGCATATTCAGTCTACCTCTTCTTACTGTTGTGTGCTTAGGAGAGACAATGTAAATATATTCTGTATCACTCCATGCTGTGTGGAGAGTTGTTAGAGAGCAGAGGTGGAAGGGGACGTGTTGCTCAGGGATCCATCGAGCAGCACTCACCCACCCGAGAGGTAAATGATTGCGTTGATTAAAGCCAGCTGAGCTCCAAGTGGGCTCCTTAGGCTGGAAACTAGTGGCACGTGGCCTGGAAATCCATCTGCTTTCTCAATGACACACACAAACATGCCCATACAACATGTTGGATCATTTTGTGCTGCTAAAAATTTATAAAAAACATCCAAACACCCACAATGCTTGTGAAATCAAGCTAACAAACAAGTCTCTCCATCTTAAGAATGAAGGCTAAATTAAGCAAAGTTGGTGCAATTGAAATCAAATCATTGTGGCACAACAAACACATCCACAAATCAAGATTTTCCTCTGACTGCCTGCAGATCCACACTGAAAAATAAAAAAAACAAGAAGACCAAACTCAGACAGTGATGCTGTCTAAAAATGTGCAGGCCTTTAATCATCTGAACAACAACAGATTGCTAGCACAGCAAGAGCAGCATGACAAGAGGTTAAGTAAAAAACAAAACACATGATCTGACTGGTGCACGCATATTTATCTCAAAAATATTTTTAAGCATGTGAGAAACTGGAAGATTTTGCCAAATGTGTGTGAAAGCTGGCAGGCCTTGTGTTTCTGTTAATTTCACACCTTAAAATGTGACCATACTTATATGCAGAAGGGCTCTGTGGTAACGCTAGCCCTATCATTTATAGGACAGCCAAACTATGTTGTCTACACCAATCCCCTTAGCAGACCATCAACAACCATTTAACAGAATTACATTTCCCTTGTCTGGATCATTTCAATGAAGTTACATCTTCCTTCAGATTGTATTAGGTCAAACAAACTAGACAAATGGGCAGATAGGCATTCGTCCATCTCCAAAAAAGTGTTGCATCCAGCCTCAATGAAGTCCAACTAAAGGATTTACTCAGTCTCATCACAGAGTATAAATGTAAAAATGTACTGAAGATGTTTCCATGTCCAGTGTCTGGGCAAGAACAGGTTACAAGCAAAGAAAGTTTCTAACAATATAAGCAGCCATCTCATTTTTTTGAAACCCCAACAGGATGACAACCTGCTCAAAAACCTTGACCCCTGTACTTCAAATCCGAGTTACTCACATCTGCTCTGGCAGCGACCTGTCAACACACATTGTTTCAATTACATGCCGTTTAAGCTAAATGGTCAGGTTCTAACGCTGCGTCCCAGTGGAAACTCCAACAAAAATGTGGGTCAGCAGTTTTTTTCCTCCCGCTGCGCTTCCTCTCTCTGCATCTTGGTTTCCTTGCCCAAAACAATGAGTCTGACTTTTCTCTTTTCCTCCCACAACAGCAAGACTGTAGTGGGAACAGAGCTACATCTCCACTTTTTACAGTTCTTGGATAGAATATAACGAAAACAAAGTCAGGATGGTAAGAATGTGTTTTTCATTATAATATGTGAATTTTTGAATTAAATAAACCCAAGAATGATGGATTATGTGAAATATTCCAGTGTTTCAACAGTATGAGCACTTCTTATTTCAACTCTGTCTCAACAAACTTCTTTTATCCTTTCCCAAACAGTATGAGCGGTTGAGACCTCAAAGACTTCATATGTTAGCCTTGTAAAAAAGGGGTAAAATCAAAGCAAATAGATGAACAAGCCCCAGATTGCTGATGTGGTTTCTGTACTATCCAATACGGAGAGAGGGATAAAGAATGCACAAAAGTTCCTGCACTGCGTTCGCCAGAAGTCGGTCGATTTGTGTACTGAGGCAATCGCTAAGGCAACCAGGCAGCAAATCGGGGCACTGCTAAAGAGCAGTAGTGATGTGAGGAAGGGAAGGACTAAAAGAAAGGGGCTGAGCCAGTTTTAGACATGGAATAACCACTGTCCTCAAATGGAGTGCTATCAATATTTGCATGGTATAAGTTCGGGATCTTGAGCAGGGTTGGACATGTTGGTGGATGGACGTAGCAGCATTTGCACGCCGTCTGAACCTAGGGTCAGGTTTGTCTGCCTAATACCTTTAATCCACCCCCACTGCCACCATAAATCCCTGCAGATGATGTTGAGGGCAGCAAGGCAGCATCACTACACTGACCTCTCGTCACCCCTATTTGCCCCTCTGATGATCACAATATCGGTTTGGTCTGAAATATCTGTCCGGACGAATGGTGCGTTAGTGAGGAGAAACCTGAGATGATGGAGAGAGAGTGGACGTAATAAGGTTGTTTAAAAGATGGATCACGGTCTGAAGGAACACACTGGCAACGACACTGAACAAAATGAGCCATCAGGCTAAGTTGTTGGAAAGGATATCGACCTCCTACACTGTTAATCCAGATCTGTTCCTGCATTTAATGCATGCCTGGTGGTTTGGCACACAGAGAGAAGGTTTACTGGTTATTTCCCAATCACTCCGTTGCTCCCAGATTTTGCCATTCACAACATAAGTGCACACAGACAACAAATAAATTGCAAAGTCTTATTTCTACTTATTTCTTTATTACTTTTTCTCCAAAACGGCTAGACTGTCTTGTAATCATTTAAAATGAAGAAATATCAAATTTTTGAAGGTCTTTCAAAGTTTTTTGGATGCATTTTCACACATTTAAAAAATAAATCCTTTTTATTTTGTTTGTTTGAGCCACCTATCTCTGACAAATGTCAATAAAAGATACATCAACACTTAACAGACACTATTTGCTTCCATTTTTTATTGACTTGAATTTTGAGAAATAGCAACAAAGAGGTGAGCTATCAGCTGAAAACCTGGCATAAAACAGATAGGGGAGGACCGAAGTAAAGGATGTCTCAGAAACTGTTATATTTTTGCTGGATTTTTCCTGCTTCCAGAAAAACTTTACTTTCAGATATTGTAGATGATCTTGAGTCCTGAGTCCTTTTTGTCTTTTTTTTTTTTTTTACTTTATTTCACTCATAGTAAAAGTTTCTAACAGTCTTTTTCCCTCTATAAAAACCACTTTAGCAAGAATGTTAGCGTGACCTTGTAGGCTTCTGGTGTGGTGTGTTCACTGATCGCAAAAAGACTGTATTTTGGACCGTCTGAACAGCTGGTCACCAGTCTGAGATGATAATACTGAACATCTGCATTTATCCGTCAAGCTGTATCACATACGGCTATGGTCACACGTCAGAACTGGACAGAAAGAGTAAAAAAGCTGTGAAAGTCTGATAATAACATTATAAAAATGGCAAAGGTCCCGTTTGTTGTACAAACCCTAAGGAAAATAATATAGAGACTTGAATCTAAAAATATCCTCATCTCCACGGTTACTAGGGCATGATCGGGTCATATGAGTTTATCCATCAGGCCGCTGTCGTTTGTTTACCCCCAGGACTTCCTAAACGCTGATGGCTGATAGTTTAAACAAGGAGACAGAGAAGAAAAACATCACTCTCCTCAGAGGTTGCTGACCGAAGCAAGGGAGTAAGAAGAGGAGGTTGATTGGGGTGGGGAGGTATCTTAGCAACCAAAAGAAGAACAGCAGGGTTGGTGGAGGAAGGGGCATCAGCTGGGGATATTTACCACAAGGGAGTGGTAGAGTGCGATGGCATCTGTTTTATAAGGCTTCCTCTTCCCTCTGCAGAACAGGAATTTAGAAATTGGAACCAGAATCGACATAAGCACCTGTGTTTTTCATCAGCAATGGTCAGTTATGGCACACAAAGTTACAGAAAACACCAACGTGCAGGGAGAGAAGGAGAACTGAGGTCAAAGTTGCAGGTGAATGTTAGAATTACTGAAGCAAGGGGAAATGGGATGGTCTGTTAATGTTTCCAGATGATGGTGAACACTCCAATGAAGTTAAATCTAAATCTGGAGAAATGGTGCCGTTTATAAAAACGGAACAAATAAACACCTCACCTTTCAACAGTCCATTTAAACCTGCTGGAGATCAATCTGCTCTCCCGAAGGATGGAAGCAGAAGGCCCCTTTTTTCAGCAAGCCTCTCCAGAGACAGAACCGTATTCATTCCTCTCCTGAATGCTGTATTCGCTGCCAAGCAAGCAGTTTGTCATTCGGAATGAAGACGTTTCTGGCATGGAAGACATGGCTCAGGTCCACTGTGTTTTTTTTTTTTTAGTTACATGAAGAAAAAAAAAAAAGACAGAACCATTTCTGGATCTATAACTGCTAAATCCATCTGAAAGCTCAGACTGAGAGCAATGGCAGTGAGCTCAGAAGATGCATTAGGGTCTGGGAGAAGCCTGAAGCCTGCAGTAAAAATGCCAGTCAATGGTTTCTATTCTACTTAAGAGGCTTTGAAGTGTAACACAAAGTCATTACATGATTAGAAAAAAATGCATGGGAAGATGATAGAAGCCAAATTTAGTTCTCTAAAACTTGGTAGAAGAGTTATTCAAATTTAACTCCTAGGAGTTTGAGATTTCAGCCTGATAATGTGTACATTTTCATCCAATCTTCCCGTTTGTGTTTGTTTGAGTTCCAGCCCCTGAAGATAGCTTCAGGATAAGAATATTATGATGGATTAGTGAAAATACAATAAGTGAATAGGATCCATCTGCTTCCTAAATCTTGTTAAATTGAGGCGCTCCTGCGTTAGAAAACCTGAGTAAAACTGATTAGTCACACCGATAAAGTGAATTACTGAAATTGAATTGAGGATTGAGAAGGAAGGTTTGCCATTTGGAGGGCTTATGTACCTTTGGTTAAATTTACAGATAAATACGATTTTCTTAGAAAAGTCAAACTCCTGTGTTCCAACCCATTCTTCATGGAAAAATGTCAGACTTTTCCAAACTCACAATTCCTGAGTTCTCAATCATTTTCAATCATTTCAAAATATGAATACAAAAGCTCCTAAGAATCTATGGCAGATATTTCTATAGTAAAGGAATGAAGACCTCACCCACTGAATGCTAGGGATGGAAGGAAGGATGAAAGGACATAAGGAATGAAGGAAGCATGCAAAGAAAGAAAGAAAAAAAAATACGGAAGAAAGGAAGGACACAAGTTAGGAAAGAAGGATACAAGGAAGGAAGGAAAGAGCTGGGAGTAAGGGAGGAACATTAGACAAGGTAGAGAAAGAAAGAAGGATGGCACAACTACACAGCCAAGCAGGAAGGAAGGAATGAAGATCTAGACAATGAGATTTGAAAAAATTGTGAAAACCAATATTTCCTTCTGTATACATATCCAGACCTGGAAAACACTTAAATCAAATTCCAGATTTTTATATATTTTTCCAGACTGCTGAGGAACCCTGGCAGACACAACAGACAGGAATTAAATATACAATTTTTAACCCCTGAGCTGTTGCAAAACAACCTGTATTTCAGGGCAATCCCACAAAGATCTTAAAATAAAACCAATTTAAGCATCCAAAAGAAAAATGAAAAACTCTCCTTGCCAAAAGCGACAAACAGATTTTATGAACAGAAATTTTCAAATTAAAAGTGGAAGAGCTTGAAAAAAGGCATCCTCATGAGGCTAGAGTCAAATGGCAAAATTGATTAACAAAACTATTTTTCTTACGATAAAAACTTCACATATGAAGGTCAATAACAAGAAAATATTGTGCATAGAGGGCCGAAGTAAACCCTCAACAGACTGGGCCTTTCTCAAGTCTGTGACACACCAAGAGTTGACCTAATCTCGGCCAAGCATCTGAAGTGATTTATTAGTAAGGAGTTCTTTATGCCAGTCTTCCTTATGACCGTGCTGAAAGCCTTAAACCTCCCTACCAAAACCTGAAAAGAAAAATTGTGCTGTCGAGCCAGACAATAAAAATGAGGGTCTAGGTCAAACAAATACCTTAGAAATACTGTTTGAGAGAGTCTAAAGACACGGCAAATGAATTCTGCTCCTTACCACGAGTGGTTGCTGAGACAACAAGGGCCCCAAAGCCCATCAGTGGAGGGGCCCAGTGTATCAGAGTATGGAGGACACCCAAGGGAAAAGCCAGTCCAGGGAGCGGGGGACTCTCACGGACAGTGGAGACATTTTCCCACAATCAAACACAAACAGAGCCGCAGAGAGCAGTGAAAAAGAAAAAAGAAGGAAGGAGGGAGGTTGGGAGTTAACATCTGATAGTTAGAAAAACACATCCGAAAGAATACAAAACTATAATACTTTTTGAAAGACCAGATTCTACTAAAAGTATGTTTAGTAATCCAAGGATGGACACATTATTCTTACCAACATGTTTAACCTATAAGTCACCTTAAGTTTCCGAGGCCTAGAGGGCCTCCACTAGATAATTTGGCCAAATCCACACAGTTCACTGGTAAATGACCTCATTAAGGTAATCTGTTTTGTGGAAAATCCACTGCTAAAAATACCATCTGTTGCAAATTAAATAGGGTGTCAGGACACAGAGGACATCTGGACCATTAATGTAGAAGAGTTCGAGCCAATTGAGGGAGCACTTGATCCCAAGAATCAACAACATGGAAAAAAATAAAATAAAACTCAGTAGCAATTCATCCCCTCAGGAGAAGGTGGATGAAACAAAGAAGAATCAAGCATGCTCTGCCACATGGACAACAGGTTGAAAGGCTCATGTTCGACATCTTAGTTACTGTCTTATTGGTTTTGAGAGCAGACATGATAAGAAAGACATGGATTTGACCAAAGAACAATAATCTGTCAAAGACTTCTGAAACACAAGGTTTTAATTCCAGGGGTGGCTGGTCATTTCCCTCCTTCTCAATTATGCATCATTTTAGTCATTTCATACCTGACATCTTCTACTATGAAATTAAACTATGCATCAGTGTGTACAATTCATAATCCGTTTAACAACCAATGAGTAGAGTCGAATTGAGTTGGAGCCTTCTTCTGAGGAAATAAAAAAGATTTGCTGATGATTTGCATATGATGACCAATGACTTCCAACTTGAAATCTAAAGATTGCATCTTCAAAAAAATGCAGCAGACAAGCCTCCGTTTTTGTGAAGGTCTGCAAAACTTTGCAAACTTCCTTTTATAGAAGTAGCCCCCGGTGCCAGAGATCATGGCAATTATAAATAAGAAGCTGGAATGCAGTGGGGGGGGCGGGGGTGGGGGTGGTGAAAAATAAACATCCATGCTGCTCCGTTATCTGCACCCAGCTGAGAAGTTTAGAGGCCAGTCCATGTAGATGATGTCACACTGGCACGGTGTTACTGTTCAAGTAGTGGATCTAAAAGGTTGCATTTAATTTCACCATTTATGAACGGATTGATTTATTAAGCAGCCAAACAGGACCTTGAATAAATACAACTTTTAAAGAAATACCTTCTACGAAGACAGACAGTGATTTCCAAATAAACCATACCAGCTAGAAATATATCTAAATGCATTTCAATGGGTTTGCATCAAGCAGGATCAAGAGAAGCAGTGGTGCAACACATCCAGGCACCACTTTTTATCACACATTTAGCAACAAAGTGAATATAAAATGTGAAGGTGAATGGAAACCTGCAGCCATGAGAGTAAGATTGGAGGAGTTGGCGCATTGGAGGTTTGGTAAATGATGCCATATGTGCGCCAGATCCCAAGTGAAAGAGCTGCTTTGTGTTCGGTGACGTAGCATGCGACCGGGTCCTAAGTGGACTCCCCTTCCACTTCCCTTCACTGACAAAACCCTTTCTCGGTAGCTCAGGGTTACGCCAGTCATGGCACAGAAACATGGCGTTTGGATGCCCGAGTCTCAACCCGCCTTCCTGCTGCCTATTTTGACGGGAGCCAATTACCTGTGACTACTTGGACACCGAAACAACCAGCACATTGATGTTTGATGGGCAAAAAGAGACGGTGGGTAGAGGCGACTGACCAAAGAGGGGGAGATGCCTGTCACACAGCAAAGAAATATTAGGACATTCTCAACTTCTATTACCCCCTGAGCTAAATGGCTCCTATTCATGGAGAAATAATTGTCAGAAGCAATCTTACTTGCCCACCTGCTCCCTGGACTCTGCTGTGATTCCCAAACTAATCATCCAACAATCATGCAGTTTTACGGAGGGTTTAGAAAAGAACAATGCACAGTAAACCCAAGCCTCAAAGTACCTTCAGTTTATATGCGAGGTATTAATAGCAGCGGTGGAAACATGCACGTTTAATCAGGTAGTCAAAGCAGCAAACTACTGTTTCCAAAAACAGCACCACAACTCAGAAAAGCTTTGCAACCTCATCACTGACAGGGATTTGAGGTATTTTTTTCATATTTCAGGGGAAAGCTTTTAATTAATGGCCACTGTGTTGTGCTACTTCTCTTTTTTTTCTGAAAAGAGAAGAGCCGAACTACTGTATGGAAGAAACAGACCAGATCCTGCTGCAGCCACCCACCATTACACTGCTGATTGTCCCATTATACTCTGAATTATTCTGAAATTTTAGTCCACCAAAAGAAAACAGGTGTAGTATAGTAAAACTAAACCTCCGGAAAAGTTTGTCAGTCAACTTTTGCATATTTGTTTCTCCTTTTAGATTTCCAGTGTACAATTGTACCACCCAAAAAACAGCCAATTAAAAAAAGACATTCTACATTTTGACAGCATTTGCACACTAGGTAAGAAGGTTTGCATTAAACCACATTTAGACTCTGGCCAATTGATTAGTATTTTCAATGCTTATTAAACAACATGATATGCAGTAGGTGCAATGTTAAAAGAACACTTCAGCAAAGACAAAAAACCTAAAACATACTGATGTTCCTAATTTAGTAAACACATCAGCTCACACAAGAACTGATTCAAAAAGAAAGATGCACCGATCTGAATTTTGTAGCAGATTACCAATCTCTGGTAAAATCAGTTTTAGTGGATTCCAATGTCTCTTTTGATTTCTCTTCAAGAACCACAAAAAATATAACACTGGGCTTCCTCTGACCAAATTTTTTAAGCACTTCACTCATTCTGGCAAATGCTATCTTTGAATCCTCTTTACTCAATAACCGCATCCGCAACAAAGAGTGTTATTGTCACCTCAACCTGATAGTGATTGTGTATACTGACTTCAGTTATCTTAAAAAAAAAGAAAAAAGGATCTTCTAGTTTCTGACCGGCCCTTCACCAGTTAGGGTCAACCAAGCTGAAAATCGGCTTGTTATGATCCCCAGCCAATCTGCGGGCGCCTATCTAATCATAAAACTGACTAAAAAGGACTAAGTACTAATATGACACAGAGTAAATAATTAAAGCTGACCCTTTACTTCAATAAAGGGTCTTAAAAAAGAAAATCACATAGTTTTCACTTTTTTAATATGCAAGTCCAACCACAAGGAAAGGTGGTGGGATGTGGCCAACACTGTCTGGTTTTGCCTTAAACCATCACAGCTAATTAGTCCCAGACATCTTTTTGTGCTGAGAAACTCTGCAGAGATACATTGAACCAGTGAGTCACCACACAAAGAGAAGCAGAGACTGGCTCAGAGCCTGACATAACTACGCTGTGATCACTCAAGAATATGTTCATTTTAGGCATAGAATCAGTAGATCTTCTGAGCATGATACATTCAAGCTTAGGCATTAACCAGCAGGTGACAGTTGTTCACTTTGATTTTTATTTGCATTATTTATTTTGATGGACTGGTAATCGGACCACTGTGTACCATGGTTTACTGTCACCAACTTCTTGAGACCCAGATTCTACATAGAATTACTGATACTGTGCAGTAAACTGTAGTTGCACTTCTTGATTGACTATGCTTTTAAGTGACTCATCTGGCTATAATGAGTCACTTAAAATCTTCTCATCATTTATAGACAATTTATGTATCGGCTACAGTGAAACAAGTAAACCTTTTTGGTTTAGATGCAGCTACACACAAGTTACACCTGGGTAATATATCTAGGCATCTAAATTTTATTGCACCTGATAAAACTGACACTAAATTATATTTTAAGCTGCAGATGTACATTGAGAAGAAGAAAAGTTGAGCAACATGGCCCACCTTTCCTCTGGCAAAACAAGCTTAGACCCACAACACAAGACTCTCAGCTTGGACACTCAAATGTGAGAAGGATCTGCCAATCTAAGTCACAGGCACTGTAAGACCTGACTGAACCTCCTCCTCAGGTGCTGGCCACCAAACAGCGGTCCTGTCTTTTCACTCCTGCGTGGCATGGTGGTTTAGACTCTGTTAAAATCAGAACTTCTGTGTGGCAGCTCCCAGCCACGCCGTGCTGATCACTCATCCTTCTTACCACAAAAACACACTTACACACACAAGCAGAAGTGTTTTACCCTCTGCTCAGTCAGCAGGGCTGCAGCCAAAAAGCAGAACACCTCATCCCAGTGGCTCTGTTACTCTTGGATGTCAGACATATTTTCTTTCCCCCCCGCCTCCGATAACACACAGGTACCTGCATTAGGATTTTGCTCTTACTAAAAATACTGAGCAGGATCACACTTTTCCAGACTGACTGAGGAACAAGCAGACAGATATTCCTGTTTTGCATGTGAAATCCAACATGCAGCTGAACCTGTAGAAAAGCCAAAAGGCCATTAAGAGCTCAGTGGATTACAGCTCTGCCCAGAGAGCTGCGGCCTGCAAGAGAGCGGGGCTTTTCAATTAATCCATCCATTGCCGATAGCCATTAACACAGCCCAGTGGGTTTGAAGTGAGCAGCCTGTTGATGCCTGTGCTGTGTGTATCAGACATTGTGGAAAATAACTTGAGCAGCCTTGTATGGACAAATCCAGCACTTAAGCATTAGGCCAGCATTATTAAAATGTCATTTCTATGTCATAATCCATTCCAATCCTCAAACCCATAATGCTCTTTATAAAAATGTTTTTGTCTTTGCTGGGAGCCATTCCAAATCAGTTAAGGCCTAACAAGATTCCCTTAAAGGAGCCAAAGTGTTAACATCAAAATACATTTTTCCCCAATTTGTTATATCACAAACACAAAATTTAGTGTATATTTGGGAATTTATGTGACAGACCAACACATAGTATTTCAGAACTGTGAAGTGAAAAGTACTAAATGTAGTTTGTTCATCTGGACATTGACATATTTGCCCATTTTTCTTTGCAAAATACCTCAAGCTCAGTCAGTTGAGCGGGAGGGTTCCACCTCTGCCCCAGTCTCAAATCTTTTGCGGCAACTAGAGGTTTTCTTCCAGCTCCATCCATCATGCCACTAATTCTGATCAGTTTCCCGGTCCCTGCTGAAGAACAGGGTCTCTACAACATGACATTGCCACTGTTGTGTGTCAACATGGAGATGGTGGTGTACAGTATTAGTTTTGTTCATGCTGTGAAGGTTGAAAGGCTTTATTTAAGTTTTATCTGACCAGAGCACTTTCTTCTTGGTTTGTAGGAAACTTTAATAAACCTTCTTGTGTCTTTTTTTAAAACAACAGCTTTTATCTTGTCACTCTACCATAAACACCATATTTGTGGAGGGGACCACTAATTATTGTGTCAACAAGGTGCCCCAGTTGATCCATGGATGTCTGCAGCTCTTCCAGAGTTACTGTGGGAAAACAATGTATTTTTTTATTCCACCTTACAATTATACGCTACTTTGTGTTGGTCTATTCCATAAAATCACAAATAAAAAAACATTGAAGTTTGTGGATAAAACCCAAAAACACAATGTGGAAAATTGAGTGTAAACTTGTGCAAGGCACTGCAGTCAAATCCAGTGACGAGGAATGTTGCATGTGCTAATAACCCCTAAGTGAAAGCTGTGTGGGTGATCGTTTTGTGCTTAGCATGGTGCTATGCTTGTTAAGTATCAGCAACCGGCCAAGAAGACCCATCGCTGCATTACTACCAGATGTTCAATCAGATTAAACAGATCTCAATGCCTCCTCAATCCCATAAACCAACAAGCTGCATGGGCCATACGAGTGGAAGATGCCTTTGAGGCTCAAAGCATTTGGTTCAACTCTCCTTGTCTTCTTCTTTATTATATTTATATGACTTAGTTTCACAACACACATATCCACCTTGATTAATAGGTGTCAGTTCCTTTATTTCTGATATTTAGACAGCCAAACTCCTGGTTTATGTTAGAGAAATAAATATTTTGACCTGCCAGTGTTTGGATGGGAAACAGAACCGGTAGAGCTCCTGCAGCCAACTTTAATTCAGGGGAATGGCAAACTGCAGCTTACCACAAGCAGGATAGTTTGTCACATCTAGTATATTACTGACATTCTCATACAAACAAATCTAGTATGCAAACAGGACAATTACATTTAATTAATTCTAATTAACTTTCCCTTAGAGTAATATGTCAATCTTTATATAAAAAAACAACTTTCTCGGGTATAAGAAATGAATACCAGCAAAATAAAGGCAAAGAATGAAATAGCTCTTCTAATTCATTTGAAACGTGCTCAGAGATCAGAACCATCATGCACATCATTAAAAAACCACAACAAAAACCCGTTTAGATGAAGAAGAACTAGGATGACACAGCAGCTGAGGTGCCACAGCGCCCTCTATGGACGCACGGTGGGATTAACGTGTGCACGATTAGCCCAGTGAACGCAAGACTCCGGGATAAAAGGTCAAATGTGTGTGAATACACGCTGCAGCCCGTCTTTATACCATATCCGCTCACTAGTTGCTAAAATAAAAAAGGTAGTGTAAGAAAATATAGAGCACAAAAAACTGTCATGCGCAGAAGTGCTTGTAAATTAACCAATAAGCTTCTAATGGCGGCCTATAAGGTCTTATTTCATGGGATAGGGTGGATTTGAACAATATTTTCATCTGCAGTCAAAAGAATATGTCAAAAAGCACTCTAGAAAGCTTAAAATCCATTGCTAGATTCTAATAGCCACCTCCAGCTGGAAAACAAATATCAATTTCCCATTTAATGCTGTGAGACACGTTTACATTTTATCAAATGATAACAGGAGAATTGTCCAAATGAGCAATACTGCACCGGTTTCCCACCAAAACCCTAGTCTAAAGATTATCCAGCCTATGGCAGTCAGCGCCGCTACTGATCCGAGCTGCGGGGTAGAACCAGCACGGCACGCCGCTGCCTTCACCATCCATACCCGGAGAGATCAGAGACTCACCTTCCAGATTCTGTACGAGGAAATTGTCACCACTCGGTAATAATAATCCTGGGAGGCTGTCAGAGGGCAGACAGGGGCAGAAGATGCGGGTTCGGAGCGGAGAGCAGATCCTCCTGTTCTGACTGTAGTAGGCTGTTCATTCAGCTGAGGGTGTAGTGAGGAGAGACGGCTCTGACAAGTCGGTCAAAACAGCAGCACCACGCCTCCCTCCTTAAAGCCGCCGCGCTCCGGATGGCTGTCAACATGTCAGATTCCCAAATCACAGGACAGGTTTTTAAAACATCACCCACACAAAGATAAATCACTGACATTATTATTATTATTATTATTATTATTATTGTTACTCAGAAGATTTTTTTATCTTATTTTATTTGCAAGGTAAATACAAATGCTTACAATTACGTGTCAAACTCACATCCCTGGCAGAATTATAAATAAAATATTACCCAGGAAGTTACTGATAGGAAACGAAACGAGACGGACATCTCTCCAGAGATAATAGAAAAATGTAAAAGATTATCAATTTTAAGGAAGGAAACTATGTTTTAATTTACATTTTAATAAAAATTGTGGGGCTGAAAATTATTTATACCCTGTTCAATAACAATATTTTTGTTATTACAGCAATCAGGCCATCTTTACACTGGAGTTTTAACTCTTTCATCTTTGATGATGGGATTTTAATTCTTTGAGGCTTATTGCCTTGCCATCACCCTAATTTTTACCTCACTTCACAGATTGTTTATATCAGATTCAAGTCGGGTCACTCCAAATCAGTAATATTACTTCCAGTCAGAAAAAAGATGAATTAAAACAACAATCAAAAGATTATTTTAAACCTTAATCTGACAGGATTGTGAATAATCTTTAAAGCAACACCTGTTTTGATTTGAAAATCATTCTTTTGTGGCTTCCTTAAGTTGTCTGTGATCACTTCATGAAACTTGATATCGAAAACATATCAAGTGTGCAAACAGAAACCAGTTCCAGTGAAAAACGTTTGTGTTTCATGCTTGTAATTCAAATAAAGGCCAGTTTCCATGATCCAGGATGAAGGTTCTGCTGTCCCAGCTGCCAAGCACCTAATCCTTTAAAATATGAAGAAAACTGTGTGACTGGCTGTGTTTTGATCTCCTCACAGTTTGTAATCCTTCATTAATTTCAAAATTCTGGGCACAACTGCTGACGTGGGCTCAAACTTGGACATGAGCTGTAAAATTCACATGTGATTTAAAACGAAAGTAAGTCCTGCTGTAATGTTTGTGCAGACTGAGTGAGATAATTCCTCCTGAAGGTCAGTAAACAGGCCTGAATGTGAATTAGTTGGCCTAAACTGAACTCAAGGTTATCCATAGTTTTTGTCCATGTGACATTTTAGATCAATCAGACTGTGGAGACTGTCTGGATGAATGAATTGGAGGCTGAGACCTGACTTGTCTGTCAGAGGAAACGTGTTAAGGTCACGTTTAGGGTCTGCCAGTTTAGCAAGGTCTGTTTCCTGTCAACACACAAGACAATCATTCAACAACAGCCTTACTGTGAACAACACTAGATAAGCAGGACACCTTGAGCACCATTGAGAAACATCTTCTCTGGGGCTGGAATATAATATTTCAATCTCCAGGTCAGTATTTTACCAAAAAAACATGTATAAACATGTTTTTAATTTATTTTAATAAACTGTTGATTGATTTTAATCCACATTGACTGGGAGCTAAGGTGAAATCTAAATAGGAAATCTAAAGGACTTGGAAGTAGACAGCAGACTGGAAAAAATAATCTGATTTAATAAGGCTGCAACATACAGTAGGTGCACAGCGGGAAAACAATAACTGTTCCTAAGATGCACTTCAGTAGGAGCTTTGGACACTTACCCTTTAGCATTTTTCTTTTCACTTACAAAAATCTAGGTTTGTGTGTCTGGTTATAAAAACGATCAATTATTTCAAGTTGTAGTAAAAATAATTTCACTCAAAGGTTTTTCTTTTTGCGCCCCTTTGTTGTCTTCTTCCATGATATTCCTTCTGGTCTTCTTTCCAACACAGCTCAAGCTTGGTCTGATTGGATGGAGAACCTAAAAACCATCAAAGCCTTGCCACAGATTTGCAATTTAGCATTGCTTCAAACTTTGACTGGGTCATTTTAACACGTGTGTTGATCCTAATCATTCCATTGTAATTCTGGCTGTGTTTGAGGACATTGTCCTGCTGGAAGGTGAACCTAATATTTTCTAACAAACCCATGAAGCCTTTACGGAACAGCTGGATTTGTTCTGAGATTAACTTGCACACAAGAAGACTCTGGGACTTTTGAAAGTAACTACTTGGACTAGATTTTATAAAAGTAAAGGAGGAACACACACATGGTTACTCTAGCCATACATATCTGCACTTCTCACTCTTGTCATACAATTTAAGTAAAACGATAAGAAGTAACTCAGTTTTGCAAACAACAACCTACTACTACTGTACCTTCATTGTTTGGCATTTTTAAAATGTCTTTTTGCTATTAGACAACAGCAAGACACACAGTTCTTTGTTGTATTTAACTCTACCACACAGAACAGAGTGGTGTGCAGTGTTGCTGAGGTCATTGCATTCCCTCTTTGCAAAAGAAAAAAACAAGAATGAGGCTGTTCTCCTTTAATGTTTTCCTAATGAGTGTGCGGCTTGATTTCCAGAATGAATGAAATGCATGAGCTTCAGTAACGAGTCCTGATTTTAAGGTGGTGGGTATCCGTCTCTCAGGGGCAGAAAGACACTGTGGAGCTGTCCAGCAGCTCAGAGGTTTGGCCTGTCAAAGCTGCGATGACATTATCCAGTGGAAGCAAATGATTCAACTCCGGAGGGAAAAAAGCAAGCAAGAGGCCTCAATTAATCTCCTCGTCTTGGCAAAACTGGAGGAGGGGGAGTCAAATCTATAATCCAGATTGGATTGTATATCATGGAGGAGGTAAGATTCATGTCAGATAATAGCAGTAACTTGAGGCTTTTAGTAAGACCCCCAAAGTTAGGGAATTCATGCACACATGATTTACTTTATATGATACCAGAAGTCAGATCAGTCCTAAGTATTGTTTGGACATCCATATATGACATGAAATATTGGACAATTAACCAACCATGTCATAGAAATTCTTCAGTGACGCCACCATATGGTAAGTAGTTTTCCAGTAAAACCCTGTGTGTAAGGATCCAAGGTTTAGAGGTACTTGTTCCAGGTTTTACACTGACCTCATAAAGAACAGTGGAGAACAGGATCCAGACACAGTCTTTGTTAAAGCATGCTCCACATACTTTTAAGTATACGTTTAGAATGCCTGAAAACCGGCACGTCTCGGTTGTGGAGGTAAAAGAGCCTGGCAGGTGAATCAAGCTCAACCCAAATCATTGTAATAAGGTGAAACTGCTGCGTGTGACGCAGAAGGCCAAAGCTAACAGATTTAGTTACAGGAGGACCCTCTGAGCGCCTGTCAGACGGGAGCCAGGCTGTTTGGAGACGCCTTTGATTTGACAGAGCGACAGCCATCAGAAAAAAAAAGGTCCAGTCGACACCTCCAGATCTCAGGGGTGTCTGGAAGAGCAGCATGCTGTTAAGTGAATTCACATATGGCCATTTAGCATATTCATACAATTTAAGTCTATCTGACTGAAGTCACTCCCATTGTACCTAAATTATAAAACAATGTTTGAAACGCTCTTGCTACATGCTGCTGTTCAAAAATGTATATTTGCGGCACTATTTTAAAGTATAAAAATAACACATTCCAACAAAACTGGTGTCAGTTTTGCTCTGTTTGTGCTGGCTGAGGTTTCCATTTTTAACACTAGTTTTTAACCCTCCTGTTGTCCTCATTTTCTGTATACACCTGTGTCCTCCGGGTCAAAATGACCCATCTTCACAAAACCCCCAATATAATCAGCTTAATTGAATTTTAAACACCAAATTTCATCTTGCATATTGTCATTGAGCTCAAAATGTGTGAATACTTGAGTTTTCCCTCTTCACTTAAATTTCTATAGCTTAAGAAAAGAAAAAAAATGTGCAAAAAGGAGCTTTGAATACATTTTTATTCATCCCAATGACTCAGTTTCATTTTTTTTCTCCAGTGAACAATTGAAGACAATGTACAATACAAAAATATGAAAAATAACATAACCCATTCAACTAATTAGCACATGTAGGGCAGTATACAAGTGCACAGCCCTTGCAGATATATTTCTTACACCTGCAGCACACAGTATGTGTTTTACAGTCCTTTTTTTGAGGGCACAACTGACATCTCTTCCTCTTACTTGCCCTAGCTGGAGAAGTGGCTGTGGTAGATGGATCCTCAGGTTGATCAAGAGCTCCTGCACTCTGAATAGCTTTCACAACTGAGGGTTCTGTGCAGGGGACATGCTTCCTTCTTTCAATGAGTGGAGTTACAAGTGCCTTTCCTAGCTGCTCCAGGAACAACCTCCTCTTGTTCTGCTTATGAGACATCCAGGTTGGGTTGATCTCTCTCCAAATCACAAAGGCATTGTAGGAGGAAACATCAATGATGTTCTGGAAGATGACCAGGGGCCAGCGGGCAGTCATTCTTCTGCAGCTATATGTTCCAATCACCTTATCCAGGTTGTCCACACCTCCTTTGTTGCGGTTGTAGTCTAGGATGATGATTCGCTTCCTGTCCTCACAATCGCTAATGTCACCGTCTGTGTGCAGTGTGCTCAGAAGAACTACATTCTTGTTTTTCTTTGGGAGGTAGGAAACTAGAGTGGTGTTGGGCGTGAAGGCAAACTTTGAGGAGAAGACCTCTCTCTCCTTTGACGCAAGCAGTGCAGGTGGGAGCTCAGGCTTATTCTTTCGAACTGTACCAACCATGGTGATCTTCCTCTTCAGGAGCTGCTGTCCGAGTTCATAAGAGGTGAAGAAATTGTCACATGTCACATTGTGACCCCTCAGTCCCTCTGTCACATCAAGCACAACTCACATCCCCTGGTTCTTCTCTAGGCATCCACTGGTCGGCTTCCCAGTATAGACTTGCATTTTCCAAGCATAGCTTGATTTGGCATCGCAAGCCACCCATGACTTGATCCCATATTTTGCTGGCTTGCTGGGCATATACTGCTGGAAAGGACAACAACCTTTGGACAAAAGACATTAGCATCAGTGATTAGTATCAGTGTCACAGAAAACAGTCAAAGAAATCAATAGTGAAAATCACTTTTATTACAAATAGGAAAACAGATTACCTCTAAATGGAACCAGTTGTTCATCCACTGTTACGTCAGGCCCTGGATTGTAGAGGTAGGGCAGCCGCTCCACCGACTTGTCCCATACCTCTCTTATGGCTGCAAGTTTGTCTGTCACACGTCTTGCTGGTCTTGACTCACGGTCATCAAATCGTAGCAGTCTTGAGTAGGTGTGAAAGACTTTGAGTGGCATTTTGGCTCGGAAAATTGGCCTTCCACTCTCAGCATCCCATAGACTAGCTGCAGCCTCACCTCAGGACCTGTATACAGGTCCTTCTCAAAAAATTAGCATATTGTGATAAAGTTCATTATTTTCTATAATGTAATGATGAAAATTTAATATTCATATATTTTAGATTCATTGCACACTAACTGAAATATTTCAGGTCTTTTATTGTCTTAATACGGATGATTGTGGCATACAGCTCATGAAAACCCAAAATTCCTATCTCACAAAATTAGCATATTTCATCCGACCAATAAAAGAAAAGTGTTTTTAATACAAAAAACGTCAACCTTCAATTAATCATGTACAGTTATGCACTCAATACTTGGTTGGGAATCCTTTTGCAGAAATGACTGCTTCAATGCAGCGTGGCATGGAGGCAATCAGCCTGTGGCACTGCTGAGGTCTTATGGAGGCCCAGGATGCTTCGATAGCGGCCTTTAGCTCATCCAGAGTGTTGGGTCTTGAGTCTCTCAACGTTCTCTTCACAACATCCCACAGATTCTCTATGGGGTTCAGGTCAGGAGAGTTGGCAGGCCAATTGAGCACAGTGATACCATGGTCAGTAAACCATTTACCAGTGGGTTTGGCACTGTGAGCAGGTGCCAGGTCGTGCTGAAAAATGAAATCTTCATCTCCATAAAGCTTTTCAGCAGATGGAAGCATGAAGTGCTCCAAAATCTCCTGATAGCTAGCTGCATTGACCCTGCCCTTGATAAAACACAGTGGACCAACACCAGCAGCTGACACGGCACCCCAGACCATCACTGACTGTGGGTACTTGACACTGGACTTCTGGCATTTTGGCATTTCCTTCTCCCCAGTCTTCCTCCAGACTCTGGCACCTTGATTTCCGAATGACATGCAGAATTTGCTTTCATCCAAAAAAAGTACTTTGGACCACTGAGCAACAGTCCAGTGCTGCTTCTCTGTAGCCCAGGTCTGGGGAATGCGGCACCTGTAGCCCATTTCCTGCACACGCCTGTGCACGGTGGCTCTGGATGTTTCTACTCCAGACTCAGTCCACTGCTTCCGCAGGTCCCCCAAGGTCTGGAATCGGCCCTTCTCCACAATCTTCCTCAGGGTCCGGTCACCTCTTCTCGTTGTGCAGCGTTTTCTGCCACACTTTTTCCTTCCCACAGACTTCCCACTGAGGTGCCTTGATACAGCACTCTGGGAACAGCCTATTCGTTCAGAAATTTATTTCTGTGTCTTACCCTCTTGCTTGAGGGTGTCAATAGTGGCCTTCTGGACAGCAGTCAGGTCGGCAGTCTTACCCATGATTGGGGTTTTGAGTGATGAACCAGGCTGGGAGTTTTAAAGGCCTCAGGAATCTTTTGCAGGTGTTTAGAGTTAACTCGTTGATTCAGATGATTAGGTTCATAGCTCGTTTAGAGACCCTTTTAATGATATGCTAATTTTGTGAGATAGGAATTTTGGGTTTTCATGAGCTGTATGCCAAAATCATCCGTATTAAGACAATAAAAGACCTGAAATATTTCAGTTAGTGTGCAATGAATCTAAAATATATGAATGTTAAATTTTCATCATGACATTATGGAAAATAATGAACTTTATCACAATATGCTAATTTTTTGAGAAGGACCTGTACACCTGCTAAGATTAGCAGCCCTAAGTAGGCCTGCAGGTCAATGTCATCCATCTTTTTCCAGCTGTCTCCATATTTGCGAAAACCCTCGAGATTTGTCATAATCAAGAATTTGTTTTTCTATTACTGGTGTGATAAACAGGTAGAACGTAGAGACAATATCATGGGCATGAGAAACGGCCCATGATATTGTCTCTCTTTCAGCTTCAGGGTTTTCTTCTTCTGAAGAGGATTCATCATACTCCGGGTTGTATTCCTCCCCATCTTCTTCTTCGGATACATCCTCCACTTCCTCTTCTGAATCAGAGTTGTCTTGCTGGACATCTGAGAAAATCAGCTCTACAGCATCTTCAGCAGTATAATGCACACTCATGGCTTCAGCACAGTCAGAATTCGGGGTCCTGTTATCTGCAGCACCTTTATAACCTCTGGAAATAAACAGGTGGTCTCCTGAAGCCTGCGAGAACACCACCTGATTTGCCTTGTTTACTTCGGCTACTGATTGATCTGAGACACAACTAAAACATTGTAACATTCTGTGGTTTGTAAATAACTCTCTGACCTTGATTTCAACTCTATTTGTCTCACGGGTCATTTTGACCCGAAGACCACCTTTGTACTTTTTTTTGTACAGCTTATATGGAAATGTGAATAAAAGCAACATTTCACTTTTTCTATTGTTGGGACCAATCTAGGAAAAATCATAAAATTTCAAGTTAAAAAAATAGCATTTAGTGGATTTTTTGGGGGACTTTAACACAGTGGCGGGTCATATTGACCCGAGGACAACCGGAGGGTTAATCGGGATCTACAGTTATAGTATGATTGATTTTTCACCTGACCTTATCTGTTTGCTTACAGCTCACACACACACCACTGGATCATCTTTAAACTTCAATACCTTTAAAAATATGGAGCACACAATCAGCATAATTTTTACTCACTAAGATCAGTGAATTTTACATTTCTTTAAATCATAATTTTTTTTAGGCCTGGACTATTGGCAGGATCTCATAATGTTTTTATTTAGTAGAATTAGTAAAGGAGTATAAACATGTGTTTAGGGGCTTCATTCATTTTGTTAACAAAAATCAAAAATATCTGTGTCTGCTACGTTTATGGCATTATTTTCTCCCTTTTTTGGTTTTAAATGTTCAGGACAGAATTTTTTTCCATACATCCCACATAACAGCATGGAGAGGCTATAACAATGTATTAAAAATTCTGATTTTAAAAACTTGAAACTCTCATGGGAGTTGGACTTACTTTTTCAAAAGATGTGGAGATGTGATGAGTAGTCAGTAGCTTATCTGGAATGAGAAAAGTCTCTAGGTTTTATGTGAGTGATTATGGACTACATTACCATAACTCTCGGCCTCCATGTAGATCTAATCTCTTTTAATTTACCTATTTGCAGGAAGTTGTCTACTTCAGGACAGATAATCGCTGCTCATATGCTCTCCACAGAACTAACATTGCCTTGTTTCTGAAATCCACAGCTTATGAGGTGAACTATTAATCTTGCACTCGCCAAATCTGGGTTTTATTGAATAGTATCAAAAATACAGTGTTAAAGAAAGCTAAGTAGTTGATCTAACAAACACGTGGAAGAACATTGTTTTGGTCAGATGAGACCAAAGTTGATTTTTTTGGAGAACAAGATAAGCACTAAACTATCAATGCACATCACCCTGAACATACAAAAACTATGGTATAACATGTTGGTGGCAGCATCATGCTGTTTTCTTCAACAGGGATAGGCAAGCTGGGCAGACTTGATCTGAAGATGGATGGAAATAAATACACAATATTCCTGGGAGATATTATAGCTGTTACCTCTAACCCTAACTCTGTTAGGCAGACCGATTTCACAGGAGAGGGAGATTTGTTTTAAATTAAATTCATTCAAGATAGGGTCCCAGAATACAAAACAAAACCCCACAAAAAAACAGATGACTTTTTAATAAACAATAAATCAGAGGAAATTATCAATTTTACTTTAAAATTATTTACATGTAATCACAAATGATGCTCCAATGTGAAGTAAGCCACATAACACCATACCAGAGATGGTGGTACATACTGTAGGCTGCCACTTCACAAGTTAGTGTTTTTTGAAGGTGAAACACTTCCTTGCCCTTAATAAATTAAGACATTTACTACAAGTAGAGTGACTTTATTGGCTGTTGGATGACAAGTACATTTTATTTAATTTTTTTGCAGCACTAGTGGCCCTTATTTTTGTTAGTTTTATAAAGTAGGCAAACAGGAAGTAGGGTGGAGAGAGAGGGGGAAGACATGTTGCATTGGACTGGATTGAGCCTTGAACCTGGGATGGCTGCTTCGAGGACTGAGGCCTCCGTATGTGGGTCCCACACTCTACCGCTACGCAATGCATAATATCACCATTTTTAAACCTACCATATCAGTCCACACAGTAGTATTTATGTCCGTTTTTTTCCAGAATGATACAATGAAGATAAACATGTGGGGAAGATTTCTGGAGTAATGGATGAGGTGTATTTAAAGGCCACATGTTGCGCTGCCGTGCCAAGTGACAAACAAGCCAGTCACAACCTTATTTTGTCTGAATTTTCTATCTGGAATGAGTCATTTTGGAATTCGCATCAGATGGTGCTGTGATTGAAACCAGAGGCTGCTTGCTTTGTTTTCAGAAACAAAAGGCAGAATTTCAGTAACTCAAGACAAGACTGTCTATTTCAGGACACACTGAGACATCTTAGACTAAAATAAAAACTATGTTTTTGCTAAACCAGCAGTGTAGATTTGGGAAATCTCAATGTGACTCAAGAAACATTCTTCTGTTCAACCACTGTTCCATTAAAACTGAACAGAAAGTGTAAATTGGAACCTACCCAAAAATATAAAACAGCTTTGTGTTTTGTTTGAAGCCATACGTTGTTTATTTTGTCTTTATACAGTTGATCTAAAAAATTCAATAGTATTCTTTTCTATTTTGAGAATAAAAAACTAAGCTTGTCCTGATCCATAGATGATTTGCTTGTCTATGTTTTCCTCAAGCAGCGGGCCTTACCTTCCTCATCAAATTGTCCTTCAATGACTGTAGTAATCGGCCTAGATTTTTGTTGCTTTTTTAAAATCAACAATAGTAATGATAGTTAGGTTTCTCCTTTACAGGTGAGCAAAATGTAATTGTGGTATAATTTTACATTTTAGCATATTTATCATGATCCACAAGAATGTATCTTCCTAATATTTCTTCTTCTACTTGGGTTACTCCGTGATTCTCCCCCAGAAGGAACTGGAAAGTGTCACTGGGAAGAGGGATGTCTGGGTATACCTCCTACACCTGGTTCCCTGTGACCTGACCTGGTTACACAGACAGCTAAATGGGTAGGTTAGATTTCTAAACAAAAAAATAAACTGTTAATTCTTACTCACTCAAACTGTCTGATAAAACCGAGCTGCTCAAGATCGCAGAAGGAAAATCACATCTCAGATCTAAACAAACAGACAAACTGATGTATGACATAGATTTCATATATGAAACATAAAGTTTCCAAGAAAATGACAAGAGGCAGTAGTAAAGACAAATGTCTAAGTTTTATTGAAACACGAAACATGTGTAAGAAATTCATGTTTACTCACTGCGTTCCTTTTATGCAGTCTTCTCATGCGCTTGGTTTGTTGTTAGCTGCTTCACATGCCGTTTGGGTTTACTTCATATAAGAGTTGGGATTCTAATTAATCTTGTTTAAGTGAAAAGAAGTTCATGGATTTAAAAAAAATGCTTCATTAATTTAACGGTTTGTCAAACTGCACATCAAATGGCTCCCAACCTTCATCGTTAAATCCATACTAGTCGGACTACTGCTTCTCAAAGCATAAAATGTTCAACACACAGTACAAAGAGCCTATGCCACAATCACACATTTAATTTTACCTCAGCGCTAAATGTCCTTATTCCCAGAGAGAGAATCCTTGCATTATCTGAACACTGGCACTTGTCTCCATTACATCATGAGGGGGATCCCTCAAGGTTGGGTGCTCAGTCCACTGCTGTTCACACTGCTAAGACACAATTATTAGTCAACTGAGGAAAACCTGATATGGCAGTGATATTACAGTAGTGGGATTGATTCATGGAATCGATGAATCAGTGTACAGAGAGGACGTCACAACAGTGCAGAGACATTAAACTGGAGCTAAATGGGCAAAATGAGGGAGATGATTGACTTCTGAAGGTCACAACTAGGATACACAACCCTAAGTGTACACAACTGTGAGGTGGTGAGTGTGTATAGCATTACATTCCTCTCAGTACAGAATGCTGATGACATCAGTTGATCGATGAACAATCCTGGGATAATGAAATGGGCCCAGCATAGACAACACTTTCAGAGGAAACTCCCTGCCAGCATCCCCACTCTATAGACCTGTGGTTGAGAGTATGTTAACATGATGCTTTACAGCATGTTACTGCTGCTGCAACATAGCAGACAAGAAGGCCCTGCAGATGATACTGGGTTTAGCTGAATGGGTCACTGAATTTTTGGAACATCTACCATCAGGAAGCTATACGGCAGCATCAAAAGCAAAACCACCAGAGTGCTGCATGGCTTTCCGTCTCAAGATATTTAATGTTTGTACCATTTTGTGTTTTATCCAATGGCAGTTTGTCTACTTTTGCCTAATGACTTTAGTCATTCTTAAAGTAATCTGCTGAATAACACCAGAGAAACAATATTTTGTTTTCTTGTACAGTATTTGACAAAAAACCTAAATTATTCTATTTAAATGCCATAATGTAAATTTTAAATGTTGGCTTTTTAATTTCCTAAAGTTTGGGAGATATGCATGGACAGCTGACCCTTTGTGTCATTGCCTGAATAGGAAGAACATGTGTTTGTAGTTTTAGTTATAGGACATAGAATGGACTCGAAACCCAATAACCACAGCAAGTCATTTCTGTACATAAACAAAGCAGCATCCCTTACCTGATGGATCTGGCTCATATAAATGCAGTTATAAAGGTGGAAAACATTGGGGAGGAGGTGCTGGTAATGTGACTCACTGCAGAGGACACTGAGGTCAATAATGTGAATCAACGAATAGCTAAAAAGTATTTTCATTTGTTTTTCAGCACCTGCCATGACTTGGATGAACTCAGGTTTTGCTCTCTCTCATTGAAGAGCACAGCCTGTGTGTTTCTGCTGACATGTCACACCCCGTGGAGTTTGCGAATGTTCATTGACAGCATGACCTCTCAAAGACAGGAGGTGAAGAAAGTGCAGCTCAGTTAACATTCCACTTTGAAATAATTCAAAGTCAGCTATAATTGTCCTCTCGCTTCCTTCTATTTTCTGCTCTCATGTCTCCTTGTTTTACTGTATACAAAACATGAGAATCAATAAGAGACCACACTGCTCTATTTTTGCCTCCTGGAATAAATTCCCTTTCATTTCCTGCCTATTATCAAAGTCTTTATCTGTTGCTCTCTCTCCAACTTGCCTGCAGAGCAGTTGGTCTATTATCTCCTCCACTTTATGGTCTAACAGATGTGTGGGACTTTAAAATGCTGAATCTCTGGAAAGCCATTATATGACCAGTAAATCTGACAGAAATGTCAATTCTTGGCAACAGCTTGTAAACGAAAAGGCCCTCTGGGTGAGTGAAAGGCAAAACAAAGCACAGCAGCACCCTCCCTCACACTCTCATCTGGTTTCTCTTGTCTGATTGATAATGACAGCTTGCTGCTAATCAATACACCCAGCGAGTGTTCCAGTGAACACATCCTCAATGAACTGTCCTGATGTGTATTTTTGCCAGAGTAGATCTTTTTATAACAGCCCAAATGTGCAGATTTTTATAGTTTCATGTAACTGATAGCTAAAACATTACCACTAAGATCTGAACTGCACAGTATTTAGTATCACGCTGAGCTTTTCATCCTGCATCCAAACTGTGTTGGGAGCTCATTCCAGTAGCAGATCGGAGATACAAGCCTGGATTGGCCCCTGCATCACGGGTTGGCCGTGGGGTGACAGTGACATAACAGCTTATTGTGTGAGGAGTGGAATGCAACAACAGCAGAGGTCTTCAATGGGATCTCAAAGGCAGACAATTTCAGCTCTGCTAGGTATTTTCATTGTATCTCTATGAAGAGAGAAATTTCAACTCCTGAAATCTTCATGGTATTTGGCAGCTGGAAGAGTAGGTCCATAATTATTACAGAAAACTGAGAGTGTGCAGATACTTCACTTGGACTTGGTCTGAGCCAGGAAGTGGATTTGTACAGTTAAATAACTCAAAAAGAGTGGATTTACTGTTGATGGTTTCCATTATTTTACTGGGCTTTAATTACAACAATCCTCTTTCCAGCTTGAAATGTTCCTTTAGTGCGCTGTTGACCTTATCCCCCACTCAAACTTAATAACAATATTTTTTATTGTCATTTCCACTCCCACTATAGAGCAGTCAAGAATAACATTATGACCAATGACAGGTGAATTTTGTTGTACTAGTCTGCAGTGATTTGTATGTATCAAAAGTGGAGCAAAGAAGGAAGAATGGTGAAAACACGCAACAGGGCCATGTGACAAGCTCAGCTAAAATAGCTAAAGGAGTTCAGAGAAAAACTTAGAAGAGTTTTTTGTGTAACAGGTTAATTAGCTGCAGACAAGTTAGGGTGGAAACTATGTTCCTTGAACGCCTATTTCAGCAAGATAGGGCCACAAAACAAAAACGGTTCAGGAACGATTAAAGAGGTGCAAGGAATTTGGAGTTATACTATCGGGTATCAGTGGAATGTCTTGGAAAAAAGTTAGATCCAATGAGACCCCACCATGCAACTTATAGGACTGAAAGGCACCATTGCTAACATATTGCCACAGCTGCCACAGATACCACAGCACAGCACCTGGGTCCAGTGGAGTCCTTGTCTCAATGGGTCAGGGCTGTTATGGCAGCAAAAAGGGAAACAACACAGTACTACGAGATCAACATCCTGTTATGCTTGATTAGCGAATAAGTCTGCTACTCCAAAACCATGAACAGATCTAAAGAAGCCTGTTGAATGAGAGGTTGTTACAGCCCCTGGCCTCTTGAGGCTGTGCAGGCTCCTTTTCTTTTTTTTGTTATGCAGATTCAGCTGTGGGGGCACACCTTCCTGATTGGCTGCCTGGAGACTGCTGGAAGGCAGCCGCGCCATTGGACCAGCAGAGAATTGCAAGCTAATCAGATGCTAATGAGGCCCACCTGCAACATATAAAATGCTCCAGTGAACATTCTCCCAGTGGGGCAGCTTGTAGGAAGAGGTTTTGTTCAGCTGTCCCCCACCTTTGGTGTTTTCAACTGCTTTGGGCAGTTTTGGAATATTTCTGGTCCTGTTTGTTCTGCTAAAAGGGTTTTGACTTTGTTGTAGTTTGTTTTCTCAAGCTAGAAGCTCATGGTTGGGAGGCTTGGTACCTCCCTTTTGTGAATGTTCTTTTCTTTTTGGGTTCCTTGAACTTAATATTCCTCAGGCTGTTAGCCCTCTGTGTTTTTTTTTTTTTTTTGTGTTACCTGGGTAAAATTGTATTGTGGCTTTGTGAAACCCTGTTTTGTAATAAATCCTTTTACATTCCACTTGTTTCCTCTGGACACATCATTATGTTACCGCCCCTGAACCCCTAGACCTGTGTGGGCCGTAACAGAGGTGAAAGGTCTTCCAGAAATAAAATAAAGAATCCAGTGGCACTTGGTCTTGTCTCTTAGCACCATTGGCAGATCCCACTGGTTTGTTGAAATTCAACTGGAACAGGGTTAAGTTAGATGATCCCAGTTCAGAGTTCCGACCTTTGAGGGAAATGGAATGCAACCGTCTGAGACTGTCTGAATGGATTGGATTGTAGCTCAGGCAAATTTCATTTATTAGAACCTTGTCAAAAACAGTCCAGTCCACCGTACCAAAGAGAATGGTCACAAGGCTCTACCTCCCAGGAAAATGTATAAAGAAAATTTGTAAAGAAATATTTATGAGTTTTCAACAGTGAAATTTGGGGGGAGTCTGGCATGAAATGAAGGGATCACTATCTGTCTCACTGTGGGTTTATATTAGCATTATACTAGTCTCTTGGGTTTGCTTCTGTTCTGTTTGTAACTGATTTACATTTACTCTTTGTCAGTACCTTCTGTGGTGCACCCTACTTTGCTCCTGATTTTGCTTCACTCCCTGAACTACCTTGGCTGGACTTTATTTCGCTCTAGACTCTCATTTTGTAAGTTTTATTTATTAAAACAGCATTTTGTTTTTACCTCCTCTTGCCTGCCTTCATTTGGCTGTTTGCCTTTTGGCAAAAAACCTGATTGTTTCAACAACAAATGATGATGCCATCATCTTCTGCTCATGTAAAGGAAACTGTATATTTTCATTATGCACTCATTCAGCCTGTTTCTTGCATTTGACAGTTGAGAAGATGCGGGCTCTCTGAAACCTAAGTATGTACTATTTATACTGTAGTTAGAGTGGTTAGCAAGTGACCAGAGAGATCCAACTTTTTGGGAGGGAAGGACTAAAATCCACCCAGTTTCCCTCACTGCCGAGCTCCGGGGGCCGGCAAGACAGCCCAACACTGCGCCTTTCCACTCTCAAAGTTTCTGACCGCATACAGCTAGGGTGGAGAGATGGTGTGGGTGGAAGGAATGGACAGAAAAGAGGAGACACTTGACAAGCATGCGGTGTTTGAAAACTACACAAGCAGCAAAACTGAGTTGCCCATTTCTTTTTAATAAAACATTTTCCATGAGCACATACTGTAAAATACGTATTCCCTAAGATAATTTATAACAATATGGCAAGAGTTAAGAAAAATCTTTTTAAACTATGCTGAACCTTGTATATAAACAGATGTCTCATGACAGACTCCCAGCAATGTGAAATAAGAGAAAAACTAGTTGCAGTGATTGAAATCTGCTGTCATAAAGTCTATTATGTAACAATGGCCTAAAAAATCCCATTTTGCAAAAAAAAATGCAAAGTATGAGAGCTTCTATAAAAGGACAAGGTATGTGTTGCATTTTCCAGGCGAACAGTTTATCTGTACGAGTCAAAAATTGCTTAAGTACCTTGAAAGGTGTTTATCAAGCTGCGATCTGGAGGCGATCAAAGAGAGCACAATATTTACTGACAGGAGGAACTGTTTTCTGAGATAATCTTCACAGGGGGAAGATTAGGTTGAACAACAAAGGTACAGATAGAGGAGCTGAGTTGAAACTGTGATGCTGGGGATTTGTTTGGAACGAAGGTAAAATATTTTTAGGTATTAATTTTTTGATACAATCAGGAAAGTTTGTTGCTCTGGGTATTTTTTGTTACATTTTGTACTTCATGTTCACTATGCGTAATGAAAAAAATATTTATAATCTGCCTGCAGTGCAAGAGAGTTCATTTACAGGGCAAAGCCAAACATTCTCAAACAAATCCTTCAAAAACGTATGCCTTTGTTTCTCATTTCTTCAACTGCTCTTCCTACTGACAAAATAAAAACACGCTGATGGATCCAAGAGAGCCTAATGTCACCCTGTCCCTGGCTTTTTGTTGATCCCAACATCCATCCCACAATATTGCTGGTCCTTTTGTCTTGAATGCTCATATACAGTATTTGAGGAATGCAGACTGAAGTCTGATATGCTGGGCCCTAGCGAGCATAACAGAGGGCAGAAGCCTCAGAGAATAACACATAACCAAAGCCCTAAAGAATTCCCTTGGAAACAGCCAGCAACCAGAAAACCATGCATTGGGAGGGAGGGCAGGAGAGCTACTGAAACCCCAAACTTAAATAGCATGGACTCTGCTGCTGGAGACTGCCTTGAGACAGATACTCAGCATTTTGGTTTTTGCTGTTTCTTGCTTTAACTAAAACTGGACAAAAATACAATGCATTTAAGCATACATTTTTAATTCAAACAGTTGTTCTATACATATAGCACCTTGCAAAGGTATTCACAACCCTTTTCACATTTTATTTTACAACCATGAACTTCTGTAGAGCAACTTAAATCAGGGAACATTTAAAAGAGCACTGTTTACTGCATCATATGCCACAACAAACTCATCAAGACATGGCCATTCACCTACAATCACAGGCTGGGCAAGTGGAGCATTATTCATTGAAGCTGCCTAGAGGGTCTTGGTAACTCTAGAAGAGCTGCAGACGTCTACAGCCCAGGTAGGTGAACAGGTAGACAGGAGAACTATTAGCGGTGCACTCAACAAATCTTTATCTTTATTTATACTGAAAAATTAATTGCACACTCGTTGACTTTATCTACTAATTAGGCTCTTCTAAATGCAACCTGTTTTACTGGATTGTATTTAGTGCTATCAGAGTAAATGAGCCAAATACAAACTCAAAGATTCAAAAATACATTTTCCATCACTTTCTTCTGGTCTATTACATAAAATACATTGAGGTCTGAGCTTTAACATGACAAAATGTGGATAAGTAATATACTTTTCTTTGGTGGATCATTATAGTTGTCTTTTTGGTCAAGGCAAATCAAACCAGGTTTTCAGTTTCATGTTTCTTAACCTTTCTGCCCTTTCTTTCCAGTAAATATGCTTTTGCTTCACCTACCTGCCTGTGGAATCAAATTACACAACCCTCATGAAGATAATACCCCTAGTGATATTCTCCATGTTGTTGCCTGAGAGATATTCATTTATTTCTCAAATAAAATGTATTGACTGATTTTCTTATTTATTCTGAAGTGTTTTAAAGCTTATAGGCAGTTTACTTTGTAATTGCTTTGGAATAGATGCCAACATGTGCATTTTTTTTTCTCTGGTTACCCTTTTATTAAATAAATAATGACAACAAATAGTGATTATTATCATTTATCATACATCTGCCTTAGAAAGCCTTTTATTACTATGCAACTGGTTAAGGTTAATCACAAAGTGTGTTAGTCTGCTGTCAAAACCCACATGTTGGTCACATGTGTGGGCACACTGAGTTATTGCTTCCAGCTTGCTGACATTTTTTAGCAGCAGCAGCAAAAATAGGATACATGCACACTCTGTGGACTTACATGTGCAAGTCCTGGTATGTCCTGACCCATGTCACCACAACAATTACAGCCATTGCTGTTCCCCCCTCTAACTTGAACATTCATTCTCCTTTGAAATACACTGGTGTTAAAAAAAATCAGCCCTTCCCTGGTTGGCTTAAAATAGCCAAGCAGATGTGTCTACGTTCACGTGTTTGATGCCATTTTACAATGTTCCTAGGCTTCATATTACTCTCCACCCCTCCGAATGTATGTAAAGAAAGCTTGTGCATGTACGATAAAGCTCAGTGGCCTGCAGTATACAGTGCTGTGCAAAAGTTGGACTTTCTTACAAATTCAAAGGTCAAACAAAAATCTCAAAAGTCTTGTATAAATTTCTGTTAAGCCCCCTTACTTTGATTGCCTTAAGAATTTACCTAATTAGTAAATGGAGTCCACCTGTGCATGTAATCTAATCTCAATAGAAATTCAGCTCTTCTGTGAAGTCCTCATAGGTTTGTTAAAGAACATTACTGAACAAACAGCATCATGAAGACCAGAAAACACAGCAAACAATTCAGCGACAAAGCTGTGGAGAAGTTTAAATTAGAGATAAACTTGTGATATTAAAGTATCCAAAAATTTGAACATCTTACAGAGCACTGTTCAACCCATCATCAGAAAATCAAGAGAGTCCAGCCATGATGTGGCTGTCCACCTAAACTGAGAAGCTGAAAGGGAGAGCAATATTCACTGGAACAACCAAATGCTACCAAACAAATGGTAATGCTGGAGGAGCTGCAAAGATCCTCAACACACAATCCATAGGGTGAAACATGGTGGTGGCAGTA
Source organism: Girardinichthys multiradiatus (assembly GCF_021462225.1). Taxonomy (NCBI): domain Eukaryota; kingdom Metazoa; phylum Chordata; class Actinopteri; order Cyprinodontiformes; family Goodeidae; genus Girardinichthys; species Girardinichthys multiradiatus. Next base: position 19,843,638 of record NC_061811.1, on the reverse strand, counting down.
TCATTGTGGGGGAATACTTTTCATCAGCAGGGACTGGAAGGCTTTTCAATTGATGGGAAGGCTGCAAGATACTTGACACGGGGGGCGGATCTTCACCTTTCAGCAGGACAATGATTTCAAACATACAGCTAAGGAGAAATTGAGTAGTTAAAGCTAATTCATTGGGTAAAATGTCCCAGTCAAAGTCCACACCAAAATCCAGATTAAAATCTTTGGCATAAAAACTAATCATAAATGCTCAGGATTGCTGAATATAAATGAAGGCCACACACTTTCATACTTAAAAATCATGCTTCCTTTTCCGTCTTCTTCACAATTATGTGCAACTTTGTGGTGGTCATTACATAAAATCACTATAAAATAAATAGAAGTGCTTTTTGCTAGAGCCTGCATTAAATTTATAATGGTAGAGCATCAAGGCAGCATATGCTTGTCTCTAATTGTCTCTTTGATTAAAGGAGCATCTTGGGACTCCACCACTAAGCCCCTGTGGTCCATGTCAGGCAGAAATGAGCCAGCACACATACCCAAATGCACATATCTCATCCAGTGGAATCCATCCAGCTTCACCCACTAAGCCACAGAGAGGCAACCACTTAACAGAAGCATCATCCTCTTGGATAGTCTGTAATAATGGCATGGAGAAATCCAACCATTTGCAGAGAAGTTGCCTTCTTAAGGGACTGATTAACCAGAAGCTGTGGAAGGTGCAGCGTTTACAGCCACTTATGTATCCATGCAGACATAAAAAATGCACACGTATCCACACAGAGATGCAGAGAAGCATGAATACTCGTACAAACTGCTCCGCTTGTGCTTGGTTGTCAAGCTACAGTTAAAGTGAGCAAGCAGTGGCAAGTATGTCTTATGTCTGATACACTTCTGTGCATTTAATGAATAGGGTTGGATTATTTTTTAAACGAGCTGACAAAGGAAGGATAAAAAAAAACTGTTTTTCCAGGCAGAAAGGCAAATGATGTTATGCCATTATGACTTTGTTTTTGTTTCTTCACACCGCATTTAATTGTGTTGTGAAAGCATGCGTAAGGCTTTCGGTTTAGCAGGTCATCCTGCGAGCAAATTCCCAACCACAAGCTGAGCTATTTGTCCGTAGCGAACTGCTGAACAACTTTTTGATCAGCTGCCAGAAGAGCACTTCGAGACAAAAGGTGTCGGACATGGAGCAGGCAAGTGTTGGCAAAGTTCACTGAAAAAACTGGTTTTCTTCCTTTCAACCTTTTGCCTTAAAGCTCCAGCAAGTTTTGAAATGGGCTCCGCTGAAGCAAGTGGATTGTTTAAAAAAAAGGATTCCTTTACTATTCCATACTCCTTTCAAAGCCAATGAGTCATGCATTGACTGGATGCACTTGCAGCCTTATCAGGAACTGCAACAAATTCTGGCAGCTTTCTACTGTCTTATTGTCATTTGATCTTCTTGTGAACTCACAACAGGAAATGGGAAATATTAACATTTAAAAAGAGCGTGTGAACTGTGGGAAATCATCAATAAGATGATGAGAAAACAATCCTAGATGTTTCAAATTACTAAGAGGGATAATTTACCATACATGCATACAAACCAAATGGTTCCAGATAGATAGAAAGAGAAAGTAAACTTCAGTTGTCTAATGTAAAAAAACAAAAAGAATGTGAGACTCAAACACTGGCTACTTCTTTGGGGAGAAACCACAGCTATGCCAGCTTAAGCTCAAGATAACACATGGACCAAAACGGGATATTAAAAAAGGAGTTCGCAGCTCCCAAAAAGGCCCATTTCAGCTTTTGGTTGGTGTTTACTGCATGCAACGTTCTGTCCAGAAATCACGTTTAACTCCACTCAAGAGCTGCTTTAAAACAAGTGGCTGCTTCCTTACTTAGATCTAATGAAAATACTTCATCACGGCCCAGGCACATGGTAGTGTCTAAGTTATTAAAGTTCTCTGGTCATATAGGTATTGTTTTTTGGCTTTATTGTAAGTGGCAGGATCCACTAACTTTAGATTTCACTAGATTGCACAATGTCATAGGTTTTAGATACAGATGTAGCTGTAAAATATGGTTGATTGTTTTAACTATTGTCATTTTAGACTTTTTTTACGCATCCGCTGGTCCAGCCAGACAGTGTACAGTGAACAGACATTAAATATCAATAAATAAAAACAAAAGGCTACATAAAAATAAATATGTTCACACATGTCTAAAACCAGTATTTGTTTTCTTCTTGAAGACAGGTTAGAAGAATGTAAATATTTTTATTTACGCTAATTTTTGTTTCACAGTAAAGTAGTACTTTGGCTGTAAGGGGTTGATTGTGTTCATTAGAGTGGTCATCATCTCTGGTGTGCAGATGGGTGTGTCCTTGACCTGTCTAAAGCCAGAAACCTGGGAAAAGAAAAAGCCTTTGTAGCAGCTGATATTCTGTAGCGCTGACAAGAGGTAAATGTCAAAAAGCCTTGTGCCCAGGATGTGTGGGTGCTGCAGAAATACCCAATGATCCTCTTTGCAGACCTGATTTTTGGTGGGAGTATGGTTATGTCCTGTTTTGTGGCTAAGCCAAACCACACTATGATGGAAGTACACAAGACCATCTGAATAATGGCGGTGTATAAGATGACAAACAGCTTCTGTGACAGGATGTGCTCCTTAAGTTGTCACAGTTCTACCAAAAACTGTGTATGTTTGAGGACTATCTCAGGTCCCAAGAATGGGTGGTGCCTAGGAACCGCAAGTGATCCAAAGTAGACACAGTGGTGTCATCTGCAAACTTCAGGAGTTTCACAGGCGTGCAGGTTTCAGGCTTCTGCAAACATCTTTTTGCACTTCCATACGTGGCTCAGCAGCACCATCCTGACGGTGCCTGTTGAGCTGTGGTGCTCCGTGGAGCATGGTCAGGTGAACTGCAAGCAATGGTTCTCTGAAAAAGCCAAACTTAATTGTTGTGCAACACAAAACATCCCAAACACCCACAGCCCTCGTTGAAGGAATGCATGTTAGTCCATCTGTGGCCCATGTGTAACGCATCATGTCCAGTTTGTTACTCTGACACAGCCTTCTCATTTTTTGCACAGGAATGTTTGAGAACTTTATTCAATTTTCTTAAACTAATAAAAATATTTGGCTTGTAAATCATAACCAGACGATATTAAGAAAGCTAAACTAGAATTTTGGCTGACAAAAAAGTTATATTCCAGATTTTTGACTTTTCTTCTGGACGAATTATATTGGTTTGTATTAAACTGAGATACTGTCAAAAGTTTAATCCCTTGTTTTGTTCATGATTGAAATTGATCTGTTGCTGTTATTCAACTTCCATGGAGAAGTTTTGTCTTTTTCTGAGCTTTGTGCATATATATCAGTCTTTGACTTTATCTTGTCTCCAGATCACCTAATTACCACTTGTTACTCATCACTCATCTAAGTCTGCTCTCTCAGTCACACCTTCTTTTCATCATCCAGCATTCAGTACCAGATCCTCTGTTTTTGCCTAGATTGGAGCACAGACTTGCAAGTAAATATGTGTTTTTTATTTAGTTTAAATGCAAAATGTCCTTCAGCATTATTTTCACTAATTGTATGTTTTTTTTACTTTAATCCTGTAATCTGTTTGCATTTACTGCTCTAATTTATTTTTCATCTGGGATCTTCTTTAACCATAGGTTATGGTAAATAAGTTGTTTCTTCAAGACAGCTCTTAACTTTTACTAAGATGATATATTCTTTATACGCCCCATTTAAACTTAACAGCCTTACTGCTTGTTACACTGGCTCAGTGGGTAGAGTAATCATTCTGAAAGTTGTAAGTTTGATTCCAGCTTTCTCCTGCCACATGTCGATGTACCCCGACATAAGGCACTTAACCTCAAATTGACTATATCTGCATAATGTTGTATGCTGTTGTAAGTGGGACTGGGTGAATGTGGCTCTAGTGTAAAGAGCTTCGAGGAGGTCAGTATGACTGGAAAAGCGTTCTATAAATTCAGTCAATTTACATGATAAACGAATAATGCTAGACTAAATCAAATTTGCTTGTTAAATTTTAATCATAATAAAGAAAACACTTAACAATAATAAGCATAGAGAAATAACTTGGAAAAACAAGACCTAAAGAACAAAGTGAACAGCAAAGAAATAGTCAAAATACACACAACAGAAAATCAAAAGCCAAACACTTCAGAATCATGTCAAAAATACTGTCCAATCGTACAGTCAGATTCAAATTCAATTACACACCGTCCACTGTGATCCTAGTTCTACTAGGATCAACTTCAGTTTATTATGCCAACTGTTTTTAAATTTGCAGCACTCCCTCATACTGAGCAAACATGGACATTTAGACTACTAATAAACGTTCAAATTAAGTTTTGCTGTGCACTAGAGATTTATGTTTAGACAAAACGTGTCACAATTTTAGCCTAGATACCTATAGCTGTTTATGTTCAACTAAAATATGCTCACTATGAGAAAGACCATTTACCATCCAATCCCAAAGCTCAAAACCCACAACTTCCATTCGAGTGGCTACGTACTTCACTGTCCTACAGTCCAGATCTGTCTTTAATTTAGAATGTTTGAAGCGTCATGTAGAGGAAAAACAGACATTGATGACCACAAACTATTGAGCAGCCAAAATCCAGACTTCAACAAGAATTGACACAGATGTTTTTGAAATGTTGCAACAGTTAAAAGAAAAGTTAACTTAACACAAGAATCTGCATGCCGCTTTTACACTATTTTTTTTAGGTTTAGACCAGAATAATAGACAATTACCTGTGAAGCTGCTTACCAGCATGTATTATCAGGTTAACTGGAAAACCTGGCTACATCAACAACAGAAGAAAATGTGAGTCTTGTTTTCCATCTATGCTTATATTTCAAAAAGTACTAGTTGTTCCAAATCAGGCAGGTGTGGTAGCAGCTCTGTTCATTCTGAGAAACCTTTAATATGCAGGGTGTGCCTGCAGCACTGAAAATACTTTTGTCCATGATTTCTCTGAATGACTCACTGAACCTATAGTGACCTTTTCTTAAACATACAACACCTTTTCTTTAAAGGACGAAAAACCGCACACAAGTCACGAAGAAATAAATACCCATGTTTTCATTTTTACCTCCCTTACAATGTGTTTGATGTATACACATACTCAACCATTTTCACTCCATATATATCTATAAATATAGATATAGAGTTTATTTAAATGTATTGTTTTGCCTGCCAACTGCATGTTGAGGCAGTTGTTAGTGGTCTTGCGCTGGAGAAGAAGGAAATACTGGCTGGGACCGTTTCAGCATTAAGGTTTCCATGTTTTCAATTTGCATGTGTGCGATCCTTCCAGGCACTCTGGTTTATTCCCTCAGTCCAAAAACATGCATAAAATGCTAAATAATCTCTCCAAAGTACCCTCAGGTGTGTGTGCATGGTTGTGGGGCTGGCAACTGGTCCTGGATGAAAACTGAAAAGCAGACACGCAGTGTTTAATAAATCAACTTCCGGCGAATCATCTTCCCGTTGATAGACGATCTTTGAGGTGACCGCTGTCACTTAGCAACCAGCTGCAACAAACCCCAGCAGCCAGCTCAGCGCTAGGGTTAGGCGAGAGGCTACGTTTAAACTAGCCTAAAAAAGCTGTGTATATCAGTGGAAAATGGTTAAACAAACCATACAGATATTCGGTCGCATTAAGCCCACGAAGAAAACGTTGGCGGTAAGCGCACAATTCATGACATTCAGAAACAAGACAACACAGAAAAATAGAAATGAACAGGTTTATTCGGTGTTAGGACTAGGACTACATAATGTTGTCCGCTCATTACCCGTGGCGTTTGGTACTTTACATTCAGTCTAGACTTTATTCAGGGAAGCTTTTCAGACTATATAAACCAGGTGTATTAATATGCAAATAAGAAGCACCCCAGATCCAGTAACATGTTACTGCTAAACTGAACCCTTTTCTTCTCAGCAACTACTTTTTTTTGTTTTTCCACTGGAGATTTTGTTATCCAGACTTGTCAGTTATGACTTTAATGATGATGGCGTGTTTCCATGAAGTGTCCCAATAAATCATTCGGTTGAAAGGGAATCCACAAGAGTCTCAGGGCCTCTACAACTGGCACACCGGAAAGGAATGCAGTCGTTTCAGATTGTTTTCAATGACACATTACATGTGCGTTTCTTGCTATAACTTGTCGTTTATTCACTGTTATAAAAACAGTTTAGACTATTAAGTTCAGATTGTCTTTAAATTGTGTGCACACATCTTTATTTGATGAGATGTGTTGTACAAAATTTCTTTTCATTTTCAGTCCAGTACTTGCATGTTTTAGAAAAATGTTTGTAAAATGTGATGAATGAAATATTTAGTCATTAAAAGGTTCCTAACCTCAAGGAATGAACAACACAATGGCTTTAGATCAGAACTTTGGGCACTTCAGCTGAACACATAAAAATACCAAGAATGAATTCGTTAGTTAATTACATTCATTAGACATGCAGGGGATGATCAATTAAGAGATTATGCGTCTCTCGGGTCATGTGCCATGTTTTTTTTCTGGGTTCTTTCCTACTTACCAAAGTCATTAAATTCCTTGACTGTTCATATGATGAACAGGTGCATTGAAAAAAATTGGAATATTGTTGAAAAGTTCATTTATTTCAGTACTCGTACTCGTCGTCTTCCGCTTATCCGGGACCGGGTCGCGGGGGCAGCAGACTCAACAGAGACGCCCAGACGTCCCTCTCTCCAGACACCTCCTCCAGTTCCTCCAGGGGGAGCCCAAGGCGTTCCCTGGCCAGCCGAGAGACATAGTCCCTCCAGCGTGTCCTGGGCCGTTGTATCCGGGATCTCGTTCTTTCGGTCATGACCCAAAGTTCATGGCCATAGGTGAGGGTAGGAACGTAGACCGACCTGTAAATTGAGAGCTTTGCTTTTCGGCTCAGCTCTCTCTTCACCACATCGGACCGGCACAGTGCCCCCATTACTGTGGCAGCCGCACCGATCCGTCTGTCGATCTCCCGCTCCATTCTTCCCTCACTCGTGAACAAGACCCCGAGATACTTAAACTCCTCCACTTGAGGCAGGAACTCCCCTCCAACCTGAAGAGGACAAGCCACCCTTTGCCGGTCGAGTACCATGGCCTCGGACTTGGAGGAGCTGATCCTCATCCCAGCCGCTTCACACTCGGCTGCGAACCGCCACAGCGCATGCTGTAGGTCTTGGCTAGAGGGGGCCAGCAGGACCACGTCATCTGCAAAAAGAAGAGACAAAATCCACTGGTCCCCAAACCCGACCCCCTCCGGCCCTTGGCTGCGTCTAGAAATCCTGTCCATAAAAGTTATGAACAGGACCGGTGACAAAGGGCAGCCCTGCCGGAGTCCAACATGCACTGGGAACAGGTCCGACTTAGTGCCGGCAATGCGGACCAAACTCCTGCTCCGCTCGTACAGGGACCGGATGGCCCCTACTAAAGGGCCCCCGATTCCATACTCCTGGAGCACCCCCCACAGGGCATCATGAGGGACACAGTCGAATGCCTTCTCCAGTTCCACAAAACACATGTGGACCGGTTGGGCAAACTCCCATGAACCCTCGAGCACCCTGTAGAGGGTATAGAGCTGGTCCAGTGTTCCACGGCCGGGACGAAAACCACACTGCTCCTCCTGAAGCCGAGGTTCGACTATCGGTCGGACTCTCCTCTCCAATACCCTGGCGTAGGCCTTACCAGGGAGGCAGAGGAGTGTGATCCCCCTGTAGTTGGAACACACCCTCACCCCAGTCTGCCAGTCCAGAGGCACTGTCCCCGACCGCCACGCAATGTTGAAGAGGCGTGTCAACCATGAAAGCCCTACAACATCCAGAGACTTGAGGTACTCAGGGCGGATCTCATCCACCCCCGAAGCCTTGCCACCGCGGAGCTTTTTAACCACCTCGGTGACTTCAGCCTGGGTGATGAAAGAGTCCAACCCCGAGTCCCCAGCCTCTGTTTCCACCAGGGAATGCGTGATGGCAGGATTGAGGAGATCCTCGAAGTACTCCTTCCACCGCCCGATAATGTCCTCAGTCGAGGTCAGCAGTCTCCCGCCCCCACTATAAACAGTGTTGGCGAAGCACTGCTTCCCACTCCTGAGGCGACGGACGGTTTGCCAGAATCGCTTCGAGGCCAACCGGTAGTCCTTCTCCATGGCCTCACCGAACTCCTCCCAGGACCGAGTTTTTGCCTCTGCCACAGCCCGGGCCGCAGCACGCTTGGCCTCACGGTACCTGTCAGCCGCCTCAGGAGTCCCACAAGCCAACCACAGCCGATAGGACTCCTTCTTCAGCTTAACAGCATCCCTTACTGCCGGTGTCCACCACCGGGTTCTGGGATTGCCGCCGCGACAGGCACCGCAGACCTTACGGCCACAGCTACGGGCAGCAGCATCGACAATAGATGCGGAGAACATGGTCCACTCAGACTCTATGTCTCCAACATCCCCCGGGATCTGGTCGAAGCTCTCCCGGAGGTGGGAGTTGAATACATCCCTGGCCGAGGGCTCTGCCAGGCGTTCCCAGCAGACCCTCACTATGCACTTGGGCCTGCCAAGTCTGTCCGGCTTTCTCCTCCTCCAGCGGATCCAACTAACCACCAGGTGATGATCAGTGGACAGCTCAGCCCCTCTCTTCACCCGAGTGTCCAAAACATGCGGCCGAAGGTCTGATGATACGACAACAAAGTCGATCATCGACCTCCTGCCTAGGGTGTCCTGGTGCCAAGACCACTGATGGACACCCTTATGTTTGAACATGGTGTTCGTTATGGACAATCCATGACTAGCACAGAAGTCCAATAACAAAACACCACTCGGATTCAGATCGGGGAGGCCATTCCTCCCGATCACGCCTCTCCAGGTGTCACTGTCGTTCCCCACGTGGGCGTTGAAGTCCCCCAGCAGAATAATGGAGTCCCCGGGAGGGGCACTATCCAGCACCCCCGACAGGGATGCCAAGAAGGCCGTGTACTCTGCACTGCCACTCGGCCCGTAGGCTGAAATGATAGTCAGAGACCTCTCCCCAATCCGAAGGCGCAGGGATACGACCCTCTCATCCACTGGGGTAAACCCCAACACAAGACGGCTGAGCTGGGGGGCAACAAGCAAACCCACACCAGCCCGCCGCCTCTCCCCGTGGGCCACTCCAGAGTAGAACAGAGTCCAACCCCTCTCAAGGAGATGGGTTCCAGAGCCCACGCTGTGCGTGGAGGCGAGCCCGACTATTTCTAGTCAATATCTCTCGACCCCCCGCACAAGCTCAGGCTCCTTCCCCCCCAGCAAGGTGACATTCCACGTCCCTAGAGCCAGCCTAAGCATCCTGGGATCGGGCCGCTGAGGTCTCCACCTTCATCCGCCACCCAATCCTCTTTGCACTGGTACCTCACTGTTCCCCCTGCAGGTGGTGGGCCCACTGGGGGATGGCCTCGCGTCTCTCGTTTGGGCTTGGCCCGGCCGGGTCCCGCGAGGAGCAACCCGGCCACCAGGCGCTCTCCGACGAGTCCCGACCCCAGGCCTGGCTCCAGGGTGGGACCCCGGCTCTCCCGTACCGGGCGACGTCACATGCCTCGATATTTTGTTCTTCATGAGGGATTCTTGAACCACTCTTTGTCTGACCCATCACCTAGAGCCTGTTTGCCATGGGAGACCCTACCAGGGGCATTAAGGCCCCAGACAACATAGCCTCTAGGATCATTTGAGCACTCAAACCCCTCCACCACGTTAAGGTGGTGGTTCAAGGAGTTTCAGTAATTCAATTTAAAAAGAAAAACTTTTATTATATAGTTTCATTATACACAGTTATTTATTTCTAGCGTGTATTTCTGGTAACTTTGATTACGGCTGACAGCTAATGAAAGCCTAAAATTAATTTTCTCTGAAAATTCTAATATTACATAAGACCAATGACATGCTCTGCTTTGACCATATTATAACCTGCATGTTTATATAAAAGACTGCTGATATTACAGTTGACTAGCAGTCATTTTTGAACCATCTTTTGTTTTCCACTCGTCTACTTCCCTCCCTTTTTTTAAAAGCTATTTTCTGAACATAGTCACCGTTTAAACAAAAATTCTACTAAGAGTTTTGTAGTGCTTTAGTGTTACCTGACAATATCCACCAAAATGAAAGAGCACAGCTCCATCCTAGAGGGCTTTTCAGGGTTTGGCACACATCTCTGGAAAAAACAGCGTTAACGAGGAGGGCAAAGCAACAAACAGGGTGACAGTGGAAACTAATCTAATCACTGGGGTCATATCTTTTTTATTCCTCCAGCTCTGGAGTTAGCTAATTACATCAATGTCCATTGGAAACATATGCCAGAAGCTCAAAAACAGAGAATGCGGGTGTTCAGAGCACCCCAGCCAACCTCTCTTAAATGGCCTCCAGTGCTAAAGCTCAGTCGATATTGGTTTAATGTTCTACAGTTTACCTTGTCTCCCTTGAGGCCTGGCTTTGGCTTGAATCTGCAGAGCCTGGATGCTTTGTGCACTGATCCTGATTGGATCTTTAGTTCTGTTGCTTTCCACAAGATACATGCTCCATAAACTGCCATCTTTTCATTTCTGGGCTTTGCAATACTCAAACCACAAATGTCCAAACCTATATTTCATACCAACCATGATGTATAGAATTTCTGTTGAAGTTGGATTGCAAGTGTGACACCACATACAATTATGGCATAAAATCTGTAAAATATATAGCATACGAGTACATGAATGTTTATCTGGCTGCTCTCAAATGCTTCCTAAATGTCATATTATGGTAAATTGTCTGCCTATAGTAACCACATATAGAAGTTTTGTATCAGTGTTTATGTTGCCTCTGGCTCCCTCAGGTGTATTCTGTGGACCACAAGGAGGAGACAGGTGCCTCTCTGGAGTTTGTGATACCCAGGGACCTGGTTGATGGCTTTATTAACAACAAGAAGGATTGCTATAAGTTCAGGTATTTTCACTCCAAGACGTCTTTGTTGCAAAAATGTATATTGGCATAATTTCCTAAATAACCAATCTAATTTTGTTTTAAGTACTTTTACCTTATTCGGGTCCAGATTTCATTAAATGTTGCCTTAAATGTACAAACAGACTTCTGTTTGTCATTGAGACTAGGCAAGGCAAGGTAGGTTTATCTGTATAGCACTATTCATACACAAGGTAATTTAAGATGTTTTACTGGAAGAAAGTTAGATAACAAATCAAAAAATACAAAAAAGACATTTTAGAAAAATGTATCCGGGATCTCGTTCTTTCGATCATGACCCAAAGTTCATGGCCATATGTGAGGGTAGGAACGAAGACCGACCGGTAAATCGAGAGCTTCGATTTTCGGCTCAGCTCTCTCTTCACCACAACGGACCGGCACAGTGCCCCCATTACTGTGGCAGCCACACCAATCCGTCTGTCGATCTCCCGCTCCATTCTTCCCTCACTCGTGAACAAGATCCCGAGATACTTAAACTCCTCCACTTGAGGCAGGAACTCCCCTCCAACCTGAAGAGGACAAGCCACCCTTTTCCGGTCGAGAACCATGGCCTCTGACTTGGAGGAGCTGATCTTCATCCCAGCCACTTCACACTCGGCTGCGAACCGCCACAGCACATGCTGCAGGTCTTGGCTAGAGGGAGCCAGCAGGACCACGTCATCTGCAAAAAGGAGAAACAAAATCCACTGGTCCCCAAACCAGACCCCTCCGGCCCTTGGCTGCGTCTAGAAATCCTGTCCATAAAAGTTATGAACAGGACTGATGACAAAGGGCAGCCCTGCCGGAGTCCAACATGCACCGGGAACAGGTCCGACTTAGTGCCGGCAATGCGGACCAAACTCCTGCTCCACTCGTACAGGGACTGGATGGCCCTAGTAAAGGGCCCCCGATTCCATACTCCTGGAGCACCCCCCACGAGGCATCACGAGGGACATAGTCGAATGCTTTCTCCAGGTCCATAAAACACATGTGAACCGGTTGGTTAAACTCCCATGAACCCTCGAGTACCCTGTAGAGGGTATAGAGCTGGTCCAGTGTTCCACGGCTGGGATGAAAACCACACTGCTCCTCCTGAAGCCGAGGTTCGACTATCGCCTGCACTCTCCTCTCCAATACCCTGGCGTAGGCCTTACCAGGGAGGCTGAGGAGTGTGATCCCCCTGTAGTTGGAACACACCCTCCGGTCCCCCTTCTTATGAAGGTGGACAACCACCCCAGTCTGCCAGTCCAGAGGCACTGTCCCCAACCACCACGCAATGTTGAAGAGGCGTGTCAACCATGACAGCCCCACAACATCCAGAGATTTGAGGTACTCAGGGCGGATCTCATCCACCCCCGAAGCCTTGCCACCGTGGAGCTTTTTAACCACCTCGGTGACTTCAACCTGGGTGATGAAAGAGTCCAACCCTGAGTCCCCAGCCTCTGTTTCCACCAGGGAATGCGTGATGGCAGGATTGAGGAGATCCTCGAAGTACTCCTTCCACCGCCCGATATTGTCCTCAGTCGAGGTCAACAGCCTCCCACCCCGACTATAAACAGTGTTGTCGAAGCACTGCTTCTCCCTCCTGAGGCGCCGGACGGTTTGCCAGATTCGCTTTGAGGCCAACCGGTAGTCCTTCTCCATGTCCTCACCGAACTCCTCCAAGGCCCGAGTTTTTGCCTCTGCCACAGCCCGGGCCGCAGCACGCTTGGCCTCACGGAACCCGTCAGCCACCTCAGGAGTCCCACAAGCCATCCACAGCCGATAGGACTCCTTCAGCTTGACAGCATCCCTTACTGCCGGTGTCTACCACCGGGTTCTGGGATTGCCGCCATGACAGGCACCTCAGACCTTACGGCCGCAGCTACGGGCAGCAGCATCAACAATAGATGCGGAGAACATGGTCCACTCTGACTATATGTCTCCATCCCCCGGAATCTGGTCAAGCTCTCCCAGAGGTGGGAGTTGAATACATCCCTGGCCGAGGGCACCGCCACGCGTTCCATGCAGACCCTCACTTGCACAGAAGTCCAATAACAAAACACCACTCGGATTCAGATCGGGGAGGCCATTCCTCCCGATCACGCCTCTCCAGGTGTCACTGTCGTTTCCCACGTGGGCGTTGAAGTCCCCCAGCAGAATAACGGAGTCCCTGGGAGGGGCAATATCCAGCACCCCCGACAGGGACACCAAGAAGGCCGGGTACTCTGCACTACTGCTCGGCCCGTATGCCGAAACGACAGTCAGATACCTATCCCCAACCCGAAGGCGCGGGATGCGACCCTCTCATCCACTGGGGTAAACCCCAACACGAGACAGCTGAGCTGGGGGGCAACAAGCAAACCCACAACAGCCCGCCGCCTTTCCCCGTGGGCCACTCCAGAGTAGAAGAGAGTCCAACCCCTCAAGGAGATGGGTTCCAGAGCCCACGCTGTGCGTGGAGGTGAGCCCGACTATTTCTAGTCGATATCTCTCAACCTCCCGCACAAGCTCAGGCTCCTTCCCCCCCAGCGAGGTGACATTCCACTTCCCTAGAGCCAGCCTAAGCATCCTGGGATCGGGCCGCTGAGGTCTCCACCTTCGTCCGCCACCCAATCCTCTTTGCACCGGTCCCTCACGGTCCCCCCTGCAGGTGGTGGGCCCACTGGGGCCCGGCCTGGCCGGGTCCAGCGAGGAGCAACCCGGCCACCAGGCACTCTCCGGCGAGTCCCAACCCCAGGCCTGGCTCCAGGGCGACGTCACGTGCCTCAATATAATTGTCCTCATGAAGGATTCTTGAACCACTCTTTGTCTGACCCGTCACCTAGAGCCTGTTTGCCATGGGAGACCCTACCAGGGGCATTTAAGCCCCAGACAACATAGCCTCTATTTATAAAAAGAAACTTTATTAGAAACTGATTTGGGTTCATTTCAGTTGTTACGAACACGGAGACAGAGATGGAAAAAGAAAAAAAAAGAAACAGGAAAGAGAGAAAGGTTGGGCAAAAAGGAAAAGGAGAGAGAAGGAGAAAAGAATGGAGGAAAGAAAGAAGGATGAAGAGAATACAAGATAACACCCTGCTTGCTTCTACACCTGCAGAAATGTTCATATTACCAACCTTTTTACAAAAAAGTGCACAGTACTTATGAATGCAAGATGTATTTAGTGGTAAAGGCGGCTCAGTATACTGGTCCTTCTCAAAATATTAGCATATTGTGATAAAGTTCATTATTTTCCATAATGTCATGATGAAAATTTAACATTCATATATTTTAGATTCATTGCACACTAACTGAAATATTTCAGGTCTTTTATTGTCTTAATACGGATTATTTTGGCATACAGCTCATGAAAACCCAAAATTCCTATCTCACAAAATTAGCATATCATTAAAAGGGTCTCTAAACGAGCTATGAACCTAATCATCTGAATCAACGAGTTAACTCTAAACACCTGCAAAAGATTTCTGGGGCCTTTAAAACTCCCAGCCTGGTTCATCACTCAAAACCCCAATCATGGGTAAGACTGCCGACCTGACTGCTGTCCAGAAGGCCACTATTGACACCCTCAAGCAAGAGGGTAAGACACAGAAAGAAATTTCTGAACGAATAGGCTGTTCCCAGAGTGCTGTATCAAGGCACCTCAGTGGGAAGTCTGTGGGAAGGAAAAAGTGTGGCAGAAAACGCTGCACAACGAGAAGAGGTGACCGGACCCTGAGGAAGATTGTGGAGAAGGGCTGATTCCAGATCTTGGGGGACCTGCGGAAGCAGTGGACTGAGTCTGGAGTAGAAACATCCAGAGCCACCGTGTACAGGCGTGTGCAGGAAATGGGCTACAGGTGCCGCATTCCCCAGACCTGGGCTACAGAGAAGCAGCACTGGACTGTTGCTCAGTGGTCCAAAGTACTTTTTTCGGATGAAAGCAAATTCTGCATGTCATTCGGAAATCAAGGTGCCAGAGTCTGGAGGAAGACTGGGGAGAAGGAAATGCCAAAATGCCAGAAGTCCAGTGTCAAGTACCCACAGTCAGTGATGGTCTGGGGTGCCGTGTCAGCTGCTGGTGTTGGTCCACTGTGTTTTATCAAGGGCAGGGTCAATGCAGCTAGCTATAAGGAGCTTTTGGAGCACTTCATGCTTCCATCTGCTGAAAAGCTTTATGGAGATGAAGATTTCATTTTTCAGCACAACCTGGCACCTGCTCACAGTGCCAAAACCACTGGTAAATGGTTTACTGACCATGGTATCACTGTGCTCAATTGGCCTGCCAACTCTCCTGACCTGAACCCCATAGAGAATCTGTGGGATATTGTGAAGAGAACGTTGAGAGACTCAAGACCCAACACTCTGGATGAGCTAAAGGCCGCTATCGAAGCATCCTGGGCCTCCATAAGACCTCAGCAGTGCCACAGGCTGATTGCCTCCATGCCACGCCGCATTGAAGCAGTCATTTCTGCCAAAGGATTCCCGACCAAGTATTGAGTGCATAACTGTACATGATTATTTGAAGGTTGACGTTTTTTGTATTAAAAACACTTTTCTTTTATTGGTCGGATGAAATATGCTAATTTTGTGAGATAGGAATTTTGGGTTTTCATGAGCTGTATGCCAAAATCATCCGTATTAAGACAATAAAAGACCTGAAATATTTCAGTTAGTGTGCAATGAATCTAAAATATATGAATGTTAAATTTTCATCATGACATTATGGAAAATAATGAACTTTATCACAATATGCTAATATTTTGAGAAGGACCTGTAGAACATCTGTGTATCTGTTAACACCTGAATCTAAACACCTGTGGGTTTGAGCGTGAGCGTGCTTGTGTATACAAGGTTTCTCCATAAAAATATGCAATAGTGAGTGTGAGGAGCCACAGACCTGCCCTCCCGGACCAGGGACAGATACGGAGGAGAGCGAGCCACAGACATCCAAAGGCCCCCCAGAGCACAAGAACTCCATGGGAACCACCGCTGGGACTACCGTAACCCCCCCACAGAAGAGCAGGGCAGAATCCCAGGGGAACCACCCAACAGCCACAGTGCAGAGGCCCCAAGGAGCTGCAGCAACGAGCCCATAGGCCCCGTTGGCAGCCATCTATGCCTGAGCAGGTCCAGCCATGGACCCAGAGACCTGAGACCCCGGGACATATCACTCCCCAAGCAGAGGCCCGACAGAGCCCAGGGGTCCAGGCCCCGGCACGCAGCCACCGGGAGTGAGCTGGCACACACCAAAGCACCTAGCCCCGGATACCGAGAACCACAAGTACACCAGCGGGCAGAGACACCAGCCCCCGGCGGGGAGGAAATAGGCCCCGCATTTGATGGGGGGCCTAAACTGATCCAGGAGCGGGAGCAGCCCAAGACCCAACCTGACAAAAAAAAAGGCACACATAGTCACAATCACACATTTCCACCCTCATGCGTACACATAAAAACACTCACACCCACGCACCCAACGTAAAGACAAACAACAATGGACGTTGTATCCTCACTCACACTCCCCATACATACTCTATACTCCCAGGTGCCAGGTGCCGATACCCCATAGGGACAACCAACCCCGGGACCCAGGTGGTCCCCTTCCCTCCGGGGGTATCATCTGTGGTTTATAACCCCATTCGCCATTCGGTCTAGTTCTGTCTGTTCTCCATTAAGTTTGAGGAAATTGTGTCCCAGACACTCCTTGCTATTATGTATGACTGTAAGGGACTGCAATTATGAAGTGACACATAAATCTTAAGCTGTGTGTTATCCACATTCATGTGGTAGGAGATGTTGTAATCCTTAAATTATCTGAGCTAGAGGTAGAAAATAGATTCTGAATAAAAGTAACCCGAGAATGGAGGCTTGTGGAGCCCCACATGTCATCTTTGTTAGACTCAGTCTTGTGGTGTGGTCTAACACCTGACTGGAAAACACCAAAGGGATTGTTGTTTTCTTTTATAAAAACGGGGAGTCAAGTTTGTAATAAATGACCTTTTGTATGATCTTTACCAAATATGGTAGCTTTGGCATGGACATTGAATAAGATATTATTGAGGCCTGGAGGTTAGGCTTTAAAATAGGTTCGATCCCTGCAGTTTCCAGTGCTTCTGGAAGATAAGAGAATACAATAATTTACTATCAACAGTATTTGACGTGCAACACAGCTAAAAACATTTTTTTTCTTTAATACTTGTAGGCACCATGTCATAGATTTCATGTGATAAACAGTTTCTCTCAGACATACCCAATTCAATGATTGAAAATAATCTAGATGCACTAATTATTCTGGACGCAGAGGAGACATAACCAAATTATCAGAGAGAACTACATACTGCTTGTGTTGTCCTCTGAATAATGATACTAGAGGAAAGTGGCTCTTTTTATTCAAGCTAATACTGATCTACACTCAGATTAACCTGTGACCGGTCTAAGCAAATGAAAATATGACCTAATTTATATTTTATAACAAAATAACAAAACATGGCAGATAATCTAAGTGTAAAAAGCTACAATAAAGAAAGCCAACCTAGCTCATATAGCTGCTTTGAACTTTTTCCCCATGAACTATTGATCCACAAGTCCTGTTAGTAAGGAGCCAGAACATCTGTTTAATGCTTGGCTGCAGCCTCATATACCCTCTGTGCAGAGCCCATGCCACGCTCCCAAGCCTTAAATTCACAGTTAGAAAGTCAGACAGCAGTGGACACTCAGAGCCTCTGAAAACCACATGGTCTTATAATAGCTTGCGGAGGTTCCCCTGTGCCCTTATAGCAATAAAGTTTCCACTTTTAACAACCTTCCTAAGGCGGATTCTGCTTACATTTCTCCTCATCTTTCTGTGGGCTAAAATGCGACGGGTTTAGTTTGTTTTACAGAACAGAACGACTTAGATAATCTTCATCTATTTGAGACCTTAAACATTTTGTGGATGTTGAGAATAAGCATAATATTTGGGCTGTTCTTATCCAGTTTCATTAAATGTGACATGACATGACATGACATGACATGACGTGTTTGTTCTTTCCCATTGCTTCCAGGTTCCAAAAAGTGTTTGATCAACATGTTAAACAAGAGGAGATATTTGAAGAAATTGCCAAACCAGTTGCAGAAAGGTAAAATAAAAATAAATATTCACATTTGCCTAAATGCTTATCTTGTTTTGAAACTTTATATGAGTGATGAAAAACATCTTATCTGTGCATTATGCTGCCCCAGAGGCCACACAGATTCAGCCAGCCTTGTTGACAGGAAGTCAGTAAAGCTCAACTTTCTTTAAGATGGAAATGGAGGGTGTCTGTGATGCTTGGCACGTTTTAAGCACTTCAACCACTAAGTGGACGGAGCTGGCAGGCAGGATGGTACACTGTGCCATCATGAGAGTGAGAGGGTTTTCAAGCCACAAAGCTGTAGTCTCTGTATTTAACACATAGACTTACAGTAAACGTACACGTGAGATGAATACACTGTTTTGATGCTGTGTTATCTTCTAATCTGCCGTCGTGGTTTTTATTTTAAAAGAGGGAAGTGATGGAATAAACACAGTTTTGTTTGCCATTTACTGATATGGTCTATTGGGTTTAGTTTTTTATTTTAAGCTTGTTTTTGTTTCCTGTTTGTTGTTTTTTTTAAGTCATCCCCAGTCTTGGTTTCCTTGTTGGTCTAGTTTTTTTCTAACAGTCTTGTTTTACATTATGCAACCTGCAAATTCATTCTTCATTGAGCACCTAGATTTCATTTATTATTTTTGCTCAGGGCCTCATCCAAGCATTATCCCCAGCCTTATTTAAGCTACTGTTTTCCCAACCCAAGGGGCCAAATCAATATCATGAGACATGCTCCCTCCATGACAGCCCTGTTAGTGCCTGTCTTAGCCCACTTTATTTACTTTAGCTTGTTGTTTTTCTTATCTGGTTGGATTTCATCTTTCTGTTGCGCTTTCAATTCGACGCTTTGTGTTCAGTGAACTCGTTTATATGTTATCTTTACTAGAGTTTCCAACAACACCTGTGCTGTGAATAACTGTGTCCCTAAATCTGATTTAAAAACACAAAATGTACTAATGTCCCTAAGAAAAAGTTTAGTAATTAATCTTTTACTGCAGTAATATAATCTCATGCTGAAAGTATATACATTTATTCAGTGGCAAAAAATACCATATTAAGATTTTTTTTAAAATACAGGTCACACAATTTTTGGTGCCTTCTTAAAGGTTTTCTTCAGGGCTTAGGTCTGGGGAGTGTGATAGTCATCAAAGAAGGTTGATTTTGTCTTTGGGGAATATTTCTGTGTTCATTTTTCCCTACTTTGAGGATCATTATTGTGTTGAAATACATTTTCAGTTTTTTTGGCAGAAGCCACCAGAATGTTTTTTATGTCCAGGTATTGTAAGGGATTTATAATGTCATGCACTCTTTAACATGGTTCCCAGGGCCTTTGAAAGACAAAGAGGCCCACAGCATCTCAGATCCTTTCTCACCAGCTTCAGACAGCATCTTCACAAGGTCTTTTGTTTTTGTTCTGCGGTTGATATTATTTTGCTCCAAAACACAAACATGACTAGGACACTGAGACGTATGATGGCTGGACAGTTCCACACGTTTACACTTGCATTTAATTGCGTAAACAGATGAAAGTGGAACCCTTTAGGCATCTGGAAATTGTACATAAGGATGAACCAGACCTGTGGAGGTCCACTGTTTCTGATATCTTGGCCAATTTTGTTTCTCCATTTTGTAACACAAGAGAGCAGTGTGTTTGAAGTGTGGCCTTCAATTTATCCCCAGGTGTGCCTCCAATTAACTCAGATTTTATTACCCTCTCTGAAGCTTACAAAGGCATGGCATCATCTGTCAGGCTTTTCCAAATTCCTTAAAGGCTTAGTAATCTGGAGTATGTGAACCTCTACATTTCAAGCAAGTAATAAAAATAAAATCTCTAAAGAATTCTCTCTGTCTTTATTCTTGCTTTCAACAAATAGAAATAAGTTGAGCAATTCTAACTGAATTAAAGCAGGACATGTTTAGTCACATTTAATTTCAGACAGGGATGGAACAAAAGTCCCTGCAGCCCTGCATGGAATAAGCAGGTATGGATGATGGATGGATGGTTTTAAATTTTTACATATGGTTAAAAATGATAGTTAAACAAACAAATACCTGCTATAGATTTAATACTGTGTAAACAGAAGTAAATTTGTGCATAAGATAGATGTAAACATAAACTGAATGCTATATGCCAAGTAAAAACTATTTGTGGTGTTACTTTGTTGTTTATCCAGAGTTCGTTTCAGAACAGGAATAAACAAACAGGAAAAGATGGGGAATTTCCTGCAATCAAATGTTGGTTTTTGTCACTGTCATGTAAACAAGGTTCTTCCTCTCTTTATCTCCCCCAAACCTTGCCCTCACCGCAGACTAGCTCTACCATCTTCTCAACATTCCACACAGCCAACCTTGTTACACTGGGACCTATTTGTGGAATCCCACACGTGCTTTGGATTTTCTTAGCTATTAGGAGACAAATAAACAATGGTGGCCTAATGACTCTGACGTGTCTGACCTGACTGACAGAAGTTCATTGACCTGAGTATTAAATTGCCACCCCAAGCTTAACAGTTAAGTACTTCTTGCTTTGCTGTGGCAGCTGGTATGCATCAGAATGAAAACCAGCAGTCACAGCCCGGCAGCATCTTTCCACATTAATTTGAAATTGCCATCTTTGAGTCTTTGAAATGAGTCATATGTCTGCAGTCTAGTCATTCTCTCTAGCCATGGCCTATCTCACCAAACAGGAATATCTTAGTCCAGTGTGAGTTCCTTATAACCTCAAGAGAGATCCACCTGATACAGACTCTTTAGATCCGGATGGAGGGAGAAATCCATCAAATAAATCGTTATTGGTCTTAATATGTTGATTTTAAAGTGAATCAGAGGGCTAATCCAATATTTAAACTGTTCAAAGTAAAGACAGGCAACATAGTGTTTGGATTATACTGACCCTGTGAAACTTACCAAAGGTCCAGACTGAATTAAAATCATTTTTCTGTGCTGGAAGGCCTCAGATCTTTCTAATAATAAATTGACAGCAGTTTACAAGATTTACTATGATGTATGGTTTGGAGACATTAGCTAACAAGACAGGAGGAAGAGAAGAAGTAGTTCTGATTTTCAATGAGGGTGAATACAATGGACAGGTACCATGAATATACACTGTATTGCCAAATGTATTTGGTCACACCACTAAATCAATTAATTCTGGTGTTACAATCACTTCCATGGCTGCGGTTACATAAAGTTTGGTGTGGACAAACTTGACTGGCCTGCACATAGTCCTGACCTCAACCTTCTTAAACACCTTTGGGATGAATTAGAGCAGGGGCTGCAATTCCGGTTTTCCCATCTAACTTTGAACACAATTCTGAACCTTGTGGAAGATGTTTACAGAATAGTTAAAGTTGCTATTGCTTGCAATGGTAGATCCATCAACAAAGTGGGCTTTACAGATGAAGAATAGGATGTCATCAAAGTTCAAGTACTTGTAAAAGTAGACAGACAATTACTTTTAGCAAGATAATGTATCTGAGGGACGGCTTAGATTGAGTGGTTTGTAGACAAAGTAAGAGTCAAGGATATAGTGATGCTGTAGATATCTACATAAGAGGGATATATTTGGCCGATATATAAAGTGCCTTGCTAAAGTGTTCATGGATTTTGATCTTTTTGAGATTTTGTCACCTTGTAAATACAACTTTTGATATACAGGTACATCTAGGAAAATTTGAATAGAGTGAAAAAGTTAAATGTTTTTTTCACTCATTTTAGAAAGTGAAACTCATATATCATATGGATTTATTGCACCTATAATGAAATTTTTCAAGCCTTTATTTCTTGTAATTTTGATGATTATAGCTTATAGATTATAAAACCCCAATATTAAGTGTTTTAGAAAATTTGAATATTGTGGAAAAAGTTAAATATTGGAAACTTATGATGTCATGCCCTAATCATCCAATTATCTCAAAACACCTGCAAAGGTTTCCAGAGTATCTAAATTGTCTCTTAGGGTCAAAGGCTACACAATCATGGGGAAGAGTGCTGACGGATCAGATGTCCTACAAGAAGAGTGAGCCACAAAATATCATTATTAAAGAAGCTGGTTGTTCACAGAGTGCTGCATCTGAAGCATATTCATAGAAAGTTAAGTGGAAGGAAAAATGTGGTAGGAAAATTTGCACCATCAACAGGGAGAACTGCAGCCTTGAGAGAATTGTCAAGCAAAATCCATTCAAGACTTTGGGGGAGCTTCACAAGTAGTGGACTGAGGCAGGAGTCAGAACAAGAACCACTACGCACAGACGAAACCTATACATGGGCTACGAACATCTTACCGGGGCTCAGAAGAGGCAGATCTAGAATGTTTCTCAGTAGCCCAGTCCTCTTTCAGAGGAAAATGAAGTTAGCATTTTATTTGGAAATCAATGTCCCAGAGTCTGGAGGAAAGGTGGAGAGTCACAGAATCTACTCTAGACTCGCTTGAGCTCCAGAGTGAAGTTTGCACAGTCAGTGATGATTTGGGGTGTCATGCCATCTGTTGTCACAAGCTTTGCTTGTGTAAAGACTGAACATTTGCCTATTCATCTTTGCAAAATAGCATAGGTTCAGTCTGATTGGATGGAGAGCATCTGTCAATATTTTTTTTTTTTCCAGGGTTGCCTTGTGTAGCTCCCTCCATGTCCCCATCAACCCTGACCGGCTCCATGTCCCTGCTGGGAAAATCTTAAACGCTATTTTAATCCAAAAGATCAGAGGTTTGTTTTGCTGCTAGACTTTCACCGATGCATTATATACAGGTGGACATACTTTTACCTTGATGACTTTTGGCAAAATTGAGGCTAGCAAAATATGACAAATTCTCTGAGGGTTTTAGCTTCACAGCAGTCTTGCTGTGGTGTCACGGAAACCACTCCGTTTGTCTCTCACAGAGCAGTTGAAAAAATTAACCAGCATTAATGGCTTGAGGAGAAGAAGAGTCAGTGTGACGGTGTTGGGCTGGCAACACAGACCCACTGTCTGCATTGTGATCCCACTTCACAAGGCAGTGAGACCTGCAGCCGAGGTTCAGACAAGTTCTGTCCAGTAGCCAGGAAAGCTGAGGTGTAAACAGGAATAAGAGCTGGGACACGCCCAAACCTCAGTGGCCAGCCCAAGCCGCATCATTAGTACTGACATTAAGCTAAACACTGAGCCTGTGTCTTTTCTCTCCGCTGCCAATCACCACCATGACTCACATTTGAGTGAACTGATGCCCAACAGCCATCCAAGTCAGGATAACCGAGCACCACTTAACTGAGTGGATGAATGTTGTTCTTAAACTGACACAAACACTATACATCTATATCTATCTATATCTATCTCTCTCTCTCTCTCTCTATATATATATATATATATATATATATATATATATATATATATATATATATATATATATATATATATATCTATATATATATAGATATATAGATATATGTGAAGCTACAATATTCATAATCATAAAAATAAAGAAAACTCTTTGAAGGAGAAGGTGTGTCCAAACCTTTGGTCTGTACTGTACATATATATATATATATATAGATATATATATATATATACATATCTATATATATATATATATATAGATATATATATGGCAACAACTTAATGCTCACCCTCTATTGATGACCCACATGGCCCTGTCTTTTAGTGTTTAACCCTTTCTCTCTCCTAGACATGGCGATTGACTGAGCTTAACTGTAACAAACTCTATGTGCTCTCTTTCAGACTCTAACCTTGAAAACTGGCTCAGAGTTTATCTGTTCTTTCTTTCTAGGTGAAACTAAAGGAGCTACATCCATTAACATTGACTTTTCCTTCCCATAGAAAGTACTCCTGGATCAGTGCTTCTTTGTTCTTTTTGTGTCTCTGCTCTGTTCTCTCAAACCCCAGTCGGTCGTGGCAGATGGCCGCTCACACTGAGCCTGGTTCTGCTGGAGGTTTCTTCCTGTTAAAAGGGAGTTTTTCCTCTCCACTGTCGCTACATGCATGCTCAGTATGAGGGATTGCTGCAAAGTCAACGCCAGTGACTGTCCACTGTCTCTACATGCTCATCCGGGAGGAGTGAATGGTGCAAGTCACTGACTGTATGCAATCTGCTGGGTTTCCTTAGACAGAAAAACTTTTTATCCAATTTGAATAAAAAGCTAACTCCAACTGCACTGTTCAATGGTTAGGATTAATTGGAGTGTATGTACCTGACTGTTGTGAATTGGTGCTATATAAATAAAACTGAATTGAAGTGAATTGAATATATATATATATATATATATATATATATATATATATATATATATATATATATATATATATATATATATATATATATATATATATATATATATATATATGTATATATATATAGTACAGACCAAAAGTTTGGACACACCTCATTCAAAGAGTTTTCTTAATTTTCATGACTATGAATATTGTAGCTTCACACTGAAGGCATCAAAGCTATGAATTAACACATGTGGAATTATATACTGAACAAAAAAGTATGAAACAACTGAAAATATGTCTTATATTCTAGGTTCTTCAAAGTAGCCACCTTTTGCTTTGATTACTGCTCTGCACACTCTTGGCATTCTGTTGATGAGCTTCAAGAGGTAGTCACCTGAAATGGTTTTCCAACAGTCTTGAAGGAGAGATGCTTAGCACTTGTTAGCCCTTTTGCCTTCACTCTGCGGTCCAGCTCACCCCAAACCATCTCGATTGGGTTCAGATTTGGTGACTGTGGAGGCCAGGTCATCTGGCGCAGCACCCCATCACTCTCCTTCTTGGTCAAATAGCCCTTACACAGCCTGGAGGTGTGTTTGGGATCATTGTCCTGTTGAAAAATAAATGATGGTCCAACTAAACGCAAACTGGATGGAATAGCATGCCGCTGCAAGATGCTGTGGTAGCCATGCTGGTTCAGTATGCCTTCAATTTTGAATAAATACCCAACAGTGTCACTAGCAAAGCAACCTCACACCATCACACCTCCTCCTCCATGCTTCACGGTGGGAACCAGGCATGTAGAGTCCATCCATTCACCTCTTCTGCGCCGCACAAAGACACGGTGGTTGGAACCAAAGATCTCAAACTTGGACTCATCAGACCAAAGCACAGATTTCCACTGGTCTAATGTCCATTCCTTGTGTTCTTTAGCCCAAACAAGTCTCTTCTGCTTGTTGCCTGTCCTCAGCAGTGGTTTCCTAGCAGCTATTTTACCATGAAGGCCTGATTCACACAGACTCCTCTTAACAGTTGTTCTAGAGATGTGTCTGCTGCTAGAACTCTGTGGCATTGACCTGTTCTCTAATCTGAGCTGCTGTTAACCTGCGATTTCTGAGGCTTGTGACTCAGATGAACTTATCGTCCGCAGCAAAGGTGACTCTTGGTCTTCCTTTCCTGGGGCGGTCCTCATGTGAGCCAATTTCTTTGTAGCACTTGATGGTTTTTGCGTCTGCACTTGGGGACACTTTCAAAGGTTTCCCAATTGTTCAGACTGACTGACCTTCATTTCTTAAAGTAATGATGGCTTCTCATTTTTCTTTACTTTTTTCTTGCCATAATACAAATTCTAACAGTCTATTCAGTAGGACTATCAGCTGTGTACTGTATCCACCTCCTGCACAACACAACTGATGGTCCCAATCCCATTTATAAGGCTTGAAATCCCACTTATTAAACCTGACAGGGCACACCTGTGAAGTGAAAACCATTTCAGGTGACTACCTCTTGAAGCTCATCAACAGAATGCCAAGAGTGTGCAGAGCAGTAATCAAAGCAAAAGGTGGCTACTTTGAAGAACCTAGAATATAAGACATATTTTCAGTTGTTTCACATTTTTTTGTTCAGTATATAATTCCACATGTGTTAATTCATAGTTTTGATGCCTTCAGTGTGCAGCTACAATATTCATAGTCATGAAAATAAAGAAAACTCTTTGAATGAGGTGTGTCCAAACCTTTGGTCTGTACTGAATATATACCTCTCCTTTTTTCCTATCTCTTTTCGGTTTATCTCAGGACTTTACAACTGTAGTTCTGATGTTTAAATATCACATCTCACAGGAGCTTCATCATTTTGAACAAAAACTGGTTTCCATCACTTTGCGCATGTGTAGAACAACAGCTCCGTGCCAAACCCAAATATACCAGACCCTGCCTAGTCGCGAGGGTCCGGGCTTTTACTGTCAGTCATGCTCCAAAACATTCCCTCACCAGCAGATGTCTGTTGCCATTGCAGATCTGTATTCACTGCCATGCTTTAATGTGGATTTTAAGTGTCAGGTTTAATTCACAAAGACTCTTATTGCCTTTAGGGCAGTTCCAGAAATTAAAATGGAGATGTTATATAGAGGCTAAGTTGCTAGTGAGCTAAACGTTCTGAAAATTGTTCGGAATTGTTCAGGGGGAATTCTATGGCAGGCTATAGCTCAAGTAAATTTGGTCACTTGTAGGATCTTACTGTCTTACCTTACAATAAAGGTGTATTTAATGGAACATAACTTGTTTATTTGAAGCTGTATTAATGTATTTAGGATCAGATTATTTAGTGATCAATAAAACTGTAGAATTAAGGAGCACTTACTTATTCACAGCTTTTTTTGAGACATTAGTTCGCCATTAACTCTGTAAATTTGAACACGCTCAAATTGTAAATGTGATAAACCTAAAGGCAGAGTTTTTCTGCATAAAAACGAACTTTATTACTAACAACAGATAATACATTTACCTGGTTCAGTCAAATTTATGTAATCTGCTCTGCAGAAAAATGCTTCAATGTCTTTTTGTTGCCCATGGTCTGTTTTTGTGCAGTGTACTTTCTGGCTATAACGGCACCATATTTGCTTATGGTCAAACGGGAAGTGGGAAGACTTTCACCATCACAGGCGGAGCTGAGCGCTACAGTGATCGCGGTATCATACCTCGCACCTTGTCCTACCTGTACGAACGCTTCAGCCAGGTCAGGGCAGCCTCCTCTGCTTTTACAAGTCACTCATGGAAAGCACTCGCAGCTTCTGCCAACTGTGACAAATGCTGTTTTCATCCCATCCTGTTTCAGATTGTATCATTTTGCTTCACAGGACAGCAGTATGATGTACTCCACACACATCTCCTACCTGGAGATTTACAACGAGGTCGGATATGACCTTTTGGATTCCCGACATGAGGCATCGCGACTGGAGGACCTACCGTCAGTCTTTTTCTCAAACCATTGTTTTTTGGCCTTTTTAAAAAAAATATTGACCTCAATTGAAAATATTCACTATGTGACAGCCAGGTGTCAATAGAGTCATGTTTAAAGTCAGTCTTTGCCAAAATATGGAGACTACAATACTGACCCACCCTGTGCAAACTGCTGACTAAAATCACTGAATGCTGTCAGCCTGGTGGCATAGTTAGGGTCAATGGTCATAACTGGTCGCCAGTTATCTTACCCCATTTGTTTCTCCATACCACTTCATTTTAAGTCACTTCTGAACTAGAACTTAAGGTTTTAGATGCCCACAAATCACAGCGCTCTGGAAATAGCCAGTGCCATTTGTGAAACATGCTGTGGCCATACTTGCTGAATCATGAAGAGTCTGTCTCCATCTTTCCGTCACTCCTAACAATGCCTGCTCTCCTTTCTTTCTGACATTCCTGCACTATTTGATCTTGCTTTTTGTCTTTACGTCTGTTTTCATCACGCATTCATCTTTCCATTTTCTGGATTCCTAAAAATCTGCAAATTGTCATTCTTCATTCCATGTTTATATCATTTTTGCAATAGCGCATTAATCAAATTATATCTAGGCTTGGCTTGGTCATTGAGGAAAATTATTCTGCCAGGACGCAGCTCTGAATGACAATAAGATTAATACTGTTTTATCAGACCACTTCAATTACCTACAAATGCTAACATAATTATCCACATGTGTTCTCCAATCATACCTCCCTGTTTGACGTGTCAGTCAAATAGCTATACTCTCACATCACTGGTGGCTGGATGGAAATGATGTGGTAGGATCGCAGGAGGAATTTTGCCCTATTCTGTGCTTTGAATCGCCTGATGTGGGGGAGAAACAATCACCTGTTTGTTTTTAAGATCTGGCCCTGTCTGTTATCAAGTCATGAACACCCAGAGAGATAAATCACATGTGAGACCAGGCTGCAGCTCAGACTGTTTGGATTCAGTGCTGAGAGACGGCAAGGCCAGGGGAAGTAAATAGATGACATAACTGACACAATTAGCCTTATTCTTGTGGCTCAGTGTTAAATTATGCAGTCTGACATTAAATATGTGTAGCTTTAACGTTTTTGAGTAATATTTCTGATTTATTTTGGAGAAGAATCACGCATTGATGCTTCAGCAGACACTCACTTTTTTATACATACTTTTCTGCCGTAAAAGGCTAATGTTTTTGTAATCTTATATAGTGCCTTGCAAAAGTATTCATGCCTCTTGAACTCTTCCGCATTTTGCCATACTACATCCATTAACTTTAATGTAATAATAGGATTTTATGTGGTGGACCAAAGGAAAGTTGTGCATAATTTCAAAGTGGAAGAAAATGGATTTCCAAAATGTCTGCAATTACAGCTGCAAGTCTTTTGAGTAGAGAGAATTATGTTTTGTTTTTGCTCATTCGTCTTTGGGCTATGGCATTTACCTGTTTCTGCTAAGAAAGCATCACCTCAACATGAGGTTAACATTTCTCCACTGTGGGGGTAATGTGTTCTGGGAGATGTGCAGGGTTAGTTTTCTGTAAAACACAGAGTGGGGCAGCCCCCCGGCAGTCCCCAATGATGGCGTCAGAGATCTCTAGGCCATCCCCACACATCCGGACCCTGCCGAACCAGCACAGGTGCCGGAGTGGGAGCAAAAGAGGACTGTACCTCCCAAGCCTAGACTTTTTCACAGATTTATAAGCTGAAACTGTAACTTATTTTGACAGTTTGTCATGTCAATATATTAAGTAAATAATTTGAGCAGTCTTAAAATGTAGGGTGGACAAAAGCATAGGTATCCAACCTACAGAATTATCTACACCAGGTGAATAGTAGATAAAATAAATTTTTGTAAGAAATAGAGAAAGAAACACCTCTAGTTTAAGACCCTTTTCATGCACAAAGGATTAATTTTTCAAAAAGATCTCCTGCAAGTTTACCTTATGCACTGAAAATGAGTGAAATAGCAGCCTTTTCCCCCAAAGCAAACTTTAAAAGTATCTTTTAGAGTCTGGATTTTGAAGCAAATTTTAAAGAATTGACCGCTGGGGTCAAGAGCTTTGCACGATATAAGAGTTTATTCATGTTTTCAAGTTTTAATGTTCCATGAATGTAATCTATGGTGGATAAGTCTTTAAGCAAACATGTTACTGTTGTCTTTTTGTTAGGAAAGTGGTGATTATGGAGGATCCAGAACAGAACATCCATCTGAAGAATTTGTCTCTGCAGCAGTCTACTAACGAAGAGGAGGCTCTGAATCTTCTCTTCCTGGGCGACACAAATCGTATGATTGCAGAAGTAAGAAAAAGGGGAACACAAACACACACACATAAAGATCTATGTGGTGATCTTAGTCAGGACTGTAAACCGTAAGCAAAAATACCACTGACCACTTCCAGGATAAGTGGCATAATGAGTTATTTTGTTGTTGCTGTTCCAAAAGTGCAATATGCATTCTAAAAGCTACCTTAGTACCATTCTAAAATATTATTTTAGTACCCAGTGGGCCTTTTTATCAGTTGCTTTTCCCTGTAAAGTCCAGCTTTCTCTCTGTAATTTATGTTTATATTGTGGGTTTTTTTTCTTTTCTTCACTCACACTGGCTCCTCGAACTGATGATGAGATGTGTGGTGGCTCAGCTTTTGCTTTTCAACATGAGGTTTTGGAGGAAAAAAAGCTAATCTTGCCTTGTTTACTCTTGTCACTAGTTTGTTTGTAAATAGATGGCAGTAAAAGTGAGCCAGATGATAAGCTTTCAGTCACAAACTTGCTTTCCTGCACATTGACATCAATTTTTGATGTGGTTGGGATTCTTACATGAAACAGAAGGAGAGCATAGAAAAGTTAGGCTTATGTGGAAAATGTGATAAAACCTTTTTTTGTATTTGTAATTGTATTAAGAAGGATTTTATTAAGAGGAAATGTCAACTAAGGGGCACGTGTTCGACTAAAAGGCACCCATGTTTTCTTCTGTCCAGAGAACATCCTTCTGGGTTCAATCTTAGGAAACTACAAGATGTGTTTTATTGGAAACAGCTTAAAAGAAGAAAATGAGCTTTGCTTCGGGGAGACCCCACAATCGTCCACCCACAACGAGACAGTTGCTCGCTTGTCTTCTCTGGAACTTTATCGCTAGAAGTCCCCCGGAGCCCGAAACAAACAAAGAGCCCTTAATATTGTTCATTTGTTTTTGTCAGATTCCTCCAAGAAATTTGTTCTCCCCAAAGAGTTTCAGTAAAGCCAACAGCAATGCCTTCTTTCTTTTCATGATCCCATCCGGGTGGATAAAAGATGACACATCCATTCATATAAAGCTCAAAAGACCTTGAGCTCACTTGGTTTGAGAGTTTTTTTGGACTGAAAATAAAATTCACTTTTTCTACTCCTCATCCTTTCGTCAGCGTTTTGGGTAAATGTTTTCTCTCATCTGGTCTTTCCTGACTCTCTTTGTTGTCCAAATGGATGCAGAGCTGGAAGTGCTCTCCCTGCAGTGAACTCTTAACTTCCTCCTGAACCTGTAGGTATGGGTGCATTACAGATTGTCTAAATCCTGTAATGCAGGACTAGTCGCTTGCGTAATCTCTTACTGCTTTGCACTTTTATATACCAGAATGTCCTTTTCTGATGTTCTATTGCAGCACCGTGTGTGGTCAGAACAGTCTGTGGTGCAAACAGTGCAACATCTAGTTAAAACTGACTGCAATGATGGGTACTTTCATGCTTGTAGTTTGTAGTTAATAAAAACATAGTTATATAACACCTTCAGCATCGTCTGAGGCTCTCTAACCCGTAAATGTTGTGTAATTATTCTGGAACCCTATCACCTCTGGTAATGTGAAAATTACACTAGTATAGTGCACATTCTCATTTATAATGCATATCCTGGACAATCCACTCCCATTGATAATGTGTGTCAATAATATCCTTGGTAAAAAGGACAAAACAGGTAGAGATAAGAACAAACGGTTACTTGTTGTCTGCAAGCAGCAGCTGGTGGATGTATGATCCTTTAACTGTCATGCAATAGCAGATGGTAAAATCCCTGTTACCTAATTTGGTTTGTGTAACTAAAAGTTTTCTGAGAATTACTCTATGATAACCTTTTGGTAAAAATACCATATTTCTTCCCTCTCTTTTTTGATTTTGATAATTTAAACATAAAACTCAAGTATAATCCACATTTTATTCAAAAAAGAAAATGAACAATAATTCCTGCTGCTGAAAGATAATCTTACATTGATTTTTATAGTTCTAATAATGCTATCTCTGATGCTTAGTGTTAGTTCAATACAAAGACTTAAGGAAAAATATAAACACCTGCAAAGTTATCAGTAGCTTTCATATAAACATGCTTATCGCAGGTGACATTCTGCTGGTAGCTTACCAATGCTAGTTTTATAGTGGTGGTTGCCTTTTTAGGAATGAAGGGTGGTGCTGATTTAGTTTCCATGTCATGAGTCTTGGTTTTTTGGTCTCTGGAAAACAAAATGGTCTTTCTTGTATGCAAGGGAAACATGTAGAAGCTTTCTTTCAGCCAGGTGACAGGCAGTGTGCAGCAACAGGTGGAGAAGGGGCAGTGATCTATGTTCCATTTAATCAGAGGAAACTCCAATCACTGTGGCACTTCCTGTGAAAGACTTTAAACCATAGGAACAGTGGGACAGAGCATTTTAGTGGCTTTGGCATTGTAACCTCGATATACCTTGATAGCCAGTAATCTTGATAAGGGGGAAATGACTAACAGGTAATATACCTGAAAATTTGAGTTGTGGGTCTCTGCAGTTACAAAACTGCATTGCACATTATGCTGTATGTGTGTAAGGACTGACACTGAGCAAAGTGTCCAACACACCAGGGTTAAAAATCAGCAAAGGTAAACAGAACTGGCTAAAAGTACTACTTTTGTCTTTGAACATTTAGTTGTTGTCATAATGAAAGCCATGTAGGATAGTGTGAACATTCCTACAGCTTCAGACAAATCAGTCCTAAATGGAAGTTGATAGATTGTGACATGCATCAGTATAAAACCCCATGTCTTCCTGTTGCTGTTTAAAGAAAAGCAACAGCATTACCTATCAGTTGCTGAGAACAAAGAGATGACATATACATGGGGTTGGACAGTGAAACTGAAACACCTGTCATTTTAGTGTGGGAGGTTTCATGGCTAAATTAGACCAGCCTGGTAGCCAGTCTTCATTGATTGCACATTGCACCAGTAAGAGCAGAGTGTGAAGGTTCAATTAGCAGGGTAAGAGCACAGTTTTGCCCAAAATATTGAAATGCACACAACATTATGGGTGATATACCAGAGTTCAAAAGAGGACAAATTGTTGGTGCACGTCTTGCTTGCGCATCTGTGACCAAGACAGCAAGTCTTTGTGTGTATCAAGAGCCACGGTATCCAGGGTAATGTCAGCATACCACCAAGAAGGACGAACCACATCCAACAGGATTAACTGTGGACGTAAGAGGAAGCTGTCTGAAAGGGATGTTCGGGTGCTAACCCGGATTGAAAACATAAAACCACGGCTGCCCAAATCACGGCAGATTTAAATGTGCACCTCAACTCTCCTGTTTCCACCAGAACTGTCCGTCGGGAGCTCCACAGGGTCAATATACACGGCCGGACTGCTATAGCCAAACCTTTGGTCACTCATGCCAATGCCAAAGGTCGGTTTCAATGGTGCAAGGAGCACAAATCTTGGGCTGTGGACAATGTGAAACATGTATTGTTCTCTGATGAGTCCACCTTTACTGTTTTCCCCACATCCGGGAGAGTTACGGTGTACCAAAGAAGCGTACCACCCAGACTGTTGCATGCCCAGAGTGATGGTTTGGGCTGCCATATCATGGCATTCCCTTGGCCCAATACTTGTGCTTGATTGGCGCGTCACTGCCAAGGACTACCGAACCATTCTTGAGGACCATGTGCATCCAATGGTTCAAACATTGTATCCTGAAGGCAGTGCCATGTATCAGGATGACAATGCACCAATACACACAGCAAGACTGGTGAAAGATTGGTTTGATGAACATGAAAGTGAAGTTGAATATCTCCCATGGCCTGCACAGTCACCAGATCTAAATATTATTGAGCCACTTTGGGGTGTTTTGGAGGAGCGAGTCAGGAAACGTTTTCCTCCACCAGTATCATGTAGTGACCTGGCCACTGACCTGCAAGAAGAATGGCTTAAAATCCCTCTGACCACTGTGCAGGACTTGTATATGTCATTCCCAAGACGAATTGACGCTGTATTGGCCGCCAAAGGAGGCTCTACACTATACTAATAAATTATTGTGGTCTAAATTTATATTCTACTTATGAAATTCTTAGGAATTTCAGCAGAAGACCCAAAGTATTCATCAGCTCTATTCTGCAGCTGACGTTGAAATTGAGAAATACTTGGAATATAAAGTGGAACAACTGAGTTGTCACATAGAAAGAAGAGCTGCAGTATTCACAACAAAGGTAAAGGGATTGAACTTATATAGTGCCTTTCCAGTCATACAGACCGCTTAAAGCGCTTTACACTAGAGCCACAATCACCCAATCACACTCACTAACGGTCACACATTTATACACCGATACACAGATCGGTAGGCCACTTGAAGTTAAGTGCCTTGCCCACATCGACATACAGCAGGAGGAAGCTGGAATCGAACCCACAACCTTCCGATTGCAAGACGACTACCCTTCCCACTGAGCTACAGTCGCCTCCAACCCCTGTAGGTACATAAGCAATCACGTAACCTTAACTTGGCTTACCTTTATGCAGAAAAGATTTTATTCACATCGTATATGGTCTATATGTAAAATTTGAATTAGATTACTGATGGCAATAATGATGCCGGGATTTTAAGAGTCTACCCCTTAAACACTGGGCACCAATAGACTTGTTTCCTATGCATATTTCCGGTTGGCCGGTCCTTGTCCTGTTATTCCAGAAAATAACAAGGTTAAAGGTCAGCCTTTTGGAGCTATATTTATGAACTCTAACAATGTTATACTTAAATAGATGTCTTAATGTAGGCTTCTTTTCACCTTTCAGTTTTAAGCCACATTTTCATGACTTTTGTTGCTTTTTGACAGAATTTAGCTTTAGGGCTCAAAGAAAACAATTGTTGTGATCAACAGAGTTCTTTCCTGAGCATGTCTCTCTTTCCCTGTCCCTGTCCCTGTCCTTGACCTTACACCCATGCCTTTTAAATGCGGAAAGTGATCCCTTTCTAATATCTAAAGGCTGCCACAGATTTCTCTAAGGTATACCCTTTAGACATGTGCAGAGTGAGGGGAATTTGGTCTGAGGAAAGGGGTAAAAGCAGCAGGTTAAGATAGTGAAATGTCTGTCATGACCTGCCATAACCCTAACAAGCAGATGTTGGCACATTTATGCCAATTAGACGTCAGGCTCAAAGAAACTTTTTTTTATTTTCGTATTGAATGACCCGAGATGTCATGTGTAAAGTTATATGGTTTTCAGGAAGAGAAGGTTTGTCTTCTCCGAGGTCAGTCATAAAAACAATAACATTAATATAGATTTCTTCTGTTTTCCCTGTAAGCGAGGGCCTCTAGAGTGACCCAGCTTCTTCTAGTTAATGATGCTTTTATGTATTCACAATCTATTTCTGTCTCTCTCCTACCACCATACGTGAGTCGGCCTCAGCTTTTGGAAAACGACCTTTATGTCTGTTCTTCATGTTAGTCTACATGATTGAAGCTTTTCTCCAGGCTAAGAGAAGCAGAAAAGATCTATAAAACAAAGAAAATCTAAATGCCGTCTAATATATCTGTTTTATCTGTTTGTGTCGTTCCCAGACCCCCATGAACCAGGCCTCCACTCGTTCGCACTGTGTTTTCACCATTCATCTCTGCAGGCGTGAACCCGGCTCAGCCACCTTGCGGCGGTCCAAACTCCACCTGGTGGACCTGGCTGGGTCGGACCGAGTCAGCAAGACGGGCCTAGATGGGGTGCTACTCACTGAAGCCAAGTACATCAACTTGTCTCTCCACTACCTGGAGCAGGTATACCCATCTTTTTTGAGAAGGTTCATCCTGACTTTTGACATTTCTTTGCACGACTTAAGGAAATATTTTGTTATGCTGATAATGGACAACATGCAGGAGTTCTGAAAGAAAGACCTTATGATGCAATTGCAGAAAACAATATTACCGTAAACATTGTGTCATAAATGTCAAAATGGTAACTGCTTAATAACGCCATTGTTCACGCTTGATGCCACCACTTATTCCCTCTGGTTCTCCTTTCTGGAAATCGTACTTACCCATGACTGTTCTGCATGTTAAACCAGATTATGTTGTTGGAATGTGTTGCATCCTGAAAGGCAGGAATTAATGTTTGTGTAAATACTACATTACTGTTCTCATTCTTTTTATATATGTTTTTCTAATTATCTAAGCCTTTTCTGTTTGATGATTGTAAAGATTTCTCTGTGTGCCATTCAAGTTGATTTTGTGGCTCTCGTCCTCAGGTGATAATAGCCTTGTCAGAGAAGAACCGTTCCCATATCCCATACAGAAACTCCATGCTAACATCGGTGCTGAGGGACAGCCTTGGGGGCAACTGCATGACCACCATGATCGCCACCATAGCAGTCGATAAACGAAATCTCGATGTGAGGATTAGCACCCCATGGTCATGTTTGGACACATTCTTCTGTTAAACTGTAAAAAAATGTTATGGCATGAAAAAAAATATGTAAAGAAAAGGAAATATAAAAGTATCCTCTGTTTTTTTATGTTAATTTTGAAATGTCAGAATGCTCCTGTGCCTGCATTCACACAAACTGTTAAGGTTCAACAGAGCTCTGATTGGAAAAATGTTTGGTATATGTAAAAAACAGAACATTGAGTCCTATTTTGTTATTTTATTTTACACCTTGTATAACATAAGCTGGACAAGGCTTCCTTTACAAAGTAAACAATCAAAGTTTAATGTAAAAGATGTGTGCAAAAAATCCATAGCAGGATTCTACACCAAGCAGTTCAGCATAGGATGGGATAATTTGGAGAGTAATTATTATCGAATCAATACGTGTGCTTTTATTTTCTTTCTTATTGTCCTCCAGAGTAAAAGTGACTAATTGTTAAAATTGTTTTCCCCAGGAGTCCATCTCTACGTGCCGCTTTGCTCAGCGTGTGGCTCTCATCAAGAACGAGGCCGTATTGAATGAAGAGCTGGATCCTGCCCTGGTGAGACCATCAAAGACTTGTTGAACTCCATTTTAAACCAACACCCTTGCTAGCTCCCACAGTGACCACAGAATGAAGACCATTCTAAATGTATCGCTACAACCCTGACTCTAAATGTTACAAAAGATAGACTTTCTTTTATTCCAGAATTAAATAATTTTTCTAGTGTTAGACAGTCACTCTGACAGCAGCGGTTTTTTGCATCTTGGAGACATAAGCATCTATCTACTTTATGGTATTTAGACAGCTCACACACGTTCTGTTTGCATTTTCTTTCAGCCTTGTTTACTTTAACAAACTCTTGTTTAACATATTTAATACAAATGCCTCGCATTTTGTAGACAAAGCATTCAGATGGAAAAATGTGCATATATTTTCGTAACAAAAGCACCAACAGGATTTAAGTGACTGGTTAAAGCAGTATCTTCTCTAAAGTTCATCTGATGTCAAAGTTTTACATTTTCTTTGTGAGAGTAGATTTATTTAGTTTTATGTGCCAATAAGTATACATCCTTAATGTGGAAAAACGTATCTGAGCTTTAAAACTTTTTCCCTGTCCCACTGTCAATATGACAAATGTCATGACATCTAACAACTAGCTACTCCAACCCATTTTATGCTGCTTTTTAATCCATCCATCCATCCATCCATCCATCCATCCATCCATCCATCCATCCATCCATTCCTCCATCCATCGTTACAATGCATAGGCTTGAGAAAAATTGTTTGTTTGTTATTGTATTTATACTTGACCAATGGCTTACATTATAAAGAACTTTGAGTTTGGAAATGTCTAGAATACTGAATGGAAAACTGGAGCCTGTTTTATACAGTGCAGTTTTGGTCATTCTGACTATAATTTACCTTCTTTACCCTGTGAGCAATGTATGATAAACATTTGTCAACTGGAGTGTAGCTGAAAGTTGACCTGCTATTAAAATTTGCTGCTAAGGGGATGAATTATGAGTCTTCACGGCTATATCCACGTCCTCTGCTTCCACCCGGATCTGCCTCAGAACCAACTGCTACTGTATTACCATTACCAAGATTTGGCTGTCCATTTGCAAACCTTTCAGAGGTATTTTTAAGAGAGTCTGCGGCTGGCCCCAGTAATTGTGACAGCGTCTGGCTGCTCCCATCTGGGTCTGACAGAGTTACAGCTTCAGGCAAACTCATGTCTTTTGCATTTTCTCCACTGTTGTTGCTTCCTTAACAAGTACATGTGGGGGAAACAAAGCAAAGCCTGGAGTGTAATTTATAACCTATAACGATGTCATTTATTAAGGTTTGGGATGGCACTTTCCCCTGCCAGACTGACAGCTCCTTATTGGACTTGCACATTGTGGTAACTGATTTGAAAGCAGCAGTTTTCACATCACTATTATATTTGCCACATTGCCTAAGTGGTCCTATGCTGCAGCCAGAAGGATACTAAATAGATTTCTGAACAGCAGGAAACCAGCCAGACCAGACAAAACATTTAGCAAGTCTCTAATGGAACTGGGAAAGAATGAGGTGTTGAAAGTGACCTGTGCTTATAATGAAGTCTGCTGCAGTGACCGGACCATATTAGGATGTTCTTTTCTCCAAGGTCACTAAGGTCAGTTGTAGACCAGAAAAATGCTGGTTTGTGCTCATCAGTGGAGGTTTTCTGTGGTTTTTGAATCTTCCAAGATGCCTCCACAACTTGCTGTTGCATTTATTTTGTGTGCTTTAGTCAAAGATAGCTCCATTTAGCACATACCTGTGAATCAAACAGAAGCTTCCTGTCACCAGCCAAAGAAAGCAGGTACAACATTTCTGTAGGTTTCCTCACATGTTTGGAGAAAGTTCAGTCCAGTGTTTCTGCTGTTAGATGCGCGGAGTACAACCCATAGGGGGCAGTGGGAAATGGTGCCTCCTCTTCCCTTATAAAAAGGGGCCCCTGTAATAGCTGGTGTTTAGGAGTGGGATGCTGTATACATGCATTTAAAGTGAAACCTGTGGTTAAACTGCATTGCTTACAGTTTACTGTGGGTGGTTTTCGTGTACAAGGTGGAGGTATAATTTAAAGTAGGCACTGTGTTAATTTCTCAGAGTTAATTGACCTATGAGTTAGAATTTAGAAGACGGCAGAGCTATTCCGAAACTGGACATTTACAGTACTTAGCAAAACTAATACTACCCCTTGCACTTTTCCACATTTAGTCATGTTACAACAACAAACTTCAAGGTATTTCATTTGGATTGTATGTATTAGATCAACATAAGGTTTTGCATAAATGTATTGAGCAAGGAAAATGATTCATACTTTTTAAAATATTTTACAAATAAAAATGTCTAAAGTGTGGCTTACATTTGCATTCAGTCCCCCCTGTGTTTCCTATCAGCATGTCAGATGGAAATTTCTACTAGTTCTTATTTGGAAAACATTTCAAGCTCAGTTAGATTGGATGGAGAGCGCCTGTGAACAGCAGTTTTCAAGTCTTGTCACAGATTCTCAATTGGTCTTAGGTCTAAGCTTTGACTTGACTTTTCTTTGACCTAAACCATTCCATTGTTGCTCAGCGTACCTGCATTCCATGTGCATGTTTTGCTGCTTCCAACAGGTTTTCTTCCATGATCACACTGCATTTAGGTTCATCAATCTTCCCATCAATGGTGAGCAGTTTACATGTGCCTAGTAAAGAAAAGTCTACCCACATCATGATGCTACCACCACCTTGTTAACAAGGGGGATGCTGTGTGGAATGTTTAGTGTTAATTTTCTACCATAGCCTTTTGCATGCAAGCCATAAAGTTCAAATTTGGTCTCATCTGACAGAGAACCTTCTTCCACATGCTAGCTGGGTCCCCTACACAGCTTGTAGCAAATAGCAAACCTATAATTTTCAACAATTCGTTTGTTCTTTCCACTCTCCCTTTAGCGTCAGGTTTGTGGAGTGCATGACTAAGATGTCCTGTCAACATATTGTCCCACCTGAGCTGCAGATCATTGTAGCTCCTCCAAGGTTGCCATGCACCTCTTGGCCTTTTCTCTGTCAGTTTGGTTGGAGGACTGTCCTGGTAGATTGTGCTGTATTCCTTTCATTTTCAGACAAGGTATTGAACAGTGCTAAGGGAAATAGATCCGTCTAGAGGGACTCTATTTACTGATTAGGTGACTTATGGTAGCAATTGCTTGCACTGGATATTATTTAGGGGTTTTAGACTAAAGGGGTTTGAAAGTTTAAAGGGGTTTGAAAAAATGTATGCCACACTGATTTTCTTTGCAAATAAAATTCAAGACAATGTATCATTTTTCTTCCTCTTCATCCTATCACATGACATCCCAATAAATGCTCTGAGTTTTATTGTTGTAACATGACAACGTGTGAAAAAGTTCAAGAAGTATACCTGCTTTCTCAAGGTTCTGGTAAATATTCTGATATCATCATTACAACAGGCCACAGGTCTGCTGACATGAGTTTGTACAAAAAAAAAAAAAAACATCCCAAAACTACCTCATCAGTCTTATGGTCTGAGTCATTTTTTACATATAGAGTATGTAAGTCTGCCATGGTGCTGTGGTGCCCCTGTGGGATTTTTTTGCTCTGAAATAGACTCTCGCCATCCCACTGACCAACAGCCGGCGGTCATATTTTTAAGGACGCAGCAGGGAGAATTAACATCAGAGCAGTAGTTCCAACAAAAAGAGGCAGGGAGCGGCTCTGGTGAAGGAACGGTCAAGCCATGATATTCAGTGTTGAAACATACGATACGGGGTGGATTAGAGACAAAATCATCGTTGAGCGAAGTGGCAACCACCCAACAACCACATCGTAGCTCTGTTTCCTTTTAGGAGCATCTTGAGTTGACAGCATCTGAGCATTTTGCTGGTTTTGGATCAGTTAAAATTACCAGCATTTAGTTTGTTTTGTCCTCTTCAAGTTGGAGGGGAGTTCCTGCATCAAGTGGAGGAGTTTAAGTATCTCGGGGTCTTGTTCACGAGTGAGGGAAGAATGGAGCGGGAGATCGACAGACGGATCGGTGCGGCTGCCGCAGTAATGGGGGCGCTGTGCCGGTCCGTTGTGGTGAAGAGAGAGCTGAGCCGAAAAGCGAAGCTCTCAATTTACCGGTCGGTCTACGTTCCTACCCTCACCTATGGCCACGAGCTTTGGGTCATGACCGAAAGAACGAGATCCCGGATACAAGCGGCAGAAATGAGCTTCCCCCGTAGGGTGGTAGTAGAGCCGCTGCTCCTCCACATCGAGAGGAGCCAGTTGAGGTGGCTCGGGCATCTATACCGGATGCCTCCTGGACGTCTTCCTCGGGAGGTGTTCCAGGCACATCCCACCGGGAGGAGGCCCAGGGGACGGCCCAGGACACGCTGGAGGGACTATGTCTCTCGGCTGGCCTGGGAACGCCTTGGGCTCCCCCCGGAGGAGCTGGAAGAGGTGTCTGGGGAGAGGGACGTCTGGGCGCCTCTGCTGAGTCTGCTGCCCCCGCGACCCGGTCCCGGATAAAGCGGAAGACTACGAGTACGAGTAGTTTGTTTTAGATCACTCAGTCCGACCTTTGACCTTGTATTAGCTTTTACTGACACTTGCCTTTTTAGTATCTTTGTGTGAGGACTTTTGCTGAGTTAGTGGTACACAGTTGTTATTTTCTGGTAAAGTCGAGGCATTTTCCATGCGTGCTTATTTCTACAAGCTGCAGTTACACCAGTCAGCTTTACTATTATGGACAGTTGTCTAATACTAAACGGGTCTCATTTTTGGCCATCTAAATAAGAAAAAAAAAAAAATCTGAAAAATGCAACCCTTTTAATCCAAAACACCAAAAAACTGGTGCAATAGTTCAGTCCACTTATGAGTAATTTAATCTCAGTATAAATCCTCTGTTATGTGAAGGCCTCAGAGGCTTGTTAGAGAGCGTTAGTGAACAAACATCATGAAAACCGAGGAACACAGCAGATAGGTCAGAGATATAGTTGTGGAGAGGTTTATAGCAAAGTTAGGATATAAAACAATTTTCCAAGCCTTTAACATCTCACAAATCATTGTTTATTCCATTATATAAACATTGAAAAAGATTGGAACAAGAAATCCATCAAAACATTGTTGTCAATCTAAATTAAGATGCTGGACTAGAAGAGCGTTAATCAGACAAGTGGCCAAAATAACATTTGTAGGCGACCCACAGCTGAGGTGGGAGAATCTAATAACACCGCATCTGTTAATTATGCACACCACAAATTTCGCCTTGAATAAAATAATAAGAAATCCCTTTTGTAGTTTCCCACATAAGGTGTACAGGAAACAGAATACATACAGAAGAAGGTGCTCTGGCCAACTTGCTAGTGGCAGCATCATGCTATGGAGATAGATATCTTCTCCAGTGACAGGTATTTCAGGGTTGGTGTGAAGATGAATGGAATAAAATTTATTTATTCAGAATTTATTTAGTTGGGGAAAATCACCCAAAATATAAAGTGGTAGCTGAAGCGGAGTGGTTCAGATCAAAGTATGTTCATTTTAAAATAGCTCAGTCATAGTCCAGACCTAGAGGTAAGTCCAAATTATTCATATCCAGATTTTTAAGCTAGTCTTTTAATTTTACCAGCATGTTTTTTTCTGACTGGAAGTAAAGTCTCAACTTGAATGTAAGGGAGAATCTATGGGGGGAGGAAACGATTGGGGTTATTGTAAAGAGGCCTTCCAACCTCCACCAGGACATGGAGATCATTACCAAAGAAAAATCATAGAACTGGGAGCATGCAAAAAGCTGGTCAGAAATTACAGGATTTGACTGACGCCCAAATAGATTTTTCATTTAAAGAAAATTTTAAAATTCTCCTTTCCACTTGACAATTTTGCACTAATTTCTAATGGCCTATCTCATAAACTTTCAAAATAAAGTAAAATTTGTATTTGCAGCATGACCAAATTTTAAAACATTTAAGGGGTGTAAATACTTTTGTGTGACACTATAATAGACCATACAAATCTTGTTGTAATCTTTGAATTAGAGATGGAAGGCCAAATAAACGTGACAAAGACAGGTCATTTGTGGAAGTATATTTTATTGTTTTATT
Organism: Girardinichthys multiradiatus; assembly: GCF_021462225.1. NCBI lineage: Eukaryota > Metazoa > Chordata > Actinopteri > Cyprinodontiformes > Goodeidae > Girardinichthys > Girardinichthys multiradiatus. The sequence goes on along the minus strand of NC_061811.1, from coordinate 19,801,133 downwards.
GGGTGTCATATACAAACCTTTGACCTTTTGCTGCACTTTTTTCATGTTTCAGTTTATAGCACGTTTAAAAAGAGAGATCATGTCCCTGAGGGAAGAGCTAGCGATGGTGACAGGAGATCAGAGAGATGAGCAGCTAACTGCAGAGGAGATACAAAGGTATGCCACCTCTGATTGTTTGGAGTTAGCTTTTTTACTTTCCAGGTTTCCAGGTTTTTTTACTTTCCAGAACAGACTTGCTTGTATAGGGCCAGACCAGAGGTTTCATTAAAGACTTGGAAAATTTGCCCTACAGAGTTGATATTTTTCCTGTTGCTTTGGCCCCCTAAGTTGACTTTTAATGACTTCCTCCTTGCTTGGGCAGCTATCCCCTATTTATACCCATTAGGGGTCCACCTCACAGTGGAAACCAGTAATGACAACTGTTGTAGCCACATTCGGCAATGATTAAATGTTTGTTTCTCTAACTTCCTTATTTTATGGCCTGAATTGGCCCATGTACATATTGGTAGCAGGTGCCAAAAGTGCCACAATGTTAGGAATTAAAATAAAATAAATAAACACTAATTAAAATAAAATGTGATATAAATACATTAAAAAACTCTTTGCCTCTAATATCTGAGGTCAAACTCCTCTATAAAGTGACATTAATGAGTTAATTTGCATGTTTAATCGACTTACACAAACTAGTGCCTATTTGTGAAGTAGAAGGAAAAGGAAAATTGTGCCTTGCATTTGTAATCAGCCCACATTTAATCACTGATATTTTAATTAATCACCTCGTATTTTTGCTTTAATTATTTGTGCTCGAACATGCTTTAAATTTTCCAGCATATTGCAATGCTGTCCAAGAATTATCAGTTAGATTTCAGGAAAGCTGCTGTAAAGTTCATTCCTTCATTCATGAATGAATGAGCTGTTGTAAAGTAAAACTTGATATTAAGTGTTTTTGTTTTACTTTTTTCATCCATGGCATCAAAGGGCATTTTTTTTAGAATCATACTGCTATGAATCAGAAAAAGGCGTACCCAAGATTCAGCCAGACACAGTAGTGAAAGTTTATAAGGTTTATTCAGCCACAGGAAAACATCAAACAGGTAACACTCCTCACAGCTTCCATGAATCACTGAGGCAGAAAGAGGGATTAGTGACTTGTAGTCTCTCCAGATTTTGCAGGGATCAGAAAAGCCACTCACCTGCTTTTGTCTTGCGTGGAACTTGAAACCCAGAGGGGAAACCTCAGTGGGCGGTAGGTGGTGATCTCCACAGCACAGGTAAGAAGTGACTCCAAGCTGAATAATCCAAGGGCAAGGCTGGCTCAATAATCTAAGGACAGAAACAGGGTCAACGATCGGAACAAGAGGCGTCAGGCAAGGGGCAGGCAGAGGCATAAACCAGATGCAGGAAACCAGGTCGACAACCAAAATCCAAATAGTCCAACAGGGAGCAGGCAGAGGCATAAATCCAAAAAGCAAGGCAAGGTCAAGAACAATGATCAGACAGGAAGGAACGCTGGATATCTACTCACAAGAATGGCTTTCAAAAATCTGGCACCGTCTGCTTGTCAGAGTCAGTATATATCAGGAAGACACAGGTGTATGGCATTCCACAGATTGCACTGCACAGCAGCAGCCACCAGGTGCATCTAATCTGCTGATTGCAGCCATTGAGACAGGGTAGAGCAGACGTTCCAGAATCATAACATACTTTGTGTCACAAAACCATAAAGTCTTGAAGGGACCTGAAACAATACCAGCATGTTTGTATGAAGTCATCCATCATGTAAACCTTCCCTGTCTCTAAGCTGGACATGTAACCAAAAATAAAGAACTGCACGTTGTCATGCCTGCATTTGATCCGTCCGGACAGTTGCTTTTTGGTCTTTTCCAGTGGCTTCATCCACATGTCGGGATGCAGTGTTTAGACTACCATTTAGCGATAGTTTATCAACAAGCTGCTCCAGTGGGGCTGAAACTTGTATTGATGTAAATTGTTTTGTTTGACAAGACCCACATTTTAAACTGCTCTGATGAAGCCATTAACCATTTTGGTGCTAGTTAAGGGAATGTGATGGAAGATTACAACTTGGTGTTTGGCATTGCTATTAGTAAGTCTGTGTTTATTTTCATGTCTTGGCTTTTCTAGGTTGGATGAGGTAGTCAATGTCTTTCTGAATGACCCAGATCCTGATGTGACCCTCTCTTTGGGACCTGACATGAGAAAGATACAGCACTGTTTCTTTCTGCTGAAGGTAAAATAGGCAGTGCTGATTGTTTTTATCCATACATCATTTCCTGCTTTTTTGTTTTTCTGCCTTGTCGCTGTTGCATAGCAATGATTTACATGATATGACTATGCTAGGGTTACACTAAAGGACTCTTTCAATTCTGGTTGTTCTGTTCAACTTTCAAGAATAATTATATCGGTAAGTTATTGTTCTAACCAGAAATGCCTAATAGTTACATAAAAAACCGAATGGATTTGATCACCTTGTCTTATTGTCTGTTATCCAAACATGAATAATTTCTTGAAACAGTTTCCCTTTTTATAATTCTATAAAAGATTGTGCTTTTAAATTGTCTAAAGATTAACCTTCTTTTAAACATGAGCATAAGGTCACATTTTACAAACCTCTGAGGACCACAGACAATGTTTTTCTCAGAGACAGCACAAAGTTACTGAGCTGTCTTTCTCCACCACAGAAAATATTAAAAAATAACTAAAATTGCATTTTTCCTTTATGTCTTTACAAGACAGGTTGTAGATTGCCAGGTTCTTTTTTTCTGAACACCTGAAAATGTTTTCTGTCTTCAAGATCCATTAAAATTAAAGAACAATGGTGCCCATCTTAATCTTTGAGACAAAGAGCTTTTATTTGCTGTTATGTATTAAATTGTTAAGTCATTCATTATTAACCATTACAGGAAGCTTCAAGTATTTGTGTGGATTTTGTAAGTGACACTGTCTGATTTATTGGTAATAGTTTATTTTACCTGTAGTAGACAGATGTCATATCTCTGTGAGCTTGTTAAAAAAGTTAGTTTATCCTGTGTTGGTGGAAGCTAGCAAGCTAGTCAAAGGGACGCTGTATCAATCCACATCCATCAGCTGATCTAGCAGCAAAATGGATAAAGAATATTTCTACTATGTATTTTGAAACCTTGGAGTTGTAATATCTACTAACACATCCCACTGGTATGAGAATTTTTAGTTTGTGTTGTTGTAAAATGCCAAAGTCAGAAAAAACATACTTGTATGCCTGACAAGCTTGTTAGCTTCCACCACACACTTACTTTTTAAGTAGCTCACATTGATTTAACATTTGTCTACTACAGGTAAAGTAGAGTAAATACTTACTAATAAATCACACTTCACTTCAAAGAATCTGGACTAATCCTTTGTGCATCATTTCTGTTATAATTGGTCATTATTTATTTCAGGACTAAGGCTGCATGATATTAGGAAAACATGACATTTTATATCATTGCAAAAAATTTGCAAAGACGGTATTGATCATGATGATTAACCCACCACCACTCCACCACTCACCACTGAATGTTACCATCTCAGTCACTGGGACCTAGATGAAGTGCAGATATCAAGGATTGTGAAAATCCATCCGGCTGTTCAAATATTTAATTGACAAACAGAGTTTAAATGTTTCACACAGAAAATATAACGTGTGATATTGCACATATTAATATAACACTGACAACTGCAACTCAGAATATTGTGCAGCTCTAATTAGAAGCAGAGGCAGCAACACCTTGTGCATGAGAGAGCAGTTTTTGTTACACAGCTCTGCTGCTAAACAGGATTTTACTAGTGTTTCAAAACAAAGACAAATTGATTACAGAGCTGATGTTGTAAACTGTTTCCATCAAATTATATATGCATTAAGCATGACTAGCACAATAAGTACTCCCCACAGTCGCAGCCTGAATGAACAACCGAGATGGCTCCATTAAAAATGAAGTTTCCTCTCACAAAGCTTTAAATACAATGGGTGCCTCCTTTGATGTAGTTTTCAACACCTCAGTGATACTGAAAAGAGTTAAGTGAATCTTCTTTGCTTACTTCTACACCTAATAGCTCTGTCAGTTAGACCTGGCAACATAGGTATGGTGCGTTCACTGATTGTGTTAAGATTGGATTTGTCAGATCACCTATACAGGCCAGTAAAGTGTAAAACTGATCCGATCAAAGTGTATCAGAAGAAATATTTGTGAAATATAGTCCTCAGATTTGTATCTCAATAGTTTAATGTGTTGCACATAGTTTTGCTAGCTAACAGTTATTTGCTGTTTCATCTATGTGATAAATGAGTAAATGTAACCTCAAATTCAACAGGTGAATAATCACTTATTTAGATAAACATATATGTATGGCGAATTTAAGCGTTTTTCAATAAAAAGTTTGTTTGATGTTATTTTTATTGTTATGGCATCCAGACAAAATGTTTAGGTGAGAACATCAGTTTTGTTTATTTTTAAAAGAAGGTTCACTATAAATTTTAATTAGTCTTTTTTACAAACACAAAGTGTTTTATTCCTGCTGCTGATAACCAAGAAAAAAAAAAAAAACCTCTACAGTGTTCACCCTGGTTTGGTTGGGGCTAAGGCATCCACCAGATGCAGTACCAGATCCCACTTAAACGTCTGTTTATATCTTCTACAGTTTGTTATGATCCTCCTGTTCAGTTTAAATTCCCGCGAGCATCACCTCAGTTCAATTCCAGCAATCCTGCCAAAATTTGTCCGGTTTAAATTTAATTTGTTTCTTCTTTGTTTTTGAGGAAGGATTCATCTTTCATGCCCAACTCTCAGCTTGTCCTTGTTCCAGGGTAAACGCTGACGTGCAGTTTTCTCTTTTTCATGAATGCTTTGTTAATGTATGGTGGGATTTCAGTGATGAACTATAAAGCTAAAGACATGAAATTCAGCTCTGCTTACTGTGCTTTGAAAAACTGTTACACATTTTGTCACTTTACAACCACAAACCTCGTTGTATTTGATTTGTGATTTTATATGACTGACCAACAAAAAGTAATTGATAATTGTAAAGTGGAAGAAAACGGACAAACCTTTTTTTCTAATTATTTCCAATGAAAATCTGAATAGTGTCATGTTGGCATTTGTATTTAGCCCCACTTTGATACCCCAGCTTTCAGAAGTTATCTTATAAATAAAGAGCAGCAACCTGTGTGTCATTTAGTCTCAGTTTAAGTACAGTTGTTCTCTGAAGGCCTCGGATATTGTTAGAGAACATTAGTGAGCAAACAACCTCATAAACACAGAGGAACAAAGCAGATAAAGTTGGGGAAAAGGTAAAAGCAGGAATAAGTTAAAGTTTTAAATCCCAAGTTCTAAACATCTCAGAGTGCATTGTACAATTCATTTCTAAAAATGGAAAGAGTATAGCACAACAACAAACCTACCAACACATGGTAAGTTTGCAGGCTGGACAGGGTGTGATTAGAAATGCTGCCAGGAGGTCCATGGTGACACTGGAGGAGGTGCAGAAATCTACAGTTCATGTTGAAGAATCTATTGATAGGACAAGCCATGAAGGGGTCACAGCTTTGTGGTCGAAGGTACTCTGGTCAAATGAGGCAAAAAGGAAAGAAAACTATAATAATAATAATAATAATAAAGAATAAAGAGAAACAGGAAGTGCATTCACACTAACTAACACTTCACATCACTCTGGCTGGTAGTGGCAGCATCATGCTTTGGGGATGCTCTTCATCTACAGCAAGTAAAGAGAGAGTGTAAGGGAAGGTTCCTGTGCTCTGGGGGACCTTTGGATGTCTGTGGGTCAGATCTCCTCTGTGTATATATATATATATAAAACCATAGAACACTGCTTCCACACCTGCAGAAATGTATATAACAACAACAATTTTTCAGAAAAGTGCATGATACTAATGAATGCAAGGTGGAAGAAAACGTTCTCTGACTCGCTCCTCCAAAACAACCCAAAGTGGCTCAATAATATTTATATCTGGTGACTGTGCAGGCCATGGGAGATGTTCAACTTCACTTTCATGTTCATCAAACCAATCTTTCACCAGTCTTGCTGTGTGTATTGGTGCATTGTCATCCTGATACACGGCACCGCCTTCAGGATACAATGTTTGAACCATTAGATGCACATGGTCCTCAAGAATGCTTTGATATTCCTTGGCAGTGACGCACCCATCTAGCACAAGTACTGGGCCAAGGGAATGCCATAATATGGCCCATCACTGATCCACCTCCATGCTTCACTCTGGGCACGCAACAGTCTGGGTGGTACGCTTCTTTGGGGCTTCTCTACAACGTAACTCTCCCAGATGTGGGGAAAACAAGGTGGACTCATCAGAGAACAATACATGTTTCACATTGTCCACAGCCCAAGATTTGCGCTCCTTGCACCATTGAAACTGATGTTTAGCATTGGCATGAGTGACCAAAGGTTTGGCTATAGCAGCCCGGCCGTGTATATTGACCCTGTGGAGCTCCCGACGGACAGTTCTGGTGGAAACAGGAGAGTTGAGGTGCACATTTAATTCTGCCATGATTTGGGGAGCCTTGGTTTTATGTTTTTTTGGATACAATCCGGGTTAGCACCTGAACATCCCTTTCAGACAGCTTCCTCTTGCGTCCACAGTTAATCCTGTTCGATGTGGTTCGTTCTTCTTGGTGGTATGCTGACATTACCCTGGATACCGTGGCTCTTGATACATCACATTGCTGTCTTGGTCACAGATGCGCCAGCAAGACGTGCACCAACAATTTGTCCTCTTTTGAACTCTGGTATATCACCCATAATGTTGTGTGCATTTCAATATTTTGAGCTAAACTGTGCTCTTACCCTGCTAATTGAACCTTCACACTCTGCTCTTACTGGTGCAATGTGCAATCAATGAAGACTGGCTACCAGGCTGGTCCAATTTAGCCATGAAACCTCCCACACTAAAATGCCAGGTGTTTCATTTTCATTGTCCAACCCCTGTATAAATATATATATATATATATATATATATATACACACACATATATATATATGTGTGTGTGTATATATATATATATATATATCGAGCACAGCATTATAGCGTTAGCCATAATGCTCCACTTGTAAAATAAATCTTTTGGGCTTCTGCTTGGCACTCAGACAACAATTCTGAGTGCTATTCTGCCGAACAAGTAAAAAAAGAAAAGATACCATCTTATTTCCTTTTTGTCGGGCACAGCTGCTCTGGCACATGTAGGCTAAAATGCCAAGATCTCTACTTCACTATTATTTTTTTCTTTGTTAAGGTCTGGCACAAAAAATCCCAACAAAATACACAGACGTTTGTGGTTGTAGCATGACCAAATGCAACTAAGTTTAAGGGATATTAATTCTTTTGCAAGACAAACATAATATATTTCTTAGTTAGGTGTTTGGAAACATTGTATATCCCTCTATCAGTTACAGTATTTGGTTTTGAGATATGGACAACAAAATGCCTTTATCATACATGGATAATCTTTCTCTTTTTTTCTACAGTCAATTATTCTGGACAAGAAGCGTGATAAAGCTGTAAGCAGTGATCGACAACAGTCACCAACAGGAAGTAAAGAGAACTCTCAACCCCACAATGTCAGTGCAGCAGAAGTGGCCAAACTGAATGAAATGCTAAAACAACGTGACAATGAGATCAGTATCCTTTGACATGGTGCACCCAGATGCTTTAAGGTCCAGTATCTGACTATCTGGGGGTCTATCAATTATTTGTGTGGTTTTGTTTGGTATTAAATTGACAGAATAAATTTAAATATTCCAAAGGATTTCAAGCTAGGTTCATAGAAAGAAATAAACATTTCATTATATTAATTTCTATTTAGCTGCAGAGGTAAGGCTTCAGAATTAATTAATTCATTTAGATCTTCTACAACAATTCTTTGTAGTTTTTTTAGTACATTCTCAGTTCAGTTTTTTTGTGACAAACCTCATTGGGTAACTGATCGAACATGGGAAAATTTTAGTGTGATTTAATTATCTGAAATAGCAAACATTTGCATATCCTGCCTCTCATTACTTCAAGAAACAGACATGTTCTTGTTGTGTTATGTAGCTAAATTACGTCAAATTACTTAAAACTGATTAAATCTAGCCAGGATGACTGTACACTGAAGAGAGATTTTTTCAAAGTTTGAGATTATTTTAAACTTTATTCTGAAAACACATGAACGGAGAATTTAAGGGTTTCTTGGCATTAGGACCCTAGGATTAAAAAAAGAAAAGAAAAGCACTATTCGGACCAGTCAAACTTGGACTGCATTATTCTACACTGAGAGCAGATTCTTTAAAGTTGTGAAACATTTCCTTTATTTGGAAAACAAACAACAAAGGGCTTCTAAGTTTTTCCCAAAATATAACATAAAAATTTGTCTGCTGTCTTTCTCTTGAACCTGTTCACGTGCCTTGTCTCGTAACCTGAATGTCCTGTTACATTCCTAGTTCTGTTACGTAACTCATACACGCAATTGTTGATGCTAATGTTGATGGTAACCACAGGAACACTGGATTTAGATTATTTTTACTGTGCCACTTTTAGGACTGTGGCAGCAGTCACTACCAAACTGGAAGTACCTCATTTGTACCATTTATTTATTCTTTCAGTTCTGACACAAGAATTTGGGAAAATTACACATAATTTATAAAGCATAGGAATTACAGCCTAATTCCAATAATAGGTTAATTCACTGTTTTCTTTACTTTTATTGAAAAAATCCTCACTTCCAGAACTTTGGCTGATTATTGTTGCAAGGTATTTGTTTAAATTATGCACTTCTTCCTACACATACATAATGTACTTTTAATAGTATTACATTCATACCAAGTGCTCCGCAAATCCAAAAAATATTTAAAAGTATTTGCTCAGATGAGTTTTCATGCCATTGCTTCTGTTAATGATAAACACTATTGATCATAATTATAGTTCTTAGGTTTGAATATGATATTCCTGAAGACTTTATGGGTTTATTCTCCACTCTACCCCTCTCGTTGTGGTTTCTCTGTAAATCCCAGCACATATGTAGGAAAACTTGAGATATCTGCTTGATTATTTAACCCACCAAACCTCAGCTTGCTAAAATAAACTAAATATTATCATTCAGATATTTTAGCATAGTGTTTTTTGGACCAGATGTGTGTAATGTGATTTCCTCACTTTGTATATTTTCCCCTCTCAAACTGTCACTCCTAGGTTTTCATGTGATGCAAATGTGACCTCCTCAATTGCCCCTATGCGTGTCGAAAAGCACATTTTTCAGGCGGTAATGCTCCCACGCTACTGACTATGTTGTCTTTATGTTCCTTCATAGCCGAGTTTGTATATTTAATTGCAGCAGCCTAAACTGTGAGTCTGTCAGTCATGGTGGTCTGTTTGCAGTTTGTAACATTATAGGCTAATCATGCTTATAGGCTTGTCATTACTTCCAGCCACTTGTATCTACCAGCTCATCCCCATGCTGTCTATGTCTCCAAGTGTTTCACACCTTTAACTATAATGTGTTAAGGATGTTTGCATCAGCCACCGGTGCCTGTGCTGCAAGCTCACGCTTCCCACACTGACAAAGAGTCTTTATAGGGTTAATTGCAGGAATTTTTCCTGTAAAAGGGTAAATCTATCCACCACCCCTGCAGAAAAGTACTGCAAGGGAGTTGGAACACCTGGTAATGCTTAGCTTGCTCTGCTGGTGGGATGATGTATCAGCTAATACACAATGATGGAACAACAAAGAGAACTAATAAACACTGGAGTGACATAGCATTCTGGTGAGTAACCCTTCCTCGTGGTTGTATCTTGCATGAAAAGCCAAGCAGGGCACAGCAAACTGTTTAGCATCTGAATTATCTCTGATGCTGTATACAGTCGTGTCTTTGCAGTGTTAACACTCTGGGGCTAATTCTAGCGGTAGTCAAACGCAGTTCGTGACATGTTGTGTTCTACTTTACACACTATAACAGAGGGGCCTCCAAGTCTACTCCTCCAGAGCCTAGGGTTGGAGACCCCTGCATAACAGATAAAAGATCATTAAGCTTTCGATCTGCCTCAATAAAGCCAATTTAAAAGTAGCATTTCACTTGAAAGAACACAAGGGAACCCTACAGTCCAATTACAGGTTTTGTGAAGAAGAAATAGACTCAGCAGTGGTGTTCATTTCTATAAGAGACAGAAATGGTACACTGGTCTGTCAAATTTGACAATGTGACAATTTTACTCAGATTGACTTTTTTGTAAATATCTTGTAAATTTTTCTTTTATCATTCTTTTCTTATTGTACTTTGTATTTTGGTTAAAAATGGTGGATAGTGACCTGGCAACCTGCATATTAACTTCCACTAAATCTGTAATCATTGTATGTTTCTTTCTTAGATCCCTTTCACATTGGTGAGAGCACTACATTAAAAATCAGCTAGAACGTGGTGTTCTCTGCAGCATCTTGGACAGGTTTGAGGTGTGCTTAAAAAATGCACTTCAGTCCAAGTTATGCATGATGGAGCATGACAGTTCCTTGATTACTTTAAGTTGGCACAAAGCTTTTGCAGAGAGGTCAGGTTGGTTCATTATGGTGAAGTCAAAATACATGGGTGATGGGTGTGGCATGGAGGAGGAGTCTGGTAGGAGCAATGGTTGCTCATCCATGCTGTTTTGCCCAAGGACAAAAGCGTGTATCAGAGAATTTGAAGCTGGACTGGCAATGTTGGCCTTATTTCAACTCTACTTATTTCAAATGCTCCGAAGTCAGTCTGTAGTCATCTGTAGCGAAAGGCCTATTTCTCTTTAGATAACTAAACACTGGAAAAGGGTGGAAAAGGGTTTCTAGCCGGTGAGATGGCTTGACACCTCCTTGGGTGTTTTGGTCTGACAGCAGTATCACAGTCATGCAAAATATCAAATAAAAACATAGGTCAATAATATATTTACTAAGTAGAAACCATATTATGCCTCGAAGGTGGAAACACCAAAGCTTCTCTTAAGTGATTTTTTGAAATTACACTTGACCACATTTTGTCATCAGTAATCAGTTGTTCGATTAGTCTTTGCAATTGTGATTCAGAAGGGATTTGTAGGCGGCTGTGGCTCTGTGGGAAGAGTATTTTTCTATTGTTACATTGCTAGATTAAGTCTTTATGTGCTACGCATACAAAGTAGTAAATTGATTTTTCTCCCATTAGTTGCCTAGCCTTAGGTTTTATTTATTTAGGGATATTCTAGTTTCATGTAGGACTTTCAGTTCTACAACACTGGTAACATGCATTCAAGATTATGACTGTTCATGACTCAGACTGTATCTTAAATTACTTTTTCATTGCTAACTTCAAGCAACAGTCAACCCATGTAAATGGCTCTTTGGTTTTGCCCAAAGCAACAAACTTAACTGCACATATGACACATTGTACCCTTTTTTTATCCATTGACACGATTTAGTGTAGATCCAGAGATCATATAGAGCCTGGAAGGTTTACTTGTATTCACTCTCAGCAGGACTCCTATGATTTGTGCAGTATAATGCAGGATTTATATTCTACTTATGAAATTCTTAGGGATTTCAGCAGAAGACCCAAACTATTCATCAGCTCTATTCTGCAGCTGAGGTGGAAATAGAGAAATAAAAATTGAACAAGGGTTCTATACTTGGAATATAAAGTGGAACAACTGAGTTGTCACATAGAAAGAAGAGCTGCAGTATTCACAACAAAGGTAAATGGATTGAACTTATATAGCACTTTTCCAGTCATACAGACCACTCAAAGCACTTTACACTAGAGCCACATTCACCCAATCGTACTCACACATCAATATGCAGATTGGTAGGCAACTTGAGGTTAAGTGCCTTGCCCAGGGGCACATCGACATATGGCAGGAGGAAGCTAGAATCGAACCCACAACCTTCTGATTGCAAGATGACTACTCTTCCTACTGAGCCACAGTCGCCTCAAGGCGAGGCTTAATTAGATTTTTCGTGGTGCACTTGTGTGGACTGTAGCCACAAAACTTTTGGTTTATGTAAGCTGAAGAGCACATTTTATGCCATATTTCATGACATCTCTAAACCATTGCTTAGCTGTACATCAAGAAGTTTTCACAAAATCAAGGAATACAGCTAGGAAACTATCTCCATGAGCCATAGACTCTGGAAAGTGTTTTCTTTTTTTTATAAAGGTATAAAAAAATCTAATTTTTCAGTTACTTAAGTGTCCTTTCACATGGGCAAATGATTTGGCATAATGTTCCAAAAATTTATTTATTTTTACTCTTTAGACTGTGTAGATTAATCTGCAGCAATACAAGGAGATGATGGTGTAATGATTTAAATCAAAAATGACAGGGAACTTATCCTTGTTTTACATTGTGTTTAACTGTTTACTGAAGAAAATCTCCTGGATTTATTAACATGTCAGAAATCTATTCTTTCATTTTAGCTTGACATGTAAGATGGGCCTGGTGTTTGGCGTGTATTATTATTGTTACCATGTGGGTCAAGATAAGGATTTGTGAGATCCCAGAAATGTCTTATTGTTACACTTGAATGCTGGCAAGAGGTTCTGGAGACAGCCTCATGATGTGTTTTCAGACAAAAGAGTGCTGATTGCATAAGATGACTTTAATTGTAGCTATTGCACACTGGAACTATGAATTATACTGAGTGGGCGTAAACATTTAATTGCTTTCAGTAAGTGTTGTTGTAACAAGAAGACAGACATTGGCATGTCTATCATGACTGATAGCTGCATTCTAGAATTTCCAGATCTGTCCTCTACTTTAAATCTAATCTCTGATATGCATTATATCCAAGAAAAGCATATATCTTTATACTGGTAACATTGCATAACGTGAAAATGCAGAGGTACAGTTTCTTGGAAAAGTATTCACACCTCAATATGGTCGTCCATCTAAACAGACAAGCCCGAGAACAACAAGCATTAATCAGAGAAGCAGGTAAGAGGCCTATGCTAACTCTGGAGGAGTTGCAGAGATTTACTGCTCAGGTGGAACATTCTTGACACAGCATCAACTAGACGTAGATTCCACAAAGGTGGTCCTTATAGAAGAGTGGCAAGAAGGAATATTGTCAAAAGGAAGTCATATAGAGTCCCATTAGCAGTTTGCCAATGGTCATTTGGAGACACAGCAAAAATGTAAAAGAAGCTGATCTGATCAGAGGAGACAAAAATTTAACTTTTTGGCGTAACGCTGGCAACTGTGTAGCAGATTGCCATGTGTGGCAGAAATTCCATTCTCACCATAAACATGAAGATGGCAGCATAAACCTGTTGAGATGCTTTTTTTCAGCACAATTAGGGAGTTGATGGGAAGATGGATGTAGATGAAAACAAGGCAATCCTGAAAGAAAACCTGAAAGGTGCTGCAGAAGACTTGAGCCTGGGTTAAAAAAAAACTTTAAATCAAAGCATGTTCATGTATTAGAATGGCCCAGTCAAAGTCCTGAACAAAATCCAACGAAGAATCTGTGACAAGTGTTGAAAATTAATGTTCATATGTGCTCTCCGTCCAATCTGACTGAGCTTGAGCTAAGAATGGGCAAACATTTCAATTTCTAGATGCTTAAAGCAGGTAGAGACATACGCCACAAGTCTTGCAGTTGGAATTGCAGTGACAGATTGTTCTAGAAAGGATTGACCCCACAGTTTTCTGATTTAAAATGTAAGAAATTTTCAAAACCACATCTATTTCCTCCAATATTCAAATTGTGTAACTTTATGTTGGTTTATCACATGAAATCCCAATTAAATACATAAAATGTTGCATATTTAACATGTCGACACGTGCAAAGGTTCAACAAGTGTAAATACATGGCATTGTAGCCTATGTAATATGGAAGCAAATCATTACCATATTTCAAATGAAAAATAATTTTCAGAAATGCTTTTTCATTTTAAGAATGTGGCTGCATTGTTTGACTCATAAATGAAATTAGTAATCAATAATCCTATTTGCATTTCAATTTTCTTCTTCAAGACTGCTCATTCTTTCACTTACTTAAAATGAAAGCGAAAAAGACATTTGAGATTTATTATGTACCCCGGCAAATAGATACCAAAATTCAATTTGAAATGTAAAATTTGAAAATGAAAAAGCATTTCCAGAAATGCTTTTTCATTTTAAGAATGTGGCTGCATTATTTGACCCATACAAAAAAATTAGTAATCAGTCATCCTATTTGCATTTTCTTCTTCAAGACTGCACATTTTATGCCATAATCAAAAAGAAAACAAAGCAGACATTGCTTTTTCGTTTTCATGGTCTGCCCGCAAAGTACTGCCCAGAACTCGAAAACGAAAAAGCATTCCGAGCTGCGGGCGCAGCAGAGTGATGTCAGCAGCCGCTCTTCCTCAGCTCCCTGCTGACCGAGCTACCCATCTTGTTCAGTAGGGGGCGCTGTGCACGTCTGCATTGCATTACATTGCAAACGTGCCGAGAAATTGATTGAATTGCCGGGTTTTAGCATCACAGGTCATGGCGCTCACTCAAATTGTGCAAACACTTTTAGAATTAGCTGAGCAGGTAGAATCCAATAGTATATCCGAGTTCGATGCCCATGACCGAGTAGAACAAGTCATGGAGACATTGGCTGTATACTCTGCCATCATAGATTTGAACATTAATGAGGTTGCTATAGTAAGACCCGGCAATTCAATCAATCAATCTTTTTCATGTGATATAGTAACGGTTTGCTTCCATAATGTAAATCCAAAAGCTGAGAACGGGGTTGTACGATATGACATTTATCTGTGACTTAGAAAAAGACTTCAGCATTTTTATTTATGTGAAAATAGTTATGTGCATATTCTGAACATGTTTAGTTTTGAACTTTTTTGGTATATTTTAAGTAAAGCTTAAATATTTTTTTATCTTCTAGGCTCAGCTTTTTTAAATATATGAACAAGTTCAAGTTTAAAGGAAAAACTGAGGAAACCCTGAGACTGGAACTAATAAAAAAAAAACAATCTCCCTCTCAAGAGGCTAAACTTGCACTATTGTGAAAACTTTCAAACTTTGTTTTTTCGGGTATACATAATTAAAGTTAGAAATGTTTGTAGACTCTGTCAGTTGAAAGACAGAAGGTAATTGTAGTTTAGGGAATGATCTTGACCATGATTTTAAAAAAGCTACACCAGAAGCTGGTATGGAATAATAGTTAGTCATAATAATTACACTTAAAATCAAATTAATATGAAAATAAGCTACTACTTTGTTTTCATCCATTATAAAATACTTATAAAGTATGTTAAAATAAAGTGATTTGTGGCAAATCTTTCAGCAGTTATTTTCAAAGCTCTTGTATTTTCTGTGATGTCATTGGAGAGTTTAGTGAGGATTGATGAGACTGATGAGAAGGGTACTTTGTGACTGAGTTTGACCACAAAATGTTGAGTAAAAGAAAATTACCGAAATCATAGAAATTATCAGCCACTTAAGTTTTGTGGTCAACTTTACCATGATGGAAGATATCAAAAGAGACCCCGTTAATAGAAAAGTAGCAATTTAAGGTGAAAGCCTGCATGAGGTGCAGTTTCTTTATGTACAGCACATTTAACTGCTACTGACCAAAGTGCTGTGGTTAAAATAGTGAACTTAAATAGCAGAACAAATATAAATGAAGTAAAAACCATAAAAGCAAATTTATGGCTGAGTAAAGCATACATTTGTTCTGACTGAATAAGGCAAATTAATACTAATAGTTAATAATAGGTGTCGTTTAAGATGAGATTAAACATAGGCTGTGTTGCAGGTTGTCTAACATGCAATAGATACTTTACATTTAAATGTAATAGTCAAAAGAGTGAAATGTTACTGTGTGATCTAAAACAAAAATGGAATAAAATGTTTTTCTTTTCTGTGAATAGCTTAAAAACCAGATGGAAATACATCTGGAACAGATTAGAGTTACATTAATACATACCTTTTTTAATTTTTTTTAAAAGAAATTTAAGTTTTACAATTGCCTCATTGAATAAATAGGTTTGTCTGAGTTTGTTTTTAACTAAGGGCTGAACTATTGAAAGTTAAAATATGGAGACTGTATATTATCAACAAGTAAAATAGCTCATGTCCTCAGAGTTGTATTTTTCTGTCAAATTTGGTCTTTGAAGGTTATTTGGTATGTTGGAATTAGCAGTTTTGAGACTGGTTGGTTTCACTGGGAACATTTTGTTACCACTGAAATCCCCTTTGTGTTGACTGACAGGGACATAAATTAACTTCTCCAGCTCCTTCAGAAAATTATCTTCTCATCATCCCAAAAAATGACTCTAATTTGAACATCCCAAAATATCTGATGACCACGATAGCTACAGTCTTGCCGCAAAGATGTCTGTTAATGTCATTATATAAAAATGACTGAATAGCTGGCTAATGTACAGTGTGACTTTAAATTATGGGTTTGAATTATGGCATCAAACACACTTCCATTGACATTGTAGTGGGAAGTTTTTAGAGAGGGGTACATCTGCAGACTGTAAGCGGGAGGTTCCAAAGTTTAGGCATTTAGTCCTCACAAACATTGATTGATTCCTTCAATTGACCCGATTTGCCCCTCCGTTTTCCCTCTTTTTCTTTATGGCAGTTGCAGGACAGGACAAAAAGAATGAAGCTAATGCGTTCTTCAGTTATGAAGTTGGTGTTTCCGAATTATGTTTAAATGGTGTCAGCTTGTATTACCGGTATGTACTTGTATAAAGATGTTTTTAAACACCCATAAGCTAATGACACATCCATAGTGACATGCTCGTCCAATCACGTGTTTTGCTTAACTTGGGTTACCCCTTTATTTGACTTGGAATTGTCTTCCCTTGTTGCAGATGTACCTACTTTAATTTTTAAGGCTGGAGTTGCATTAATTTTCAATGGTTCAACAGTTTAATAATTCATTCATGTTCAGTTATGTAAACAAAGAAGAAATGAAATACAACTTTCCCAAACATGTCATTCATATGGTCATTTTGACTAATCAGTTTCAAGTTGATTGTAAGTTTAATCTATTTCTTTTGCAAGTAGTTTTTATTACTTCAGTTAATATCATGTTTTCTTTACACAGTTTTTTTTTCTTACCAAAAAAATAGCAATTTGATATATGAATATACGGTAAACAGAAACATAATGTCAAGGGAATTTAAAGGCCAGAAACACTACAGTTCTACCCCTCATATTTTTCATTTTTAAACTCAGCAAACCAGAAAGCCTGCAGAGGATTTCTTGTCAGATGGTACTCTGTGTTGTAAAATTATTTACACCCCTTGATTTATTTTCACATTTAGTCAGAAATTGAGAGATTTTATGTAATAGACCACCACAAAACAGCTCATACTTATAAAGTGGAAAGGAAATTATATATGAATTTAAAAATGTTTCACATATTAAAATGTAATAAATGTGGCATGGATTTGTCAATATTTTGTAGAACCACCTTGTGTTGCAAGTCTGTTGGGGTATGTCTCTACCAGCTTTTCACATCTGGAGACCGAAATTGCCCATTCTTCTTTGCAAAGTAGTTCCAGCTCAGTCAGATTTGATCAAGAGCATCTGTGAACTGTAAACGTCTTGCCAGAGTTTGTCTACTAGATTTAGGTCTGGGCTTTGACTACACCATTCTAACATACATATGTTTTTATCTAAAGCATTCCTTTGTAGCTCTGCGTGTATGTTTAGGGCTGTTGTCCCGCTGGAAGGTGAGCCTCCAACCCAGTCTCAAGTCTCGTTAGTCCTCTAGTGGGGTTTCTTCCACAGTTGTCCTGTATTTAGCCTTGTCCATCTTCACATCAACTCTAATAAGCTTCCATATCCTATGTTTCTTTGTAGAGATGATGTATTAATGGTGATGTGCTGTATTAGTTTTCAGTTACAGTTTAGGTACATGGCCATGTCATCGTAGATTTTGCCATCCTCTTTCTATGATATATCTTTCCAATACTTCATGAGAACTTGGGATGTTATGTTCCTTGATGTTCATGATGCTGCTTGTTCATTAATGTTCTTTAGGAAACCTCTGAGGCCTTAACAGATTCATACTAAGAAGAAATTAGGTGATTTCTGAAGTTGCACAGGATTTTATATAGGGGTATCACAATAAAGAGGGCTGAATACACTTGCAAGCCACATGTTTCAGATTTTTATTTTTAGAAAATTTGAAAAACGTATTCTTTTCCTCGCATTAATAATTATGAACTAGTTTGTGTCTATGACATGAAATCCCAATAAAATTGATTTAGGCTTGTAGTTGCAATGTGATAAAGCGAAAAATAAGTGAGAGGTATGAGTGCTTTTGTAGGGCAATTTATTTGTACTCAAGCAGACACCAGAGATGCACATGTAGGCTGAACTATATGAAGGATTTTGTTAAGTCTTGGCAGTATCTCTGCTGTCCTTCTGGATCCTCTAAGGCCAGATGCTGAGGGCATGTCAGCACCCCAAGATATCATTATGGATGTTACTGATCACCTGGAAAAGGCCACTTGTGAGCTGGATTTTACAGAAAGAGCATTCATTTTAAAATTAACAGTTGGAAAGGTTGGTGTATTCCTAAAGGTTTTCAGGAGTTATTTAGTTTTAACCTCTTCTTTGATACAGCTAACCACATCTTGCATTTTTAAGAAATAATGATTGGCTATTATGTTAAATATGTTCTCCTTGCCACACTTTAAGTCTTTAACCAGTTGCTGTAGGTATCCTTGTGAGAATACTGAAGAAAGAGAAGAAAAGAGCAGATGATGCTGTCGCTCGGCTTGCTTACATCACCAATGTCAAACCCCTGTCCTCCCTGAGGTCCTTCAGCATTTCCAGTGCTTCACAGCCTAAAGAGGCAAACATGGACACATTTCTCAGGAATCATGGATCCACAATGCTTCAACTGAGGGAAGGAAATGTGGAAACTGTCACACCAGGCTACAGTAAAAGAATGTTTACACTGCCACAGTTTAGAGTAGGAAAGGTTGACATCTTTCCCACAGACTGTGCAGGTCAACTATCTACAGTGCTTCAGTTTAAAGAAGAACATGAGAAAACCTTTACAGAGGACCATAGGGGAAAGATTCCCACGGTGCCGCAGTTGGAAGAGAAAAATATGGACACCTTTTCATTGAACCAAGGAGAACAAGTGTTCAAAGGGCCTTGGTTTAGAGAGAAAAACCAGAATATCTTTGGAATGGACCAGGAAGGCCAAGCATCAACAGCAGTTCAGTTAAAAGTGGAAAACATGGACACTCTGCTAGCAGAAGATAAAGGAGTGTCCATAATCCCACAATTTAGAGAAGGAAACATGGAAACAGTTCCAGAGAGACAAGGAGGACGAGCTGTGCAGTACATGAAAAGAGGTATTTATCCATTTTTGTTGTTCACCGTGCTGTGATCCAAATTCTACGTGTTAAAAAACATACCTGAGATTTTAGTCTAAACTGACATTACAGCATCGAGCAGTTGCTGCAAATTTGTTGGGTGCATGTCCATAGCAAAAATGTGCTGTTCCACTACATCCCAATGATGTTCGAATGAATTTAGATCTGGCGACTGTGGAGGTGATTAGAGTAAGATTAATTTATTGTCATGAAGTCATATGAGAATTTTTGAGCTTTGCCCCATGATGCATTACCCTGCTAGAAGCAGAAGAATAGATGCTCCTTTAGTTTGTGAGGTTCAAATGATGTTCAACTGGTACTAAAAGGCCCAGGATGGTATCACCCACACCATTATACCTCCATCACTAACCAGAACTGTTAATACTAGGCAGGATTCGTGTTTTTTATTCCACTTTCTGACCCTACCATCTGACTCATCAGACCTGTCAGTGTTTTTCCCGTCTGTTATTGTCCAGTTTTGATGAGACTGCGCAAATTGTAGCCTCAGTTTCCTGTTCTTAGCTCACAGAAAGGGTACTGGGGTGGTCTTCTGCTACTGTAGCCATTTTGCATCAAGATGTGACTTGCTGTGTGTTCAGAGATGATATTCAGCTTACCATTTTCAAGTCACATTCAAAGTCACTTAAATACCCTGTCTTCCCCTTTCTAATGCTTTGTTTGAACTTCAGCAAGTCATTTAGATGTCTATATGTACTGAGTTGCTGCCACCTCATTGGTTAACTAATTGTGTTAACAAGGACTTGAACAGGTGTATGTCATAAAGTAGCTGGTGAGTATAATTAAAGAGACTTTAACTAAACCTTTTGGGTTTAGTTAAATGCAAAATGTCACTATTTATAGTGAGTTCGTCACGCATATTTTCTAATGTTTTACAAAAATATTTTCTGCCCTGAGCTCCCCAGATGGATCAGAACTTCCATGTGTGTCACATTGGTTCCCTTACACGAGAAAAATCTAGAATAGGCAGAATAAAAAGGACTCCTAAACCTACAGCTGTGGTGACCAGCCGAGCTGAATGTTAAGCACAAAGTTTTAGAAACTGTAGCTCTTCACTGCCACCAGACAGCAGTAAATACAGCTAAGAGTCTTTAGGAAACATTTTGATGTGATAGTCAGCCTTATAGAGCTGGATCAAGCAATGCATTTGTGATAAATTAGGTGCTGAGACTTGAGACTGGTGATCTCCCTCAGCTGGAATGTCATGCGCCCATACTAACTCTTAACTAACTACTGTGGGCTGTGACCAGGTTTTGATTTCTGGTTTTCACAAATCTGACTTCTTTCATTTCTGCAGAACGCCAACTGTGTGATTGTGGGATGATTAAAAGATTTATTTTTAACAATGTCTAGAAGACTAGTCAGGTAATTTGAGCTTTGTGAAAAGTTGATGATTGTGAAACTTTTAATGCTCAATGGATCATGCAGGGTATAGCAGAGAACAACAATCTTGCAATATTTATCCAAAAATACAGTTCAGGCAGTATTTTAGTGTCATAGATTTAACTTCTTTTCTACTCTGTTGTCTCTGTGCTGGAAACAATTCCTAATGTTACCTAATGAACCAGACTGCTGGTCATTTTGTCTTAAATTGATTTCCTGAGATGCGGTTGATTAGTTGACCTTCCCATTTTGCTCTTGCATGCCGATTATGATCTAAACCTTTGAAGATAATGACAATGTTCAATTGCACTACTTAACACAGCAGCTGTTCGTATATTGTCCGTATTTTTTTCTATAGGCGATTAAATGAAAAAAGAATGCAGAGGTCGCTGACATTCAAGTCAGTTGAGCTTTTATGTTTCAAGCTAGAGGCAACATTTATTTGGCTTTTCCTGGTTAATTTTGCTTCAGTGGAGCTTTAAGTGTGACAATCTACTGAAGCCCTTTAACAAGCTTGGTCATATCCACCGGGCAATGGTGTGTGAGTCTGAAACTCATCAAGCTGTGCTGCTGTCTGTCCTAACCACAGCTCCCTCATACGCTTTGGCATTTTTCTGTAATAGTGCCCAGTTTCGATAACAGCGAGCAAAATTGGGTCTTTGGAAAGAACAGGCTGTGGAATAACAAACACGTCTGAACTCAGACAGGATTAGTGATCAGTCATATAAGAAGGGGGCTGAAAGCCGAGGTTTATAGAATGCCTGATAAATCATGAGCAACCTGCTTTAGTCACCTCAACATGTCATGCAATATAGGCTAAACTTTGTCATCCAAGTTGGCATTGAGGAGGAGTTTTAATTTTGGTCCATCCAGGACTTGTTTTCCTGATTCATTCCCAGTCATGTCAGTTGTTGTGTCTTCTGTATACAACAGTTATTCAGACTCTGAATGCATTAGATCCTATAAAAATGTAATAGCTCAGAGGATGAGATATTACATTTATTGGCTAAAATAAACAGAAGGCAGCTGAGATCGCAGCAGAAAGTTGAATATTACTGATGGGTGATAAGGTTACCAAGAAAACACCATACTCAGGAATCGACGCATTACAAGATGGCTACCCAAGACAAAAGTAGTTACAGCAAAGTCCCATTCTCAAAAAAGGGTTCATATGCAATTGTTTTTTTTTTTTTCAGCTAGGAAGAGGAAAACATGTAAAATGGGTTTTTAGGAGCGGTAGCTTAAAAACCTAATAGACAAGCACATTACCCAGTGATTTAAAAGTAACATGTGACCCTAGTGTGCTTTTAATTCACCAGAGTTGTAAATAACCATGTTGTAACAATTCTTTAATGGAAAAACAAATTATGTAGACGTCCCTATTCTGACCTGCATTTTTAAGCTGACGTACTGCTGAAAGTCTCACTTTTCTATGAATAATCAGTCTGGTATTTACTTGTCAGGGATTATCAACGCTGTTGTAATGTATCTGTGAAAACGTTAGTTCAAAAACACCGTCTGGCATACCACTCAAGCTCTCTAAATACTTAGTATGAACTGATTTGGTGCTGCAGCTAATTATCCTGATTAACCATGCAGGAGGAACGTTTAAAAAGGCATGGTTCCAAAAGGTTGTGTTAAAAAAATTTGTTTTAAATTTGTTTATTTTTAAACACACACCAAAAAACTATGGAAATGCAGATTGGGTTTAATTGATGCTTTGTTCTTTAGAGGTTTTCTGTTTCTCTAACCTAATCATCCTGCTGTTGTCCCTTATGAGAAAATTAGGCATGGCTCCAATTAAAATCTTAGGCTGTTTTATTTGGCGTTAGCATGTTTTCCTTGCAGGAATCTCTAATGGAAAGAAATGTGTTTATTTAGAAGAAATCTTCTCCTTTTAATGTTTTGAAATTGCAATCAGAGAAATGGTTCTCTGAAAGAGTTTAAAGTGTAAACTTCTCTCAGGGGCTGTCAGAGTTTGGGTTAGTATTACTTATACTTATTTGACAGTTTTTTTCAAAACATCATTATAGTAGCTTCCAAGTTATCTTTATGTCTTTTCAGCAGTTTAACATTTATCTCATCTTATTGCAATGTGAGTAAATTAATCTCTCATCCCCTTTGGTTGCTGTACATGTATTTTCTCCTTTCCCATTTAAAAATATGTAAGTTGTTTGTCTTAGAACGTCTCATGGAAGCCGAAATACTTTAGTGTTAAAGTCCATGTTTTTACCTCAAGAAAGTAATTCACTAACAGTTCATGTTTCTTGTGGGAATATGTTTCCTAAACTGAGGTGGTGTTTAGAGATAGGATCAGTCCTAAAACTAGACTGTTATCATGAATTGCTTAGATAGTCAAATTAGAACAAAACCAGAGGATGAAACAGACTCAGCACACAGGATAAGACGGTAAATGAGGTTTATTTCTACTGTAGACTTTGTTTAAGGAATCTTGAGTTGGAGTTGTCCAGAAGCCAGAGGAGGAGGAGGTAAACCCAGGAATCCAAGGAGAGAAATAGAGAGTACTGGTGATGAGAATATTTACAGTGCAGTCCTTAGGAGGGAGTATTACCAGATGTTGGCAGGCAGGTAGGCAGATAGGCAGGTCGACAGGCAGGCAGGCAGACGGATAGGCAGACAGACAGGAGTCCACATAACTGAGGTTATGTTCCAGCAAAGGTCTGTATCAGCAGCTACCTTAAGAAGCCCATGAGCTCATTAGGAGAATGCGTTGCAGCTGCAGACAATGAGGTGCCAGAACCAACCAGAAGGGGAGGAGCAGAGATCCTACAGTACCCTCCCCTCAACGATTGCCTCCAGGCAATCCAGAACGCTTTTCAGGATGGCGTTTGTAAAAGGACGAGATGAGAGCAGGGTCCAGGATGTGAGAACAGGGAACCCAGGTTCTCTCTTCAGGTCCATATCCTGCCCAATCCACAAGATATTGAAAACCACGCCCCCTACGCCGAACATCCAGGATACGATTGACCGTATATGCAGGGTGGTCATCAATGAGTCGAGCAGGAGGAGGGGGCTTGGTGGGAGGACTCAGGGGGCTTTCCAAGACTGGCTTGATCTGGGAAACATGGAAAGTAGGGTGAATGTGCATGGAAGATGGTAGTTTGAGTCTCACCGCAGATGGGTTGATGATCCTCTCGATAAGAAAAGGGCAAATGAAATGGGGGGCCAACTTTGTAGAAGTATCTTTTAATTTAATATTCCTGGTGGAAAGCCAGACTCTCTGATTGATGCGGTAGACAGGTGCAGCAGAACGGTGACGGTTAGCGAACCTCTTATTTTGTTCCAGGGTGCGTAGGAGGGTCCTCCTGGTCTGTTGCCAGATCCTACGACACCTGGAAACATAATGCTGAACAGAGGGGACCAGGATGTCAGATTCAACACTGGGAAACAGCGGGGGTAGATAGCCCAGTGAAGCCGCAAAGGGGGACAAACCAGTAGCAGAGGAAGTATGTGTTGTGAGCATATTCGATCCATGTGAGATGTTTGCACCAAGAAGAGGGGTTGTCATTTATTACACACCTCAAGGCGACTTCAAGTTCCTGGTTGCATCTTTCTGTTTGTCCATTAGATTGGGAGTGGTATCCAGACGAAAGACTTACAGAGGCACCAAGAGCTTTGCAAAACTCCTTCCAAACTTGCGAGATGAACTGCGGGCTTCGGTCAGAAACAATGTCCAAAGGTATGCCATGGATGTGGAAAACGTGGAGAACCAGGAGTTGGGCGGTCTCCAATGCAGACGGAAGCTTGGGTAAAGGAACAAAATGGGCTGTTTTAGAGAATCTGTCAACAACAGTAAGGATGACTGTGTTACCATCAGATGGCGGGAGACCAGTGATGAAATCAACGGAAATGTGGGACCAGGGGTGGCTAGGGGTGGGCAGAGGTTGAAGAAGACCAGCAGGGGGTTGATTAGTGTTCTTGTTTCGAGCACATGTGGGACAAGCTGCAACAAAATCTTTGATGTTGAGGTTCATAGTCGGCCACCAGAAATACCTTTTGGTAAATGTGATCATACGAGTCACCCCAGGATGACAAGTTAATTTATTGTTGTGCACCCAATCCAGAACTTTATTGACGACAGAGTTGGGAACTAACAGCTTGCCCACTGGGCCAGTACCTGGGTCAGGTTCGGACCTCTGTGCCTCCCTGATGTCCTTTTCAATGGCCCAGGTGAGGGCGCCCACAATACAAGAATCCGGTAGGATGGAAGCTTCAGTCTTGAGTTGGTCAGAATGAGAGAACTGGCGAGAGAGAGCGTCAGGCTTAATGTTCTTGGAACCGGGTCTGTAGGAGATAGAAAAATGAAAACGAGCAAAAAACAGAGACCAATGGGCTTGTCTGGGGTTAAGTTTCTTGACATTTTGATTGTAGGAGAGGTTCTTATGATCAGTCCAAATGAGAAAAGGGACTTCAGTACCCTCTAACCAATGCCGCCATTCCTCAAGCGCCAACTTGATGGCTAACTGTTCACGGTTGCCCACATCATAATTTTGCTCTGCTGAAGACAAGCGACGAGAAAAATAGGCACATGGATGTACCTTATCATCCAGAGGAGACTGTTGAGATAGAATAGCCCCTACTCCAATATCAGAAGCATCAACCTCTGCAATAAATTGTGCACATGGATCAGGATAGGTCAATATGGGTGCTGAAGAAAATAGAGTCTTTAATTCCCCAAATGCCCTTTCTGCCTCAGGAGTCCAATGGAACGTTTTCAGAGAGGAGGTGAGTTGAGTGAGAGGTGCAGTGACCTGACTGTAGTTCCTTATAAACCTCCTATAAAAATTTGCCAATCCCAAGAACCTTTGAAGTTGCCTGCGATCAGTTGGAGTAGACCACTCTGCCACTGCCTTGGTTTTCTCGGGATCAGTTTTGTACCTGCCTGCCTCAAAAATAAAACCCAAAAAAGACACAGATGTGACACTGAATTCGCACTTTTCGGCTTTAACAAAGAGTTGATTCTCAAAAAGCCTCTGGAGAACTGTTTTGACATGCTGGCGATGTTGTTCTATGTCCTGGGAAAAAAATCAAAATGTCATCCAGATAAACGAAAACAAAGAGGTTGAGAAAGTCACGAAGAACATCATTAATAAGAGCCTGGAACCCGAAAGGCATAACCAAATACTCAAAATGCCCTAGGGGGATTTTGAAAGCTGTTTTCCACTCATCACCCTCTCAGATCCGGACCAAAGGGTAAGCATTGCGCAGGTCGAGTTTAGTGAAGATCTTGGCAGAATGTAATTGTTCATGTATGGAATCAATAAGTGGTAGTGGGTATTTATTTTTAATAGTGATTTGATTCAATCCTTTATAATCAATACAAGGTCTTAATGTACCGTCCTTCTTACCCACGAAGAAGAATCCGGCGCCAACAGGGGAGGTAGACGGACGAATGATCCCAGATGCTAAAGAATCCTCAATGTACTCTTTCATGACCCTTCTCTCGGGTCTGGAGAGTTTAAAGAGTCTGCTGGATGGTAGCGGAGCGCCTGGGAGGAGATCAATAGGGCAGTCATAGGGGCGATGCAGAGGTAAAGAAAGAGCCCCTTGTTTGCTAAACACAGGTGCGAGATTGTGGTATTCAGGTGGAACTTTGGACAGATCAACAGGCTCAGAAGGTTTGAGTTGTTTGATAGAGTAAGAGACAGCAGTCTTTAAGCAGTTCTGGAGACAGAGATTACTCCATCTCTCTACCCTGCCCTCCACCCAATTAATAACGGGATTATGTTTCTGCAACCAGGGAAACCCCAAAACTAATTGTGGAGAGATGGAAGAGACAACAAAGAACTCACCCCATTCATGATGCTTACCAGAGGTGATGATGTGAAGCTGAGGCACTTTAAATCTCACTTGAGACATGGTTTGACCAGTGATGCCAGTGACAGAAAGGGAATTGTTGAGAGGCTGAGAGGGTATTTGAAGTTTATCAACCAGATCTGAGGAAATAAGATTCTGTTCAGCACCAGAATCAATAAAAGCGTCAACAGGAAACTTCTCTTGGCCAACAATAATAGTGACCGGAAAACACAGACGAGAGACAGGGGAAGAATGGGATATGCTCATCAAAGTCCCCTGACCTATTGACGAGCCCTCTCTTTTCCCTTCTTGGGGCATCTTGTGATAAAATGTCCTCCTTGTCCACAATATAGGCAAAGACCACCCTCAAAGCGGCGTTGTCGTTCCTCTGGGGAGAGTCGAGTGTGACCAATCTGCATCGGCTCCGGTTCCGCAGATCCCTATGAAGAGGAAGTGGGTGCGTCGAGGAAAGTGGTCCGAGGCGCCAGAGAGTGCTGCCACTGTGAATTGTAGTTCCTTTCTGTTTGTCTCTCTCTTAGACGGTTGTCAATGCGGATCGATAGGTTGATTAATTCGTCCAGTCTTTCGGGTTCATCTCTCAAAACCAACTGGTCCTTTACTTGATCTGCAAGGGAATTAACAAAAATACCCTTGAGTGCCGCTTCATCCCAACCCACCTCCTGCGCTGCCACCTGGAAATCTATGGCGAACTCAGCCAACGCTCTCCTTCCCTGTTTGAGGGTGAGTATTTTCTTAGCCGCTGCCTCCTGCTGGAGTGGTTGATCGAAGACTCTCTTGAAGTGACTGAAAAAAATGGCATAACTAAGAGACTCAACAGTGTTAGATGCCAAATAGGCGTGCGCCCAGCGCAGAGCAGATCCCTTTAGCGAGGTAACAATATAAGTAATCTTGGAGGCAGCAGTAGGGAAAAGGGAGGGGGAACGACTAAATGCTAATTCACACTGGAGAGAAAAACCACCAAAGTTATTAAGATTACCATCAAACAGTTCAGACGGACGGAAGTCAGGCTCTCGGATCCCAGAAGATAGAATTGTGGGTGGCTGAGGATTCTCTAAATGAGCTGGAGGATTGGAAGAGGCAGGTGAGAGTTTGGTTATGATTTCGCTTAAAGCATGAACCATACCACCAAGTTCTGTGAGATGAGAATCTGTAGTCCTTTGTTGTTGCAGTAGCTGTTGAAGCATGGTTTCAGTAGATTGTAGGCGTTCCTTTAAGGAAGTCTGTTCATCATCTGAATTGTTCTTCGACATGTTAGATGGCTAGAACATACTATCATGAATTGCTTAGATAGTCGAATTAGAACAAAACCAGAGGATGAAACAGACTCAGCACACAGGATAAGACGGTAAATGAGGTTTATTTCTACTGTAGACTTTGTTTAAGGAATCTTGAGTTGGAGTTGTCCAGAAGCCAGAGGAGGAGGAGGTAAACCCAGGAATCCAAGGAGAGAAATAGAGAGTACTGGTGATGAGAATATTTACAGTGCAGTCCTTAGGAGGGAGTATTACCAGATGTTGGCAGGCAGGTAGGCAGATAGGCAGGTCGACAGGCAGGCAGGCAGACGGATAGGCAGACAGACAGGAGTCCACATAACTGAGGTTATGTTCCAGCAAAGGTCTGTATCAGCAGCTACCTTAAGAAGCCCATGAGCTCATTAGGAGAATGCGTTGCAGCTGCAGACAATGAGGTGCCAGAACCAACCAGAAGGGGAGGAGCAGAGATCCTACAACTGTACAGTAACTAAATTAGGTATTTTATCCAAGAATATTGATTCCATCAATTCAGGTTAGCTAAAACAGAAATTCCAGATCCTGCAATAGCTTACTAGCAGTTATGTCTTTCTCTTGGAATGTTGCTCCCATTTTATTACACTTCATGCTAAATGTTCTTCTCTTTCTGCTTTGTTTGCTATAACAGTTTGAGCAGCACACACTTTAAGCTCTATCAGCTGTTAACCAGCAGGGAAAAGCTGATGCTGTACAGACATGCTCTCCAATTTGGAAAGTAAAAAGCTTTTAAGGTTAAACTGTTTAAGGAGCATAAGGGAAGAAACTTTAATTGTTACCGACTGTCACAGCTCAGAGTTCTGGAGCTTATTCAGGGTCATGTTCATAAAACCTTCGCAATTTATTACTGAAATTGTGGGCAAAGCCACAATTATATTGTTTGCTGGAAATATACCTTAAATGTTTTCCTTTTCCTTAAAATATCTATTGAAAGATTTGCTTCAAAAGTTTGTGCTTAATTATTCAAATCTCTTTAAAATGCACAGACTGTGAATAATACTCCAAGGACTGACAATCATTTTTGAATGCACTACAACACATATGATTTCTTCACAATTGGAACTGCCTATTTTCTGTGACCTATATAGCCAAACTATAGCCACATTACATCATTCTTTGTTGCTCTGTTTAATTTAAAACAAATGCACTGCATGGCTCTTTGCATCTTGCTCAATGGGTCACTGAATGTTTCTGTGTTAGAGTTTAACCTATTCTACAGTCCACAAACGTTTTAATTTCATTGATGATCCTCTTTAAATATAATGATAAACTTTCAGTGGAAACATTTCATGCTGATTAACTGGTGTTTAAATGTTCACTAGTTCCACAGTACATCTGTCTGTACATGGATCATATGTTTGCCTGCAGATGTTGAAACATGAGCATAGGAGCAAAGTTTCAGATGATAATCTCAGAAGCTGTGCTCAATACGATTTCTATTTTCTCACACAACTCTGCTGTTTGCTGCAAAATCAGAACCTGCTCTGAATCTTTAGCAGTTGTCTTTTGTTTAGTCATTTTTATTTTCTTGAAAGATTGTCTTTTGTTGCAGACATTATTATTAATGACTTTTGAACACTAGCTAAAAAGAAACAACACAATTACAATAATAGTTACAGCAGGATGATTGGGCGGGCTTGGCGGTGTGCTGCTCCGCTGGCTGTCGTGTCCGGAGGGTGGATTGGGGCAGCGGGTAGAAGGGTGGCGTGGAGGACTTACTGCGTGTGGGGTGGGGGGGTTGTGTCCTCTTTTTGGATGTGGAGTCACTGGCATTATAATCAGCTGAGCTGTGATGGTGGAGCTGAGCTGGTTAATGTTTCTCCCTGGGCTGTCGTTGCAGTGGTGGTGATGTGGTGTGGTTGTGGGGGGCATGGTGGGGGCCGCCAGCCCAGGATTCGTGCTGCTGGCCGGGGACCTCTTGCCAGGTGAGTTTATCCCATCTTGGCGTGGGGTTGGTGGTTCCGTTGTGCGCACGGTGCTCAGTGGTGTCTGCTCTTTTGCGCCTGTGGGTGGAGGCTAGGGTGGCGTTGCGCAGGGCCCTTGCCTTGCCGTCGCGGCACGCCGTGTAGTGGGGATCAGGATGTGGCGGGGGTGCTTGGAGCAGGGCTGTGTGTGGAGCTTGCGCTGTGTGGGTCTGTCTTTGTTGGCCTTTCGGGGGTGGAGCTCATCTGTGGCCGTGTGCCCCTGTGGGGAGGGGATTCATGGCATTTGAGTTTGGAGTCATGTGTTCGATATGTGTGTCCTGATTGGGGGTGGCCCTGTGGGGAGATTCATGTTGGGGTTCATTGGGGGTGGGGGGCTCATGGGGTTGAGATTGGAATTCGCTGAGGGGTTGGGACTGTTTCATCCTGGGATGGCTCTGGTAGGCAGGCTCGTTTGGACCAGGTTGACCCCTCTCATACACGGCGCCCTCTCCAGATGGGGACCGGGGTTGTTGGGGGCTGGAGTCTGGCCCGGGGTCGCTCAGGTTTGTGCTCTGCCGGCACTACTCTCGGCTGGTGCTGGGGCGGTCTGCCCTTCTCCACCCCGGAAGGAAGGGGACCACCTCTTGGGTCCGGGGGCTGATTGCCCCTCTGGGGTTTCAGCACCTGGACCTGGAAGCATAGAATATGTATGGGGAGTGTGAGTGAGCATACGATGTCCATTGTTGTGTGTCTTTACGTTGGGTGTGTGGGTGTGAGTGTTTTTATGTGTCCACAGGAGGGTGGGAATGTGTGATTTTGATTGTGTGTGACTGTTTTTGTGACGGTTGGGTCTTGGGCTGCTACCTCTCCTGGATCAGTTTAGACCCCCCATCAAATGTGGGTCCAATTTCCACCCTGCCACACTCCCTGCCAGTGGCTCTGCCCACTGGTGTATTTGTGGTTTTCAGTGTCCAGTGTCTGCTGGCTCACTCCCGGTGGCTGCTTGCTCCAAATTGGCTCCACATCAAAACTTAGATAATCCAACATAAAATCCTCTATTCTCATCTGGTAAGTGATTACATTTGCATATCTCCCTCTCATAAATATGCACATTTGGGTCATCATCATATGTTTTTCACAAGCCCGCTGTTCCGCTGAGTTTACACACCCAATCTGATTAGCACCTCAGATCAGCTTTTTAAGATCAGGCCCAAAGTGTTTTAGTTTTGGTGTTTATGTATTGGAACATTTCAAAATGATTGTCTTTTTTAAGCTCTAAAATTATTTAAATTAACCTTAGTCGTAGATTAAATCTCTCAAAATATTGCACAATGCCAGTATTTATTAAACAAAGAAAATGCCGAACTGAAAAACAAAAACTGTGGTTGGAAAGACGTATACCCCTTGATTCAACAAATTGTGGTACCATCTTTACCATCATTAGCTTGAAGTAGTTTTTGTTTTTTGTTTTGCACAGCTCTCTTAGGGATTTCGATCAGATTGTTGTCGGAACTTTGACTAGGCCATCAGAACACCTTAATTCTTTTCTTTTGCAGCCATTGTGTTGTTTCCTGGCCTCACATTTAACTTTGGAATACTTAGGACATATAAGTTTGTGATCAAATCAATCACTGTAAGAGGCCCAGGTCATCACTTCTCTACCACTGTGAGCTTTTTGTGTTATTAGGTAGTTTTATGCTTTTAGTAAACATGATGTGCAAACGTATGTACCCAAGTTCTGTTGCGATATATTTTAGAGGTAAGAAACCTTCTAAACCTGCCAAACATAACATAGATGTTCAGGCTTTTTCTAATTGTGCTGTCATGAACTTTCACACTTACCATCCTAAATGTGGTCTATAGGTTCTGAAACTGAGCTCTTGGGTTTTTTGCAATTCCTCTAAATATTGCATGGTGTGACCTTGGGATGATTTGTTTAAAGTTTTTGCCTTGATACTCAATGTTAGCAAAACTGGCAACTGTTTTAAATGGGTTCCATTTGTAAATACTCCTTCTTGCTGTAAAGCAGTGCATATTAAGCTATTTGGCTTTGAAGCCCATATTGATAGTCAACAACAGTTGCTTCTCTGAGGTCATTGCTGATCTCCTTCCTTCTTGGCATTGTGTTGACTCACATTGGTAAGCTTCAAAACAGGAAACTGCCAAAGTGTCTGCTTTTATGAGCTGAGCATATTAATTAGGATCAGTTAAACAAATCCATTTGATTCCCAGCACGATGATACTTTCTCTTTTGAATCCTGGAAGCAGAACTTAGTGTTTCACTCACTCCTTTCCATCTTTTATAGTTTAATAAACACGCTCCATCTGGAATGTATTGAGTGCTTTTGTACACTTGAGGTTGGATTTTAGAAATATTAGGACCGAGTAAAGCCTAGATCGTTTTTATTATATCCTTTTATTACATAATTTTTCCATTGCCCCTTGTCATTACGTAAATCATAATAACATACTAAATTAAATTTGGTTATCCGCAAGAACAAGAAAAGAAAAATAGAGTCAGATTGTTCGCTTTGCTTCTTCTTTGCTTTACCTACATTTTTTGAAAAGGCATAACTTGTTGCATCTTACCTGCTTTAAACCAGCAGTGGCTTGAAGCCAAGAAACGAAAAAATGAGAAAAGTGTCCCCGTGTCCATGTAATTTCATTACCTCTCTTGATATGTTAGTGTATGAAATGATGAAGTGATGCTTCTCTGAGATATTCCTGGAATGTTGCTGTTGATGCAAGCCAAACAGTTCTCCCCCCATGAAAGCCCAACACTGATTTGTTGAGGTTGGCTCCAGCAATGTATGTCTGTAAACTGGCTGCTGGTTTTAGTCAGAACTTTCCAAATATGAAGAAACACAAATCACTTGTTAAATAGCTATAATTCTCAAAGGAGTTAGAGCCCTGTGTATGTCCCTCCTCAAACGTCACAAAAGTAACAATACTGGAATCTATTAAAAATTGATGTCAAGTTTGGGATTTTCCAAGGTTCCTTGGTACTACTTCTTGTGCAAAATGTGATCTTTCTCCATCTTGATAAACATTTCTAAACTATTTTAAACACATTACACAGAAAGCAACAACACAAAATAACCATCTGTTGGAATAATGTTCCATATGAGGTATATAAACGATCTACAGGGGTTGGACAATGAAACTGAAACACCAGTCATTTTAGTGTGGGAGGTTTCATGTCTAAATTGGACCAGCCTGGTAGCCAGTCTTCATTGATTGCACATTGCACCAGTAAGAGCAGAGTGTGAAGGTTCAATTAGCAGGGTAAGAGCACAGTTTTGCTCAAAATATTGAAATGCACTCAACATTATGGGTGACATACCAGAGTTCAAAAGAGGACAAATTGTTGGTGCACATCTTGCTGGCGCATCTGTGACCAAGACAGCAAGTCTTTGTGATGTATCAAGAGCCACGGTATCCAGGGTAATGTCAGCATACCACCAAGAAGGACCAACCACATCCAACAGGATTAACTGTGGACGCAAGAGGAAGCTGTCTGAAAGGGATGTTCAGGTGCTAACCCGGATTGTATCCAAAAAACATAAAACCACGGCTGCCCAAATCACGGCAGAATTAAATGTGCACCTCAACTCTCCTGTTTCCAACAGAACTGTCCGTCGGGAGCTCCACAGGGTCAATATACATGGCCGGGCTGCTATAGCCAAACCTTTGGTCACTCATGCCAATGCCAAACGTCGGTTTCCATGGTGCAAGGAGCACAAATCTTGGGCTGTGGACAATGTGAAACATGTATTGTTCTCTGATGAGTCCATCTTTACTGTTTTCCCCACATCCGGGAGAGTTACGGTGTGGAGAAGCCCCAAAGAAGCGTACCACCCAGACTGTTGCATGCCCAGAGTGAAGCATGGGGGTGGATCAGTGATGGTTTGGGCTGCCATATCATGGCATTCCCTTGGCCCAATACTTGTGCTAGATGGGCGTGTCACTGCCATGGTTTACCGAACCATTCTTGAGGACCATGTGCATCCAATGGTTCAAACATTGTATCCTGAAGGATGACAATGCACCAATACACACAGAAAGACTGGTGAAAGATTGGTTTGATAAACATGAAAGTGAAGTTGAACATCTCCCATGGGCTGCACAGTCACCAGATCTAAATATTATTGAGCCACTTTGGGGTGTTTTGGAGGAGCGAGTCAGGAAACGTTTTCCTCCACCAGTATCACGTAGTGACCTGGCCACTATCCTGCAAGAAGAATGGCTTAAAATCCCTCTGACCACTGTGCAGGACTTCTATATGTCATTCCCAAGACGAATTGTCGCTGTATTGGCCACAAAAGGAGCCCCTACACCATACTAATAAATTATTGTGGTCTAAAACCAGGTGTTTCAGTTTCATTGTCCAACCCCTGTATATTTAAAGCAGATGTATTGAAATTGAGTATAAATCCCTTCGAAGTTTTATTATAAGCCTATTAAACAATAAGGATGTTGTGTAAAGTCTTAATTTGTTGAAGTTAAGCTTGGAGGAGGAGGGCTCTAGTAGGTGTTGCTGACATTCTGTTTACCTCCGTGTTTATACCCCACATAACCCTGAACAACAGTCTAATTGCTGTTGTGGTTTGTCCTTGGTAAAAGGTGGAAGGTTGTGGGGAGGGGGGGGGGGGTCACCCTACATCTGGCTGCCAGATTTGAGTCAAAAGATGTGGGAGAGTGTATAGCTCCGTCCACATTTTCCCAGAGCTACAGGGTAGGATGACAAACACACATATTGTAACGAAAGTAATTTGAATGATGGGTTTGGCTAAGCAAATAATTTTGAGATTAGAGTCCCATACGATGTTTTCCAGTGACTAACAGCCATGATTCAAGTGAGTGTAAACTGTTTCCTAGTGGCAGTTTAGGTATAAAGATCTCAAGTTCAAACCCAGCATGTACAATTATAATTTAATATTACAGTATATCTCCAAAGCTAAGCATCTGTTTGTAGCAAGTTCAAGACGAAGCACAAGAAAAGAAAAAAAAGAAAAATAGATGTTATCGAAAGTAGTTTTGAACTAATATGCTGCCTTTAAAAAGATTATAACATGCCTCAGAAAAGTGTTAATGTGTATTTCCCATGAAAATGTTCACATATTGTTATACTGCAACTACAAACAAGGACATTCCTTTGGAATTTTATGTGATAGATCAACACAAAGTAGATCATTATTGTAAAGTAGAAGTAAAAGTATTTTCACAATTTTGTTCAAATAAAAACCTGCATTTACACAGACGCATATTCTGTATCTTAACATTGTTAGCTTTCTGCCACACATACAGTTTTCTTTTGTTGTTGTTTAAAAAAATTACATTTCTTCCCTAACCTGACCAGAGCACCTTCATCCTGCTTTAAACTTCTCCACAACTTTATCCCTCACTGGTCTGATGTGTTCCTTGGTCTTTATGATGCTGTTTGTTCATCAAACCTTCTAACAATCATCTGAGACAATCATCTGAGAAGTCACAGAACAGCTGGAATTAAGATTTTTCATTTATCATCTACCTTCTCTTCATAGTTACGTGTTATTTCTCTATGACATAAAATCTCAATAAAATACACTGAGGTTTGGGGTTGCAATGTGATAAGGTGTTTCAAGGGGTATTAAAACTTTTCCACGGCACTTTATCAGTACTTTGTGTTTCATTACAGATTTCTTTTCTCTCAGGTTCAAAGTTGTCGATGGGGAAACAAGAAGCATTTGAGATATTTATAAGAGATCATGAGGAGCATCGAACCATTGAAGAAAACAAAAATATACTAAAAGAAAGGTGAGCAAAAAGAGGAACAACATAGTCCTTCTTCATTATCCTTGCTCCTCAAAGCACACCCTTTGTCGTTCCTTAATTCTAGTTTTCCAGTCATTTAATTTAGTATAGAAATATCCTTTACATTGAATGTTTTCTCTCTTGTGGAAATATTTCGTTTTTCACTCTATTTCACTGTTATACTCCATTAAAAGCTGGCTTCTTTTGACCAGATCAGCTGAGGCGAGAAGACTTGGAGAGCAACTGAATGAAGCCAGAAACAGAATCAGTGAGTTCTCTCAACATTTGGAAGTTCTTCTCCGGAGATTACATTACACTTTTTAGCTGTGAACATCTTTCACATCTACAGTTGCCATCATTATTATTCCTGTGGTACCCAACCAAAAAACATCAACACCAGATCACTGTCAGGGTGTTGAGTCCCTCGAGCATCAGAATTTCTTTCACAGCATTCCTAAACTTTTCCAGTACTGGGAGGCATTCAAATTTCCATCCACTTACAGTAGGCTTCCAACCTGTGCTTTTAACGAGAAAATCTCAGGCTGTTTTATTACGATTCTGTTAGAGCTCCCCTGAGTTCTTCCTGATAGTCACTAACTTAACTAATCCAAAATGAGCCCTGGCATTAACTTGGAATGCAATGTGAATGAATCCAAAGATGTTCACAGTCTCTGCTGAGGTTTGTCAACACATGTACTGCTTGTAAAGTTATATCAATGGTACAGGGGCTTATTTTCTACCTACTTCCTTTAAGAAATGATCATTATCAGTGTGAGCTCCTCTATAAAAGCTGAAGTTTTGGTATTTTTCTGGTCCGGAGCAGTCAGATGTGAGTGTTACCACAATGCTAAGGAGGTAAGACATAAGCAATGGCCACAAAGAAGCAATCATTGCTGTCCATCAGTCTGGGAGGGGTTAAAAACAAAACTTGGTTATTCTGCAGTACAGGAAGAAAAAGGTGTCAAATTTTCAAGGAGTGGATGTCCCAGCATAATTTACTGCTAGGTTAACTTGTTTGATGCTCTGAAAAAAGGATGAAAGCCCTAAAAGGTACATCTGATGCTCTACAGGCTTCTGGGAAGTTGCTTATGACAGTCCAATTGGAAAAAGTCTGGATAAGAATGTCTTGTTTAAAAGCATTAGGAAAGCTCTTCTCTCTAAAAAAGAAATATCAAAACGACTTAGATTTGTAAACTTGTATCTGAAAAAACACCCAAACTTTTAGAATAGGGGTCTTCCACATTTTCAATCCAAAGACCCATTTTAGACCTCAGTCCCACAAAAAAAACTTGTTAAACTTGTTCAAAACAACAAGTGTTACATGACAACCTATACATTACAACTTATTATAATCTACTACAAGACATTTGTTTTAAAGAACCACTGTTTTCTTTCTGTTTTTACATTTAAAATAGAGGAAAGAGCTTTTGCAGAAATAGGATGGATACATTTTCTTCTATGGGATGTTGATATGTGTTTAAAAGCAGTGTCATTCTGTTGTGGAAATTCAATGCACTTATTACATGAAAAAACACAAAAAACCCAGCTTAAACTTGTGTTTGTTATTATATCTATATTAAAAACATTGGTCGGTTCTATGTCCTTGTTAGCCAAGGTCATTAAAAAGCATTGTGGAGGGCCCAAAGAGCCACTTGTGGCTCAGGAGTTGCAGGTTCGAACATAACACGCAACACCATATTTGGAGTAAACCAAATCCAGAATATTAAGCACAAAAAACCAATTGTCAACCGCAGTGGTGGAGAGGTGATGATATGGATTTGTTTTCTCAAACCTGGACAATTTCCTGTCACTGAGTCAGTCAAAAGGCTTGATCCAAACTACATCGTCAACATGATCACAAAAACAGCAGCAAGTCTACTAGAGATTGGCTGAAAAAGCAAATAATCAACATACTGCAAAGTCCAAACCTCTAACTGATCAATATGCTACGGTGGGACCTGAAGAGAGTTGAGGGCTGAAACAAATGTCTGCAAATCAGATCGTGTTTGCTGTGTATCTCAAATAAATAAAGTATGACAGCTTTCAGTAACACCAAGCTGATAAAATGAGGATGACCATTTGTAATCTATTCTTGGTTGAGTTTTGAAAACCAAATTTCATTTTGTAATTTTGAAAAGATTTTGAAAAATTGCCTCAAAAACAACTTTGAACTGTCAAATATTATTACTTGGATGTATGGAACTGCATTGTTCCTGGGTGAGACACTGTTTTTAGTGGAAAAGGGGTTGCTTCTTCTGGCTGGTAGCTCAAAGCTTCTTTGTCATTTGGAAGCCCTGCTTTGATGAACACAAATCATGGAAAAGGTCGGAATATCGTCTTTCTCTGTTGGATGTACCCAGATTGGAGGGTTGATAGTAGGGGATAAAGAGAGAGATGGTAGCGCGAGGAAACATCAGTGTCTAAACATTACTCTACTGTTCTTGGCCACGGCACATAGCTCTGGAATCCAGTCCCACTGGAAGAGGATACATTTTGAGCTTTTCAATTCAGAGAGTGCATGCATGTGTATGTATTTGCTCAGAGCGATCAGTGATACACATCCTCTGCAGGATAAAAAGTGGAAGGCAGCTGGAAACAAGCAGCATCTCCTGATTACTCGGCCAGATGTTGGAGGATTTATGCAGCACAGTCTTAGGTAAAGCATCTGGTATCTCTTAGGTAATACACTCTAGGTAATACACTCTGCTCACCTTTAACTAAATAACATTTAACTCAAGATTTTTTCAAGAAATTATCATTATCAAAACATACAATATTCTCCAAAGCCTTCTTTCTTCATTTTGTGCTTCCATTGAACTAGACTTTCCCATATTTAAATGGTCTTAATCAGTAGTTTTCCATGCTTTCTAAACATTTTTCTCTTGCTCTTAACTTTTATTTATTTTTGTCCAGTTTTTTTTTTTCCTAAATATTTTTAAAGGAGTCTTTTTATCAAGTCACATAAACTAAACTCATAAAAGAAACCAGTGTTGTGCCTTAACATAACTTCAAAGAGGTAGATTTACAGGGCCTTGAAAGCATAATAATACCAATTAATCTTTTTCACAATTTGTCAGGTTACATTCAGACATTTTAATGTAGTTTATTGGAATTTGATATGATAGACCAACACAAAGTAGTGCAAAGATGTGAGATGGAAGATGATGTATGGTTTTTAAAGATTTTTACAACAAAAACAAAAATCTAAGAGATGTTTCATGCACGTGTTCAACCTCTTCTAATCTGAGATCTGTAAATCCAGCACAAGCATTGCCGTCAGAGGTCACCAAATAAGTAAACAGAGATCAGCTTTTTGTAATTTAATAAAATGTGGAGACGTTTAAAGCAGGAATAGGTCATGAAGCAAAATCCCTTTGCTTGATCTCACAGAGCACCTTTAAATTCATCGTCTTAAAATGGGAAGAGTTTCGCACAACTGCAAACCTTCAAAGACATGGCCGTGCACCTAAACTGACCAGAGACCCGTGGTAACTCTGGAGGACCTGCAGATGGCCACAGTTGAGGAACACAGCTCTGCTCCGTTTCTTGGACAACGATTAGTCATCCACCCAACTATTCTGGTCTTTATGGAAAAGAAGTCACTGTTGAAGAGTTGTTAGTCCCATTTGCCACTGCAAAAAACATCCATGTAGGAGATAAAGCAAACATGTGGAAGAAGGTCCTCTGGTCAGATGAATCCAAAATTCAACTTTTGGGCCTACATGCAAAAGGCTATGTCCTGGGTGTAAAGCTAACACTGAACATCACCCTGAACACAATATCCCTATGGTGACACCTAGTGATGGCAGCATCATGCCGGGGGAATTGTTTTCTTCAGGAGAACCACGGCAGCTAGTTCCAATGGAATAGTGTAGATCAAAGCATTTATGAGCTAGAATGGTCTAGTCAAAGCCCAGAACTAAATCCAATTGAAAATCTGTAGCAAGACTTGAAAATCTATGTTAGATGCCCTCCAGTGGGAGCTATTTTACAAAGTTAGGGTAAACTTTAGATCCTAAATTTGCAAAGCTGGTAGAGAAATGAACCTTGCAGTTGGTTGTTTTGACAAAGTGTTGACTCAGAGGGTGCTAAATACAAACGCACATCACACGTTTCAGGATTTATTTAAATTAGTATGCACCACTGTATGTTGGAATGTCATATAAAACCTCAAGAAATAACGTTGAAGGTTTTGGTTGTACCGTGACAAAATATGAGAGGTATGATCACTTTTGAAAAACACATTAAATTGAATCTTTGGGCATTTTGCTGGCAGCAACCTGTCACAAAAACACGATTTGTTCCCATTTCTTTGGTTGAACTTTTGAAAAACACCAAAATTACTTTGGTGTCAGTTGAGAAAAGTAAACAAGTGAGTACAAACCTTTTAGCCATATTGCATGAATATTTCAGCGGTCTGTAGAGAAAATACTGCAGAGAGAATGTAGTTCATGTGTCACAGTCACTAATGATTTATGCATTGCTCATGTTGCAAATAAAATTGTTCTACATGAAGTTCTTGTTTTATACAACAGTGTTGTAAACACAGCTGTCCAATAAAAACAGAAACTGTTTGATAATTTTTCCAGTTTTGTATCAAAAACATCTTATGCTCTCATGGTTTTGATATGTGATACTTGTTATGGTCAAGATACACTCAAGAACTTTTTTCGGTAGGTTTTTCTTGCTACTACGTCAACTTCTTGTGATATTGTTTCTTTGTGAAACAATATCTACTCCTGTTTACAGTAGTAGCTGAGTGATTCCCATGATTCATTGTTTAGTATACTGAACAGAAATCTGGTTATTTATTGAAGCTTGTTACTTAAAAGGCGTTCTCAAAGAGGATGGCCCTTCCCTATAAAATGTGCTTTCAAACATGTGGTTAGATTGAACCTCCAGTCTGAAGTATTTACAGTAAGATGTAAAAATATTTATAATATTTATGTGTTATTGCAGCACCAAACATCTTACACTAGAACAAACTCCAACCAGCCAACTGTAAATATCTATTTTTATCTTTATTTATTTAGGTAAATCTCGGTGAGACACGAGGTCTCATTTTCAAGAGCGACTGGTTTTAAATAGCCATACAAGGTAATAGTATTTAACAATAGACTTGAATCAGAA
This sequence comes from Girardinichthys multiradiatus, assembly GCF_021462225.1. NCBI lineage: Eukaryota > Metazoa > Chordata > Actinopteri > Cyprinodontiformes > Goodeidae > Girardinichthys > Girardinichthys multiradiatus. Next base: position 19,760,395 of record NC_061811.1, on the reverse strand, counting down.
CAAGTTATACAACATATTAACTGAAAAATACAACTCAAGATAAAATAATAAAGAGAAATAACATCTATAAAATATTAAGAACAAGAACAACATCCAGTGAGGCTTTCTCCATTGGCCTTAAGTTCAGTTTAGCTCCACAGATTCAGACCCAGTTGCAGTTTGGTCCAAGTAAAAAGAACATTTTACAAAAATGGCTTTTTCCCAAGTTCTATACATATTGAATTTATACTGAATGTAACAAAAGCTTTGAGAGGAGGCTGTAGTTGTTCTGTTTAGGTGACAATATTGGAAGTTAGAGATCCTGCGAGTAAGCTAAATATTGATTTCTTAATAAAGATATACGCAGAGATCTTTCCTGGGATCAAGCAAATTTCCATTGGATCTGAAAACATTTTCTCTACTGCCCGGTCCTTCCCCATGTCCACAACCTTGGTGGGCCGCTCTCTGGCTTGGTGGGGGTGCCCCGCCTTTCCACCTCTGTGGATTCTCCCCAAATGTAATCACACAATTTAATCCACAAATAACAAATATATATGTACAGTAAATGCAAGCAGGAGCAATCACATAGTTACAATAACACATAAGGTGCATACAGCAGCTAGGAAATTCTCCACTACATTTGTTACTGTTATGACTGTGAGGGCAGTAGACTTACAGGGGTTGGACAATGAAACTGAAACACCTGGTTTTAGACCACAATAATTTATTAATATGGTGTAGGGCCTCCTTTTGCGGCCAATACAGCGTCAATTTGTCTTGGGAATGACATATACAAGTCCTGTACAGTGGTCAGAGGGATTTTAAGCCATTCTTCTTGCAGGATAGTGGCCAGGTCACTACGTGATACTGGTGGAGGAAAAGGTTTCCTGACTCTCTCCTCCAAAACACCCCAAAGTGGCTCAATAATATTTAGATCTGGTGACTGTGCAGGCCATGGGAGATGTTCAACTTCACTTTCATGTTCCTCAAACCAATCTTTCACTAGTCTTGCTGTGTGTATTGGTGCATTGTCATCCTGATACACGGCACCGCCTTCAGGATACAATGTTTGAACCATTGGATGCACATGGTCCTCAAGAATGGTCCGGTAGTCATTGGCAGTGACGCGCCCATCTAGCACAAGTATTGGGCCAAGGGAATGCCATGATATGGCAGCCCAAGCCATCACTGATCCACCCCCATGCTTCACTCTGGGCATGCAACAGTCTGGGTGGTACGCTTCTTTGGGGCTTCTCCACACCGTAACTCTCCCGGATGTGGGGAAAACAGTAAAGGTGGACTCATCAGAGAACAATACATGTTTCACATTATCCACAGCCCAAGATTTGCGCTCCTTGCACCACTCCTTTGGCATTGGCATGAGTGACCAAAGGTTTGGCTATAGCAGCCCGGCCGTGTATATTGACCCTGTGGAGCTCCCGACGGACAGTTCTAAGTAAAACTGTGCTCTTACCCTGCTAATTGAACCTTCACACTCTGCTCTTACTGGTGCAATGTGCAATCAATGAAGACTGGCTACCAGGCTGGTCCAATTTAGCCATGAAACCTCCCACACTAATATGATAGGTGTTTCAGTTTCATTGTCCAACCCCTGTATTTAGTTACTTGTACCTTTTTAGTTTATGATAAAAATGCTAATAATATTAATAGTACTAATGATATCATAATATTTATGACATTCATTTTTTGTCCTTGTTTGGTTTGTTGCAGTTGTTTCCCTGGTTTCCCTGTGCACCTTTTGTTTTTTCCTTTCTGTCCCTGTCATTTTTCATAAAGTCAGCGGTGCAGCAGTGGGAATATGGTATTTTTCCAGATTTGTGGAGCAAATCTGAAGCTATTGTGTTTGTTAGGTTAATTGACCTCTCTAAGTAGACATTGGGTGTGCATGGATGATGGTTGTCCTGTTTGTAACTGTTTTGCCCTGTGATAAACTGGTGACATGGTGGTACTTCACCTCTCTGACTGTGGGAGAACAGAGGATGGATGGATGGATGGATGGATGGATGGATGGATGGATGGATGGATGGATGGATGGATGGATGGATGGATGGATGGATGGATGGATGGATGGATGGATGGATGGATGGATGGATGGATAAGAAATGTAAACTTTTAGAGAACGGAATATGTTCTTTGTCTACATTTATTTTAGCAGTAAGTAATCTTTGAAAGTTCTTCACTAATTTGTTTTTGTTGGTTTGATTTGTTGGTTTCTTATACTCAGTCTGTGTAGGGTTTGTCCCGGGAAGAGGATATGTGAAACTCTTTATATTATGCGTGCTGTTATCATCAACTCTTTCACTTTGCTGCAGCTGTAATGCATTTCTTTGCTGTATAAAGTGGGGGCTGTGGATGTAGTTTATAGCTCAGATTTCAGTTGCATTTAAGGTTGAATATGTGGTGCTTTGTCTGGCGACTGCTTTTTACTGCTCCACAAAGCCAGCACGCAGGACTTGTCAGATATAACAGATTTGTGGCCACAACTACAACACTATGTAATAGTAGATCACAGGAAATTCCCACTGTGGTTTTTTATTTTGAAGCTCAGTATTGACAATTCTGAAAAGCTTATGTATGCACTATGATGGATGTAAACAATACAGACAGTGTGCTCATCATGTCTTTATGAACTCCCTCTCAGAATGATGCTTTAAACATTTCGTAATCCCCTTCATGTTCTTCTGAAAACATAGACTCTACATCAGTAGGCGGGTTTTAGATTGTGGTGTTTGTCACAGAAGACCCAGGCTGCCCAACTGACCACAAATTGAAGCCACAGGGCATCTCAGATCATTTACATTGTCAGCTACTCAAACTCATGGCTTCATGAGAAGATCTCAAACTTTGCCTCATACTTCATAACTATTTGGAAAAACAGTCCTGTCACAGGCACCATATGTCTCTGTGTGATCTGTATAATGTTTCACTTCATATGTTCAAGTCTGCTGGTGTCTACTGAAACCCCAAAAGTGGTCGACTTTGAACAAAAGAGCTTGTGATGTGCTTGGAAAGATGAAATGGGTGCACTGGCATTTTGCAAATAATTTTAAGGCTTTTTGGAAGACAGTGCTGACTAAATGCAATAACCTTATGGGTTTAGAAACACTTCAATCCAACTATTGTAAGACAGCTTGGGTGGTATTGTGTGCAAAGGTACTTTTACAAGAGAGGACATCATCTGGATTTCTCGTCTGTGGAACGTCAACATTTGATTTTAGATTGGACATGGGATTATTTTACAGAACTCAAAGACTGAGCAGTTTTTATGTTTGAGACCAAAAAGACTCTTAAAGAAAATCACAGACATAGATGCTACTATTCATGTCTCTTAGTGACCCAAATAACCCAAACACCTCCGTCATGTTTCTTACTGGCGTTGTTTACTCAAATGACTTCAGCCAGTGTCAAGGTAGTAACTCATCTAAACGTGGTGAAGTTCAAACTGGGTGTCTAAATGGGGAAGAAACTGGGATTTAACTGACTTTGAGCGGGTCATTGATGTCAGGGCTGTTTACAGGCTGCCCTGAGTGTTTCAGAAACTACTTAGCTACTGGGATTATCACACACAGCCATCTCCAAAGTTTACAGAGAATGGCCTGAAGAAGAGAAACATTTTTTGTGAATAGAAGTTGTAAACAAAATGGCTTGTTGATGTCAGAGGTCAGAGGAGAATGGTCTGACTGGTGTGATAGAAAGGCAACAGTAGCTCACATAAACAGTCATTACAACCGAAGTATGCAGAGTAATATCTCTGAACATTTTCTGAACACGCTGAACCTTGAAGAAGATGGACTCCATGAGCTGAAGATAAAACCTGGTGCCATTCCTGTCATATAAGACCTGGAAACCGAGGCTGCAAACCATGCATGTTCACCAAAGTTGGACAACAACAAATTTGGAAAAACTTTGGTTTGGTCTGATTTGTCTTGATTTCAGCTGCAACATTTAGATGGAGATAATACCATGGATCCATTCTTCCTTTTCTCTCTTCATTCTGTAAACCATTCAGAAATGTTTTTGCTGACATTTTAAACTGAATGCCACTTACATTGTTGTTTGCTTAAGTTGTTCACCCTAGAGCTAAATTGAATGGAGTGTATTTTGGTAATAGTATAGATATTGTCATGTTATGACTACAACCACGTATCTTTACCAAAGAGAAAAAAAAGTTTAAAAAAAAACAAAAACAAACTACGCTGCAGAAATGCTTTGATAGTCTTTGGTGACAACATAAAACATTGTTGCCATTGTTACCACAGATTCTGTTTTCAGCTCCATATTGAGTATCCCGTACAGATTGCTGAAAGACAAAACGGAAACAACATGAAAATAAATTGTTTGAAATTATATTTGATGTTAAAAATGTTTTGAAAACCTGTTTTGTCTTTAATCTTCCTTGTCTGCAGCGGAGTTGAAGAAGCAGTTAGAGATGCGGAGGAGACAGAGGGCAGCTCACGGTACGATTAAGATGATTACAAATACTGTTGCTCTAATGATAATGAGCTGAATCACATGTATATTATACCTGCCCATGACAAGACTTTCCTTAGAGCTTAAAAATATAGAGTTTCAGCTGCTGTAAGCTCTACAGACAGGTATTTGCACCACTGGTAAATATGTAGAAAAACATATTTAAATGAATATTTTGTGCATCAGCATAATCTCAAGCCAAAAATAGACACATTAGGAAAGAATGGATTTTCATGAAATAGCCATTACCAGACCAATTATCGTTAGAAACTTCTGCTTAAAAACAAAACAAAAGCATTTTTTTTCACCACACTTTTTTTTAAGTTGATTTGAGCGTTTAGCTGGTTTTAATTTGTAATCAGGGACTTCCTCTTTATCTGGAGCAAACATATAATTTAAAATAGAGGCAGATTTCTCCTAGCCACCCTTCAAATTTAAAAAGAGAATATGCAATCCATGTGAGGCAGATGGAAGTTGATATTTATAGGTCTGGAAATGGCTTCTTGAAAATAGCTTCTCCCATAAAATCCCCCATATCTACAGTCAGAGCAATATCTCAAGTTTAAAACTACTTTAGTTATGACAAACAAGGTTGGAAGAATGTTTATCCTGCCACTGCAAACACTGACGAGAAGGGTAAGGAAGATTAAAAAATCAGTGAAGCCTTCATTAGAGGCTATCTACAAGTAAAATGTCTGTTTAGAAGGATGCCACAAAGAAGCCTGTTTTGTCAGAAATGTAAATCTGTGAAGTTTTATAAACACTACTTTAGCTGAACTCAGAGGAAGATTGAACGTTTTTGCAACAAGCTGTCCAGATATGTCTGGTGTGTTACAAAGAATGACCATACGGAAAAGCTTTCCATGCCCATTCTTAAGTATGGTGGATGATCTGGCATGCTGTGGACCTGTTTCTGTTCCAGCGTCCCTAAGAATCTTGTTAGAGGTCATGGCATCATAGACCTTTTGAAATATCAAGAGATTTTAAAGAGATAAATCATTATTTTTTTCATATTTTGTCAGCGTGACCTTATGCTACTGCAATAAAAAATAAAAGGGCAGCTGTGGCTCAGTGGGGAGGGAGTAGTTGTTTGATTTCAGCTTTTCCCCACCAGGTGCTTATCTTTGGACAAGCCGATGAACTCCCAGTTGCCTACGAAGGATGTGTTTGCACATGCATGAATGTGACTTGTTGTGCAAAAGTGCTTTGAGTGATTGGTAAGAGCAGAAAAGTGCTGTCCATTTGTACTTTATTTTAAACCATCAGGCATGCCAACGTGTGGAAGTCCCCGTAAATCTTTGATGAAAATTGTGATTTTGAAAATCGTGTTTGTGTCGTTCTGAACCACTCTGTCCTGAAAGAATGGGAAACCCTGAACGTTCTGGGTGCTTTAGGCTTGTATGAACATCAGTGGCCACTTCAAAGCTTTTACAGAAGGCCTCACTGACTTCAAGCTGAAAAACCAAAACTTGACTCCATCATTTACTCTCTTCTGATGGTTTTAATCTGTGAACCTACATGCTTTGATGAGGAAATCTGGTCAGAAAGCTAACAAACATCTTCCTCCGGTGCTGACGTCGACTGCTTTTCTTGTTATTTTGTGTTTCAGCATCAGAGACAACTTCATAGCAGTTAAGTTTATGTTATCCATGACCAAAGGGACATTTACTTACAGTACATGTGCTAGCTTCTGGATGCAAATGTCTAAATATCTGCATGTCTTTAAATTGAATTACAATATAGTTGTGGCAGAGAATCACGCACAGGATGAAGAGGAGTTCGACCCCATGGAAGCAAACCTCTGCAAACAAATTAAGCAAGAAAAAGTGACGTGAGTTGACTCAAATAACAAACCAAATGTTATCCCAGTCCCCGCCCCAAAAAGACCCGGCTTGGATTGACTGAACACAGCAGGTGCTGTGTAACATCAACTAAAAATGAATGTTGTTCTGCTGATTTCCCTTGTTAGTTACAAGAACACTATTGACTGCCTAAAGGCTCTGAGGACAGAAATTGAGCATCTGCAGCTGTTGTTGGAAAGGGTGAAGGTCAAGATCCAAAAGGATTTCCAGAAGTGGTGGAGCCAGGAGGCTTCTAAACTGCAGGTGACTGACCTCTCTTCTATCTTTGATAATACAACATGCAGCGCCTTTGCCAATGTATTTATATCCCTTGAACTTTTCACATTTTGTCATGATAAAACCATAAACTTCAATATGTTCTACTGGGATATGATACATCAACACAGTGACGTGCATAACTGAAGTGGTAGAAAAAAGTTTTTTTTTACAACTAAACCTCTGGAAATACAAATGCAGGTATTCACCCCCCTTTAATCTGACACCTATAAATACAAATCCACTGAACCTATGCGGTTCTTTGGAGACCACAGAGGGTTTGTTAGAGTGAACAAGCAGCAGCACAAAGAGTGCAGAACACAGAAGACAGGTCAGAGATATAGAAGTTTAAAGCAGAGTTAGGTTATATCGTCTTACAGAGCACAGTACATTTGTTTGATCCAAAAGCATAGGTATAATACAACTGCAAACCTACTAAAACTTACAGGCAGCTCAAGAGCAATAATCAGGGCAGCAGCCAGAAGGTGTATGGTAACTCTGGAGGAGCTGCAGAGATCAAGTGGATGAATCTATTAAAAGGAAGACTTATAGTTGTTTACTCCACAAATATGCCTTTATGGAAGTGTCAGAAAACCAGTTAGAGGCTGCAGAGAACTTGAGACTAGGGCAGAGGGTCAGCATCAAACAGGACAATGAAACTAAACATATAGCCAGAGCTACAATGTAATGCTTTTGATCAAAGGAGGTTCATGTGTTCGAAATAGTTAGTTAAAGTCCAGACCTAAATCCAAATGAGAATCTTTGGCAGGATCTGATAATTAATGTTTACTGATGCTCTTATCCAACTTGTTTTAATTTCTCCATGTTGCTCTCTTCGTAGGTCAACACAATATTGCTCTTGTTAAAATGTAGAATGATTTGCTCTGTGTCAAATGTAGTCTGTTCTTTGTGTCACATTAATTACCAATAAAACTCATCAAAGTTTGTGTTTATATTGAGACAAAGTGTGAAAAAGTGTTTGAATAACTTTGTAAGGAGCTGTAAATCTGCTCTGATCGGGATGTAACGGCACCACAAAGCGCGCTTCTGATGCTTGGTTTGTCTGTTTTTCCCTTTATAAACTGTGTTTCTATGGCTCATATTGGTTTTTATGATTAGTGCTGACATTTACATTCCTTCGTCCTATTGGACAAATGGTGCCTCTGTTTGTCATGAAGCTAAATGGAACTCGGTGGGAGAACAAGTAGGAGGCAAACACAGAGATGCATTTATTTTGTCCTGAATTGCATGTGACTGAAACACTAACAGTGGATAATAATATGAGTCAGAGTCTATTTTAGTCTAATATAGAAAAAAATTGCAGAGAGAACGACTGGCTAAAGGTTCTGTTGTAACACTGGCTCAGTGAAAGGTGGTATAACTCCCATTTTGCTCTGCCTGGACAACTTGTGCACATGTCAGGAAAGCTGCCAACTGAAGAGTGAAACAATAACATCTGACCAGTGAATGAATGGAGAGGAGTGTCTCTCGCTTATCTCAGCAACATTTTGATATGGATTTCTGAATGGCAAGCGATGAGGAAACCTGCCTTACACGTGCATCTTTGCCTCAAAAAGCTGATTATTTGTCTTGCCAGTTAATGTCCAACAGCAGTGGTCCAGTATTAGCTGCACACATGTACTTGCTTATACGTTGTATTGCTAAATACTGAACCAGAGGAGTAATACATCAAACGTCCTTTCTTCAATCTGTCTGACACATGTAGTCTCATCCTGTGTTTCTCTTATGCTGTTTGTGTTGACTTGTTGCAGAAATGTTTCAGTAATTTCCTAAAACCTGTTGTTAGGGATCTGAGTCAGGGGCTGAAGCCAGATATAACGCTGTCTCTCCAAATGAAACCTTGCAACCATCTTCACCTGGCACTCCAGGATTTGGGTAAGACCTTTTCTGCTGGATTTTGTGTGTTCTTCCTTCACTTTACAGGTGCAATTAAGCCGCTTCTACGCAAAGTAAGGGTCTTACGTTACATTTTCTAAGGTCCTACTAAAACATCTGTGATGTGTTTTTGTCTAAAGATAACAGGGTTACATGACAAAGGTCTTCCCTTATCGCCAGTCCTTTTGCTGTTTCTTAGCAAACTATTTTCAGCAGAAAGACAGTTATCCCCTCCTTTTTCCTCTTTTTTCATTATTTTGTTTTGTTTTTAAACCTTGTGGAAATCTTTGAGGACAAACAACCATCTGCAGTCTCCATCTCCGTTAAGCTTAAGGAGACAAATATAAGAAAGCTGGATAGTGTCTTCTTTGAATTCTCTGAACTGAGGTTTTCCTTCCTTTAAGACCCACAAAATGGGAAATGATGGCTTATTATTTTTCTGAGGATTTTAAATAAGACTTGACTTAGGGCAGCCGAAAATATCCTGCTGAACACATTCAAAACATAAATCTTGTGATTAGAAGCTGGCTTGTCACTGAATTTAAATGGTAAATGCCTGAACTTGTACAGGTCCTTCTCAAAATATTAGCATATTGTGATAAAGTTCATTATTATCCATAATGTAATGATGAAAATTTAACATTCATATATTTTAGATTCATTGCACACTAACTGAAATATTTCAGGTCTTTTATTGTCTTAATACAGATGATTTTGGCATACAGCTCATGAAAACCCAAAATTCCTATCTCACAAAATTAGCATATCATTAAAAGGGTCTCTAAACGAGCTATGAACCTAATCATCTGAATCAACGAGTTAACTCTAAACACCTGCAAAAGATTCCTGAGGCCTTTAAAACTCCCAGCCTGGTTCATCACTCAAAACCCCAATCATGGGTAAGACTGCTGACCTGACTGCTGTCCAGAAGGCCACTATTGACACCCTCAAGCAAGAGGGTAAGACACAGAAAGACATTTCTGAATGAATAGGCTGTTCCCAGAGTGCTGTATCAAGGCACCTCAGTGGGAAGTCTGTGGGAAGGAAAAAGTGTGGCAGAAAACGCTGCACAACGAGAAGAGGTGACCGGACCCTGAGGAAGATTGTGGAGAAGGGCCGATTCCAGACCTTGGGGGACCTGCAGAAGCAGTGGTCTGAGTCTGGAGTAGAAACATCCAGAGCCACCGTGCACAGGCGTGTGCAGGAAATGGGCTACAGGTGCCGCATTCCCCAGGTCAAGCCACTTTTGAACCAGAAACAGCGGCAGAAGCGCCTGAGCTGGGCTACAGAGAAGCAGCACTGGACTGTTGCTCAGTGGTCCAAAGTACTTTTTTCAGATGAAAGCAAATTCTGCATGTCATTCGGAAATCAAGGTGCCAGAGTCTGGAGGAAGACTGGGGAGAAGGAAATGCCAAAATGCCAGAAGTCCAGTGTCAAGTACCCACAGTCAGTGATGGTCTGGGGTGCTGTGTCAGCTGCTGGTGTTGGTCCACTGTGTTTTATCAAGGGCAGGGTCAATGCAGCTAGCTATCAGGAGATTTTGGAGCACTACATGCTTCCATCTGCTGAAAAGCTTTTTGGAGATGAAGATTTCATTTTTCAGCACGACCTGGCACCTGCTCACAGTGCCAAAACCACTGGTAAATGGTTTACTGACCATGGTATCACTGTGCTCAATTGGCCTGCCAACTCTCCTGACCTGAACCCCATAGAGAATCTGTGGGATATTGTGAAGAGAACGTTGAGAGACTCAAGACCCAACACTCTGGATGAGCTAAAGGCCGCTATCGAAGCATCCTGGGCCTCCATAAGACCTCAGCAGTGCCACAGGCTGATTGCCTCCATGCCACGCCGCATTGAAGCAGTCATTTCTGCAAAAGGATTCCCGACCAAGTATTGAGTGCATAACTGTACATGATTATTTGAAGGTTGACGTTTTTTGTATTAAAAACACTTTTCTTTTATTGGTCGGATGAAATATGATAATTTTGTGAGATAGGAATTTTGGGTTTTCATGAGCAGTATGCCACAATCATCCGTATTAAGACAATAAAAGACCTGAAATATTTCAGTTAGTGTGCAATGAATCTAAAATATATGAATGTTAAATTTTCATCATGACATTATGGAAAATAATGAACTTTATCACAATATGCTAACATTTTGAGAAGGACCTGTATAGCGCTTTATCAAGTCCCCAGAGACCCGAAAGCACTTACACTACCATCAGTCATCCACCCATTCACACACTGATAGTGGTGAGCTGCAATGTAGCCACAGCTGCCCTGGGGTGCACTGACAGAAGTAAGGCTTCTATATATTAGTGCCACCGGGCCCTCTGACCACCATCAGCAGGTGGGGTGGGTGAAGTGTCCTGCCCAAGACAACAACTGGCTCAGACAGTGGGGGGCTCGAACCAGCAACCCACCGGTTACCGGACGAACTCCCACCACCTGAGCTGCAATCGCCCCAAATATAAATGGACTGATTTCTGGAAAATACTTCACATGTTTGCTCTCTCACCGCTGTACTCAAATATCAGTTGATTACTTGTCATCATTTACAGTCATTGTGTGTGTTTGCTTCACCATCTGTGACGCTGTCAGCTAGGGGACATAAACAGCACAATCACAGCCTGTATTTATCATCATATATCTGCAGTGACACTAATGACAGTTATTAACGCACATTCAGCGATGGAATGAGCCCAGGATTTGTCAACACTTTCCTTAGATACTGGTCACATAAACTCATCTCATGTCCGCTGTTTGCTAATGTTTACTATCATATGGACTATTTAGATTATGCTGCTTTATTCTGTGACATAAATCAAAGAGGAATGCATCGTCTATTTTGTCGAGCTTCATTCATTCCTTTTTCTCCCATGAGCTGTTTTTTTTTTTCACTTTAAAACAACATCCACTAAACAGGGAGGATAAAGCACCATGGGATTCATGTACAGAAGGTTTTCATCAGATGGCTTAATGTGCTTTATACAAACTGCACTTATACAGGGGACATAATTTGATACTTGCCTAGAACTGAAGCATAGTGATTCTCTTGACATTTTCGTTTACTGTTTTTCTAACTTCAATGTGTGTTAGTGGGATTCTATGTGATAGATAAAATATGGGTCATGTTTGTGAAGAATACTTAGTTTTCAAGGGAAGCATTTAACCAAGGATGCAGCCAAGAGGCCCATGGTAACTCTGGAGAAGCTGCACAGATCCACAGCTCAGGTGGGGGAATCTGTTGCCAAGATATCTACTAGTACTACACTCCCCAAATCTGACTACTATAAAGGAGCAGCAAGAATAAAGCCAAAAGAGATCCTGTAAAGTTTACCACAAGCTATGTAGGGGACACCGCAAACATGTGGAAGAAGGGGCTCTGGTCAGAAAACCTAAAGCTGAACTGTTTGGCCTACATGCAACACACTTTGTGGCAGAAAACTCACAATTATCATCACCCTGAACACACCATCACCACTGCAAAACTGTGGTGTGGGAATGCTTCTCTACTGCATGGGCAGAAAGCTAATTAAGGTTGATGGGAGGAGGGTTTGAGCTAAATGCAGGGTAAAACCCAAAAAAAGAAAAACCTGTTAGACGCCCCAAAAGACTCGAGACGGACCTTCCAACTGGAGAAGCCTAAACATATAGCCAGAGCTAATTCCTACATACTGATTCATGCAGGTACCAACAATACATTTAAAACAAGAGTACCACAGGAGATCGTTTTATTCTGATTGTACTTAAGAAGGATGATTACATCAGGTAATGTCAATAGAACAGCAGAGAACTTCCAACATTCGCATTCTTTTGCTCGCCTAAGGTGCATTTTCACAAAAAAATAGATAGAAATAACACCTTAAACTCTAGTATCCTCTCTATTCAAGTTACCTCTGTACCAGCAAGTTGTTAAAGCAACGAGGAATGCATCCATTACAGAGTACGTAGGTTGCCTTGCCACAAAAAACTCTTTTGAATTGTTTTCCATGTCTGAAATGCAGCAGCAGATGTATCTTGAGTTATAAAATAATGGTGATAAAAAAGCAAATGTTTGTATTATGCATGCTTTCTGAAATAAAATAAAAGTCAGACATGTCATAAGTTGGTAAAACATAATATAATTTTTTATAAAATTATATGTTTGGCCTTGCAGGCTTTGCTCTGCAGGTTTTATTCCCATTTTATGTTTTTTAAAAGATGTCAAGTGTTTTATTTAGATAAATCTCCAGAAAACAGTTCCAAGCGCTTTATGTTGTAGCTCCATCTTGTGGTTCAAAGAAGTGGATACAGATAACTTTAAGTTGACTTGCTGGTTTACTGCATGTTAAAAACAAAAATCGGTGGTATTACTTTGAGATGATCTCTGTTCACGAAAGGTTCTGCTTGCTTATGCAGCGCTCCTGATCTTAGCAGCACAATGGAATCTCCATCAAACTGGGACAAAAATCCACACAGTTCAGTCTCTTCTGCTTCTGATCTGAGGTCAGTCACATTTTATTTATCTCTTCTTTTATCCAAAGAAAGTGTGTTTAGTATGTGTCCAAAAAACTGAAAGTGGAAATAGCTAAATTGATGTTACTTTCAGCTGTCTCGCCCCCATAAACAAACCTCCAGTACCAGCTTGGCCAGCCTGGAACAACAAGTCCCAGGAGGGGAGTAAGAATCCAGACTTCAATTCTTCTTCAGACTGGAGGTACGTGAGCAATATTCAGATAGTTCTCACAGACCTAAAAAGCATCCACAATATTCATTAAGCATTTCTGGATCTAACTAATCATTGCTCCCACTGAAAAAAAAGCATTTTCCAAAACTGGAAAACTAGAATATTTTAACTTGGGAAATCTGTCACTTCTCTGGCATCTGTTGAATGAGCTGCGTATCCTGCTGAGTGAAAATGAGCCTTATTTTCTTTACCTCATATTTCAACTAATGCTTACATACACGCAACACAGTAGTATGTGTGCAATAACTCCTAAATACATACATTCATCCCAGATCTGCAGACTTTGTAGCTGTTCTGTGTTTTCTCTTCACTTACGAGTGCCGTCATAAATTTTTATGTCTTTATGAAGTAATGTCTGCGAGTAATGTTCACAAATCAAAACGTCTTGCTTCAACCCAGATGCTGAAAGCTCCTTTTTTACATAAAACACTCACTGTAATATGTATATGCTTCGTCTTAAACAAGCACTCGCAGCACAGACCCACTTTTGTTCTGCACCGAGGCGCTAAAACATGAGGAGCTGTTCTCTGTTAAAGTTTCTGCCTTACATGTTTTCTCGTGAACAGTTGAAATGTTGCACAGACAGGTCATTTGTTATGTGCCTGCTTTAAAACAAAAACATGAGGACTTTAATTTATTTGTAAAAGCAAGATTTGACCCTTGGCATGTTAGAGTAAATAAAAGTACGTTTCAGGGCCCTTTCCACAACAACCCTCCCGTCTTCTTCCATTCCACTGACTGGAGACCAACAAGTTGATGCTGACATCCTTGCTTTTGTTATGGCCCGGAAAAATCTCCTCAGCAGGACGGGTAACACACACACACACACACACTCTCTCTCTCTCTAATACAGAAAAATGCATGTTCAACACTGCACTCTGGTGGTGTGATAAATTCAAATATATCAAAAGTTTTGCTAGCATCATAGAGTTTTGGTTCGTCAAAGACAATACAGTGCCTTGCAAAAGTATTCACACCCCTTGTGTTTTCCCAAATTTTTCCCACTGGACTTTGACTTGGCCATTCTGGTTTAGACCAAATCGATCTAAACCATTTTTTTGTATCTCTGAGTGTATGTTTTTGGCCGTTGTCCAGTTGGGAGGTGAACCTCCATATCAGTCTCATGTTTTTTGTAGCTTCTAACAGGTCTTCTTTCAGGATTATCCTGTATTTCACTTTCATGCATATTCACATCCACTCTGAGCTGTCCCTTCTGAAAAAAACAAATCCCCCATATGATGCCGCTGCCACCACCATGTTTCACAGTGGGGATTGTGTGCCCTTGGTAGTGTTTGAAGACCAGGGTATTTGTCTCAGCTGGGACGTGAATCCCCGCAGCTCCTCCAGTGTTACCATGAGCCTCTTAGATGCTTTTCCAATTATCTCCTGGCTTGTTAGTTTTGGTGATTAGCCTTAACTGCTCTACCACATGTTGGCAGGTTTGCAGTTGTGCAATTCACTTTCCATTTTCAGATGGAAACACTGATTTCATGGTTGTAACAGTGCATGTGCAGAATATTAGAAGAACAGTTTATGACAATTTCACTCAGGGAAATACCCTCTCAGCAGGCTTGTTAGTTCTCCTCTTTTACCTTTCTTTAGGTGTTTGCTTTGCCAACAGCAGATTTGCCTGTGTTGAATTTTGTCATCTGATATTCAGAGAAGCTGAGGTCATAGACTAAATTAGCTAAAGGGCAGAAACACCAGTAGTTTGTATTTAGTTTCTAACTAACCGAGGAAAGATAAAGAGCAGCAAGTGTTTTTATCTGTCAGATTCACATTGTTCTTAGTAATAATACTCCCTAATCAGTTATGTTTGTGCTTTGTGTATTTTAGGTCACCCTCAGACGTGAAGTGATGTTCTAACAAGGAGCAGAAACCACAGGCTGTCGGACATTTGATCTAAACACATTTACTAGTAAAACATCAGAGAAAGGACAGAAGAACAAGTCTCTCAATCTTGTGAGATTTCATTGGTGGCATGCTGTTTCAACATGTAGAAAGAAGTGCTTTTTTTATTTCCAGCTGAGTTCATTTAATTCTCTTTTATGTAAATTATTGTATAACTATGTGATATATTGTGGATAATAAAGTTTTACATTGCTTTGCACAAAGTATTCAGCCTAAGGTTATGTAACTGTGAGAAGTACTGTACAGGGGTTGGACAATGAAACTGAAACACCTGTCATTTTAGTGTGGGAGGTTTCAAGGCTAAATTGGACCAGCCTGGTAGCCAGTCTTCATTGATTGCACATTGCACCAGTAAGAGCAGAGTGTGAAGGTTCAATTAGCAGGGTAAGAGCACAGTTTAGCTCAAAATATTGAAATGCACACAACATTATGGGTGACATACCAGAGTTCAAAAGAGGACAAATTGTTGGTGCATGTCTTGCTGGCGCATCTGTGACCAAGACAGCAAGTCTTTGTGATGTATCAAGAGCCACAGTATCCAGGGTAATGTCAGCATACCACCAAGAAGGACGAACCACATCCAACAGGATTAACTGTGGACGCAAGAAGAAGCTGTCTGAAAGGGATGTTCAGGTGCTAACCCGGATTGTATCCAAAAAACATAAAACCACGGCTGCCCAAATCACGGCAGAATTAAATGTGCACCTCAACTCTCCTGTTTCCACCAGAACTGTCCGTCAGGAGCTACACAGGGTCAATATACACGGCCGGGCTGCTATAGCCAAACCTTTGGTCACTCATGCCAATGCCAAACGTCGGTTTCAATAGTGCAAGGAGCGCCAATCTTGGGCTGTGGACAATGTGAAACATGTATTGTTTTCTGATGAGTCCACCTTTACTGTTTTCCCCACATCCGGGAGAGTTACGGTGTGGAGAAGCCTCAAAGAAGCGTACCACCCAGACTGTTGCATGCCCAGAGTGAAGCATGGGGGTGGATCAGTGATGGTTTGGGCTGCCATATCATGGCATTCTCTTGGCCCAATACTTGTGCTAGATGGGCGCGTCACTGCCAAGGACTACCGAACCATTCTTGAGGACCATGTGCATCCAATGGTTCAAACATTGTATCCTGAAGGCGGTGCCGTGTATCAGGATGACAATGCACCAATACACACAGCAAGACTGGTGAAAGATTGGTTTGATGAACATGAAAGTGAAGTTGAACATCTCCCATGGCCTGCACAGTCACCAGATCTAAATATTATTGAGCCACTTTGGGGTGTTTTGGAGGAGCGAGTCAGGAAACGTTTTCCTCCACCAGTATCACATAGTGACCTGGCCACTATCCTGCAAGACGAATGGCTTAAAATCCCTCTGACCACTGTGCAGGACTTGTATATGTCATTCCCAAGACGAATTGACGCTGTATTGGCCGCAAAAGGAGGCCCTACACCATACTAATAAATTATTGTGGTCTAAAACCAGGTGTTTCAGTTACATTGTCCAACCCCTGTATATCTGATCCATCACTTCATTGTGTTGTTTGTGTTAAAATATTCTCTGCACTCTAGGATACACATCACTGCAGGGGTACAAAGTGTTTATTTTTTATAGATCCTGTCACATCTTAATTTTTAGTCAGTAGTCAGTCATCAGTCAGTCATTTTCTACCGCTTATTCCATAATGGGTCACGGGGGAGCTGGTGCCTATCTCCAGCAGTCTATGGGCGAGAGGCAGGGTACACCCTGGACAGGTCGCCAGTCCATCGCAGGGCAACACACAAACAACCATGCACACACTCATTCATACACCTAAGGGCAATTTAGAGAGACCAATTAACCTAACAGGCATGTCTTTGCACTGTGGGAGGAAGCCGGAGTACCCAGTGAGAACCCACACATGCACGGGGAGAACATGCAAACTCCATGCAGAAAGACCCCGGGCCGGGAATCTTAATTTTTACTGTGCTATAAATAGCACGTGTTTTAGAATGATATTTTTATTGTTATCTTGTTGAAGTCACCAGGGCAACATTTTCTCTCTCAGATGAGGATCTTCTATGTAAAAGCAAGTGTAATGTGTTGGGACCATACAACCATGGATTTGGACACCAAAACTCCGGTACATACTTTCCTGGAACTTTTCAAAATAAAGTGCATTAACCTTCTTCCAGCACAGCCAGGAAAGGGGGTAACTGCGGACTTCCTGCAAGGACACTGCCGCATATAAGCCCCCACCTTTCCACTAGTCTTTCTCTTCCACGCGGCCTTCCTTAGGGACCGGATAGGAGAGGAAAGCGCGCTGATGTCTTTTGCTGGCAAAAAGACATAAATTCAACTGGATCCAAAGCCATACGATCATCGATCATATGCAAAGTTAAGTAGAATGAAATACTGTCTGTGTATCCGGTATTTTCGTTCATGAACGGGGAACTTAAGGTGTAAGAGTTGCTGACATTTTCTCTTCGAGGTCCCACAGAAGCAAAACTGTTCGAGAGAGAGAGAGAGACCCCGGACAGGACGCAGTCTCTCAGCCTGAAGGAAGACGGTAGAGACCGCAGCGGACAACGTTCGTTCTTCATCCACAGCTGGAGGTTAGCGAGAAGCTAACCTTTTGTTCACAGAACAAACGCACCTTCTGATCGGGAAGAACTGAGGAAGTTAGCGGGAAGCTAACCCTATCATTCACAGAGCGAACGCAGAGGTTCCGCTTGTTTGACTGTGGACGTTTCGTCGAACTTCATCGCACTTGGACAACATATCCTTGCTACGGTCAGAGGTTAGGTTTGGGCAGATTAACAGATAGGTTTAGGATGAAATGATCTAAACGTTTTTATGTTATGAAGTTTTGTTTTGTGGAACCTGGCTACCTTTAGCGCTAGTAGGCTAGCTGCTAGTAGGCTAGCTACGGCACGCGCCGGTTCCGTGTTCTTTGTATGTTTTAAAGCTAAGATAAACTTTATTTAAAGGGTGATTTTAAACAGAACATTGCTCATAACTCGCCGTCCGCGCTTATGTGTTGATTCCGGTGCTAAGCAATTAGCTTCTTTGTTAGCCCAACGGCCAGCCGGTAAGAACACGTGTGCTAGCATTAAGGCTAGTCAACAGAAAGGTTGTTAGTTTTCAAGCTAGTGAATAATAGTCCCTGAACATCATTTACTAGAGTTGATAACTAAGTAAACACCATTAAGCCCCATTTGTCTCTTTTCCAAAATACTCAATAATATTTCTTCAAATATTATTTCAATAAATAAAGGCAGTTAATTAAACACTGTTGAGAATTAGTCATCCAGGAGGTTGGTTTTATTCAGCAGATCATTCTTTAAAACATTATTTTATTAAAATAATATTTAATCTGATCTTGCATTGTGAAGGGTTGTCTAAATGTTGCTGATTATTTTCTAAGTTAGTTCCAAAACTAATTTCCAGATTCTTCAAGATAATCCTTGGTTCTCAAACATAAACATTGCATGGTAATGTTGTATCACTCTTTTGGTTTCTAATCATCTTTAATCAACTTGTTTATATTGTACATAGTCCATTAGTTTTCATTATTCTTTAATTCTGCTTGGTAGTTTAGTTGGATTGTTTTAGCATAGTAAAGAGTTTGTTGATTGAAATATGTTTGACTTTGAGTTGACTTATTTTTGTTAATAAATTCTTATATTTTAAGAAATTGTGTGAATTCATTCCATGTGTGTGCAGAGTTTATGCTGTTCAATAATGTCAGAGCTCGTCTCACACCTTTGTATTCTGTCCTAATACCATCGCCTTACTGGGCTGGTATTCACAGGACAATCCTTAACAGACCGAAATTTTATTTGGTAAAATATTAATATTAAATAATATTCTCAGATTCATATTTACAACAAATGTAAAGAAAATTCAGGAAAACACTCCATTACTAGGTGAATTTATTCTTAAATACTGGAAAAGCCATGGTACAAAAAATAACCGATTGGTCGTGTCTTTCAGTTCTTCTGTTTAGAGTCATAGAGAAGAACATCCCTCCAGCCACTGTGGAACCACTTGTTTACACATTACAAACAACTTTTCAACTTGTTTGCATTGCTTTGCATTGATTTGTTTGACAGATGACAAGAAGCTGCACACTTTGCATTCAGGTCTTGGATCTTGGTTGCCTTGGATATTTCTCCAAGACAACTCGTTGTGTATCTGTGATATGTGTTGATTATGACTTTAATCATTATGGGAGACTTCAACATCCATGTTGACAATCCCCAAGACAGATGGGTAAAAGAACAACGCAACATGTTAAACAGCCTTCACACAAATGGGGACATATGTTGGACCTAAGGTTTTTGTAATTCATGACTACTTTCTGTTATCTTTGAAAGTGTTATTTTTATGGACTCAATTAGCCAAAGAGATATAAGAAAACGGGTTTTTAAGGACAGTGCAACTGAAACCTTAAACATAATTTATTTTTTCACTTCCACTTTGGCCTGCAGCTCAGTAAATGAGCTAGTAGATTATTTCCATTCTAAAATTTCAGACATCATTAATTCAATTGCTCCCGTTAAGGTGAAGGTTGTCTCTGATAAGAAGAAATCTCCATGGAGAAACGCTCTATCAGTGAGAAGTGAAAAAGGGGAGTGCCGAAAAGCCGAATGGATTTGGCGAAAGACCGGACTCCAGGTTCACTGTGACATCTATAAAGAGACTTATAATATAACTTACAACTGAAGAATGCAAGGGAATCTTTCTTTTCTGAAATAATCAACCAAAACATTAATAATGCTTGTGCCAACAGGTTAGCAAACTCCTGTGTCTGTAGCATCTGTGACTCTACCAGGGCCTGCAATAAATTTGCTAACTTGTTTACTTTGAAAATTAAGAAGAATAGTTTGTACATCAATATCAACTCCAGCACCAATGCTGTGTCCAACCAAAACAAATTTGGATAAAATGTTACAGTTCTACCAAATCAACCACAAAGACTTAGACAAAATTATACATCAGCCAAGTTCCTCCTCCTGTTGTCTCGAAGTTTTACCCACAGCTTTCTTTAAGAAAGTTTTGCTTTTCATAGCGTCTGATTGGATTCAAATAATAAACTCATCCCTTTCGTAAGGTGTTTTTCTAGAGGCCTTAAAAACAGCAATTATAAAATCGCTGTCAAAAAAGAATAATCTGGACAAGTTGCTGTTGAAGAATTACACCCCATCTCAAATCTCCCATTTATCATAGAGGTTCTTGAAACATTTGTGTTTTAACAGTTAAAACACAGATGTTTTAACAATGACCAGCCGCTTGACGTCTTCCAGTCAGGTTTCTGTGCTCACCACATCACTGAGACTGCCCTTGTCAAGGTATTCAGTGACATCGGCACAAATGCAGACTGTGGAAGGACCATAATGCTGGGATTATTACAGTTGGCTTTATTTATATGGGTCCAGCTAACAACAAATGTAATTTCAATTACCTTTGGAAGACAAATGTGTCCAATTCATGCCCATTTATGTAGAAATGTTATATTTATTCAAACCAATCAAATCCATACTGATACAAACCAATTATATTCTTATTTAATTATTAATTATTAGGGATGAACAGTATGTTGAATCACAGTTTTTATTGAATTATCAATGTGTACAATACTGGAATCGCAAAGCACTGTTTGGATGAAATATTTAATTGGCAATAATATTTCAGGTGCCATGCATTAAATTGTGCCCGATATTATTTAGCCACTTGCACTGCTTTTAATGTCTTTTCTGCCTGTGACTGATATAGATATTTGTGACCAAGATCATAAAGCTCATGGAGAGCGATGTGTGCATTTTGATGGTGGGATTAGATGGTTGTAAGGAGAATGTACCTTAATCACAACCAGTATCATCATCACAAAGTTCAGTATTAATATAGCAATGTTATGCTTTCCTTATTATTCCTTATAATTATGCATCCCCATAATGCATATTATGTTGCTGATTCAGTTGATCAGTTTTCTGTTATGTCACACAAGGAAACAGTGTTTGAGCTGTTGCCCTTAACTACATAGCACAGGTGGGGCTACCATTTAACTAAAAGGTTGGGAATCAGAAGCTTACAAAGACATCCTCATCTGCGCTTTGTCAAAGACTCCAGAGGCATAGTTATCTTTCTGTATGTAAACTTCTGAATTTGAAGAAAGTAATAACAAAATTCTCTAATTATTGTAGCATTAAGCAAATGATACCTGAAACATTTGAGCTAATTTGCACAATTTAAAGGTGTTTAGTGTAGCCGCATCCTGTTGCTGTTGCATAGATTTGTATATGGCTGGAGAACAGGGTGTGGTGCAGTCTTTGGCACACTGGGTAGAGCATCACAGTCAATGGCTAGATGTTAATAGAAAGCAGTGAGGTCACATGAGGGCATCTTGAGGTTGTGGAAAATAGCAGGGACACAAATTTACCTTCTCACAGAATAAGGTTTTCTAAATTTACTGCTATCCAGCAATGTTTTAATTAATCATGTAGGATGTGGTGAGAACATAGAAGCATCATCATCCAAAGTAAAGTAGACTTAGCAATGTTCTGCATGTTTTGGAACAGTCAGAGATACAAATAAAAATATGTCACCTGCTTAACACATTTTGTGCATGACAAAATAGAAAATGGTTTTAACCTACTTTTTCCAAAGCACTGTAACTCTTTGATCATTTGGAAAGTCTTCAAGCAATCACCAGGATGTACAATCAACTGTGACTCCAGAGTTAATATATTTTCACGCATACTTTAAAATCATTAAAGATCTTCATCAGATTTGCTCCTAAAAATGATTTTTAAGCGTTATTTGGTTCCTGGTTTGTAGTGCAGTAATATTTACAACGTGTTTCATATGACGATGGACAGCCTTGGCTCCAGATGTGATGGAAAACGTGTGGAGACTGTTCTAGCTGATTTGTAGAAAACTAAGAATTTAAACTGGAAAGAAAATGTGAAAATTATGCCTGGCATTTGTGCTAATGTTTTTCAGAACTACATCTCTACCAGCTTCACATATCTAGAAACTGAAATTTGTGCCCATTGTTTCTTGCAAAACATCTTAGGTTCAGTCAAATTTTATGAAGAGAATCTGTAAAGTTCAGTTTTCAAGTCACAGATTCCCAATTGGATTTAGCTCTGGACTTTAACTGGGCCATTCCAAAACATGAATACAGTATGTGTTGATCTATATCATTATATTGTAGTTCTGGCTGTAGTTTTAGGGTCATTGTCCTGCTTGCAGCTGAACCTCTAACAGCATCTAAGAGGTTTTCTTTCCAGACTAGACTTTGTTGAGGTGGCTCCTTGTTCCAATCCACTTAAAACACCTCCAACCTCCAGATCCCAAAGGAGGAGACTGGCATGGGCTCCCTGCATCTGAGGGTGCCCTAACAACCAGTAAAAAGCAGGTAAAACATTAACTTTTGTTCTGCTGACAAGATACTGCCACTGCTTCCTTATTAATGGAAACAGTGGAAAGCTTGGGGCCAGATGTCGTTCGCTAATGGAGGAAAAGAGGTTGGCCGCTACCTCGGCAACCCACAAATCAACACCTAAGTTGCTCTGACCAATCAGACAGAAGACATTACCGTTCAGAGAGATACAACATCATCCTCAGCAGCTGTGATGTTCAGCAGAACTGCTTTTTTCACAATATTCTATTTTTTCATGAATAATGCCTCTTTCTTACGTAACAGGACATCTATTTGGAGACCTTTACAGTAGATATCTAACTTAGAAATTCAATCTTCCTCCTTTTCAAAGTAAATATTTTCGGAGCTTAAGCGCTACCATTGTTGTCTTTTTTTGGTGCTGGTGAGGGAAGATGTCGTGGTTTCAGAAGGTGCGGGTCAAGGTGAACTGGACGGCACTTTTAATTCTGGCCCACTTCACATACCTGCTGATTGGGGCTATCATCTTCCAGATGCTGGAGAGAGAAGCTGAGAGCAACAACCGAAACCACTTCCAGCTGGAGAAGCTGAATTTCCTGACAAATTACACCTGCTTGGATGGTCCTGCCTTGGAGAAGTTTGTTCAGGTTTCCATTAGATTTTTTTGTATTAATTTTTAATATTGCTTAAAGTTAGGAAATGGTAAAATTGGGGGCCTTAGAAGTATTTTTCAATTTGTTTGACAAAAGGCTTCGGTCTTGTACAAATAGAACTAATTCATTATGTAAATATATGTTAGATTTGGTTTGTAAAGCTGAACAATCAATCAGGTCAGGTTCACTGCAATAAATGGTTTTACAGTAACTAGGTTGATAAATCAATAAGTGTGTAATAATTTATAACACGTGGCAAAATAATTACTCCTGTTACCCAAAGAGTTTTTCTAAAACTGGTTTAATTCTGATATTTGAATGGGTTTGCCAACAGTAAACATCTGTTAAATTGATATATCTAAAATAAAATATGTTATTCCACTGTAATGACTTATACTCATTTTGTGACTCTTAATGATGTATATATTTTGACTAGTTATTTTTTTTAATTTAGATTTTATTATCTTTTGTTACCATTGTTTACCTCTTGTTTTTTAGTGGTTTTATCTGATTTGTCTTTAAATAGTCATTGGTTACTTTGCAAAAGGTATTATAGCATTTATAGGAATTTATTCAATTTTACTTGAGTAAAATAAAATACATTTTTATCTTTTAGTTGTTTAAGCCATAAAATTATTAAAAACCTTTAAATCCTACCACATCTAATGTAATTAACCCTGACAAATGCAGATGTATTCTTATACTAAATGAGATAAACTGAAACCCAACAGAAGAACATATGTTGTCCTAATTCATATTTAAAAAATTACATTGTTCTAAAAGAAATTCATGTAATAATGAAAATTTTTTTGCAGATTCCAAACACTGTTTCCTTAAGTGTTAAATTCACAATCAAGCATCTAAACATGTTTCTGTTATACAAGAATATTTCTATTTAAGCATACCAGTCATTGCTGATTTATGTTTTATGTGTCTGCAGGTAATTTTGTATGCCTGGGAAAAGGGAGTGAACCCCTCCGGCAACTCAACAAACCCCAGTAACTGGGATTTCAGCAGCTCCTTCTTTTTTGCAGGCACAGTTGTTACAACCATCGGTAAACAGCTAGATTAACATTTTAACCCTTTCAGCTCTGCAGTTTTTCTCAAATATGATCTTTATCTCCTTGTGTGATTCACAGGTTATGGTAACCTCTCTCCGAGCACTATGTCCGGTCAGGTTTTTTGTGTGTTTTACGCACTGTGTGGCATTCCTCTGAACCTGGCCTTCCTCAAACAGCTGGGCAAGTGTCTCACCATCCATCTGGGTCGATTAGAGACAGGGATGGTGGCTGTTGTTCCTCACAAGGTGCTGATGTGGTTTTGTTTGCTCTGTAATGCAGTGTCTAACTCATACTTGTGTGTGATGGCTAAATCAAGTGTTGTTCTGGCCCAGAGAGCAGTGGAAGCCCTGGCAGTGAGTTTGTTCTTCATCACCGGCAGCCTGCTGTTTCTCATCATCCCTCCTCTGTTGTTCAGTTATGTTGAAGGCTGGACATTTGGAGAGGGCTTCTACTTTGCCTTCATTACCCTTAGCACCATTGGTTTTGGAGATTATGTGGTGGGTGAGTAGAGAGGGCAAACAAACCAACCTTAACCCTAAGGTGCTGGAACGGCCGCAGCGGTCGCCTGTTGTCTCCATAAAGCTTCCCGGTCTCAGTTTGTTGTATAAATCAGTGAAGCATTAGAAGATTCATGTCTGAGCTCAGAGAAACTCACTTAACATGTTCTGACTTGTTTCTGCTTAAAGGCACCGACCCAGGGAAGGACTACATCTCACTGTACCGCAGCCTCGCAGGCATTTGGATCATCTTTGCGCTCGCTTGGCTTGCTCTTATCCTTAACATGGGCGTGAGGATCATGGAAAACTTGGTTATTCTGACTCATCCAGGCTTTAAGAAGCATGATGAGGAGGACAAAGAGGTGTCTTCCAGTAAACTAGAAGTCACATCAAAGATCTGACTATGGGCATTCAAATATTCCCAAATTATATTGATCTACTGTTAAATACTCCATTTAGTTTTCTTTTTTTTCTGTAAGCTCTTTCCTATTATAAAAGGAGGCAAAAATGTTTTTATATGTACATATATTTGTGATGTGTTGTGTTCTACCTCAATGTGAAAGCCTGTTTGATCAGGAATGGTTTGTTTTTCCATTCTCAGATTGGTGTTTGTTTACTTCTTGTGCTCTTCTAATTCCCACCAGTATGATTAGATGTTCAAACAGGACGCTCAGATCTGAGGTGTTATTTCATGGCAACATGTCACCTATATGTGTGTGTGTTCATTGATGTCAGTTCACATCTGTGCTTGTGTGCTGATGGAAAACTCCGGCGAATTGAGCACGGACGGCTATCTTAAACCAACACATTAATCAGGATGGTGATGCGAGGTGGAAAAAAAGGAGGATAGCCCTCGTCTGTCACTGCCTTATATGAAAAGCAACTAAAAGCACATCGGTGTTCATTTAGGATGCCTTGCAGAAGTGTTTGTACACCTTTAGCTCTTCCACATTTATCATGTTACAGTCACAAACTTTAATGTATTTTGTTGGGATTTTTGTTTTAGACTTTTTTTTTTTAAATAGTCACAGTCAGATTGCATAGAAGGTGTCCGTAAACAGCAATGTTTAAGTCTTGCCACAGATTCTCAATTGGATTTAGGACTGAGCCATTTATAAAACAGTTATCTACATTTTATCACAATCCTAAGGTTTGAGCTTATGGTTATCATTTCAAAATGTCCCTGTTGTTCATTATGTTTTATATTTTCAGAGTTAATTCCTGTGATCTAGTCCCTGTGTATTTTAGTCAGTCTTTCCTTTTATCTTTGTTCATCTCTTGTGGTAATTACTCTTTCTTTGCCTCAGCTCCCTCTGCCTTTTCCTTGTCTCAATTGTTTCATAGTTTCACCTTATTGGTGAAAATATGAACTGCACTAAATCTCTTCTCCACTCTTCCCTCAATATTTAAACTCTCTGTTTCTCATTGTTCCCAGCTGGGTTTTTCCATTTACCTGCATCTTTCTCCGTTCCTTTCCTGGCCAGTTTTTCCACACTGGCTCCTCTCTGCCAGTTCTCCTTGTGCTTGGCTGTAAATTATAAAAATTTTTGTTTCCATTATTAAATCATTTCCACTAACCATGCTGCTCCAGAGTTACTGTGTGTATTTTGGTCCAGTCCCTACCACCACAACTCATGACACATATATGTTCCCATCAGCTCTGAAGAAATGTATCCCCTCAGCATTATAATGCCTACCCCATGTTTTACCATGGTGTCCACCCCAACACCCAGTATTTTTTTATCTTGACCAAAAATGTCACAATTTGTTGACTCATCTTGGTCCTTCCTACTGATTCTACCTGAGCTATGGATCTCTGCAGCTCCACCAGAGTCACTAAGGGCATTTGGCTGCTTCTCTGAATAATGCTTTCTATGCCTTGTTTGTCATTTTAGGTGGATGATCAAGTTTTGCTCTGTGAGAAGCTTGGAATATTTTTATGAACTAACTCTTCTTTAAACTTCTCTAACCTCTTTGCTGTGTTAGGAGACTTCTGAAGACAACTGGTGACACTACAAATTATTTATGGGTATTAGAGTAAACGGGGCTCGGTTATCACATAAAATCCCAAAAACTTTTAATTGAATACTTTGGTTGTAATGTCACAAAATGTAGACAATTTCAAAGTTTAGTGATTTTTTTAAGACATTGTGCATTCTCACTTGTGCTGCTGTGTCTCCCTCACCTTATTTTGCTCCTCTGGATTTGCATGCCAGGCCACTGTAGTGATTTAAACAGTATTGCATGGGAAAGGTTAATTTGCTTGCAATGTGAATCCGGCACATAAACCCTCACTGCTCTCTGCAAATGACTGCAGAGGCTAAGGATCTGGGCTAAAACTGTCCAGAATTTGGACCACCAGGCCAAGATGGGAGTGAAGGAGATGTTTAATCTGGCCCGGGTGCCCTCCATTCTCATGCTCGGCTTGGTTTACGTGACCTACGTGCTGATCGGTGGCGTGATTTTCTGGAAACTGGAAGGAGAGCTCGGACGGAAGGATTTCACCCAGTTACTCCTTCACAAACAGATGTTGCTTACGACGTACAGCTGTCTGAACCAAGAAGGTCTAGAGGAAGTGGCTCAGGTAAGGTACTCAGAAGTAGGTGAATATGATGAAATAATCACTTAAAATAATATATAATAATATGTAATATATAACAATATATAATAATAAAGTTTTATATAGACATGCAAACGCTAGGCTTGTAGATCAATTGTCCTTTTAGATCAGTCAGTCCTTCCTAACCTGGAGATGTGTGAAGTTGCAAGTTGCTGTATTAATGCAAAAACAAACTGGAATGCACTGTGTTCCTACGTACCATGAAGGTCTTGGTTATTACACAGTATTAAGGTTAGAATAACCAGATGTAGAGCCCAATCAGAGTTCTAATGACACTCATCTCTGGGCTTAGGTTCTGGTTTCATTGTCTGGAGAAACACAGACAGTAAGCTGATTATTAAGGAACCAGAACAATCTTGCAGCCATGCAGCTGCACTATTATAAAGGTGAAATTTATTTGAAATCAGTACTGATCAGATGTTGCTATGCTTTTGCATGAGTCAAGTCAAATGTGTTTATGAAGCCCATTTCACATGATAATCACAGACTCAATGGGCTAAAAGTAAATACATGCACATAATAAAACAGGCAGCACAATTCAAGTACCATAAAATCAAGAATGATGTAAAGGTAGGAAAAACAGGAAAGATAAGGAATTCCAAAGCTAACAACATAGGTCTTACAAAAGGCTTGAGAAAATAAATATGTCCTAAATGAATAAGTTTGCTTTTAAAGCTGGAAAATGTTGAAACTAATCTTAGATGTTGAGGAAGGGAATTCCAGAGAACTTGACTATAATGACTAAAGGAGCCAAAAGCTAATTTAGAATTGATTCTTGGTATAACCAGAAGATGCTTACAGGAAGATCTTAATGTCCTGTCAGGGATATAATAAGCATCTCAGAAAAATAAGGAAGGGGTAGACCATTTAAAACTTTGAAGTTAAAATTTTTTTAATAAATATTTTAAAATCAATTATCTGTTTAACTGGTAGCTAGTGAAGAGATTTCAACACAGTAGTGACATGCTCAACCTTTTTTGTTTTGGTTAAAAGCTTGGCTGCAGCATTTTGGGTCAGCTGACGTTTATTGAGCTACTGTTTTATGCTCCAGCAAGAAGTGCATAACAGTAGCCTAATCTACTAGTGATTAAGCCATGAATCAGTTTTTCTAAGTCAGATTGTGATAAGAGGGATCTAATTAAAAAAAATATCCTGAAGTGATAGAATGCAGACAGTGATGTGTTATGGATGTGTTTTTGAAAACTGAGGTTACAGTCTAAAGTCTTACCTAGGCTCTTAACTTGTTCATGTGGTTTAGCTGACAAAGAGGATAAATGAGGTTTTTTAGATTGTCAGAACCTACAAGAAGTATCTCAGTTTTGTCCTCATTCAGCTGTAAAAAATTCCTGGACAACCGCTTTTTAACACCAGAGAGGCATTCAAGAAGCTTGTTAACAGGGCTCATGTTATCAGCAAAGACAGATATGTACAGCTGTGTATCATTGGCATATGAATGGCAAGAGATACCATGGTGTCTAATAATGGAACCAAGGGAAAGCATATGTAAATTCAACAGGAGAGGAACACCATAATCAATGTTAACCCTGTCTGATTCAAAGCTATTAATGGTAAGAAAATGTTCTATGAGATATGAGGACAACCAATTAACAACAGGACCATTTAGACCCATAAGATGTTCAAGACGCTTAGGAAGTATAGTGTGTTCAACTGTGTCCAAAGATGCGCTAAGGTCAAGGAAAATCAAGACAGAGATTTTATTTTCAGATCGTTAACAACTCTAACCAGTGCTGTTTCTGTAAAATGATTGGTTCTAAGCACAGACTGGAAAATACCAAATTAACTGTTTGGATTAAATGCATATTAAGTTGTTGATATACCACTTTTTCCAGTTTTTTTCCCTAGAAATGGTAGATTATAAGTGGGTTTCTAATTATTTTAGGAAACTGGGTCCAATGTATTCTTTTTTTTTAGCAATGGTGTTACAAGAGCATGTTTAAGAGCGCAAGGAAAATTCCAGAGGTTAAAGAGGCATTGACAATGTCAGTCACATCATCCACCAAACAACCAGGGACATTTTTGAAGAACTTGGTGGGAATGGGGTCTAAGGCACTAGTTGCGGAGCTTAATTGGTGTATGATTTCTTCTAGCTCATGGCTGTTTACTGGAAGGAAATCAGAGAAAGATATATTAGATTGAGAGATTTGCATGACCGGATAGGTGTACGAACCAGAGATTGTGTTAGCAACACACTGTTTCTAATTCTGCCAATCTTTGACTCAATATGTGAAACAAAATCATTGCATTTCTGAACAGAATTAAACTCTATTGGAGTAAAATTCAAAGTAATTGTGTATTTGACAATTTTCTTGCTGTGCAGCACTTTGGGGCAGTTTGATGTAAACTACCATATAAATAAAGTTGGAACTGACACTGGAATACTTTGTAGTGGAAATATTCTGTTGTAGGTTGTCATTGATTAAATGATCTGGGGAAGGCACTGATGAGTTATTAACTAAGTCATAAACTACAAAGATGTAACTACAATACCTGTTGGTACTGAAATCAAAATCACATAAAATAAATACAGAAATCTATTTCCTCTCTGGTAATTAGTCATAGCCCAACCACAGCAAAGTTTCCAATTTAGATTCATTAGCTACATTTATCTTTGTTCCTTGTCTGTTGGTAAAAAGATCAAAACTGAACCACAGTTTTCAGGAAAGATCCAGATTCACTTTGGGTGCATGTTGAAATCACACTGGATGAAGCAACAAGTTGGGCTTCATTTTAACTAAAAGTGCAGCCACGAACAGCACAAGGTGAATAGAGAGACACATTCCACCATCAAGGCAACCTTTTCCCTTGTGGGCCATGTTTATTTCAGTAGACTTCTGTCTGGCTTCACAGACACAGTTTGATACCAAGACAGGGACTGAGCTAGACTTTGGAATGGAAATATATCTAGATTGCAGAGAAGTAAAATAATTTTGGTTTTGGATGGGATAGATACTTAAACTGGTTTGAAAAAACACAGATGCAGAGAAAGGTGTTTATGACCAGCAGAATACAAAGCAGCTGACCGTTCCCTTCATTTCAGAAACTATTAAAATACTATTAAAATACTCATTAGCTATACTCAGTTTACATCTTAATGGACTGTTACATCCTGTGAAATACAAATTAAACTAAAAGGAAGGGTGAAAATATGGGAAAAAAAAGGTTTCTCACAGGAGAATGATAAAATAAAACCCTTGTCTACATGCTTTAAAAATTGTTGAAATCATTAAATTGCTAATTCAGGCATCAGCCTTGCAGATGTAAACACATCTGTATTTCTGAGGTACTGGGATATGAGCAGTATTTCAGTACACAATCAAATAATTTGTTTCATTATAATTCAAAAAGGAGACATGAAAATGTCTACATCACAAAATCAAATTGATAGTTTATTTATTATAGTTGCAAAAATGTGGTTTTGTTGAACTAAAATACATTTCACATATAAATGTAGGGATTTTAATTTGAGCCCTGTAAAAACTGGGAAAACGAAGAAAAGTTTTAGAACAAAGTTCAGGAGCGGACAAAACGTTTTCAAACAATCCACTGATGTCAAACAATCTGATGTCAAATCCAAACAATCAGCCCAAAATGAAAAAAAAAAAAATGCAAAAAGCATGTAATAACAAACAGGCACCCCCTTTTATGCAAATATCTTGTGGAAACTTTTAGCTCTGCTTTGCTTGCATGAGTCAGGCCGGGAAGGAGTCATTCAATAGCAAAGTTCTCCACCAATTTCTTTTCACAGACTTATAAAATAACCTAAAACCACTGAACAGGTGAATGCTCTGTCGTGTAATGGGAGAGAGAGTGATTTGCATTGTGTTATAACAAATCCAAATTTCTCCAGAGAACAAGCATACAGCTCTAAGACTTAAATCAGGTCTCTGCGTGGTTGCTTGAAAAGTCACCAATGTGAGTGAGAGAGTGAGTGCATTGCTTCACATTACGTTTTACAAACTTTGAGCCCGTTATATACAGTAATTGTAATGTTTCACTTTGGTTCTGAACTCTGAGCACAAATCAGAGATGATATTTCTCTGTGGGGTGCTGGTGGCTGTGATTTATTGAGCAGTTTTGCTCCAAGGTGGCATAAAAGTAAGGTAAATTACAGTTTACAGCAGTCACATTAAATTCATAAAGTCTGGCCCTAGTTCAACAGATAAATGCTTTATATATTCAAATTCCAGTTTTTCTCTTTTCTCTTTTAGGTTGTTCAACGTGCATCAAAGGCTGGTCTGAGTTTGAAATACAACCAAACCACAGATGGTTTCTGGAAATTCACCAGCTCAGCTGTGTTTGCTGCCACTGTGGTCACAACTATAGGTCAGAGTCACATATTTTTAAACAGTTCTTATGAATTATAACCTGAGGAAAAAGATAACTGGTGCAGTTATTTTAACCTTTATTTTGATATTGAAATTGAATCTCAAAAGAAGGACATCATTATAAGCAATGTTTCTAGATGATGATGTTTAGAACACTCAGTCAAGATTATTAGGTTTATAAATACAGCCAGAGAAATAATTAATTTAAATGGTAAATGGCCTGAAGTTGTATAGCACTTTATCAAGTCCCCAGAGACCTCAAAGTGCTTCACACTACAATCAGTCATTCAGCCATTCATACACACGCTGACAGTGGTGGACTACAATGTAGCCACAGCTGCTCTGGGGCAGACTGACAGATGTGAGGCTGCTGTACAAAGGTGCCATCAAGCCCTCTGACCAACATCAGCAGGCAAGTCTGGTGAAGTGTCTGCCCAAGGACACAACGACTGAGATGGACAGAGCGGGGGTTCGAACCGGCCAAACCAGTTGTATGCACTGGTATTAAAACATATTTAACAACAGATTTGTTAATTGAACTTTTTTTATTTATTACAATTTAATGTCTCTTTTAATAAAGAGTATTACCCATGATCCTTGGGTGTTTTTACCATTTTTCTGTTCGTTATTTATGTTCTGTATTCTTGTCATGCTCTATTCATTTTGGTGTGTTCATTAATGGCAGTTAGTTTTTGCCTTATCAGTTAATTTTTTTTAGTGTTTAGCTTTTTAGTTTATTCCTGCATTCTGTTCACTGTGTGTTCTAGTTTATTCCTCTTGGGTGAGTATTTGTCTTTCTCCCTGGTTAAGAGTTTCCCTGTGTCTTAGTTTAGCTTCCCTGTTAATTAGTTTCCCTTTCTCAGTCTTCCTGCTTACCTTCCTTCCTTAGCTACTCTGCATATCCCCTGATTGACACACCTGTATCCAATGTCATTCTCCACTCCTCCCTCAGTATATGAGCTCTCTGGGTTATATTGTCCTCCACTGGATTCTTTTGTTCCTCTGTTACCATGCCTGTTCCTTCCATGTTGTTCTGCCTGTTCCTCTATCCATGCTCCTTGTCCAGTTTTCCTTGTGCCATGATTTAAGTTATTATCTTTTGATGTAATTAAATTTTTCAACTCGCCATACTTCAGCTCCTCACAAATCATAACAGAAGAATCCAGCCACCACTGGACCAAGTAGAATGAAATTTTAAGAGGTTCAGAGTCATCGCTGCCGTATATCACCAGCTCCTGGCCACCCCTAGTTCACTATAGTGGCTTTTGGAAGTGGTGATTCATCTGAGTACCTGGGCATGGGAATGGGTCTTGTCTCTAAGTGTTACCCAAAAAGCACTGGAGAATATTTAGAATTATCACCATAGAGCCCTGGCCAAGATCTTCGCTCTTGGGTCCCAGTGATCACCAGTACTGCCAACCATGCCCCATGGACAACAGTCCCAACCTCTTCTACTACCACCTGTCTTGATGCCCCCTGCTGCTTCTTTCTCTGCTTGCCACAGACAGCTGAAAACACGTCTGTTTGCTAGTATGGAACATAAAGATGTTAGTTACACAACACCAAGACGGAAAGACTGCAGCAACAATCTTCAAGAAAGTAAGAAGGTTGCTGCCCATTCATCTGGGTAGGATTATAAGGCCACTTCTGAACAATTTAAAGTTCCTCATTCTACACTAAGAAATATTATTCACAAATGGAAAACACTTCCAGGAAAATGTAATAATACTCTGTAACTTTTTGCATATTTTGTCATGTTACAGCCACAAACTTTCAAGTGTTTTATTGAGATTTGTTTGTGTAACCCTAACCCTAACCCTAACCCTAACCCATATTTGTGATATAGAAGATAAATGAGACAAATTCTAAAAAGTGTGCCACACATACATATTGAGACCCCTTTTACTGTGATACCGCTAAATAAAATCAAGTGCAACCAACTGGCTTATGAAAAAACAAACAAACAGCATCATGAAGACCAAATAACACAACAGACAGATTCAGGCATAAAGGTGTGGAGAAGTATAAGGCATAGTTATGTTATTAGACAACATCCCAAGCTTTGAACATCTCACAGAGGACTGTTCAATCCATTATCCAAAAAAAGAAAGAGTATGGCACCACTGCAAACCTACCAAAACATGGCTGTGCACAAATTTTTACAGGCTGTGTGTTTACCTATCCCAAAAGTTTCCCAATGAAATATATTATAGTTTGAGGTTATAACTTGATAAATTTTGAAAAGGCTTAAGGGACCTGAATGGTTTTGCAAAGCATGAAAGGACAGTTTCCAGTTTTCCCAGGAATGGGCCTCCAAGCACAATCACTCCAAGGTCAGACTATGTAATGCTCAAGTAAATGACTGAAACCCAATAGCTCCATGTCAGACTTTACAGTCTCGGCGTGGTAAATGTTGAGGTTTATCAGAAGATAATTTGACACACACTGAACAACTATGGCTTGTTTGGATGGGTTGCAAGAAGGTAGACTGTTCTCTCTAAATAGAACATGGCAACACGAACTTAAGTTTCCAACCTTGCATTTAAATTAACCACAACACTCATGGAACATTGAGTTCCAGTCCTTTAATAATATGACACGAAAGTAGTGATGTCTGGTTATAATCCACAGCTGCATATTTAGAAAAAACAAAATGGCATATCAGCATAAATACAACAGAGCATCTGTTAAGCATGTTGTTAGAGCGTTGATAATAGGGGCTTGTTTTGCAACCACAGGACCTATGTTAAAGGCTTATGGACCATGGGGTAGACTTAGTTTTAATTATTATTTACTATTATTGCATAGTTAAAGCAGTTCATCTTCCATCAAACCAAGGTGAGATATTGTATCGTTTCCATTTTTACAGGTTACGGAAACATGAGTCCCACCTCAACAGTAGGTCAGATCTTCTGCGTCTTCTTTGCACTCTTTGGGATTCCTCTCAACGTGGTGGTGCTCAGCAGAGTGGGAAAGTACATGCTGGCAGTGGAAAGGAACCTATCAGACTTCCTAGAAGGCAAATCTAGACGAAAGGCAAGCAAAATTATGAGGATAAAAGAAGTTTTTCTTTTTTTTTTTTGGTTCTTTGGAGTGTGACTAATATCACTGTTCTCTCTGCCTGGTATTACTTCAGGGGTGCACCAGGTTTTGTGTCCACATGTTTTGCTACATCTGTGGTGCCCTCCTCTTCTTCATCATGCCCATGCTTGTGTTCCAGCAGCATGAGGGCTGGACCTACTCCGAGGCCATCTACTACTGCTTCATCACCCTCAGCACCATCGGTTTTGGGGATTTTGTTGCAGGTATAGTAAAGCCCAAAATCCCAAACATCCTCTGACTGTTTTAACCTTTATTCCCTGAAAGACACAGTTCTTTAATGTGTCTTCCAGATAATAATCCAGATAAAGACTACCCTGACTGGTACAGTGTACTCATAGCCTCGTGGATCTTTTTTGGTATGGCCTGGCTTGCTCTGCTCATCAACCACTCCATCGACATCCTGGAGCGACTTAACGCCTATCTGAAGAAGGGCTGCTGTGGTGGAAAGACTCAGGAAGAGTCCAGCAGTGCAGAGGACAACAGCCCTGAAACTCAAGTGGAGGATGACAATGACATCAAGAAGCCTCCAATAACTCAGTAGCCTACAACAAGGTGAAGGTTTTAGTGAGTCAGTTACAGAATCATTAGCCCTGCATTTAGGATTTAGGAACTGGTGACAGACTGTAAGTACATGTGTGTTATCAGGCTGTAAAAACTGTAATTCTTCATAACCGCCAATTCATTAATATGCGAATGATCAAAGGTTGTGAAGTTTTTGATAGTCTTTCTCCAGAGCAAAGGAGTGGCCCGTGAGCCAAATAAGAAAACATGTTTCATTATGTTCCACAGAGAAGATACAGTTTGTGTTTGTAGCTTGCATGCACATGGTGCACTCTTCTTAATAAGACATAACCAAATCTTGGTAAAACTAAATAATCAGTAGAAATCTAATCAGTTAGGTCTGTTTTAGAAGGTACCTAATCTTTTGTACAATGTGTTTTTGTACACTTCATGATATTCACAAATTTTACACAACAGCAACAAATATTTGTATATAAACCCACAGTGTGTAAAATAATATAGATTTAAATTATTAAAAACCATGTCAGTGGCGATTCTAGCATAAATACTGCAGTTAGCGATTCCCTCCTTTGAGTGTACAGGAATGAGAGAAAAATATTTTTTTAGAGTTTTAAGAAAGTGAGAATATAATTATATATATATATATACCGTATATATATTTTTTTTCATTTTTTTTTTTTCAAAACCAAATCCAAAATCTGTTTTTTTTTACTCTTTATTTAGGCTTTTTAAAGAGAGTGAAATAGAGGAGAGCTAATAAAGAAAACAAAAAGTACTTTTTTTAAGAATGAGCTCTCAAACATTCTTGGTGGGCACTTTCCTTATCTTTAAATAGTACCCATTCACCATCCAATCATTCATTTCAAGTGGTAGAGGTAATTTTGTTGAAGTTTTTGGACCTTTTTTAATGTTGCTCTTCTGACTGGGATGTTCTCCGTCTTTTTTAAAGAAGCCACTGTGAAACCAAAGTTTAGACAACCCAACTTGGATACAACAATACATAGAAATTTTACGAACTCCCTTTTATGTCAGATCTTTCAGTGAACTTACAACCTACTTGAAAAAAATGACATGTATGACCATTTACATTCTGGTTTTTGTAAAATGCATTCCACTAAGACATTGTCACTTACAGTTATCAGTGATGTTATGATGTCAGCAGACTCTGGAGAAAACACATGTCTGGTCTTGATAAACCTCTCCTCAGTTTTTGAAAGTTAATCATACTATCCTGAATAAGAGACTAAGAAATCTGATGTTTGGGATTTGTTCTAAGGTATGTATCTGGTAGGAGTTTTAGTGTGGCTACAAACCCGATTATATCTAAATCTTCAGAGTTGCTATGTGGCCTAATTTCTTAGGCCAGATAATGGAGCAGTTTAGTTTTTAGTTTCTAATCACCTTTTTGCCAATGATATTTAACTATATCCCCCCCCCCAGATCTTCTAAGGTTTACAAACTGTCCTCTTTGATTAACTGCTTGACAAACATTAAGCAGTGGTTGAATTAAAACTATTTACAGCTAAACCCAGACCAAACTAAAACTTTGCTCCAGACAGTGCCACGT
Source organism: Girardinichthys multiradiatus (assembly GCF_021462225.1). Taxonomy (NCBI): domain Eukaryota; kingdom Metazoa; phylum Chordata; class Actinopteri; order Cyprinodontiformes; family Goodeidae; genus Girardinichthys; species Girardinichthys multiradiatus. Next base: position 19,723,515 of record NC_061811.1, on the reverse strand, counting down.
CTGTCATTAAACTGCAACTGATTTAGGGCTCTCGCAGAAGCGTAGCCTCCGAAATGTTGGTGTTATTTTTGATTACACATTGCAATTTTCCCTGGAGCATCATTTAAAACAGATAATAAGAAACTGTTTTTTTTATTTAAGGAATGCCTCAAAACTTAGAGCAATGGTGTCAACAAGTGAACTTGAGGTGACAATAAATAATTTTGTCCCTACACAAGTGGACTATTGTAATGGTTTGTTTATTTGTTTCAAGAATAGGAGGTTGCTTGTCTTCAGGTTGTCCAAAACTCTGCTGTAAGACTACTGACTGACTCAAAGAGATGAGCTCATATAACCCATGTTTTAAAGTCACTGCTCTGGCTGCCAGTGAGATCTAGGTTTCATTGTAAAATGTCATTCTTAACCTTCAGAGCTTTACATGAACAGTCTCCTTCCTATATTTCTAATTAGATTCAGATATATACCTCTCCCCGTAATCTGAGGTCATTGAATGAAAACCTCTTAGTGGTCCCCCACATCTGCTTCAGAACTTGAGGAGACAGATCTTTCTAAGCTGCACTGCCGCTCTTCCTGAGAAGTTTGGACTCTGTGGATGCGTTTACAGAGCAGCTAAGGACATTTTTATTTCAAGAATAAAAATGTGCTTTTAGTTAGACTTGAGCTTTTATGATAGGCAGTTATGATTGAAACATTTAAAAATGCTATTTGTTTGTGATTTCACAAATATAAAAAAGGTTCCACTAATGTGAAACTGTGAAAAATGTGATTGTTAAGGTAGGCAGGACAACTTTTCAGCTTAGAAATACTGTTGGGAAATAAAAATGTGCTTCTGTTGTAGAAGTAGGCTGGAGGAGAGTGGAAATCTCCACTGGGTCTGTTTGCAGTACACACTCATCATCTGCCAGCTCCAAGGCTTTGGAAGCCAGCAGTCTTTGACACATTAAGCTTATAAAACAGGCTAAGTCAAATGAAACATTCAAATCTTACCTGAAAACCAACAGATTAAAATATAAGATGAATGGTTATGTTGCGTAATATGATTAACGACTCACAGAGAGAAGTTGACGTGTCTAGTTTTGCATCAATTATTATATATTTTCTTTTAAAGGATTATAATAATTGTTGTGTTGTTTGAAAAAGATGGTGAAATCAACAATGTAAGAAAGGCATCTCCATAAAATTAAAAGAAATGAGCTATGTATTTAATATGCTTTTTTTTTTATCAGTTCGATATGAAAATGTAGCTAATTATTTCTCACTGCGTTCCACAGCTGTTCTCAGGGGCAAAATCAAGCATGCATTGTTTTTGGAAAACACCTCCGAAAATGTATACACACTAAGTAAACACCTAAAATCAGATAACATGACTTTCTAGTGTACAAAAATTACAGTAAAAGTGGAAACTGAGCCAAAAAGAGGAGTACAACATTTTAAAATACAGTGACCTGAAACTAAAGCTTCAATTTATCAGATAAACTATGAAAAATGTGTTCAACTACTTACATTTGTTTTCATGCTTTTATTATTGTGCATGCTATTTACTCATGTACTCCGATGTAACATATAACATAACACAGCAGCATACACTCACCGGCCACTTTATTAGGTACACCTGTCCAGCTGCTTGTTAATCAAATTTCTTATCAGCCAATCACATGGCAGCAACTCAATGCATTTAGGCATGTAGACATGGTCAAGACAATCTGCTGCAGTTCAAACCGAGCATCAGAATGGGGAAGAAATTTGATTTAAGTGACTTTGAACGTGGCATGGTTGTTGGTGCCAGACGAGGTGGTCTGAGTTTTTCAGAAACTGCTGATCTACTGGGATTTTCACACACTACCATCTCTAGGGTTTACAGAGAATGGTCCGAAAAAGAGAAAATATCCAGTGAGCCGCAGTTCTGTGGGCGCAAATGCCTTGTTGATGCCAGAGGTCAGAGGAGAATGGCCAGACTGGTTCAAGCTGATAGAAAGGCAACCGTTACTCAAATAACCACTCGTTACAACCAAGGCCTGAAGAAGAGCATCTCTGAACGCACAACACTTTGAACCTTGAGGCGAATGGGCTACAGCAGCAGAGGACTACACCAGGTGCCACTCCTGTCAGCTAAGAACAGGAAACTCAGGCTACAATTCCCACAGACTCATCAAAGTTGGACAATAGAAGATTGGAAAAACGTTGCCTGGTCTGATGAGTCTCGATTTCTGCTGCGACATTCAGATGGTAGGGTCAGAATTTGGCATCAACAACATGAAAGCATGGATCCATCCTGCCTTGTATCAACGATTCAGGCTGGTGGTGGTGGTGTAATGGTGTGGGGGATATTTTCTTGGCACACTTTGTGCCCCTTAGTACCAATTGACCATCGTGTCAACACCACAGCCTACCTGAGTATTGTTGCTGACCATGTCCATCCCTTTATGACCACAGTGTACCCATCTTCTGATGGTTACTTCCAGCAGGATAACGCACCATGTCATAAAGCATGAATCATCTCAGACTGGTTTCTTGAACATGACAATGAGTTCATGTTACTCAAATGGCCTCCACAGTCACCAGATCTCAATCCAATAGAGCACCTTTGGGATGTGATGGAACGGGAGATTCACATCATGGATGTACAGCCGACAAATCTGCAGCATCTGCATGATGCTATCATGTCAATATGGACCAAACTCTCTGAGGAATGTTTCCAGTACCTTGTTGAATCTATGCCATGAAGGATTAAGGCAGTTCTGAAGGCAAATGAGGGTCCAACCCGGTACTAGCAAGGTGTACCTAATAAAGTGGCCTGTGAGCGTATGTAAATCCATATTTATGCAATTCATTTGTGCTAAAATTATCTTGGTAACCACTAGATGGCAGTGTTGTGCCAGCAGACTAGAAATACAGATTTGTACCAGAGGCAAAGAAGCAAACATAGATTGTACTTTGAATAACAGAACCTAACTATACTGAATATGTCTACAAAGTCAATATATCTTTACAACAATAAAATATTTATTTTTACCCTAAATTTGTCCAAATGCAAGTTTTTCTGAATATATCATTGACTCAAAGTCTACAGAGGAAGGGTTGGTGTGCACTTGTGCTTTGGCACTCAAGTCACAAATGCAAACGCTTCTTGAGGCTCATATATCAGAAAGTCAGGCTACTCTAAGGAGTGCATGGCAAAGACAGGCGGAAAGCACCAGGAGTGGAAACTGAGAATGTGTTAGACAGATGGACATCAATGAAAGACACATTCGGTTAGTGGAAAAAAGGGGAAATATCTGGGGGGAAAGTGCAAAATTCCAAACTGCAGAAGAAGGCAGTTAAGTTTTTCTATTTATTTCCCTAAGGGGGTTGTGAAAACACTGGGGTGGGGGTGGGGAGGAGGGGAGAGGGACTGAAAAGAGACTGTCGTCCAGCTTATTGCCGCATAGCTTTCTGGCCACGGTTCATTGGGAACTGCATATGTGCAAGAATCTTTACCCTGTTATTTTCATGCATATTAACCACAGAAAAAAAATGTGTAAATAAATGTATTGTCACAGGCAAGGCTTGAATGACAGCTGCAAAGTCTTTTTATGTTAAATAATAAGTAGCTGACACTTAAAAAGTCAGATTCCAACTTGTTTTCAGGAACCTAAGCATCTTCTGAGCAACAATTTTAAGGAAAGTGACGTGAATGTAGATTAGACTATAAATGCAGTACAACAATCTGGTGACGTGTGGATGCAGTAACCAGGTATTTATGGATTACATAGATGATGAGTTGCAACAACTCTCTGCACATAGTGATTCTTCTTAAAAATAACCACACACAGCTAGTGAGGAGAGAGGAAAGACAGTGTTGCCTATGTCCAGACATTCTCCATGTGAGTAACTGCTCTTCTAGGGACACCACCTGGTGCATGAACCTAAACTTCCAGAGCCCATCTATCAAGTATCCCGCAAAAGTATAAACATCTCTGGACTTTTTCACGTCATGTTATATCCACCAACTTCAATGTAACGTACTGGGATTTTATATGAGAGACCAACACAAAGTAGGTTATGGCTCTAAGGTGGAATGAAATCATCTATGGTTTTCAAAGTTAAATTCTGAAAAGTGTGGTGGGTACTTATGTTTCTCCCCCCTGAGTCAATATTTCATCTAAACCATCTTTCACTGAAGTAACAGATGTCTTTTGGTTTCTCTCTGTATCAAAGGTCTGCACATCCACAAATGTAGATATTTGTCTATTCTTCTTTAGAAAAATTCTCAGGCTCAGATGGAGACTTACTTTTGTGCCAGGCATAGCATTTCACTTGTAGACTATGAGAGTTCAAATGTTTGTTTATTCTTATGAAGCACATTCCCCTACATGGCTTGTGGCAAACAGCAAATGGAACTTCATATGATTTTCTTTCGACAATAGCTTTCTTCTTGCCACTCTTCCTTAATGGCCAGATTTATGCTGTCAACAGATTCTCCCAACTGAGCTGCAACAGGCTGGGCAAAGAAAGTATTAATAGGAGATGGCAACAATGGATGAGCTTCAGAATTTCACAGGTTATTTTTATACCTGTGGGATAAAACGTCATATTAGCAGATAATACTGGTTATACTTTGACTAGAGACTGTTGTTAAGTTTGTCACACGCTTTAGAGCCGAACAACTTGTTTGTTAGAACCCAAAATAACTTTGCCAGAGGGTGCCATTTGTATTATTCTTTCAGATGAGCTGCAACTTTACAGTGCTAGTTTGCCACTATTGGATCAGCTTGTCAGTTGTGTAATGGCCTCAAACATAAGACATTCCCACACTTTTCCAGGTCTCACAGTTGATTCTGCTGCTCATGATTCTGGGAAGTTTCATTTTAATTAATGCATTTAGACTTTTGGCAAATACTGTGACTGAGTTAATTCTAAGGATGTCGTGCCCTGAGTCCACAGTGGGCTGCTCCAACACATCATGGAAGTAACTTGTCATCATAACAGCTCTCCCCTTTTGACCCATCACCTTCTTGGAAGTGGCTTGTTGTGTTTAGACCAAGAGTTATGCATGGATGGTTTGCAAAGTTAGGATTGATGCAAGTTTGCACAAAGCACCAACTTTTGTCAGGTCTTGATTTATTTTCTTCTTTGGCTCATCATAATGCTCATGTGTTTTGTTCTTTTTTGTGTCCAGAACAGTTCTCGCATTTCAAAGTCAAGCTGCACCAAACAAAAGGATTTTTGCAGCGTGAAGCTTAATGTTTGAGCCTATAATTTAAAAGTGGATCATTGCCATTTTTTTGCTTGCTTTCTCATGGCTTAACCCTGTATAAACAAAATTCCAACAATGAAGTAACAGGCATTGAACTACCTTTATGCTTTATCCCTCAACTGATATGTTTGAAATAGTATCTGGAAGCAGACTAGGATTAAATGTCTCTACTCTCCAATCAGTATAGAATCCAAAACAACAATAACATATTACAATAAACATCTCAGATCAGTTTTCAGACACAGGCCATTTTCACTTGTAACCTTAAATTAAATACGTACCTGATGTTTTTCAACAGTCTGAGTAGTACTATCACGTTTCACCTAACTTTTACGTCACTGTGAGTGGCAGAGTCAGTATTATACCCCAATAGAGGCAAGAATGCTTTAACTGTAAACAACGAACGAAACAACTACAGCAGATGTTGTGACAGCTGCTGTATTTGATAATTGCACACTCACACCGCTATTTGGCGTTCGACTTTTCATCTGTGCCACTGTGTGGAACAACATTCCCAACTTGCGCCTCAAGCTAATCACAATGACGTGCTTCTACCTGCTGCTCGAGCCCACGTTCCACAACAATACTTACAAACATTTCAGCCGACACAGTGGGTGGAGCTAGTCCTCATTTGTCAGATCTGATTGCACAATTTAATAATTGATAGATGTGTTGCATCAATATTTGCTTTTGGAAACAGAGCGATGAATGTGCATGTAACGTCTTTTTCTGTGCATGCAAGTCACTTCAGGGTCATAGTAATATTGGGCAATGGGTCATTTTCTTTTCCAACTGATAATTGTCAGTCCATTATACACTTATTGGCTATATACATGCGCAGAAGTCGTTGTTTTTAGAACTACTTTTGTCTGATTGGAGGGGCCTGAACATGTACTAATTGATTTGTCAATTAGACCTTAAATAAACCAAAAATGCAAGTGGTAAACAATGACTGGGGAGGAGTAGACCCTTGGAATGACTGTTTAGCCCAACCAACCGGCCGGCAGAAGAAGCCGTGTTTGATTTACTTTTTTGTTTAATCACAAATAAATCCAACATAGTTACAGTTGCAATAGTGCTTCCACTTAAACAACATTCTTTTATGTCTTACCTTTACACAGATGCAAACAGTTTTCATGTAGACCTTATAACTGTGGAGCTATACTTGTTTTATTTCAGGTATGTAATTTCAGGCGGAAATTGCTTCTAAAACCCTTAGGGCTTTACCGCACGGAAGACAGGCAGAAATGGACAATTAACACAGCAATGACATCAGAGATAGAGAAGACTAATGTGGTGGAACATGCGCAAAAAAACATTTTTCTCCATCAAAGTTTCATGTAGCTTAGACTATTTTTACTATTTTATTTTTACAGTTTTTAACAGGTAAACAAAGTTAAGTTAAAAGGAAGATAAAGATATAAAAAGATCAGTGTGAACCACCACATGCACAAAAAAAAAAAATCATATGCCAGCAAAATGCTGGAATTGAGCATTAAGACCTGCAGTGTGAACGTAGCGTAAGACATTTTCCTTACCTAATGATGTATTCAAAGTACATAGCTAGTAAACTAGACAGGACTCTGGAGCTGGATTCGCCCAAGTGAAGTAAGGTGTTATGAAACAGGGAGCTGTAGATGCAAATGCTTTCAAAAACAAAGACAAAACTTTCAGTTTGAAAAGGCATCGGTAATAGTCTACCTGGAGGCTTTAATTTTCCAGTTTTTGGTTACATTGCACACCATACACCTTACAAAACATTCCTCCCTGATAAATAATCACAATGGCTTGAGGAAATTGTCACAATGGTTTGAGGACATAGATAATAAACAATACTCCTTCATGGACAAAACCATATAAGATTACTTTTTCTATAGTGTTCGTTGTACATAATTACTCAGGGTGACACAGAAGCTGGATTAACCTGCACAGAGCATTTTTCCTTTCACACATACTGCTGCCGAGATTCTTCGGCTTCATGTAATGTTTCTGAAAAGTATACCAAATACAAGTAGATGCTTGTTTCATTCAACAAAAAAAGCTTAAAAAGTCATACTAGCTTACACAACACATTTGTGACTGTTCTGATTGACAGGAGTTGGGGGTTAGCACATTCTGATGAATTTAAATGAAATAGAGATCAATAAAACATTCCAGAATTACCATATTTCATATTCAACCCCAAAACTGCAGAGCTTGACAGTGCAGAATGACAGTAAAGGGACTTTGTGGTTAGTTGTATGAAAAATTTCAAATATTTTGTGTCAGACCATATCATAGCCTTGTCAGCAGCGGTTGGTTGCATCACAGCATGGCTGAGGTTAGTAATCACTGACAAGCAGAACGCACTGTTGCTCCAATCACACGGGTGAAACTGAAACAACTGAACTGAGATAACCGTGGACAACATGGAGTGCAATTAACAAAATACTGCTGAAGGACAGTAATGCTTCAATGATAAGAGATAAGTTGCATGTAACAAAACATTTAAACAATGCTACTTTTATTAATGTCCTCATATTCTACACACGTATAAAGGGGAGGTTTTATTTTATCATCACGTTTTATTCACATTTAAAGTTTCTGCCCAGACTTTTCAATAAACCTCCACCTAAATGCAGTTTCTCATCCATAGGAAAACATAATATGTTAATTTAGTTTTGTTTGTTACCCAATTTTGTTGTAAATTGCAATTTAATCAAGATAAGCTCTGCTCTCCCAAAAACAAGCTTTCAAGCCCACATCACATTAGGGTACTGATCATAGTTCTTTTCTATACATTAATTTAACATTTTGTTATCATTCTCGTTTTGAAATGACTGCCAGGTAGAAAGATTTATAATCAGCCTGCTGGCACACACCTGTTGTACTAAGCTATTACATCACTTTATCAGACAGTGGAAGGTCTGGCATCAAGCGACATGAAGCAAGCACCTCTTTTGGATTCACAAAAATGAGACAAGAAGAGATTTGGACCATTTTTTTTAAGAAAAGAACCTCTTTATGTTGTTGTTTTTTTTACAAGTGGGTTTCACAAATTCCATATGTATCACCTAATTGTTGAATCAGTGTAAAAAAAACTCAGTCCAGATTTGACATTTTCATGTTTCCAAGTTTCAAGTTTTATTCAAGTTTCAACATTTTCAAGTTCGAAGACTAACTTAACTTAATTTCCAGATTCTTCCAGATAATCCTTGGTTCTCAAACATAAACATTGCATGGTAATGTTGCATCACTCTGTTGGTCATGGTTTTCAACCATCTTTGATTCACTTGTTCATATTATATGTATTGGTCTTCCTTATTCTTTAATTTTGTTTGGTAGATTACTTGGATTGTTCTTGTATATTAAAGAGTTTGTTGATTGAAATATGGTTGACTTTGAGTTGACTTATTTTTGTTAATAAATTCTTGTATTTTAAGAAATTGTGTGAAATTGTGTTAATTTTATTCCATGTGTCTTTGCAGAGCTTGCTGTTAAATAATGTCGGAGCTTGGCTCACCCCTTTCACTATTGTCCTAATACCACCGGACAACCCTTAACAGACCAACTTATTTTTTCATAAAATATTAAATAATATATTCATAATAATAATCACAACTTACATTGTGCACAACACAAGGGTACCCATTCACTATTTACTGAAAATTTCAATGAGCTATAGAAATGTTTTTATTTTTTTTGCAAGCCCTTGTGCCACCCACTGACACAATGACGCCCTGGGCAGTGGTCCACATTACCCATTTAAAAACCGTCACTGTGCTCAGCAGTAAGCAGAGGTTGTCAGGGTAAGCTGAAGTAATGAGTTCAGACTTGAGGATGAAGATAAACAGATTTGTCCCAGTTAAAGTTCTGAAGACAATCATAGTCACTGTTGTCATAATGTCATCTGTTTGATTGTTGTACCTCTTTCAATGTCGTCAACTTAGATAAACTCAAGGCAGAATCACCAGCTCTTACCTCTTCTGAGTGAATTTTAAACTAAGATTTACTTGAAATGCTGCAGTGGAAATTCATTGTTTTTTTTATGTTGCTCTCAGTTGGACTTAAAGGAGCTTCTGGAGCCAATAGGGAAACAACATTCACATTCTTCCTCTTAGTCCCTGACATTCCCCTCACCTCCTTCAGTGAAACATACCTCTCTGCGTCATCCCACCTCATCCTCCCTCATTTCTAACTCCCGGCCAAATCTCTGTTTGTGTGCATTTTTTAACCTGACAGATTGACCAAACTTCATGTTTACTTTCCCTTACGAAGCATCAGCTGCAGCTCTCATGAATCCCAGCAATTATTGTAATCAGCCGAGTGAGTTTTTGTGGTTTGCAAATACTGTGGGAAAATACTGCATATTCATATATATAAAGCCTTACTGTCATCTGTGGGATCCCTTAACAGCTGTTAAAATGTGTTTGCCTAATGTGTTTGTCTTTTGGAGGTGGGTGTAGGTGGGATTTGCCACCTCATCTGTGTGTTTTCGTCTTTACCCCTGCATCTGTATGGTCTTTCTGAAAGCATGTAAAATGAGAAAACACCTGAAAACAGAATGTTTGGCTTCAGGAAAATAGGGGAAAAGAAACCTAGAAGTAGCAAGGTCAGATTGAATCTTTGAAAACACAGCAGAGCAGACAAACAATAATTCCTGACTGAGGTGACCTACCCAAAACACTGCAAAGGTTCACCACCCTCCTCTAAGTTCTCATTAACGGCAGCAGTGCCAAAACATGTCTATCTATACAGGTCAAAGGCTTGCAGCATATGTCAGCCTGCTCCTAGCTTAGCAGAATGATAGCAGAAACAATTTTTGGACAGTTTTATTAATTTTATGAAGATAAAAGCTTCCCTGGCCCTTAGTGATTTTCTCTGTATTTTACGAAGCAGGATTGGCAAAAAATATTAGTGTCTAGATGTGCAAAGCTGATAATCGATTACATAAAACTGATTACATAAAAAAAGAAAGAGTTTGGGTGATTGAATACAAATGCACCCAGAATTGTTCAAAAATGTGTATAATACATCTTGAATACCTTTTCTTCCATCAATCGTGTGACTTTGGGTTGGTCTGCCACATAAAATCCCAATAAAAATCTTGTCTACACATCCTCATTCCCTACTGAACAGCTGCATTTTGCCAGTTATCCTCAGTAACTGACGCACAGGATGTGCAAATAGTAAACGCCGACAGGAAACATCATTCTTGTTTATCAACATCTAACTTGGTTTGTGGAGTCCACAGAGGAGGACAAGGAAAAGCTTCAAACTCTTCTTTTGGGCTGATGTGTTTCACTGCCCTTTTTTTTTATTGTCATCTGGATGAAAACCAAATAAAAGTTTTATTTTTTTTAAATACATTTTTATTTACAGCCAACCTGTGAGCACACGAAGGCTACATTTACATACATATTAAAAGAAAAAAATGCCAGGAAAGAAAAAAAAAAGCATTTCCTGTCCTACTATCATGATCTGAAACATGTAGCTTGTTGAAAGCTGTTGGTGCTTTAACAAGAGTAATATGCTTTGGTAATATTAAACGGTTGCATAAAAGATTGTTCTATTATGCAACAAACACTCCAGTCGAGCCTGCCATAAATCAAAGAATGTATATGTAAAAAATCACCACACCCCCACTGTGATGCATAAGGGAGGATCTGTGATGCTCTTGGCCTGTTTCTTGTCCAAAGGCACTGTATAGCTTAGCAGGGTACATGACGTCACCTCTTTCCACCTTCTTGAGTCTTTGGATTTTTGCTGTTTTGTCAAAGTTTGAGAAAACTTATTTGTTAGTCAAATTACTTGGATCAGATCAAGATAACCTTAAAATTAAGAACTAAAGTAGAAGTATGAAACTTTCCATTGGTTTTCAAGAGCTATTGTGTCAAATAGATGTATGACCTCTTATTGGCAACACAGAAAAAGACATACCAAGCCCTTTTGCTATAATTTACATTCATGCAGGAAATGTGGTTGAGCAGAATGAAAGTAAAAAGGCAAAGAGAATGAATTTCTCCACACCCAAAGAAAATAATGTGGCAGCATATTTTTTTTCTGTGTCTGAGCCAAGTAAAGGATAGAATGTTTAACTTGAATGATGTCTGAGTATTTTAACTTCCCTCTCATCCACAACATGTATAGCATTTGTGTTAAATAACAAAAAAAAACTAAAAGTAAATGGGCTTATGGAGTCTGAGCCAGTGTTGTGGAATTACATTTTGACAGCAATATAATTGCAGTGTAATTTTTACACTTACAAGTAAAACTAGAACTGATTATGTCGACAAAAGTGCAATCACAGCATGGGTCCCTAATATAAAGTGTTCTTATGACAATTTGAAGAAATGGGAAAGCTCATATCAGTGCAACAATGCTGGCCAGGAGATAAATTGTATTTATTTATTCATTGACAATATTTCCCTGACAATTTAGAAACCTGAAATACAGAATGTTTATGCAACTACATGTCACATGTAGTTGCATAAACATGCCACATGCCTAAGCCAATAAACCCTATAGTTCATTGCAATCTTATAAGAGTTATACTAATCAAATCTACCTTTAGCGTATGGGACAGAAAGCCAATTCCAACATTCAAACATCATTCATCAGCAAGAAAATATCAAAGTTGACCTCAACTTCACCTGCAAGGGAGTAGTCATGAATTTCATCTTTTTTTTTTGACTGAAACAGTGATCAGTTTACTCACCTTCTGATAACTTACACTTACAACTGCGAGTCCAGCTCACCCACTGCAGGCCTCAGGAGCACGGACACACAAAAACAACCTTACAGAGTCTGCCTCTGGTTTTCTCTGATTGTGACTGTGAGTGTATTGCATGTCTGTTCCCAAACTGGTCACAATAATCTGAAGCACAATTATGAATGTTGCATAATTAGATTCCATGCTGTTACACTAAGCTTGTTATTGTGTGTTAAACTGCAAAGTCTAGGAACTCAACTGATCACAACTGGGTGTCTTCTTGTTGACAGTCTGCACAGCTGAATAGCTTATATGTGTATTTCTGGCATCCTGAGATGTGGTCTGTGCCTTTTGGGTCATCTCCCTTGTTAAACACACAGATTAGACCTACAGTGAATTCCTTCTTAACTCCTGTGTCTAAAGGAAGGCACTCAGTGCTCAAAAAATCTGAAACCCTGAGGCAAGCAATTCTAAACCATTACACATGCAAGTTTGAAAACAGCACAACACACATATTGAAATAAAACCTGAGAAAGGACAGGGACTTTATGCAACACACAAAAGATGTTGGGGGATCTGCACTGGCGAGAAACTTTTTGGACTACATGCAAAATGCTATATGTGTGCATGGTAGTGCTGTGGGGTAACTTTTCCTTAGCAGGAACAGGAAAGCTGGTCAGACTGTATCTATGAGGAGGGAGCTAAATGCAGCAAAATCCTTGAAAAAAACTCGTTAGGGACTGCAAATGACTTGAGACTGTGGGGGAGGTACACCTTGCAGCAGGACAACCCTAAACATAAAGCCAAGCTGCATTGAACAGGTTTGTATTTAAGCAGTTTTTAAACGGTCAACTCAAATTGCAGACCTAAACCCAATTGAGAATCTGTGACAAAATATAAAAGTTACCATTTTCAAATTCCTTTTATCCATTCTGAATAAGAATTGCCAAAATATTTCTATATGTAGATGTGCAAAGCTGGTAGAGACATACCACAAAATGCTGCAGCTATGATTACAATGAAAGGTCGACCCACAAAGTATTGACTCAGGGTTGATGACTAGAAATGCTTGACACACTTTTAGAATTTTATTTGTGTAGGTTCTGAAAACCATGTCTCATTTTATAAAGTATAAATAATTGAAGCTGCGAACCTTAATACGCCATTGAAAAGAAGGGGATCTTTAAAGGGACCTGCTGAAGGGCTGCTGAAGGCCTGAAGACCTGCTGTAGGTCAAGTTAATGTTTTGAACTTAGGCAGCCTTATCATTCATTTTCAGAGCACAATCTGACAGTTTTTAGAGGTTGGGTTTCTCGTATGTTAAACTTTAACTCTGACCTGTGAAGCATTCAGCATACAAAAAGCCTGCCTCCCCATTCACACACATGCCAGTTTTCTTGGAATGTGTCACAGCCCCAAACATAGGAACAGATGTGCAAGACAGAACATGAACTTTATAAGAGGTATTAAATACTAGTGAATAGAAAGAGTTCATACCCTGCTAGCTTTTACTGCTTTGGAGTTTTAAGATCCAATAAGACGGGAAAAAGCTACAGTCTGTTCATGGTTACAAGCTTAATCAAGATGTGATATGAGAATTAAACAGCTTACAGAATAAAAGTTTATGATTAATACACTCGCAAACTGATTTATTAGTCCTGCTGGTAAATAAGAAAGCAGCTAAACTGTTTACAGAAGAAGCATTATGGTGCCCTAACAAGTTTCCTTGCTCTAATCTTAAAAGCTACCTCAGACAGTTTGTCTCGCTGCTTAACCAGGACAGAGAACATCCTCACCATCTCTCCCCCTGGCTCCTGACTCACATTTTGAAGCCTATTACTGAATAAAGAGGAATAATTTGTCAATATAAGCAGAATTACAGTATTGGTTGTCTGGCCTGTAAACCTGTGACTGTTGTCATATGAGGATGTAATAAAAGGCTTGATGTGTCTGAATGAAGCCTTTGAGCTTTTTGAGTCCTAAACGAGAATGGAAATGTATTTTTACATGCAATGAGTAAGATCTTGAGGAACTGGATTGGTGTAGTTTAACCTAATATTCCAACTTCACCTGAAGCAAATAATTTATGGGCATTAATCTGATCAAAATTGAAGAGCAATTACAAGCTAATCAACTTTTATTGCTTCTCAATGATAAATGTGATATTTCCTGATACTGAAGGCAAACTTTGAACTCTGACATGAAGGGAAGTTCCAGGGCTTCAGTGTCTCCAGTGCACCAGCGAACACTAGTCTTTGTTTCTAGAACTGTTGATCCAGTGATGACACTGATGAATCGTCACATTGCAGACTGCACTGCCAGTTGATGGCATGCCTTTGCTCATCCTGGCAGTGTTTGCCCTTAGGCTTAGACCCTCTCTGCAGTGTCGGCAATTCTGTGCAGGAGAGTGAAGCCACCCATGATATTCAGCCAGGAGCTCATGGCTCTATCTCCTGCTTTAACCATGGAATGTATGAAGGATATCACTATTTGTGTCCTTTTTTAAGGTTTATAATTTTACTTCTTCAGGTTTACCAACTCTCACTCTTCTGGAGTGAGACTCAAACATCTCCGTTTCTTGATCTGTCCAGATAAATCTAACTCTTGGTTTGGTAGTCAAGACCACCTACCCTGAAGTTGAGTAAAGACCACAACTTAGACGAAGATGAGACCATGTTCAATATCATTACTGGAATGATAATGTTGCTGCAAATGTTGAAAGAAAATCAAGAATTTGAAAAATGTCGTTAAAGCTAAAAACTTTGTTGCATTGAATCAAGCCAGGAGCTCAAGCTAAAACATTTATCTTCGGTTGAACTTCAAAGTATGAAGCCTGCTGCATCGCCTGCTCTGACCTGGCCCCTCTAAGGGTAGGGTGATTTCCCTGCAATGGTGACGGGCTGATTCTGAAATCTTACAACCCACTTGTGATGTCATTTTAGTGAAGAAAACAATTTTGTTCTGTGTCCTTAACCTAAGAAAGTAAAACATATATTAGAAGTTCTTTATTTTGCCATATAATTGCACTATAATTTATAGTTTGTTGTATTCTGATGTACTAATTAAAACAACATTTTGACACGTTTTTACAGTTAGGCAAGTCGTGGGTATACTTCATGCATATTTAAAGATTAGTGTAGAAATATGTTGTTAAAGTGTTAGTATATTGGCAACACCTTATTAAAAATACAAATACAGTGCAATCATTGCATTTGTGGATAGGTTACATTTGATACTCAGCTTTGATATTGCATTTTTTTGTTTCCTGAAAAGTAAAAAAAAATGTTGCAGGGCTGATTACTTACACAGACACATATGGGTATATTAGGACACATCCGTTTATACAATAGAAACTAGCGAGAACTGATCATGCTTCGTGTAGGAGTGTCTCATTTCTCGGTGGAATATTTAAACCTCTTCCTGAAATATTTCCCAGAGATACGGAGAAGAGAGGGTTTGCTAGTATTAGGGATAACCCATTAAGACCAGGACTGAAGACCCAAAATTTCAGTCTTGGAAACAGGAACACTGGCAACCACCAATCAGAACCCAGGAACCACTGGAGGCAGAGAAATAAGTTAGTGGCTTGATAAGCTTCTGACAACGTTGCAAGTCCAAGCAGCCACTAACCTTCTCGGGGTCTGTGTAAGACAAAGAACCATGAAACGGCTCCTCAGCTGGGAGGTGGTCAATCAGAAGCCAGCCCAGAACGTCTGTACGGGAGTGTCCCACTGACCGATGTCAGATTGCCCACAGACCCAAACTCACCGACCAGTGAGAGAACCAGAAAAGCCGGGACAGGCCACTTGACAGGAGACTGGGCGAGGACAGGGAGTCTGGGCAGAAAAGAAAAGCAAGTAGGCTCAGGCAGATAAAACCAGGGGCTGGGCAGAGACAAAAATCCAGGGACAGAAACAGGGTCGAGATCCAGAGCTAGAGACATCCAACAAGGGCCAGGCAAGAAGGGGAGATCCAAGAGACAAAAACCGTGGTCAGAAAACATGATCAGGCAGGAAGAAACAATGGATATCTACTCCCTCAAATGGCTTTCAAAAATCTGGCACCGTCTGCCTGCCAGAGGCTGATTATAACTGCTGGTGCACAGGTGACTAGCATGACAATGATTGAGCTGCAGTGCAGCGGCAAACAGGTGGACCAGATGGAGCTGATTGCTGACAGGAGGGCAGAGGAGGAAGCAGGTAGATGGGCCAGAATCATAACATAGCCCTTAGAAATATGATTCAGTTTCAGCTTTCATGATATGAACCATGAATATAAAACAATGAAGTAGCACTTACCTACAATAATATCTTGTTCAATGCCAAAAATATTTATTGGAAAAAACAAGCCACGGTCTTCTCACCACACACAGTCTAAAGCAACGCATGGTAATATATAGAAGCAACCTGACATGTAAACTACATAAAAAGTTTATATAACAGTCCTGGGCTGTTCATCATCATCATCATAAGCAGCTTCATCTGGGCATATGTCACGGTTCTGTCACGGTTTACTTGGAATTGGACCCCAGAATGCAGACGAGCAGGCAGCGTGATGGTAAGTGAAAAATATTTAATAACGAAAACTCACTCACTACAGGAGGCAGGAACAAAACAAACAAGCAGGCAAGACAGGCATGGCATGATCAAAAAATAAGACTTGAACATCAAATTTGACATGAGCATGAGAGTGAAAGATGTTTCCGCGATGACTAACTGAACAGGTGTGTATAAATGGAGCATGGTACAGGTGGAGCAAGGAGACAGATTAACTTGGACAGGTGAACCGAATAAACTTAATTGACAGAGAACACAATGTGACAGGAGCAAAACATGGCTTGAACAGAACGCAAATCCAAGGAAACAAACTAACAGAAATATAACTAGAAAAACATGAAACAAAAGCATAACCAGATCCGAAAACCAAGCTTGACAAAACATGAACAAGACGACAAAACAAAAGCATGACCAGGAAAATAACAGAAGCATGATTCAAAATCTAAGAAGAATAATAACAAAAGAACGAGTCAAAACCGTAACTGTGAAAAACATCAGAAGAAACCCGAAACCAAAAACCAAACAACCCTACATCATGACAGCATATTTATATTTTCAGAAATAAATATTAAATATCAGTTCAACAAACTTGTCCATGAATTTAATTTTCTATTTGGGCTTAAAGTTGTTCGCTCCCTTTTTCTTATTAATACTCGGCTCACCTCCAGGATCATCTCCAGGATTAAAGGACTAATGTCTCAGCAGGACCTTGAAAAACTAATTCATGCGTTCATCTTTAGTAGAATTGATTACTGCAACGGTGTCTTCACAGATCTGCCTAAAAAGTCGATCAGACAACTGCAGTTGATCCAGAACGCTGCTGCCCGCGTCCTCACTAGAACTAAGAAAGTGGAGCACATCACCCCGGTTCTAAAGTCCCTACACTGGCTCCCTGTATCTCAGAGAATAGAGTTTAAAATACTTCTGTTAGTCTATAAATCACTGAATGGCTTAGCACCAAAATACATTACAGACTTGTTGTCAGTGTATCAACCACCCAGACCTCACAGGTCTTCTGGCTCAAATCTACTCTGCATACCCAGAACCAGAACCAAACATGGAGAAGAAGCTTTTAGTTCTTATGCTCCACTAATCTGGAATAAACTCCCAGAAAATTGTAAAAGCGCCAAAACCCTAAGTTGCTTTAAATCAAGATTAAAAACTTATTTGTTTAGAGTGGCCTTTGACTATACTATCTAAACATTATTGGTTACGTTTTCAGTCCAATTTTCCTTTCATTTTCTTATCCAACATTCTATTCTCTTTATTTTATTTTATTTTTTTTTAAATTACCTCTGTCGTTTGATTTTCTGTATCATTGTAATGTTTTTCCTTATGTATAGTGCCTTGTTGCTGAAAAGCGCTATATAAATAAACTTGACTTGACTTGATTCACATGTTCCTCTCCAAACAGGCTCCACTGAAAAGTTGGCAACCCTGTATGTTTCCAGGGTGGTGCAATGATAGACCTGTTCCCTCACAGCGACAAAGGTCCTAGGTTCGTGTGCATGGTTGTTTGTTTCATCTGTCTCTGTGTTGCCTTGTGATGAAATGCAACTTGCCCAGGGTTGACCCCACCTCACCCATTGCTCACTAGAGATGGCACCAGCACACCCTCAGCATCCCTGCAAAGATTAAGCAGGTATAGAATCTGGTAAAATAAAAAAAAATTCTGTTCTAAAGAAAAATCAGTTAAATAGGCGTAGATCTTTTTACTTTGGTCTTCTCTGAAAATCTCTTCCCAACCGGCTGTTGTTTACTCCCAGAAAGGGTTATCTCCACACCTAGTTCTGTGACATTACCCAGTGTGAAACTGGAAGTAAGCTGAAAATCCTTTCAGATTATATAAATAAGGACCAAGAGTAGTGGTGCTGTATTTACCAGCTGCAGCACAAATTAGCACTGGGTGGACATGCTAATTTTCGCTAAGTACAACAAGCTCACAGTTGTAGTGTTAAACACCGTTCACAATAGCAATCCAACACTGAAAGGAAACACTAAACCACATATAAAAAACGTTTGACCTGCCTAAACAGCTTCTGGCAGTTTGGTTTCAGTTTGCTTTGGTGGGGCTGAGCGCTTCTGAGAAACGCGGCAGCAATTCCTGTAGAACAGCGATTCCTTTCAGTTATAGTATTCAAAGTGGTGGAGGGAAAGCAGATTCTGAACTAATATTGCTATCACTCATCTTTAGGCAAAGAGCTCTTGTGCTTTTCTGAAATAGATGTACTTATGTTTAAAAGCCCTGAGTGTTGTCTGAATTAGGTGTAAAGGCTTTACCTTTGCTTTGTATTTCACAATTTGTGTTGCACACAACATTTTGATTGTAATGTTATTAAAAACATATTCAATGTCCTTAAATCAGTAATGTTCAAGCCACCAAACTGCTAAGCGTGGAAATTTGATATTCTGCTTGTTGCCAAAAGGTAAATAACGTCTGGCTGGCTGACGCTTGTTGGACCATTTGTTTGCTGAATATTGGACCATTTGCACGTAGCTGGACGCCACTATGCTGTTCAGCGTCATCGGCCATTTTGTACCCCAGGATAGTCTGCTACTACAAATCCCAGCGGACACTGCGGCTGATAGGACGGGGCGTCCCAGTTCTGACGTCAGAGTGGGCTATATAGTAAGGTGAGCCCTTTAATGAAGCACTTTTCAGCCTGGAATTGAGACGTGGTTACCGGCATCTCAGGCACATCATTCTAGAGAAGAAATCCCACGTGGACTTTCATTCATTCTCCCATTGGCCAGAAAACTAAGCGAATTAAGCTTACAAGAATAAGAAGGCTTGTAAGTTTCAACTTTACCGATCGAAGATGTGGATTTAACACGTAACCAAAAAACCAGGAGGTTTCAAAGAGAAGAAAATTTCCTCTTTGTCAAAAGGACGAGGACAGACCGCTATCCTGAGTCACCCATGGACGCATGGAAACTCCCCCCCCCTTTTTTTTCTCTACCTCTCTGACCAAGCACTCCCAAAGCTTCATTCAACCATATTCCTCTTGTATTTTTGCCATAACTGCCATAACTGCTGGTTTGATTTCATACACACTTGTTGCTGTTTTATTTTGTTTAGTTAGATATTTTACCCTTTTGTATAGAACTTTGCATGTTTCATTAGGTGAAGATTATTGAATCGGAAAAGCGAGTTGTATCAGGGCTGTTGATTTAATAAATATTCATGTAGATAAAGAGAAGGCGTTAAAATAAGTCAAAATAAGGTTAAAGTTCCCAACATTTCGGCAGAAACGGTTGATTAAACAGTGACATCTGGTAATAGTTATCAACTATTACTGAGAATTTAATAATTGTAATTATCAAGGGCTTTGAGCCACAATTACAACACCAGAGGACATCTCTGATTTCGATTAATAAATAAGGATTTTTGGTTAAGAAATTAATTTTCTCAAATTATGATTTTCAATTATAATTATTGACAAATATTAATTAATCAATAATCATAATCCCAACACGCTTAATATGGTACGAGACTGACAGCAATGAAGGTAAAACCACTATAAATATGGACTCCATAAACAACAAGGGCTATTTGATATAAACTTTAATCTAAAGGTGGATTAAAAGAAAAACAAATATGCAAATAGTTGAAGGCTTCATAGAGCTTGAGCTGAAAGGATATGAAACAACACAAAGTAACAAGGCTGTGCCAACAATTTCGCAACATGATGCAGCAAAAGAAATATTTGACTTTCCACATGCAAAAACCATTTCTAACCAAGTTACTTAAAAATATCATTCCTGGACCTTTTTAGATCTAGTCAAAATAACATCTCATTACTTGTTGGTGGCATTTTGAACTCTCCAAAATATCTGTGTTTTTATGACCTTAATAAGTGTCAAGCTTAAAATATGTTTTGTAAGAATGCCTATCAAATATGTCAATGTTTTTTTCTTATTTTTGCTGTGTTAGAAGTTAGGAAAAATTTAAAACAATATGTAATTAGTTGGAACTTATAAGTTGAAATATTGTCAACCTCTTTTTCATCAATAGAATAAATGTTTACAGCTATAAATGAGAAAACAGCCCTGGTGATGAGATAGTATTTTAATGATCTCTTGTTGATATTTTTTCTCTCCCTAGTCTAAAGAGTGTTTAGAAAAAAAAAAATCTATTTCCTGCATCCCAAAGTCTGCTTCTTGTTGGTTGATCAGTCCCTCATAATGACTTTCTCTAGGGAAGTGCCTGCTGCCAGAGCTGGGTTCTCGCTCACTAACACAGAGGCTCATGAATTCATCAAGAAGCTTTGTCTGACTGGGTCAAATGAAAGTCCTGAACAACCTCAATCTCAAAAAGTATTTTGTTTGCATCATATGCCTTGCTACTTTTGCACAACCATGCAAGAATTCAGGTTTCTCCTTCACCCTCCTGGACATGCTCAGCATCTCTTAATTTCTTTAAGAGCGTCACACAGTTCGGAATCCAGAGGGAGACACCTTCAGACATCTAAAAGCCAGTACCCAGGGAGACCCGTACAGCCAGCTTTTGACACCAGTGGCAGACAGGAGTGCTGCTGGAGCATTTTAATTTTCTTTGTGCAATATAAATACATACAAGTGTAATATTCAAACATCTTGCACATGTCATTCTGGTTGTTTCTTTATTATTTGTATGTATCTATGCATATATATGTATTAGATTCTGATACTGAGATAGATAGATAGATAGATAGATAGATAGATAGATAGATAGATAGATAGATAGATAGATAGATAGATAGATAGATAGATAGATAGATAGATAGATAGATAGATAGATAGATAGATAGATAGATAGATAGATAGATAGATAGATAGATAGATAGATAGATAGATAGATAGATAGATAGATAGATAGATAGATAGATAGATAGATAGATAGATAGATAGATAGATAGATAGATAGATAGATAGATAGATAGATAGATAGATAGATAGATAGATAGATAGATAGTTAGATAGATAGATAGATAGATAGATAGATAGATAGATAGATAGATAGATAGATAGATAGATAGATAGATAGATAGATAGATAGATAGATAGATAGATAGATAGATAGATAGATAGGTAGATAGATAGATAGATAGATAGATAGATAGATAGATAGATAGATAGATAGATAGATAGATAGATAGATAGATAGATAGATAGATAGATAGATAGATAGATAGATAGATAGATAGGTAGATAGATAGATAGACAGAAGTTCTTACAAGTTCTAAGTGCTACAACTCCAACTGTGGTTGTTAGTACTTTAGTGTAATTCACAGCCAGAGATTCCATCAATGTGCCTTTTTATCTTCCCTGTAAAGCCTCCAGAAACTTCTGCAGCATCTGAAATGTCAATGGCGACTGCAAAGCCACAACAGAGTGATTATGTTACACGGTTGCACAGAAGCAGCATTCAAATACAAGACATCCCTTGTTGCGCATGACAAAGGATGATTGTCAGTTAAATGTTTTCCCTATTCCTAGAAATATTATGTTACCATGTAATGAACCTACACGAGTTTGTCAAGTCTCCCTTACAGAAAAGGATTATTTTTTCAAGAAATACGGATTTGCACTGGGAACTAACTAGTTTTGCAGCTGAGTTTTACTCTCCATTATGCAGTTCATAGAAACCTTAAATTAATGCAACACCTATTTTCAAGAAACACAACCTAGTTTTAGGAAAAGATATAGCAAAAAAATCATCAATGAGAGAAAATATTGTGACTTAAATGTGATTGAAAAGTATAAACACAAGACACTTCATGTTTTGTCAAAACATTAACTATACACCCATGGTTCAGTGCAAAAATACAAATGGCAATGAGTCATTTGTGGACCAAAGGTTGAGTCTGAAACATCTGTTCAACAAAGAAAGAGGGATTTGGATGTTTGTCCTGCTAGAAACCCAGTAAATAATTCTAGGAATACATTCAACCACCTCATTGGACAAGCTTAAACTACACAACCGGAAATCTTTCATCGTTGAGACAGCACTGAGTATGTATGAGCAAATAATCATCCTGGGAAATCGTTTTCAAGTGTTTCAAGGCAGAGTTACCTTTACAGTTTAAATTTATATCTACACTTGCCAAGCTGTGTGCTCTGGATTAAAAAGAGACTCAAGACCATTTTCAGCAACAAGTTCAAAAGCAAAAACCACTTATGATAGTATGACATTTCATAGCCCTTCATATAATGGCAGCATGAATGCAGAAAAGCACAACACAGATTTTGGGGCAAAATATGATGACTTCAAAGCCAAAGCCTTACTAGGGCTGTCCATGCATTTTGTTGAACATTTCATTCTGCACACATTCCTAATCTAAACACATGCAAAACTAAACAATATATGCTCTGTCCAATCTCGCTACATGCTCGTTCAGGAGAGATTGCTGCAATCTCAGTGAGATTGATGCAACGACCGACGGACGTTTCCTTAGATAGAAAAACTTTCTTCCAATTTGAATAATAAACTGAACTTGATGGAATAAAACTGCATCTGAAAGAATGGCAGGCTCAATGCTATAATGACTTCACAGATGAAAAGCTCTAAGTAAATGTAAGAACCACATTTCTAATTATTTTCTAACTTGAAAATGCATTACAACAAGACAAAAAATTTGTTTAAAACTCTGAGTATGTTCAAAATCAATTATTTTTACTGAATTTATACAAAAATAAGATTTGTCTTGATGGTATGAGCCATTGTCTACCAGTTATCTATGATTTACAATTGGAAACTCATAATGACTGACAATCAACAAATTAACTGAGTGATTGTACAGGTTTCCTTCCCAGCAAGACGCCTGGGCGGATTGGGGAAGATGGAAACACAACACAAACATAATACAATGGGACAGGGAAGCATATCTTTAGGGTTTCGCATGGTCAAACCTCAGTACACACCTACATTTGCTAAAAATATCCCATTACAAAGGGATGGCATACAGCATTATACAACAATTATACAACATTATTATAACATTATACAACAAGCAGGAACATCGATACATACATTTTTTGGAATTTGGATTAAAAAAAATAAAAGCCATTTTATTAATAAATTGTTTTTTCTTTTTTTTTTTAGATAATGTGAGTATGTACTGCGACTTGTCGGCAGTCTAGCTGGTCTTTCAAGACAGTTAGGCAGGATTTGCCAAAAAGCAAAGCTTCGTTTTAATTCTGAAGAATTGTTTGTGCAATATAAACCAAATTATTTGAAGTGCTTTTGTTGATCTGTTCACCAAAGAAGCAGATACACCCACTTTAACTTAGATATCAGTTTTACTTCTGTTCTACTGTTTTAAGAAAACATTTTACTATTCAGTCTAAAAAGATTGAGGTAAATTCTCTGAAATGACAAAATGAGTACTTCCTGTTTATGACAGAAATGACCAAACAAAAAAAGAACCAAACAATCTGCATCTCAGTCAGAAACCAAAAGAGTTTCTGGGTTTTTAGCCTTGCAATATTTATCCAACAGATTGAGTTCAACTCTTTCCAAGATCTCCCTACAGATCATCTCGTCGTTGGAGACTGCTTGTCACAAAATAACAAGTGTTAATGCATCCGCAGTGGCTAATCTGTTATCAGATGTGCCGGTTTCCGTTGTCTTATCTGGACTCCCAGAAAATACGGAAATCAAAATCCCAACAAAGTTTTCACAAGAGACCACCATCATGGTCCCTTAGCAGCCTTGTTGTGCCCTGTGGGGTATCTCTAAACATCTGCTGGACTGCTACAACTAGAAGAGCAACATTTGAAAAAGATTCATTTCAAGGAAAAATAAACTTATGACGAGAAAAAAAATGAACGAAAATATGACATTTTCTCAGTGTTTTACTTTCTGGTTACTCAACTAAAGGAACACAGTCAAGCTTTTTGGATTACACAGGAGGAACAGTCGTTTTGTTAACTGGGTGATCTTATTAAACATGTTAGGATGTCTAACTGTTCATCTCTTTGCTATAAGAACTTGCTGCTTCTGAAATGACACATCCCTCAATCAGCTTTTCTGCAAGTGTTTGCTTTCATAACTTCATAAGCACTTTTTATCAGCTAAATATACCACAGAAGAGTTTAACAGAAGAGCTGCACATTATGAAAAATCATTGACTGTTATGCTACCGAATTGTAGCTATCTCTTTTACCTTAAACATGCTTGATTAAACTGTGTGTAATTATGGCTCTAAAACTGTTAAGCATTGTTAAAATATTTTGGAAAACCTTTCAAATTTTACACGCTTTTCTTGTGATCAATTTTATTCTCCAATCTTTGAAGACTTATTGTCATGATCCTGGTGTGTGGGTATGTGTTTGGGTATGTGTGTCTTTCTCTCATGGAGGATCTCTGAAGAAGGGTGTGATGGAGCTCCTGCAGTTGGCACAACTGTTGCTAATTTCCTGGTTGGTCTGCAGATGATTTAAGGAGATGCAGGACAAGTATTTTTTTGCCTTATGGTCAACCTATGCGATAGACTTAAGCCTCCTGAGATCAGTTTCTGGCCTTTCTAAGATAATAGTTTTTGTCTGTGTTTTCCTCGCTCAGTCAACCTTGGGCTTTCTGTGCCTTCAGGTTGCTGCCCACACCAATCCTGGACTCCTTCTACTACTGCTGCCAGCCTGGAACTCCTCTGGTTATCTTTAGGATAACCTTGCATGCTAAAACTAGATATTACTTGTGCGTTCCATTTGTACTCAGAAGTTGGAATTCTGTCATTTCAGGTTTGAAAAATTAAGTAAAAAGTACCAGTTTCTTAACAACCCCATACTCAAAATCCAGTATTTCGAAGAAATGAAAGTTTGTTAAAACAGCAACAAGAAATGTTCTTGTTTGCACTGAAAATGTTTTTTTGGTTAAACAGTTGCAGGCATATGATATCTTAGTGTTGCTAACTCCTCAGTAAAAGGTAAAATGGTAAATGGATTGAACTTATTTAGCACCTTTCCAGTCATACTGACCACTCGTAGCGTTTACACGACAGGCACATTCACCCAGACACACGCATTTTTCTACTGTAGCCCTAAGCATAACCTCTGGAATGCTATAACTGCTATAGCATTTAATGCTATTTGAATATCATGACAATGAGCCAAATATTTCTTTAATCTCAGGCAACAATAAGCAACCACTCTGTCAGCCCTGATATAGATTTCCTCTACCCCTTCAGGATGCTAAATGCTCGAAACTAAAAGTGAAACTGGTGGCATGAACAACTTTCTGATTTATTCAGCTAAGTTCTATCTGACCAGTTGGGGCATTCATATAGTATTGAAATTTCATTCCCAGATGGTCAGTTGATCCTTTGATATGAAAAAAAAATAACAGAATTACACAGCAAAATGTCTAAATGCACTATTCACAGTGGGAGTGCATTAAAAACATCAAACATACTTCAAAGATGTGGCCAGCTTTGATTTTCCTGAAAATCCATTGTTTCCTCACATTGAAACATGTGTAAAATGCATTTTCCAAAATACCAATAAACATCGTAAGACAAAAAACAGTGCAACAGAAACTAAAAGCATTTTATTATTATTATTATTATTATTATTATTATTATTATAAGGTGCATTGGCTTAGATTCCTTACTATTCCTTACTTTTTATCTGGTTTGGTTTAAAACCTTATGGTCCACAGCCTACAGGGTCAACAACCCAGCCAGCAGCAGCTTTTCTGCAAGTGTGATTCATTTGCAGCCTGGATCCAGAGGGTGATCATCTCCTGCTCTAACTAAAACTGGGAGGAAATGCTGCACAGAAAATGTACAAATGGTAGAAATCGGGAAGGAGACCACAGCAGCAACAAGATTTTGTTGAGGAGAGTAAGAACACAACCAGTATTGAAAAGTAACAAATAACACCAAGAATAGTCGCTAGGCTTCTAACTTTCAGCTTCCTGTTCTGACTTCTGGGAAAAACAGAATTCAACATTACACTGGAAGAGTGAGTAACTGTCATCTAATTAGACAAGAGGTGATTGATTTACAACTGTAGATATAAAATGATGTTTTGAGAATCTCAGCTGGATACAAGTCAAGAATCAGGTTAAGAAACTTGGTGCACAACTAACAGGAAAGTATTGGTGCACGTGTGGGATGCAGTAGCTATGATTGCTATGGTATTTGTAATAAGGAGATCTAAACGCAACTGGATTAATGAATTATATCAAATGAAAGATTACTATTACAAATTAAGTGATGAGATGAAACCTTTTTTCTACAAACTTCCTGAAATAAATAAACTCAAAAAAACAAAAAACAAAACATGAAGAAGCCTGGAATGGAGAAATAGTGTTGAAACAGATCCAGACATATGAATAAATTAACAAAGAACAAAGAAAAAGAGGTAGAACAGAAACTCAGGAAGATAGTCACACCTTCATATGGATGTAATAAAAACAAACATAAATTTTGGGTGTGACAATGGCAGAAAAAAAAACTAAATGAACAATGTGAAGAGCCCATACTAGAAATCAAACTATGATAACAAAACAAAAAACATGAAATGAAGGAGCAACAATAGCTTAATCTAACTACACTAACAGACTAATATCCAGTTTCAGTATAAAACCACATGTGGGAAATCAATTCCTTTAGCCAAAGAAGGTCCAGTATGCAACAATAGATTGTTAAATACCCCCTTTCAGGTTGTATTTTTCCCCAGCTGGTATGCAATGTTAGATCATAAAAGGCAAAAAAAAAAAAAAAAAGATTAATGAATGTGGAATTTGTTATACAGGCTCTGGTGCTATTAAAACATTCGCTGAGAACTTCTCAGTTTGAGTCTGCAGTTTGCAGGAGTAATCTGAAAGCCATTTACATTAGTTGAGTATGTCACTTAGATTTTCATATTAGATTTTGAGTTACAATTTGTGTAAACTGTCCAAAGCTGTTTAAATTGTTTAAATGAGTCAAAATTAATTAGAACATGGGCTGATATGAACTTTATGTTAGTTAAAGTAAATGAAAACAAAAGATTTTCCACTGAAACTGAAAGGTTTTCTTCTGTATTTACATGCAAAACGTGATATGCTGAAAAACAAATGTTTTGATTACGTCTGGAAACCCAGAAAGATCCTCTTAACGCTTAATTTCTACAAAGCTCTGTGTATGCGAGTCTAATATAGCAGAATATAAATTTTAAGCTGTTTAGCCCTCTCCAATCCTCCCCATGTGAAGCACCAACTGGTTTGTGAATGGGATGTGTCACTGGAGTTTTGAACACTCGGCAGGGGGATCAACCAGCAGTCCAATCATTCCTGGGATTCTCCTTTCTGTCAGGAATCTCTGTGAACTCAGATTTGCGGCTCTCTTCGTTTCAATTTGTTGGTATCTGGAATTTGCTTTCAAGTGCACTGCATGCAGACTGTCTAAATGATCACTCCCTTATCAACACATTTTTAAGTTCAACTTGTTTAGGTTATAATTTGTGTTACTACTTAATGCATATTAATTATGTTATTTAAAAAATATTATTAATGACAGTTTTACATTTTCTGGTTATACAGACATAATTTGGAAAATGTACCATTTTAACAAATGAATAACAAAACAATGGATTTCTTTGTCAGATGAGACCAAAATTAAACTCTTGGCTATTGGCAGCATCATGCAGTGGGAATGTTATCCTTTAATATTGACCGAAAAGAAGAAATTTTAAAAAGTTGGAAGTTATTGAAACAATATCTAATTAGCACTAATAATAAATTTATAGTTTGCTGATTCAATTAGATGCACTGGGGCTGTGAGGTATTTTAAAACACAATGTTTGGACTCTCTTAGCTAAGAGCTTTTCTGCTCAAGATCTGGTATGTTGAGAGAACAGGTTAACATTTGCACTTCCACTGCTTGTAGCACATAGCTGCTAGTCCGAACCATTCAGCTCTTTTCTTTCTCACCCCTTTGATATCAAGTCCCATCATCAAAAATGCAGGACTTTGCCAATGATTTCATGCAGCAGCATGTGAAAGTAAGCACATTTTTCTCTGCCAATCCACTCACAGCAAAAGTTTCCAATGCATTTCACTTCTGATCAACAGTTGCAGCACCTAGTAGATACAGAACCAAGCAAAAGTATTTCTACGGATTTAAATTTTTCACATTTTATCATGTATTTTGTTGAGATTAAAGCATAGCACTACTGCATAATTGCATTTGGGAAAAATATAAAACATGGATGTCTCTACCAACACTGGGGAACAAATAACTACCATTCCTGTCCATTCTTTTGCAGCATATCTCCAGGTCAGTCTGATTTAGTAGAGAAAATATGTAAACATCAGTTTTCAAGTCTGGTCACAGATTCTGGATTAGGTTGAGGGCCAGCTTCCTTGTTCTTGCAGGAGAAGAGCATCTTCACAGCATGATGCTGCCACCACCGGGTTTCACTGTGGGGATGGTGTGTCCGCGTTTATGGATACTTTTGGATGCTATGCGCTGCATGCATTGCATTTTGGATGAAGGCCAAAAAGTTCACATTTGGTCTCATCTATCCAGAGCACCTTATTCCACACGTTTGCTGTGTCCCCTACATTGCTTGTTGCAAACTGCAAACCATACTTCTTATAGCTTTCTTCTTGCCACTTATTAATGAAGGCCAGATTTGTGGACTTTGATTTGCACAACTAATCATTGCCCTGTCAGCAGATTTTCCTACCTGAACTGTGAATCATGCTTTGGGAGGTTTGTGATTGTGGCATACTCTTCACTTTTTGTTCTCTAACAAACCTCAGAGCTCTTCACAGAACAGCTTCTTGCACTGAATATTATTCAGAAATACTATGTTAAGGGAGGTGAATACAAAAACATGTAAGATGTTTCAGATTTTATCCATAACAAATGTAAAAGTCATGTATGATGCTTGTTCCAGTTCACAATTATGTGCCACTTGTTAATCTATTGGATAAAGTGAAGTTTAATCTCAGTTTGCAATAAAATAAGAAAACATGCAAGGTTTAGAAATACTTCTGCTAGGCACCATATGAATCTAAGCTCAACTGTCTAAAGATTAACAGAGTTTAAACCTAACTTGTGTTTACCAGAGCATAAACCAGGGTAAAAAACGACCACTGGGAAATAGACTACTAACAATATTTAATCCTCTATTGCCATGTATGCTGAGTCTCATAATAAAACTGAACTCTCATAGCCTAGTAGGTTCTGGGTTTAACTTATTTACCAATCTAAATTTTTGTTTTATCTTCATTGTCAACTAAAGAAAATGCTTTCGATTTAGCACCTTATGGTAACATTGTTCTCAGATGCTTGTCTTTCTGCAACTCATTCAGAGCCAGACTAAAGAATGCTAGTGGAAGCTCACTTTCCTATCAACAGGCCACCTATAGGTCTTAACATGCCAGACAGGTTCAGGAGGATTTCAAGAAGCTCTGCTCCTGCATTTCCAGCGATCCAGGTGTTATTCTTTGAATTGTCAAACCTGAATGTCAAAGCTTGTGTAGCAGAGGACCCAAGAATGCACACTGACAGGCAGCATGATGGTAGGTGACATGATTTAATGAACAAAAAACTTACTTCAGAGGGTGATGGCAAAAACAGACATGGGCAGGCTGGCAAGACAGGCTTGGCATGAGCAAAAGGACAAGACATGAACAGAGTGAGTGAATGATCCAAAAAACCTAACTTGGCAAAACATGAACTAGAAGACAAAAACTAAACATGACCAGGAAAATATTAAACAGAAGCATGATTCAAAACCTATCAAAAATAATAATAAGAAGAAGAACCCAAAAACACCCACAAATCATGACACTGAAAGCCTCCTGCATTTATGAACTTTCACCTAATTAATATAAACAAAGAAAAATGAGAAAACTTAATTTCATGTTAAACTATTCTGACTCTTCCACTACAGTTAACATCTAAAAGCAACCCTGTGGATAATTTGCAAAAGGTTTTACTGTGATAAAGTGAGGTGTAGGAGTAATTTTTTGCATAATGAATAAATATGAAATTTTCCCTTGTCTCGCCATCAAGGTTCAGTTTTGTCAGAGGTTTTCTTGGTCCCTGAAATGTTGGTGAAAGAGAGATATGGACAACAGAAAAACATAGACATTTTGAAAATCTAAAATACTTTTTATGGAACAAATAAGACAAACATAAAACTACATATCATTTATTAGGAATTTGAAATCAGTGGTTATAGCTATATGAAAAGATAATTAATATTTTAAAAGCCATTTCAATCAAAAAAACAACACAGTAAAAAAAAGATAAACCTACTTAAAATGTGATAAACAGATGAATAAAATAAAATCAGATAACTTTGATAAATACCACAATAACCAAATAAAATGAAAAGAGAAGAAATAAATGAAATTTATTATGATCACAGTTTGCCCATATATATCACCAGTTAACAACAGATCTAATAAACGCAATCTGAAAACATGGATACATTTAATTTAATAGAAGGACAATGTTAAAGTCTGGGATATTTTTTTTAACTTACCATCAATCTTTAGTTGACTATGACATGATCTGCACTTCAAAATTTAAGCATGCCGTTCATGTGTTCATATCTCATCAAAAATAAAACAAAATACACTAGTTATAGTTAATCTAGTAGTTGTTAATTATAATTGTATTATAATGGGTATAGTTAATTATTAATAGGATTTTCTTGTTTTTTTACATTATTTAATTTAAGAAAGTAGATACGTTGTTGAATTTACTGTGAATATGTTATGTTATGTTATGTTTTCTAAGAAAAATGTTTAGGTTATGTTTTTTTTTTTTTTTTTTTTTAAGGGGATTTAGTTAGAAGGACCATGAAAGGAGGGGCCAGTGCCCTTCCAGCTCCTCCCATAGATCCGACCATTCTATTAACTAATTTCTGATGGTGCAAATAGATACTTTATTAGTCCTGATTATTGATATACATATTTATTTTTTTCTTGTTGCTATGTATTGTTTTATTAAGGCAATAAGATACAGAATTGCATCCTACAGTAACGTTCAGATTATAATTTTTATAAATTCACTCACTTCTGTTTATCCTAAATGTATTTAAATCAGATGTAGTGATATTATACTTGATTATGATGCAGCGCAGAGGAGTGACGTGTGTCTGAAATGTGTTTTTGTTGTCTCTGGGACTTGTGCACCTGTGGCCAAACTTCTCAGCAGAAGTAGCAGCAGGGGTGTTTGCCCTCCCTCGGCGCTGGGCGGGTCTCCACCACTTCACTCTCCGCGGCTCTCTACTTTATGGTCACAGTTGGCCGCCGGATGCGCACGTGGGAGCATACTGCAACAAGTGGATGAGTTGGCACGCGCGCTCGGTCCGGCTTTTTAAACTTTTTCTCCACCGCTATCTTGTCTGTCTCGAGCCCGAAGCTGTCAGCTGCCGCGCGCTCCTTTGTCGTCTCCCAGCTCTTTCACAACAAAGGAGAAACATCCGTGAGCTTCAACTTTACAGAGTTTCTGAGAATGATTTTCGCTTAACGTCGACTTTTTACTTGTTATCTACCCCTCCTCCTTTAGTGTTTGCCCCGCTCTTCTGCACAGAAGTATGGTAGATAAAGGCCCCTTGCTGACTTCTGTCATCATCTTCTACCTCTCCATTGGGGCTGCGATATTTCAGGTCCTGGAGGAGCCCAACTGGAAGCAGGCTGTGAAGCAGTACAGGGAGCAGAAGCAGAAAATACTTGAGGACTACCCCTGCCTGTCCAAAGGTGATCTGGAAAGAATATTAGAGGTATGTTCTTGGCATTGGTTATCTGAAATGTAGTTGATTCTAACTTATCTCTGTATGGTTGCAAAATGAATGGGTGTGCTCAACGCTTCCTCTTAAAGAGGGGTGACACAAGATGAGCCTCAGCTGGTTTGTAACCTTGCACTGAAAACTAACATAGCTCCTGAGGAATGACACACACTCCAAAGAGGCGCCTTAATTCTGTCCAGTCCTAAAACTTATAGACGTTACCTTATCTCCCTTTGGCTGAATGATAAGTAATTTATGACATGCAGCTCTCGGCTAAGTCACGCAAATTTTCTCTTTTTTTCTGGAGGAGTCATTGCTCACACAACTGCAGAGATCCACTGGGTTTTCCATTCCCTGCTTCTCATCACAGTTTCGTTTTGGTTTCTGGGGGCCCTGTGCCGTTGGCCACTAGTCTACACCCAGCAGTGAATGGATATACAAAGTCAACACTCATGATTTTTTAGCAGGCTTTTTCCTCATGACAAATTGTCTATTTTTATTTTTTTGTAATTGCCAGAGCTCTGCCATCACAGATCTTTACATTCATCTGAAACGTTGAAGCATGAAAGGAATTTCTTCTTTCCTACATTTATGAGATGACTTCTTTATCGGCCCATTTTCAGCTATTTAACTCAACTCTTATTTATTTGGGGAAAGCCCAGCCTTTTCCTCTCATTTTCCATTCCCCGAGACATGTCTGAACCTGTGCCCCCTTTCGGGTCCAGTGTTGGGGTGGATTTATTATCCCCCATCCCCCCTTCTGTCTCTCCTCTTTGTGCGTTAGTGAGGGGACTGAAAAGGGATATGCCCATGAACCTCCCCCCTCTATTCACAGCAAATCTGTTCGTGAATGAATTCAACAGTGATCGGGTCTGGAGATTTTGAAAATTTCCCCTTTTGGCATTTGGTTATGCAAGTCATTCAAAAGAAGAAGCAAACTGAAGCACTTTCTGCTCATGCATGGGAAAAAGGAATACATAAAGCCATGTGTCTAGCTTCATGGCACATCGAAGAGACCATATCATGTTTGGCATTGTACCCCTTTTCATAGCCACACAGATAGTGGTTACTGTTTGCCAAAACACCTGCTGGAAAGGAGCCGGTTTAGGTAGCCCTGATAAATTCTTTAGCAGAGATGGTTAGATTTCCATGATGGGGACTTTGTACCCAGTTAAAACTTATTCAGGCAGCTCTACAAGGATGGCGACACACTTGTAAAAGTCAGCCCTCTCAGTTTTAGTAACAAGGAGTTTGCTATTAACCACAGGCATCCTTGGAGTTGGAACAGTCCAGACTGGGATTTATAGCCCATCAGCATTGGTGCTTGAGAAGCGTTTATGAAGTACGGTGAGGGTAGTGCTGGGGAGGGGTGTTATCTCTCTTGCCGGTAAAGGATAAACCCTCCTGAGTGTCATGCAGCAGCATCGTTTTGTTCTTTGTTTTTTTCCCCTCATTTTTCACACAAGCTGCAAAAACGAGCCCGTAAGGAAGGATTAGGTAAATACAGCATGGAAATGCACCTCTATAACCTGTAGGCTGCTTGACTGCACATTTATGTGTGCCTCAGCTGTAACCGGAGTGCGTGATGCATTCATTTGCTCTGAATGTAGCGCCATCTCTGCTGAGGTGGGTAATTCAGTTAAACTGTTTTGCTGCAAAAGTAAGTTTCACACTTGAGATCACATTTCAACACCCAGCCATCACATGTTTGCAGCAAAACATCCTTTTGTTGAAATATCGGGGGAATGTGTGGATTGGAATGAAGCAGCACACTGTTTTCAGGAAGTGCTTTTCTTGTCTTGTGACTTGGCTGCTATCTGAAGTTGCTGATCTCAAAAACAAAACGTTGTCCTTCCTCATTTGGAAAGTAAAATGAAGAACATGCCACCATTTATCTACCTTTTTATTTATTTTATTAAAGCTTTCTGAGAGAGTCTTAGAGTGTGTATTTAATGTTTTTAATCAGCTTCTCAATTCTTTATTTGAACCTTAGGAAAGATTTGGCGGTGGTAAAATTAAAGTTTAATTGGCAAATTATACAGCGTTGATTATCTTAAAAATAAATAGAAGAATGTAAACCAGTACCATGATTTAAAGCAACTACCCACTGCTTATCAGATGTTGGCTTTAAAAAAAATCTTCTCCTGACAGCTTTCTTCTTTTTAAAGTTATCAGTGAAAAATATCAAAAGGTTTTTTGTTTTTTTTTATTAATTTATGAAGTTATAGCCCTGGTGTTAGAGCTCTGACTGATGCATATGCTCAAATGTGGTTTATAACCCAATTATAGTCAGTAATTCACAATGACATGGAGGAGCTTAAGTGACACTTTTGTTTGTAACTCTTAAATCTTGCAAGCAGCTGCTGCTGTGTTACGTTTGGAAGTGGTAAAGTACCAAGCAACTGGAGCGACACGCTCTCCGACCAGCTGTCTAGATAAACCCTCCGCCAACTGTTTTTTTTAAGTTATCAAAGGGTGGCAGAGGATGACTGTCCAGCTGTCAGGATGGCAGGATACCAATCTACAAAATAAGTAGGGGAACCCTGGGGAGGTTCATTGAGTCAGTGTTATGCCTCTTTTCCATTCATGGTTCTAGTACCTCACGGCTTCGCTTCACTCCACCCGAAGTTGCTCTGTTCAGCACGAAACCTGTTTTGTTTCCATCAACGGCTGAAGGTGTGGCTTAAGGACATTTGTGGGCTATAGCCAATTAGTAAACAGCAGTCTCTTCACATCACATTTAGGACCTGCAGCCAAGCAAGTCCCAAAAGATCCAGCACTGGGCTGGAAAAGCCAAAAATGGAAATGGTCATAAATTGGGCTGAGTTCAGTGGAGCCGGCCAAAGAGAGTCCTTGGAAAAGATACATTATATGTCTATAAATGTACATGCATCCTTCTATTTGTTCAGAAGGCAGTGACTTGACCTCCAGGTGGCTTTTTAACCCTCGTCTGTTTTGTCATGGAGAAAAACTCCCTCCTAGTGCCATTTGTTCAGCTTGTGCAACTCTGCGGACCTACTGCAGACATGAGCCGCCACTGTGTTGTATAAATTCAGCAGTTTTGCAAAGGACGACAACAATCTTTACTTCCTTATCCAGCAAGGAAACTATGACCATGTTTGAGTTTCGCTTTTTAAGGTAGAATTAGGTGAAGAGCTAAAAACACACCAGCAGAGAGAGACCACAGATGTGAGACAAATAAAAAATATTCTTCAATAAATAGGATTTTATCATTACATTAATTTTGTCATTTGATCAAAGATTTTCTTTGAGCTTTTCCCACTAAACTCTGAACCATTTTGAACTATTAAAGACATACCAGTCATAAATGTGTGGCAGATTTTGATCTGCCAATACTATTTTAGCAGACTCTGATTTCTCTTTATGAAATATAGGATCTAAAAGCAGTTTTGAACATTTTTCAAGCCTTCCTACTACAAGCATTTATTTTTCTGACAGTTTTTGAGCAGAAGCGGAGTCACACTGCTATGTAAAAAAGCAGTTGCTGTAAAACAGGGTTTAATATAGAACAATTGATTACAGACTTAACATTTTTTAAATGGCTTAAGCAATTTGTACAGCTAGCATTTCTTCAACAGCACTCTGTGCATGTATTCCATAGAAAATGTAGATCCTTCACCTAATTCTGTTATCCTCTGGAGATATCCGAACTCAGCATGTTCCATAGCAGACACACATAGAAAGGTCAAACAGACAAAGCAGAGCATCTTCCTGTTGTCCGCTGACGGTCCTTTTCTCTCTTTCAGCCTGAATGATTCCCAGACGTGTCTCGACTTGTCATAGAAGATAGTTTTATTTTAAAAAGTTTCTTGTATCTCTGTTTCCTCTCTCTTCAGTGTTAAACACATTTCTGATACTGAAAGTAGCTCATTTTAAGTCTTCTTTCTTCTGCAACAACTTCCATACCAAAGAGGGTTCTGAAAACTACAACAGACAACGCAGTTAAAAAGCCGATGTCGTAGGAAAAACTGTCTAAAATCACACAATGTATTGTATATAGTGAAGGATCATTGAGTCCTTTACATTGTTTTAAGTTCCACAGCAGTTAGCCTTCAATTCAGCAGATGTTTTGCTATTTATATAAATCTGGAACAATTTAGGGTCAAACGACAGTTTCCTTCATGTTGTATTTGTTTTTTAATGCAATAAATAATTCTCTGATATGCAAGTCTGCCAAGTTCCTGTGTGTTTCTTGTCAGTCTCAACATAAATGTGGTCAACACAAAGCCTTTGCTTCTGCTTCCCGCTTTGTTTGGTAATTACAAAGCAGAGCTGTCACAGACCTGTTATTATTAGAGAACCAAGCCTCTTCCAGCATGTTGGAGGTTATGTGAATTTTGCTAATGCAGGCACATTTCCTCAGCTGCCAGTTCACCAGGAGAGAGAGAGCGCAGTTAATGCATTGTCCCAACACACATGGTCCGGTGTTTGCTTATTCCCAAAGGGGGGCGGTGGGTTAAGTTTTTGTTTTGGCAGCTCAAGGACGTGTATGGTCAAGAATGATTGATTAGAAGCTGTTTGCCTCAAACTGTGGTTGTGGATGTATAACATGCATGGGGTGTTTTTAAGAAGGTTTTTTTTTAATTTGTTTTACAACCAAATAACCTATTGTGAAACTGATGTTTAGGGATGCAGCACTTGCTTTCCTGTTCTCAATAATGGAATAAGCAGGGAATGAGGAATGTTCATCTGGTTAGTGCTGCTGCAGATGCAATCATTCAGTGTCACACAGGAAGGAAAATTCCATTTAAACTTAAACTTCCTTCTTTGGTTTTAGCTGAATTTCATTTTTTAAGTTTGGTTTATTAACCAGCCTGAGGTTGATAAATAATCTAAAATTAGGTTGACAAACCAACTCTCATACAGTCTAATTCAATTCTATAAAGTTATATTCCATTTAGTTTTTATTAATAATTATGTTTTCTTTTGTCCTTAGGTGGTGTCAGATGCTGCAGGCCAAGGGGTGACCATAACTGGCAGTAGGACATTTAACAACTGGAACTGGCCAAATGCTGTCATCTTTGCCGCTACAGTTATTACCACCATTGGTAAGTGTGATTAGAAAAACATTCAGACAAGCCTTTTCTGAGGGACGTCATTATTTAGAATGAATATATTTCAATTATATGAATGAATATATTTCAATTTTAAGATGTTCATTTGAACCAACATCTGATGCTTTATGTAGCTGAATTTGCAATGTTTTGAACTGACATCTGGGTTGCTTTTTGTAGTTTAAAATTGCAACTACTTAACAGCGTTCCACCAGGGGGCCAAACAGAGAAATCAAACCTATTGAATGTGTACTGTGAACATTGAGACAATAAGTAATACTAGAATGGGTTAATTATTTCAAGAAAAATAGATACAAGTTTGCTATCCTGAGAGATATTTAGTGGCTCTGTAATCTGGTAAACATAGGTCATTTGTTCATAATGCTTAAAAACTGCAGGAGGAATGACACAACCATCAATGGGTTCTTTTTACACATTATCTTAGCTGCAAACTATGAAGTTGGATGTAAACCTTTAAATTTTAAAATTTAAAGAAATGTTTCCAATACCCTTAAAACTTTCAGGAAATGTTCAGATATCTAATATCGGATCATCTGTTTTACTGTTATTGTTTTATTATTATTTCATGGTTTTCACGCAGCAATGTACTTTGAATTTGTAGTGTTTTCAATCAACATCAGTAAGTTGGGCTAATAGGTCTATTGTGGTCTATAGTAGACTTGCTCTGCAGGTTAACCAATTAAATGGTGTCTATTGGATTAAAATGATGTAAAATTGTAATATATTTCAAAAATTACGGTGGCGCGGTTGCTAGCACTGTTGCCTTGCAGCAAGAAAGTCCTGGGTTTGACTCCCGGCCGGGTGTCTGGAGTTTGCATGTTCTCCCCGTCCATGCGTGGGTTCTCACCGGGTACTCCGGCTTCCTCCCACAGTCCAAAGACATGCCTGTTAGGTTAGTTAGCCCTTAGGGTGTACCCCACCTCCAGCCCATTGTCTGCTGCAGATGGGAACCAACTTCCCTGCGACCCACTATAGAAGAAGCGGTATAGAAAATGACTGACTGACTAAATCATTTAAATAGTTATAGATTAACCAATAAATTTATGTATTATTTTTATTCAGGTATTAGATTTGTTTATGTCATTTTTGGCTCTTGACAAGTACAATGTATTTTTTATGTTTTGTCTGTTTTTAAGAGCAAAAATATAATTAACATTCAATTTAATGTCCTGTTCTAAGATAATGTTATCTTATTTTAATTTTTAAGGATATGGAAACATCGCCCCTAAAACCTCAACTGGCCGAGTGTTTTGCATCTTCTACGGGCTCTTTGGAGTGCCCTTATGTCTTACCTGGATCAGTGAGCTGGGCAAGTTCTTTGGCGGCAGAGCTAAGCACCTGGGACAGTTTCTAACCAAAAAGGGGTTTTCATTGGTAAGTTGAGTCTGGTTTTGGTTCTCTCCACCACAAGCATCTTTTTTCCACCTAAATATATATTTGTTTTCTTTTCCAGAGAAAAGCCCAGTTTACCTGCACAGCAATATTTCTCCTCTGGGGCGTGCTGGTCCATTTAGTCCTTCCACCCTTTGTGTTTATGTCTCAGGAGGGCTGGACATACATTGAGGGGTTGTACTTCTCATTTGTCACCTTGACCACAATCGGTTTTGGGGACTTGGTTGCAGGTAAGCGGATAGTTGTGGAAAAACCACAATCTGAGTTTCTGTAAAGTCTTAAAAAGTTCTAACTGTAATAATCCTAACTTTAGAACTTTAAAAATTCTAGATCTTAAAATACATTGGATGATGTCTAAATTTTGCAATGTGGGTCACTGATTGTGTCTTTGATCCATTGCTCTTTCTTAATTTAGGAACTGCGCTGGCAGCATTTATTTGTTCTGTGGTTTGTTGTTCTAGCTGAGTACTAACTTCAAACCTTGTCATAAAGTCAATTAAACAGCCCTGTCTGCAAAGCGTCAGACAGAAGTATTATGCTTCTGAAAACTGTCTTTTTGTAAGTTTAGGCAATAAAAATCAAAATGTCTTTATGAGGTAATCTGCTTTGAGCTACTTCCTCGTGGAAAACTGTCTATTTACAATTTAGTTCCTGTATACTAAACCAAAGAGTTGAATAGTTTTAAATTTAAATTAAACCTCGCATAATTAGCTTTATCTTTTTTACCTGTGGCATAAAGAAATCCTGCTTTCTGTGTTTTTGTAGGTGTGGAGCCAAATATAGAGTATCCAACTCTGTACCGTTACTTTGTGGAAGTATGGATTTATCTGGGGCTGGCCTGGCTTTCTTTGTTCTTCAACTGGAAAGTGCGGATGTTGATCGAAGCCCACAAGGCTTTGAAGAAACGTCGCAAGCTGCGCAAGCTATCTCTGGAAGAGATGCGCCACTACAAAGAGTCTCATAAGGCTTCTCTTCGCTTGCCGCCCACTCCCAACGATGTTAATATCTTCAGTTTCTTATCCAAGAAGAAGGAGGGCTACAACGATTTGATAAAGCAGATTGGCAGCAAAAATGAAGGTAGGACCAATCACAGCACTGGTGACTCCAACAAGAAAGGCAAAGACATAAATCGCTCCAAGAGTTGCAGTGATGCTCCCCTGTTCAATGATCACACCATCCTCAGGCTGGACCGTTCGCCACGCCAAAAGAGACGCTACAGTTTCAGTGACCGTGTCACCGTCGTCTTTTCAAAGTCCAAGAACTACCTCCTGGGCTCTGATAATGGTTTATTGCTAACAGAAGACCAGGTGGAGGGTGACCCAGAAATAAACCAAAACCAAATGTATGAAAACCAACTCGACAAGGACATCGGCGAAGAACATCGAGCCAACGGAGACTGTGGGGCAGAAGGTCGGAGGACGTGGGACTCTAAAGAGTACCATTCTCTGTCCTTCCAGAATGCAAATATAACTTTCATCGATGAAGAAAACTTTCTGGGCAATAACTTGGAGGAGGAAGAGGATGCAGAGGATGATGATTCTAAAGCAAAAATCTCTATCACAACATGTGACGAAAACATGGAAGCAAACTCCAAGGAGGATCAGAGTTCTGAATGTGACGGGTCCATTTTTACAAGTGACGGTTCAGAGCACTGCCACTCCTATGAGAAGCTGGTGGAGGAATACACAAAGGAAGACAACACAGAATCTTGAGCTGTGGAAGCTGACTAACATAGACTTGAGGAATCCTTTTAGCCCTCTAGGGTTGACTGTAAGTATTTGTATTACAATCTGAAGCATTCGAGTGGATATCAAACATCTCGTCACACTTTGAAGCACCGTAGAGCTGAGATCAACTTTCAAACGGACGATCAAACTCGACACAAACAACGGACAACAGAGGTGTAACCTCATGAGGAGTCAACATCTCCTCTATGTATGACTTTCTTTTTCACAAGTTTCTTCTGACCTATTCAAACAAGCAGCAGTTGTTCCTGAGTGATTTTATTCGTGCTCATAGACTGAGGTTGTATGTGGGATAATTGGTGTGATTTTCCCATAGTTTGAACTATTTCTATTCACCATATTGGTGCTTTTTAATGATATTTATTGAAATGAAGGACATTGTAGCATTTGTTCAGTTGCTATGTGGGTTTATTCGTCTGCCATTGCACAATTTCAGTCAGATCAGCGTGTATCAAAGTCCACTCCAGGGCAGACTTGCTTTTACAACCTGAGCCAAACCTGTCTTACAATGAATTGATGAAAGACATATTTTACTGTTTTTTGTTTTTTTTTGGTATTTCAATTATAAAGGTAAGCTCTTGATATCTTGTCAGAATTTGGTCTTCTATTATCAGCAACCAAACTGTGATGTCTTCCATCTGAGCCCTTACATCAACTGAGAGCAAAAAAGATTATAATTATTATGAACAGCAAGAAAATGCAAGCTATGTTGAGCCACTTTGATCAGTCTCTTTAACTGTTTCTATTTTGCTGCTGTCTGCATCCCAACTGGCAGCTCTGCATTTTCAGCGCATGTCATTTTCATGTCAAAGCTTTCACAGCAACAACATTCTTTTGTTCTGTCTCTGCACAGTCTTTGAATTGATTGTATTTGCCAACAGCCCGCCAGTAGCCAAAAGCCAGCCCTGTCTGGGACATGGCCTCGCCGCTCGTGTTTGCCTTTGGGGGGCTTGCCCCATCACGAACGAATGAAGCGCCGCTCCTGACAGGCAGCGAAGGTTAACTTGTGGCAAATCAATAATCTCTTGACGTATGTCGTTCATATCGGTGCTCAACACTGGTTTCATGCGAGCACGAAACCAAGATCTTCGAAACCTCCAGTTTTCAGTCTCGCTTTTAGAAAGTGCCTTTTGCACACAGTGTTTTGCACAAAGATTATAAATGGTGTTACTTGGAACAGTAAATGGGAGCAAATATCTCATTGGGAGTTCTTTGGAAGTTGTCTTATACGTTCACGCCAAATTTGCTGAAACAAAATGCTTGTAATAAGTGGCCTTATTTCAGGGTTGATTTTTATTTTTCATGTGAACACATCAAATGCACCGTCTGACTAATATTACTGCCTTATTGTTATGTGAATAGCCTTTCAATCCACTGTGAAGCAGAGGATGCACAATTCAGAACAACTATTGAATGTATTCTGCAGCAACTCACTGTAAATGTATTTTTTCCACACATGGTGGCATTTTATTTTTTTCCTCTGGTAAATTTCATCACAGGTCCACATCTGGTTTTATTTTTTGTCTTTGCATGTGAGCAGTCTCTTTTCACTGGTTCTTCAGGATGCCTATGCATAATTTGTTATACAACCAAGGTACTGCTTTGGACCACATTTCAAAGAATATATCTAAGATCCGATATTGTTCTCTACGTTGTGTGAAACTCCACTATAGTTGTCTGTGTATTTTTATGGTTAAGTTATTTGTATTTGTAAGTTTGTACATAATTTTCAACAAAACTGTATATTTCTTGTAAAATAAACATTTAACAAGTATTAGTTTTTTTATTTATTGACAGTGTTTTGTAAAAACTGGTGGAGAAGTAACGTTGCCAGTCACCCTCGCCAATTTGTGCCAGAGCAGAGGAGCGTTGTGGCTTTTTGTGCTAAACCGAGTAAGATAGGAGAAATTTGGCAAGGCAAAAACTTTGTTTTGTTTTGTCTGTAATCAATAAGAGCACATTTTCACATCGTCTTCATAGATTCACATATCAAGTTTATGGGTAGAAACTCATCCATGTGTAAAACATTGCATAACAGAAACACAACCTCCATTCATCTCAATATCCCACCTTTTGCTCCATGTCTTTAGTGCCCATCTCATGGTAATGTTTAATGAAATGTCTAAATGCAAGTGAAGGATACCCCTAACGCAGGCCAAAATCAAAGATTGATCCTAGATTTATTTATTTCACCCCCAACAAATTTGGAATTATCATCTTTATTGCAGGGGTGAACATTAAATGAAATGAATGTTCAAAAATCTATCAATTTCCAAATTTGCAAAACTCACTTCAGAGGTGAATACTCTTCTCAGACGAGGTCAGGAAATGACAAAAAAATCAAGAATCCAGTTTTTTGGCAGAATATATTTACTTCGGATTACTAAACCACAAGAAAATAAAAGGAAACCAACCCAAACAACTAACACAACAGGCAATATTGATTTTAATCAACCTCTTAATTTACATTACTTAATAAAATAATTAATAAACAGGGCCCAAACACTAAAATGGTATGATTCAAACATTTAATAAAAGTCTAAGGAAACAGAGTTTGTTTCTCAGAAGCCAAAAGGAAAGGCTTGTATGGCCTAATTATTAATTCTGATACCTAACCCAAACCTAAGAGGGGAAAGTGTGGAAGCTGAACGTAATCAAATGCTTTCACCCCACTTTGTGGTCAGCCTACCTCACCAGCACCAGGCAGCAGCTTCAACAGAAAGAATGGAGTGCCTTATTTTATGTCTGCTTTGGTTTGATTCAGTTCTTAAAGCACCTGCCCAGGTCTCAGGAGAGGACTGGATGATGACTAAGTCTTGGCACAACAGCTGAGAGGGATGGCTGGAACCAGATTATTAATACAAAGAGCATCATAACTTGAAGCATACAGATGTTGCAAATGCACCTTTTTATTATATATATGTATATTGTACATTGTAAATATGTATATTCTGTAATACAAAAACAAAAATAAAGAGCAAAGTGTACCGGAGTCAAATTCCTTGTTTGTATGTACGAACTTGGCAATAAAGCTGATACTGATTCTGATTCTGATAATTTGCTGGATTGGGCTAAGCACGAGGAGATGTAATGAAACACAACCTTCCTATTCAAAATTGTTGTGGGGGTGGTCTCAAAGCAGTCTGGATTTCTAGATCAACAAACTATATTTATTAATCCCAATAAAACACCTTAGCAAGGTCATAGACTCGAGGCCCTGAGGATTAACCTGCAAATAGGACAGTTCCGTAGGTGTTCAAAGGTGTTTGTGCTAAGTTACATTAGAACTGCAAAAATGTCAGTTCTGATTCTAGTAATCCTGGTTTGATAATAAATAATAAATTATCATGAAAATAAGAGCTTGCTCTACTTATTTTAACCATCTTGGCAGCATATTTTCCAAGGCAGCTGCATTATGTGCATTTTGAAAACATTCCAATTGTTTTTTCTGGTTCAAACTTTGGCTCAAATTCATGCCAAACAAGTTCTGCAAGATTACATGAGTGAAGTGGCAATGCACAGATAATATGCTGGTTTTCTGGGGTTGGACCACTTGTTGCTGAGTATTGGACTATCTGCACGTTGTTGGACGTCACTGTGCCTCTCCAATGGCATCGGCCATTTTGTATCCAGGACAGCCCGCTACTACATATCCTGTCGAGCACTGCGACTGATATGACGAGCGTCCCAAGTCTGACGTCACAAGACGCTATATAGGAAGGGCTCCGTGTTGAAAACCCCGCCTTCAGCTGGAAATCTTGACATGGTTACCACGCAACTGAAGCATCCTCTGGAGAAGATGAGATCCCACGTGGAGTCTTCATTTATTCTCTCTCGTTGGCCAACGAACAATTCATAACTGAGGTTTCTGGACTAGGAAGGCCAGAAATTTCACTTTGCCGATCGAAGACGTGAGTTTAACACGTAACTAAAAACACGGAGTTCGAGGAAACGAACCGCCACCGTGTTTCATCCCTAGTCGACTGCTGATGGTCAGATCCTATTTTTCCTTTTCGTCAAGAAGGCCAAAGGACAGGACTGACCACTCTCTTGGAGTGTAACTGCGGATGCGCAACAACGCTTCAAAACCCCCCCTTTTTCCCTCTCACTCGCTGCCCCAGAACGAGCTTCACCAAGTAAAACCCATCTTTTATGTAATCTTTTATTTCTTTATTAGAAGGCCTGGGCAGGGTCAGAGGTTGTAGAGCAATCAGAATCGGTAGTTAGGAGCTCATGTGTTCTGAATGATATGTGCATGTAACCTTGCTTATTGGAACTTTGATGTGTTGTGTTGATATCTGAAGCCGCTGTGCTAGCTCTGGGCGTGTTTTACCATCTGAGAGTCAACGCAGGTGCGTTGTAAGACTGGACTGTTAAAATAACCTCATGGTAAAATTCTCCATTTTCCTTTGTCTCCAATATCACTGCTCGCTAGCTTGCCGCCAAAAG
The DNA here is from genome assembly GCF_021462225.1 of Girardinichthys multiradiatus. Classification (NCBI taxonomy): domain Eukaryota; kingdom Metazoa; phylum Chordata; class Actinopteri; order Cyprinodontiformes; family Goodeidae; genus Girardinichthys; species Girardinichthys multiradiatus. The sequence continues at coordinate 19,678,633 of NC_061811.1, read as the reverse complement.
CTTTATAACCCTTTGTCTGCTCAGGAGTTGGGGGACGTTTTATGACTCAGAATAACTGAGTTACAGTTGGAGTTGCACCCCCCACTCTCCACTCACCACCACACCTCTTCGTCATATTCTCAATTTTGCCATAAATGCTGGTTGATTCAACACCCACTGCTGTTATTTTTGCTTATTTAGATGTGTTACCCTTGTTATGTAGAATTTTGCATGTTGAGTAGGTGAAGATTAATAAATATTCACATAGATAAAGAGAGAGCGTTTTGTGTTCATTGTGTGCGAAAGTGATTTGTCAGTCAAGATAAGGTAAAGTTCCACATGTTTCGGCAGAAACCGTCGATTAAACAGTGACATCTCCGGCAATAGTTATTAATTATTATGGAGTATTTAACGGTTGTAATTGTCAAAGGCGTTGAGCCACAATTACAACACCAGAAACATCTCTGGTCTCGATTCATAAATGAGGATTTTGGTTAAGAAATTGATTTTGTCAAATTATGATTTTTAATTATAATTATCGATCAAGATTAATCAATCAAAAATCATAACCCCCAACACTGGTTCTTCTCTAAGTTTTCCTGAGATCTGTTTAAGGTTATTCTCTTCCTGAAGGTGACGTTTTATATCTACAGCCTATCAGACAAGCTTGAGTGAAATGTTTGAATGTGGAGACACTGAAAGACCAGTGATTCTTCCCTTGGAGTCATAGCGGGATGGTTGTGATCTGAAGAACTGAGTAGAAGAAATAAAAGCACCCATACGACGCTTTTCCAGGGACCTTTAATTATCCTTAGCTTGTTTCTGCGCATTTTTTTGTTTGGAAATTAAGATGTCAGCTTATGCTAAAAGGCAGCTTCAACTCACTAAATAAACAATATTAAATCTTAAAACAATAGAAGTAACTATTGTTGCTGTAACTGCTGACAGTCCATATTTGGCATCCATTGTCATCTAAAATAAGTCACTGAAGTTGCCAGGATGCCGAGTCTTTATGTCGGCACGCCACTTTTCATATTTAGAACCAGAACAGGATACCCTTTTTGTTTAAGAAGAATATAAGCTTTGTCATAACAATAAAATAAGCTGATAAGCATGTGATCCCTAATATCTACCATTCACTGAAGTTACAGTCTTTTAGAATATGTGTCTAGGGACTTTGCACATTTTGCCCATTGCTTTTTTTCCCCTCAAAATAACTCAGGCTCATATTTGATGGTGGGAGTCTGTGGAGATCAGTTTTGAAGCCTTGCCACAGATTCTCAAATGGATTTAGGTCTGAACTTTGACTGGAGCACTTTGACACATGAACATGCTTAGATCTAAATCATTCGGCTGTAGCTCTTATATGCTTAGTGTTGTTGTCCTGCTGGAAGTTGAACCTTTCCCCTAGTCTCAGGTCTTTGATAGCCTTTATAACAGTTCTTCTTCCAGGATTGCCCTGTATTTAGCTCCATCTATCTTTGGAAGGAGATGGAAAATTTGTATACAGCTTAGAAGAGAAAGCAATCAAAGGTCATTAACATTTTGTAAGTGAGAACATATCAGTTTTACATAAGACGTTTTACATGAGTTCATCCACAGTTAATGATTGTATTTTTGGGGTTTCTAAGATCTGTCCTTGTAAATTTATATCCTTGTTATGCTAGACTGGATCTGATCTAACGTGTCATACTGGCAGTTATAGTCTGCCTTTATGGATATTGCTTGTCACACTTGGTGACACATCCAAACCCAGTGTTAAAAATCCCTGCTCGACTTAAGCTCCAGATGCAGTTGCATCCTGAGATGTAAGAAGGCAAAAAGAATGTTGATACTTGTGTTTTGTTTTGTTTTGTTTTTTTATACAAATACAGCTGTACATATTAATAATTGCCTTCTTACAAGTCAAATGTTTTATGTAAATATTTAATCAAATTAATTTACAAGAATGTGACAGCACTATCTCTGACCATTAACAATTATCCTAAACTGCCTCCATTTCTTTCCTATTATCTTTGCAACCCTGTACTTGGGTACTTATCCCTTGCTATCAGTTTATTTCTCTTGCTAATTTAAATGCTTAAATCTCATGTATAATTAAATTTTTTGTATATTGTTTTCTAAGTGGTTTATGTTGAATGCTATTTTTGTTAATTGTGGTTCTGAACCCTGCTTAAATCTGCTGACGCTTACAAAATGTGACAAATTTTGATTTCTGATCAAAGCTAAATAACTAGAAGCTGCCTGCTGTTGATAGATATCATTTACAGGAAGGACATAAACACATTATTTCCTTATAGTAGACTATAAGTAGATCACAGAAAATTAAGAAGCCAAAGTGGATACAGAATGACCAGATGGTGAAAAGGTGCCTGATAAGTAGCCAAAGACTCCTTTTCAGCTGGGATGGATTGGCGACCTGTCCAGGGTGTACCCCGCCTCTCGCCCATAGACTGCTGGAGATAGGCACCAGCTTCCACGACCCACTATGGAAGAAGCGGTATAGAGAATGACTGACTGACTCCTTTTCATACATGAAAAAGTTGGGCATCATTGGACAAAAACGAAATGACAATAGGACGTGGTGACACAGACCCAATGAAGAGTTTTGATATTAAATATTTGACATAAAACTAAGGGATTGTAATCGTTGCTTCTTGATGTACAAATATAGATTAATCAAGGTTTGACGACTAAAAATGAACACTGGCTAAAGAGAATAACCTTCTCTATTTTCGTTTATCTTCAAAACAAGTAAACAAGAACAGACACAAAGCTCATTACTTACTGAAAAGTGTTTGTCATATCAGTATTAATTGTAAGATCCTTTTACTTTAACTAAGAACTTGAACTCATGACCCTGGCTGAAAATGTGTTGAGTCTGGTGGAAACCAGAACATCTCCTGTTACTGTGGGATTCCAGGCACAACATAGAGGAATCAAATGACTTTGAAAGTATGAAATATTAGTTTACAGTACAAGAACTCTACAGTTAACATTTTGTATTTGTGGATGATTTTTAGAGAATTTTAATTTGTTTTTGCAAATTGACCAAGATTATTGTGTGCTAGAATACAATTAACATACTCAGACAGGATCGACATTTTGGCTGCTCCTTCATTTGGCTGCCATTACATGTCTATGACAGCTTCAGCTTATACCAATTCATCTTTAAGAACTATAAGAAGATAAAGAACAGCACTGAAAACATTTCTCAAACCTTACAGCTATCAGGATTTAAACTTCCGACTTTGAAACAAGTAAGACAAACAAATCTAAGTAAATCTCTCTCATTCTTCTCTCTCATTTAGAGGGAATAATTTTGGTAATCCAAACTGACCTTAAACTGGACACGTTTGGGTTTATTTTTTTCCAGACAGCAGGAAAAAAAGTTTTTGTTTCTTCTTTTTCAGTGTATGTAAATATGTATTTATGAAAAGACACAAATGAAAAAAACAAACAAACGCGTGCACCCTTCAATTACTTTGATTTAAAAAAAAACTTTCAATTCCTCTTCAGCACTCAGTCTTCATGCGTTCCCACCTGCCATCAATTTAGTGAAATGAATTAACCTGAAACAAAGTTTGACTGTTTGCATCCTTTATTGCATTATTTATTTATTTATTTATTTATTTCCATCTTTTAGTTAAAGTCATTGTAGACGGGTTGCAAATAATGAAAACGATCTCAATGTACAAAGGTATCAGTCAGGAGAACCATCCACTGTGTTATAAAAAGACCATGGTACAGTAAAGGCCTTCTTCTGATGCAACAAAAGAATACCTTGCCCATGGTGAAAGATGGTGGTGGTAGCATCATGCTCTGGGTCACCATTCTTCAGCCTCAAGTACCAGTCAGTTTTGGCCCAAAATCTTCTGTTGTATGAGAGATTTTAGCATCATAGAAGATCTGAATCACCAGCATCCAATTCGACAAAAGAATGACTTCATGAGAGGAAAACAAACGTTTTGGCATTGCCTTGCCAGGGTACACAACTGCATTTGTCAGAAGATCTGTGGAGTCATCTAAAAATGGAGGAGGGCAAGAGATGTCTTCACAATCTGAGAGGTTTGGAGAACTTTTCCAAGGCAGAGTAACCAAATATTGTTACGATAACAAAGAAGATAACTAAGAAGACTGAATGCTAAAATTGAGTCAGAAGCTGCTTGAACAAAGTATTAAGGATGTGCAACCAGTTAATTGCACCTTTTTATGTTTTTCTTTCTGTCTTTTTATGGTTTGAAATTATTAATCATGATCTCCTTTTTTAAACCACACAAATATAACATTTGAACAAGAGTGTATACACATTTGAGAGCTTCTACATATGCCTGAATCAAAAAAAAAGAAAAAAGGAAATCCAAAATAACAGCAATATTCCTTTAAAACATTCTCAGAGCCATAGCATTTCAGGAATGCTTTATTTGGCTCTTTTTAATGAGGTAGTAATGGTCTGGAAGTTCAAGATATTCAGTAATTCTAGGCCTTTTCAATACCACTTTATTTAATGAATCATGCTCTTATCTTCAGAATAACTAGTTAGGGAAATGCCTCAGGACTGGTGAAAATGAAGTTTTATCTTAAAATAATCTGAGTCATTTTCTGTGATCAGACTGAAAGAGGTGATTCAAATGCAAAGCTTTCTTTTAATAATCTTAAAAAGGGAGCAACATAAATGTATTTATTTTACTGGCCTTTAAAGGCCTCATATTCATCTGCAATAGCCACAGGTGAGGCAGGAGTCTTGTTTCTACGGGTTTACATTTATTATGTCAGCAGTGATGATTTAGTTTGGTTGCAAGATTTAGATCAGGGTCAGAGATTTAGAGATAATATACCTCCTCTTTGTTCAGGAGACTGATAGGATCTGAAAACCTGCACTAAAACTGCAATAAAAACAGCTAACTTTACAGTATTATGGGAAAAAAATGGTTGGGTTACTTATTGTCAGCAAACACCTTGGCAGTAATTCTAAGGAGATCAGGGAACACATTTTATTTGTCATAAAACAACTGTGTGTGAACTTTGGATCTAGTGTCACCCCACCTACAGTAATTATAAGGTTTCATATTGACAAAAATACCAAACTGATATGTTCACTGGATGGTATAGATGGTAAACATGTATTACAGGTGCAAATCAAATATAGATGATGCTTGAAAGCAGAAAAGTCAGTGATGTAGAGGCAGAGTAGAAAATTGACCCTAAGTGTAATGAGCTGCTGAAATATTACACACACGTTGAACGGAAAAGTACAGCCAGTAATCGTGAACCAAAGTGAGAACATCATTTCACAATCACATGTCCAAAAACACCAACTTCCTGGCTACTATATTTCAGCTTATTAAGTGTTGGTACATGAAAACTTTACAAAGTAGTGAAGAATTGTGAAGTAGTCATAAGTGGTTACAAAAATAGCTTAAATCGTGTGACATTTTAAAGCTGTAGTAGGTAACTTTTGTATAAATTAATGTTTTATATTTCTGTTAAAACTGTCACTATGTCCTGATAGTACAATAAGAGACAGATGATCAGTGAAAAAAATCCAACTCCTCTGGCTCCTCCCAGTGGTCCCTCTACCATCTGTAAATATACACCACTCCCAGTCTGAAAACAACCAATCAGAACCAGGGGTAATGTCTCATTTAATGTTTTATTAGAATTAACTGTTGTATTACTTACATTCCTGTGACCTGCAACAAAAACTGGATTTCTTTTGGCTTTTCTTTCAACATAGGATTTATTTTCACCTCTCTTTCACAAACACCAAATTTTTAGTTTAGGCCATATCTCAATAAGTTTGTAGCTATAACATTTTCAGACAGTGGAATGAACAGAGCTCTGTTACATGTTCAAAGCTTGGAATATTGCTTTATAACCTGACCAAGCTTTAAACATCTCCACAGCTTCCTCCCTGACCTCTGTGCTGTGTTCCTTGGTCTTCATGATGCTGCTTGTTCTCTAATGCTCTCTAACAAACCTCTTAGGCCTTTACAAAACAACTGCATTTATACTGACATTAATTCTACCTATTTAGTGACTTCTAAAGAGAATTGGTTGCGATGGAATTTATTTAGGGGTATCACAGTGGATGGGGCTGAAAACAAACATGCCTCTGTTTTTAGATTTCAATTTGCAAGAAAATGTTGAAAGCCATGTACATTTATGTGCTAGTTTGTGTTGGTCTATCACATGAAATAAAATTCACTGAAGATACTGGCAGAAACACAGCAAACTGAGTAAAAGTTGAAGGCTATAAATACTTTTCCAAGGCTCTGTATAGATTTAGTCTACCTGTTTCCTACTGGGATCACATGTCCTTGTCTGGAAACCTGCAAAACAAAACCCAAGGTCTTTTAACTCCCAGTAAGTGGAGTAAGTCAATGACTAAATCAATGTCATCTCTCTTTGTGTACCAACGGTACGTCAATCCCGCATCCGAGCATGCCAGCTCGTGTTCTTGTCAACAAAGGAAGAGGGGGAACCAGATCAAGAGTTGTTGCCACGGCCCGTAAAACAGAAGGCACAACAACAGTTCAATAAGCAGGGGCACAGGATGAGGAAACGTGACGAGCCCAAGGACCTCTCCGACACCCAATTGTTTCCTGAGTTTTTGTGTCCAGCCTTCCGGACCGGAAACTTTTGGGCACCCCCCAGAGGGTGGGTTTGTGTTTGAGTGGTCATGTGTGTGTGAGCAATACTGTTTGTTTATGTGTGTGTGTGTTTTCTCTGGATGTGAGAGCGAGGTAGGTTTGTAAATGAATACAGAGTACTTTGGCAGGTTGCCTACAGCTGTTTTAAGAGAGCGTAGGAAAGGATGGGAAAGAAAAACGTGGAGCATTGTTTACCAATGGCACCAGCAGCTGCTCATGTTGACAACATTAGGTTCTCAGGAAGGAAGGTTGTAACAGTGACCTCTTAATCAGAATGAGCAGGATGCTGCTTTGTGGGGTTACAAAAGTCCAATTTTCAAAGTAGAGTTTTTTTTGTTTTTTTTTTACCCTGTCTTGTCCGGCAGAGTATCGCTCAGAATTGTTGTCTGAGTGCCAAGAAATTGCCCAACAGATTTACTTTCACATTTACTTTTCACATTTACAGATTTACTTTCACAAATTAGAGTTTTTCTGTGTTTCTGTGTTTTCTGTGTCCAAAGACATTTAAACAAAACATTATACACTGCCAGGCAAGGCACTGTGGAGGAGGCACTGTGGAGGAGCACAACTAACTTCATTAGAACGTCATCATTTTCAGAAATAAAACTTTTCAAAACTCTATTTCCATGCTGTTGAAACCAGATACTTGCATCAACTATAAAAAAAAAAAGTCTTTGGTTTTCTTACTGTCTGATTTTAAATCAAACTAATCTTTACATGTTTTTGGTACATTGCGGTGGCCAATTTAGGATTCATAATTTCAGAAACCCTAGATGATGACATTATAGCTTTGTAAGCTTTATTTACAACATTTGAGTTAAATGGAGACATGCCTGTGGATGTATTTCAGAGCAACACTTTGAAATGTGCTGCTTCCTTGTTTTAAATTATGGGAAATACAAAAGAAAAAATTGCATTTGTTTATTTAAAAATAATATGCCCTTTTATATTAAATTATCTAAATACTTTGCCAGTTTTGATTCAGAAATGTGTTTTTTGAAAATGTTGAGCAACAATTTATCTGAGATCATTATTAAAGACTCAGATCTGACAGTCTCTATATTAACAGTTAATCTGATTGGCCTATTCTCTGGAAACATTTTACTTGTTTCTTTTTTTTTTTTTTTCTTTTTACCATGTCCTGTCCGGCAGAGTCTTGCTCAGAATTGTTGTCTGAGTGCCAAGAAATTGCCCAACAGATTTACTTTCACAAGCGGAGCATCACAGCTAATGCTTTAAAGCTCTGCTTGATATTTATAAAAGAAACTTTATTATAAACTTATTTGGGAATATTTCAATTGTTACGGACACGGAGACTGAAATGAAAAGGAAAAAAGAAGCTCAAAAAAGAGAGAGATGGGGGAAAAAGGGGAGAAAAGGAGGAAAGAGTGGAGGAGAGAAAGAATGGTGAAGAGAATACAAGCTTACACCTGGCTTGCTTATACACCTGCAGCTGTTTTTGTTTTTTTTTAACAAAATAGTACATGGTAATTCTGAATGTAAAATGTACTTAGTGAGAGGTGCAGCCCAATATAGAACATCTGTGTATCTGTCAATACCTGAAGGTTAACACCTGTGAGTATGGGTTTGGATGCGCTTTTGTATACAAGGTTTCTTCACAAAAATATGCAATAGCGAGTGTGAGGACCCACAGGTCTGCCCCGTGGTCCCTGGACGGACACTGAGGAGATCCGAGCCACAGACATCTAAAGGCACCCCAAAGCACAGGAACCCCAGGAGAACCATCGCTGGGACTACCACAACCCCCCCAGAGAAGAGCAGTGGAGAGTCCCAGGGAGCCGCAGCAACGAGCCCACAGGCCCCGCAGGCAGCCGTCCACGCACGAGCAGATCCAGCCATGGACCCAGAGGCCCAAGACCCCGGGACGCACCACCCCCCAAGCAGAGTCCCGACAGAGCCCAGGGGGCCAGGCCCCGGCAAGCAGCCACCGGGAGTGAGCCAGCACACACTAAAGCACCTGGCCCCGGACACCGAGAACCACAAGTACACCAGCGGGCAGAGACTCCAACCACTGGCAGGCGGCGTGCCGGGGAGGAAGCTGATCCAGGAGAGGGAGCAGTCCAAGACCCAACCTGTCGCAAAAAAAAAAAAAAAAGGCACACACAGTCACAATCACCCACTCCCACCCTCATGCATACACATAAAATCACTCACACCCAATGTAAGGATAAACAACAATGAACGTCATACATTCACTCACACATACTCTATGCATACTCTATACTCCCAGGTCCAGGCGCCGGTACCCCCGAGGGGCAACCAGCCCCCGGACCCAGGAGGTGGTCCCCTTCCCTCCTGGGGCAGAGGCAGGCAGACAGCGCCGGTACTGCCCAGACCCGGGTGACCCCGTCCCAGCTCCCGCCCCCCCGCCCCGAACCCAGTCCCCAACAACCCCCATCCACCTCTGGAGAGGGGGCTATGTACAAAAGAGGGGTCCACATGGCCCAAAGCAACCAGCCAACTGGAGCTGCCGCAGGACGGAGCAGTCCCGACCCCCCAACGACCTCCGATCCCAACCCCATGAGTCTCCCACCCCCAGTGAACCCCAACAAGAACCTCTCCACAGGGCCACCTCCAACAAGGACACCGATATCGAACACATCCCCCCGAACCCAAACGCCACGAATCCCCACCCCCACAGGGGCTCACCCCCACAGGTGAACTCCGTGGCCGAGAAGTCGATGAAGCCACACCCACACAGCGCAAGCTCCACACACAGCCCCACTCTAAGAACCCCCGTTGCATCCCCTCCCCCACCACACAGCGCACCGCAACGACAAGGCACGGGCCCCGCGCAACGCCACCCCCGCCCACTGGCGCAACAGGGTAGACCCCACCCAGCACCGCACCCACAACAGGACCCCCGACCCCGCACCATGACGGGACAAACTCATCCACCAAGAGGTCCTCGGCCAGCGGCAGGCACCCAGGGCCAGTGACCCCACCACGCCCCTCTCAGCAACAAAAAACACTACATCACTGCCACTGCAACGACCGCCCAGGGAGAAACACTATCCAGCTCAGCTCCACCATCGCCGCCCAGCTGATCCAAACACCATTGACCCCACGCCCTAGAAGTGGATACTTGTTTCTTATAACTCATATTTTTTCCTGTCATGTCTGTTTTTTATTGAACTCTGAATTTGATTAAATTACCTGAAACAAATGAAGCTGGTCATCAAAGACACTGAATATAATTTTCTCCTTTTTCGTGTCTCTAAAATGGGTCAGTTTTGTTGACTTAAAAATAACTTTTTAACATCTTTACACTGTTAGGCACACTTATTTTCTTTTAGGCAAACAGATGCTAGTTAGCAGCTTTAAAAAATAGCTTATGCTTTTAGTCAAGTCTAGAATAAATTTGATACTATCGTTATCTGTTTACACCATTCTCAACAATACTGTATCTGCTGTGGACCATCCCCGGTTCCTAAGAACCACCATTTCTCAAGACCTGAGATGGTCCTCACACATAGACAATATTTGGAAGAAGGCAACTCAAGATGTTCAACCTTCCATGGGAGCTGCTGATTATCTTCTACATTGCCATAATTCAGGCTGTCCTGTCTTCGTTCATCTCAGTGTGGTTTGGCTCATCCACAAAACAGGACAGGTCCAGACTGCAATGAACAATTAGGTCTGCAGGGAGAATCATCAAGGCTGACCTTCCCTCTATCCAGGACTTATACAGGTCTAGGGGTCAGGAAAAGGGCAGACCCTGCAAATAAATTGTTTAGACTTTTACTTTCAGGTCGGTGCTACAGAGCGCTTTCTGCTAAAACCAGCTGGTACAGAGACAGTTTCTTCCCCCAGGTTGTTTCTCTGATGAACACTTGACAGTCAGAGTGTCAGAACAACACCGTGCATACTTGGACTGATCTCATATTGTCTTCTCTTGTAAAGTCACTCTGCATATGTGTACATTTAAAAATATATTTTCTATTTCCTTTTATTATATTAAAAAGTCACTGAGTGTACTGAAGTCAAATTCCTTCCTTATTTGTGTTCACAAACTTGGCAATAAAGATTAGAAATGATTCTGACTTACTGGTCAGATTCTATTTAAGGTGGAGCTTTGAAATTTTATACAATAAAATATATTTCCATTGCTTTTGTATTATAATCTTGCTTTGTCAAAAATGGTCTTATAGAGGCTCAAATATCAATTTTGTTTGCACCTTTTTAAACAAAAAGGTTGCATTAAATAGTTCAAATGAAGCATGCATGGGTACCTTTATTTGTCCTTTTCATCTTCCAAAGAAAAAGCCTTAAAGGTGTACGTTTTTCATTAATGGTTAGTTAAAAAGGGTCCCAAATCAAATACATATGACATTATTCATCTGTGTGTGATGCACTGAATTAAATGGCAGCATAATTTGGACATTCATCACAAAAAAGCAACAATATAAACACATTCGAAGTACAAAAAACAGCACATGTAAATAGAGGAAAAAATATTTTATTAATTGCAAAAGCTTTAAAAGTAAGCTCTCAGTAGGCTTCATATGCAACAATTTCTAAAAAAAAATATATATAGTCAGCCAAATTACCAGGAGAAAACCATCCTTTTTTGTTTTTAACAAAGACTGCTGGAGATAGGCACCAGCTCCCCCGCGACCCACTATGGAATAAGCGGTAGAAAATGACTGACTGACTGACATTTATACACATAAAAATAAAAGAGTAAATCATAAGAAACATTATGTATTCATGAGGTTTTACTGAATTAAAATAAATAATTATAAAAATAAAAAAAATAAAAGTTAGAAATCAGGAAAATCATTGTTCTACCGCCCTCTAGTGGAGAAAAGCAAACCGGTACACATTTTCAGATTCAATGGATACGTGTTAAAAACATTAAATGTATTATAGATATATATCTAAACGTGGCTAGATCGGTGCTTATAATCTTAGTAAAGTAAATATCAAGCTGTCCAAGTTCCTACATTCGTGTTCACTGATAACGTAGGATTGCTTGGAGGGTACGGGGTAATTATACAATAAACTGTTAACCCAAAAGTGGATATTTCCAAGTCTGAAGTTAGAGAAATTACCAGAAAGGTCCCAGCGAGTCTAAATTCCAACTGGGAAAGGCAGATGATTTTAGTTTTTCGTTAAAAGTTGGTTTCCCACTGAATTCTTGAAATTTCCTCGACCAGCTTTGAATGTTTGACATTTGGGTAAAAACATTTCCCGTTAAACCTTTATTTTGAAATGTCGTATGCCGCTCCGACCCGGAAACAGAAACGCGTTGTTATGCTAATGATGTGTCATCAACACATTTGGGTGGAAGCTGCAGATAATGATCCAAATAAACCCAGCGGACAATTATCGATGTTTGTCTAAAAAGTTAAATAAGCAGCATTGTTTAGTGAACTTACCCTCATTAAGTTAAAAACGGAGACGGAAGTGGACAAAAGCAGCGCTGGTTATCTGGGCTTTTAGCAGGGAGCTAACTGACTCTTCCTCGATTTTTTTTTTTTCGGTTTCTTGACAGGACAGGACGGGAGAGGGATGTCCTGCAGCTTGTTTGAGTTTTGTCGGCTCCAAGAGCTTAAAACAGTCCGGGACTTCTTGTTCCAGAGCCAGAGTAAAGAGTCGGCCGAGGAGAAGAATCAAACAGGTGAGTTTACCTCGGCTAAATGTTGGAGAAGATGCTGCAGCAATAAAACGCTTATCTGGAGTCCTGTTAGCATCAAACAGCTACGCTTCGTTAAATGAAGACATTAAGAGTCCGATATGTTACCTAAGAAATGCTTTTCCTGAGTCAAACGATGAATAGGTTTGATTGTTTTATTAGATGCAAATAACATCTGAGATATTGTAGCCTGCTGGATGCGTCGTCCATCCAGATGTTTGGCTTTGTTAGGTGCCTGCTGGTCAGAGAGTCTTCCCTGTTACACCTTTAAGGCAATTTAATATCCTTTTGGATTATCTCTAGATTCAGCGTACAGTTTAGAACTGCTTAACTACCCATAAAGTGTCAACACACTTATTTTCATGCAGGGTTGTATTTTTTTATATTTTTACCCAGGTGTGTGCTTTCTAAAGGAAGTAACAGTACGCCTGTGGAATCTTTGGTTACTACCTCACATGAAAATAATCTCTTTTGCTGCTTGGAGCAACTGTTTCACCATCTGAGGCTGATAAATCCAGGAGCATGACCCCCCTGCTGTCATAGAGGAGAATAACTTGCTCATCCAGCATGTTTGCTTCGTTTTATTGAACATTAGTGATATAAATAATCCCATATCATAATACCACCTACATGGGTACTATACTCTCTTACCTTGATGTTCTCATCACCCTGAAACAGGATAAATGTAGAATCATTTAACTAGGTGCTTTTTCATCGAGGCCCAAAAACATTTCCCTTTCGTCTCTGATCGCTGTGAATTAACACCACTAGCACCAGAAAATCCTTTAAAAGGAGATCTCGCATAATTTAATTTAGGTGCTGCTGCTTTAGTGATTATTTTATTGTGACAGGGAATGTTTCCAAATAGGCCAGTTTGTCTTTTGTTGTAGCCATCTGAGCAGCAGTGCACACTAACAGGTAGTAAAAGGGTGATACTATGTTGCTCCAAGGTCCGTACGACTTTGGTCATCCCTGCAGCTTCTCTGGATTTAAACTGTAAGAATTGTATGATGGGTTTCTTTTTTGCTCTTTTCTAACCATATCTTTTTAAAACCTAAATACCTTGATGGCGATAAATACCTTGATGGCGTATCACGATAAATACCTTGATGGCGTATCACGAGAAATACCTTGATGGCGATAAATACCTTGATGGCGATAAATACCTTGATGGCGTATCACAATAAATACCTTGATGGCGATAAATACCTTGATGGCGATAAATACCTTCATGGCGATAACTTGATGGCGATAAATACCTTGATGGCGGTAAATACCTTGATGGCTTATCACAATAAATACATTGATGGCGGTAAATACCTTGATGGCGATAAATACCTTCATGGCGATAACTTGATGGCGATAAATACCTCGATGGCGATAAATACCTTGATGGTGATAAATACCTCGATGGCGATAAATACCTTGGCGATAAATACCTTGATGGCGATAAATACCTTGATGGCGGTAAATACCTTGATGGCGGTAAATACCTTGATGGCGATAAATACCTTATCGCGATAAATACCTTGATGGTGATAAATACCTCGATGGCGATAAATACCTTGGCGATAAATACCTTGATGGCGATAAATACCTTGATGGCAATAAATACCTTGATGGCGATAAATACCTTGATGGCGGTAAATACCTTGATGGCAATAAATACCTTATCGCGATAAATACCTTGATGGCGATAAATACCTTGATGGTGATAAATACCTTCATGGCGTATCACGATAAATACCTTGATGGCAATAAATACCTTGATGGCGATAAATACGTTCATGGCGTATCACGATAAATACCTTGATGGCGATAAATACCTTCATGGCGATAACTTGATGGCGATAAATACCTTGATGGCGTATCACAATAAATACCTTGATGGCGTATCACGATAAATACCTTGATGGCGTATCACGATAAATACCTTGATGGCGTATCACAATAAATACCTTGATGGCGGTAAATACCTTGATGGCGATAAATACCTTGATGGCGATAAATACCTCGATGGCGATAAATACCTCGATGGCGATAAATACCTCGATGGCGATAAATACCTTGATGGCGATAAATACCTTGATGGCGATAAATACCTTGATGCTTGATGGCGGTAAATACCTTGATGGCGTATCACAATAAATACCTTGATGGCGATAAATACCTTGATGGCGGTAAATACCTTGATGGCGGTAAATACCTTGATGGCGGTAAATACATTGATGGCGATAAATACCTTATCGCGATAAATACCTTGATGGCAATAAATACCTTATCACGATAAATACCTTGATTGCGATAACTTGATGGCGATAAATACATTGATGGCGATAAATACCTTATCGCGATAAATACCTTGATGGCAATAAATACCTTATCGCGATAAATACTTTGATGGCGATAAATACCTTGATGGCGATAAATGCTTTGATGGCGATAAATACCTTGATGGCGATAAATACCTTGATGGCGATAAATACCTTGATGGCGATAAATACCTTGATGGCAATAAATACTTTGATGGCGATAAATACCTTGATGGCGATAAATACTTTGATGGCGATAAATACTTTGATGGCGATAAATACCTTGATGGTGATAAATACCTTGATGGCGATAAATACCTTGTTGGCGATAAATACCTTGATGGCGATAAATACCTTGATGGCGATAAATACCTTGATGGCGATAAATACCTTATCGCGATAAGTACCTTTATGGTGTATCACAATAAATACCTTGATGGCGTATCACGATAAATACCTTGATCGCGATAAATACCTTGATGGCGTATCACGATAAATACCTTGATGGCGGTAAATACCTTGATGGCGTATCACGATAAATACCTTGATGGCGTATCATGATAAATACCTTGATGGCGATAAATACCTTGATGGCGTATCACGATAAATACCTTGATGGCAATAAATACCTTGATGGCGTATCACGATAAATACCTTGATGGCGATAAATACCTTGATGGCGTATCACGATAAATACCTTGATGGCGTATCATGATAAATACCTTGATGGCGATAAATACCTTGATGGCATATCACGATAAATACCTTGGTGGCAATAAATACCTTGATGGCGTATCATGATAAATACCTTGATGGCGATAAATACCTTGATGGCATATCACGATAAATACCTTGGTGGCAATAAATACCTTGATGGCGTATCATGATAAATACCTTGATGGCGTATCATGATAAATACCTTGATGGCGATTAATACCTTGATGGCATATCACGATAAATACCTTGATGGCAATAAATACCTTGATGGCGTATCATGATAAATACCTTGATGGCGATAAATACCTTGATGGCATATCACGATAAATACCTTGATGGCAATAAATACCTTGATGGCGTATCATGATAAATACCTTGATGGCGTATCATGATAAATACCTTGATGGCGATAAATACCTTGATGGCGTATCACGATAAATACCTTGATGGCGATAAATACCTTGATGGCATATCACGATAAATACCTTGATGGCAATAAATACCTTGATGGCGTATCACGATAAATACCTTGATGGCAATAAATACCTTGATGGCATATCACGATAAATACCTTGATGGCAATAAATACCTTGATGGCGTATCATGATAAATACCTTGATGGCGTATCATGATAAATACCTTGATGGCGATTAATACCTTGATGGCATATCACGATAAATACCTTGATGGCGATAAATACCTTGATGGCGTATCACGATAAATACCTTGATGGCGGTAAATACCTTGATGGCGTATCACGATAAATACCTTGATGGCGTATCATGATAAATACCTTGATGGCGATAAATACCTTGATGGCGTATCACGATAAATACCTTGATGGCAATAAATACCTTGATGGCGTATCACGATAAATACCTTGATGGCGGTAAATACCTTGATGGCGTATCACGATAAATACCTTGATGGCGTATCATGATAAATACCTTGATGGCGATAAATACCTTGATGGCATATCACGATAAATACCTTGGTGGCAATAAATACCTTGATGGCGTATCATGATAAATACCTTGATGGCGATAAATACCTTGATGGCATATCACGATAAATACCTTGGTGGCAATAAATACCTTGATGGCGTATCATGATAAATACCTTGATGGCGTATCATGATAAATACCTTGATGGCGATTAATACCTTGATGGCATATCACGATAAATACCTTGATGGCAATAAATACCTTGATGGCGTATCATGATAAATACCTTGATGGCGATAAATACCTTGATGGCCCAATGAGGTCAAACAGCCTCTAACTTAATCCAGAGCTGATTATGATTTTTTTATGGACAAGATCCAAGTGATGTAAGAAGCCTGTACTTTCTGTTTTTGACGACATCAATTCTTTTGTGGGAGATTTTGAAGTCTTCTGTTTTTGCTTATTTCTCAGAAGAGAATGAGCTGTCTTGGGATACCTCTGACTGGGAATCGGGTTGGGATAATGGCAACAGTAAGGAGGAGGAATCTGCTTCTGCTTCTTCCCCAAAGGTCTGTTTTTTGTCTCTGTCTTCTGCTCCTATGTATCCAGATGCAGTATGTCCAGAAAAAGCTAAAACACAAAGGAAGTAAATATTAACTAAGAGAAATAGCTGAAAACTCCATAAGGAAGCATTTCGAAGTCCCAAAGCATCAATACTTTTGGTGGTTTTTTGCCTCACGTAAAAACAATGACTGTCCTCTTTAGTCGGAGGAGGAGCCTCCAGGGCAGAGCCAACCCTGGCTTCAGGACTGCGCTGTGTCCTTGTCGCCCTGCGCTGATTTGTTGGTTGTGGCTCGACAACAGAAAGCAATCTTCCTCTCAGGTCAGAAATGAAAACCAGTCTTCTGTATTGTCTGTATTAGAAGCTCTGTATTTTTTATAAAATACTTTGTTTCTTGCAGCAAAGTGGCGCACAGATGACAGTGGCAGAGAGGAGATGACCTTGGGTGTGTCCTGGAGTGGGACCCTCAGCATAGAAGAAGGGTGAGAAAAGATCGAAACACTGACTATAGACGAGTTAATGACGTGAGAATTAATAGTAATCCACAGAATAATGTGTTTCATCTTCAGAGAGAGTATCAGCAGTGTCATTGCTATCCCCCTGGCCAGCCAGAAGAGGTGAGAATTACCTACTTGTGAGTTATAGAAGAAAATGTTCATGACCATATCATAGCCACATATTTCTGGGCGATAGGAGTTCCACAGGGCGACCCGACTGGACATGCATAGTTGTGGGCTTCACATCTGGTTATGTCCGCTTCTACACGGAGGTACCGTTTAGTTTATGCATCACTATCTCCTGTAGTCACAAACAGTCTGGTTAACACTGTTTTTTTTCCTGTTTCCGGTCAAATCAGAGCGGGGTTCTGCTCCTGGCCCAGCTGCTACACGTGGACCCTGTTTTGAGGCTCAAATGTCGCACCTATGAGATTCCCCGTCATCCTGGAGTTACTGAGCAGGTAACAGGAAACCCACATGCATCAGCCTGCAGCGGACATGTCTCACCCATCCAGGGGTGTAATGTTAAGTAGGAGCTGACTTCTATCACTGATCATCTCCACCTGCAGCACGAGGAGCTCAGCATCCTTTATCCTGCTGCGCTGGTCACCATCGACGGCTTCAGTCTCTTTCAGTCGCTGCGTGCCTGCAGGAACCAGGTGGCAAGAGGTACAGCTGCTTTCATTCGCGTGCAGCAGTGTGGTGTGTGTTTGTATGCATAGCTGAGAGGCATCTCGTGTGCTGCAGCTCTAATTGTTACTCAGTATTAACTGTAGATGTGTTTTTCTCTTGCTGGCTGGGTGGATGTAGCGATTGCTACAAGGCATTCAGGTACAACGGAGGCATACACTTTCTTTTACGCATACAGTAGTCAAGATTTAGCAGTTTCTTCGCAGGGATGCACAATATATCGGCATTAACATCGGTATCTTAGTAATTTTTTAACATATCAGTGTCTGTCCCATAAGTAAAACTGGGCCCATGTTACTAACAGATGTTTATTTCCATCTGGTTGTCGATTGTCCATGTGGTATTTGTTTAGTCTTGTGATAGTGATGTAGTGCAGGATTATGGGGTGTTTAACTGAGGCACAGAAGCAATGTCAGCAGGGTGGTCATGTTGAAAGGGTAAAGAAATATATTTAAAAATATAATATTGCTTATCGGCCATAACGGCAATATTGATGTCGATATTGGTCCAAATTTCCATATGGGCGCATCCCTACTTTATATTATGTAGAGCTCAGCAGTTTAGATTTCAGCTAAAAATGCTCTAAAGACCGGTGCTTCTTGTAGCTTTAATGCAGATTTTTAGTCCTGTTTAGAGTTGTTCTCTATGTCCTGCAGCTTGCATTCCCTCTGGAGTTACAGGTCTTGTCATGCATAGAAAAAAGGAGCTTGATTTTCAAAAAAAAAAGGCCTTGAGCAATTTTTGATATGTGGAGTTATGCAATATAGAAGAAACATGGGTGTGGGATAACCTGCTGAGAGGTTAACCTCTCCACTTTGGACCTCAAGGAGTGCAACTTCATCTCTGTTTTTAATAATATGTTGTAAAAAAGGCAATAATGTTTTTACTACTATTTATGGGTGT
Source organism: Girardinichthys multiradiatus (assembly GCF_021462225.1). Lineage (NCBI taxonomy): Eukaryota > Metazoa > Chordata > Actinopteri > Cyprinodontiformes > Goodeidae > Girardinichthys > Girardinichthys multiradiatus. The sequence continues at coordinate 19,659,717 of NC_061811.1, read as the reverse complement.
ATGTCATCTTTTAAAAGAGTTTTCAGGGGTTTAAAAAGGAGTGTTTTGAAACAACAAAAGTCAGTTACTAGAACTGTTTAAAGCACTGAACTGAAGGCGTCACATTTCTCTTGCTGTGTAGCTGCAGCAGCAGGTAGTGATGTGGTCCCGCCTCCTCCTCTGGCTTACAAGAAGTGGGGTCTGCAGGAGATGGACACCACCGTGGACCACAGTAGCGTCGGTAAGACATGTCTCCTAAAAATGAAGTGTTGATTGCTCACAATCTCTTTCTTTTCAGGATTGTTGTGCCTTGAAAATCTTAAAACTAATTCCTTAAACATTTTAACAACAAACACAAGAGGCTACACAGAGGCTTGAAAAAGGGCTCCGCCTTGTAAACCTTAAACTTTTTCACATTTTGTCATAAGTCATAAACTTCAATGCATTTTATTGGGATTTATGGGATCGAGCAACACAAAGTAGTGCAAAAGTGTGAAGTTAAAGGAATAAAAATGTTTTTATTTTTTCCAAAAACAAAATCTGAACAGTGTGATCTGCGTTGGCATCCAGCCCCACAGAGTCAGTGCTCTGTAGAACCACCATTGGTGCAGTTACAGCTTGGGGTATTTCTCGACCACTTATACCTATCTAGAAAGTACATTTTTGTCTATTTTCTCTGCAAAATAGATCAAACTCAGTCAGATTGGATGGAGAACGTTTTGTGTATGTACATTTTTAAGGCTTGGCCCAGATTCTCAATTGGATTACGTCTAGTCTTTGACTGGGCCATTCTATCACATGGAAGTGCTTTGATGTGAACCATTCTGGCTGTAAGTTTAGCGATGTTTTCCTGCTGGAAGGTAAACATCCTGCTTTGTTTCAAGTGGAGGAAAATCTAATTGTTTCGTTCTTCTCTGTCCTCTGGTTGTAGGTGTGATGACACTCTGTGTGTTTGACCAAATGAAGAATGCATCTATCCTGGGGGGGTTTCATGCATCAGTCAAAGGGAGCCCCCCTGCCATGAACCAGTTTGTGACTGTAGGGTCTGGGCCCTACACAGGATTTTACTACGCAGTGGAGGCGAGTGTTTGAAATTAACATTGAATATTTGGCGAAATAAAATAACTGTAAATCTGTGTAATTGTTAAAAATGACATGCTCTGCAGGACGTTGTGTGTAAGACAGTCTCTCTGTGTCTCTGTAGGGAAACTCTCAGCCTCTCTTATCCCATGTGGCTATGGCTGTGGCCAGCAAACTCACCTCAGCCCTCTTCAGCGCTGCCAGGTTCACACGTTTGCAAGCAACATGTGCTTTGAAATTGAACGATAAGAATCCTGACAGTAAAGTAGCAAGAAAATGACCAACAAGACATATAAATCAGCATTTTAATCAGCAGAATCTGAATTTAAAGCATTAAGACTATGTTTATAAATATAAAATCATCAAATATATGATCCTGATTAGGGCATCCTTGTAAGTCACAAGTTTTACTGCTTTGCTTGGTTCTAATCGTATTATTATCTCCTCTTTTTTCTTTATTGCTCAAGCCTCACATTTTTTTCCCTCTCCTCGTTCTGCTCTCAGTGGGTGGTTAGGGTGGAACAAGAACAAGAATGAAGAGGAAGCAGCTCAGAAACAGAAACCTAAAGTGGAGCCAGCGACCCCCTTAGGGATCAGGTACTTCTACATGATTTCTGGATGCTAACTGAGCACTTCACTGCTACGTCATGTTGACATCAGAAACCCTCTCCTTTGTGTTTAAACCCGACTTCCTCGACTTCCAGATTTGGTCTGCCAGATTCCCGGCGCCACGGTGAGTCCATATGTCTGTCCCCTTGCAACACGCTTGCCGGCGTGACGGATGACTTCGGCCGAGTGACGCTGCTGGACCTGACAAGGGGCATCACCATCCGCATGTGGAAAGGTTTGGGGGGGGGACCAACACAGGGAAGCCACAGCATGAAATGAATCGAATTGTTCTCCATTCAATCACTAAGTGAACTAATTTAACCCTGTAAAGATATTTATTTGGTCTCGCAAACTGCGCTCTAACATCAGGTTACAGAGATGCCCAGCTAGGTTGGCTGCAGGTTCAGGAAGAACGTGGGGATCGGGAGTTTTCCCCCTCTGCCTCCCTCCCCAGACGTCACGCTCTGTTCCTCATCATCTACGCCCCCCGCAGGGGGATCCTGGAGGTTTGGGCCATGCAGCGGGGCCCTCGAGTCGGTGCATTCACTGTAGGGAAACATTGCAGGTACACTTCATCTGTTTACTTCAACCTAATATAGACCAGCATCAAAAACAGAGCAGCGCCTTTGCTTCGTGTTTTATTCAGCGGATACAGACAGAAACTTGATTTTTATGTACACGTGACATATATATATATTTTAAATATGTGGCTTGATTTTTTATTTTTTTTTAGGCTGCTTTATGCTGGCTACCATCTGATGGGAGTGAACAGTGTGACTAGTCAGGGCTGGCAGCTCCACACGCAGCAGGTGTGTCTTCTGGATCCCACCTCAGGAGCTCTGAGGATCTTCAACATCCCCTTCCATCTGGCCCTCAGGTTGGTACAAAACCAGGGCTGTGGAACAAATGTTATATAGAGATCTCAGTTAATACTAAACATTACAATCTGAACACTTGCACTCATTCATCTGATCCAATTACAGCTAACCAAAGCCTCATCAGACTATTTGAGTAGATGAGCACTTTTTGTTAAGGACGTCTTTGTAATGGAGGGTAAATGGGAGGGAAAAAGAGGCAAACTACACAAAAAACTGTATCAACTGTATGAAGTGATTAATACAGAATTGAACTGTTCAGTTGAAATTGCCATATTTTCAGAGGATATCACTACGGAGCTCTTAAAAATGAGTCTATAGTTGTACAACACAGTGGAGGCACTGTCATGGTTTGTCTGTGATGTTGGGGAACCTGCTAAGATATATGGAAACAAAAGCTGCTTCACTATATAACAATGTCTGGAAACTGATTGACCATAATTTCACAAACTGCTCAATATATCGATCACTGTGAACAGATCAGTATCGCCAAGAATTGTTTGACTGCAATAGATATGAGCTCCAAGTAACAAACTGGCACTTGTTGTCTGATGCAGCTTGAAAATATTTTAGAAGGTAAAATGTTGGTAAGGTGATAAAACCATGAGGAAACTACATGATATGTATGTTAGCACTGAACCGAAAGCAGACAGACATTAACCCTGTCATAGGTATTTATTTCAATTAATTCAATATTCACTAATATTACACACTACCAAATACATCCTGTTACAAAGGAAAAAACTAAAGATATATATATATATATATATATATATATATATAAGATTAAAAAGGAGCAGAATGATTCTCTTCAAAACTCCGAGTTATTATGAATATTTGCCGAAAACCTTTTAGTTTTGCCTTTTTATAAAAAGACTTCTACCTATTTTAAAAATATTTTAAAGAAATCAAAACCGACTAACTTGACAATAAAATCTTTGTAACAGTTGACCCCTTAATATTTCACAAATATTAGGCTGGAATAACTTATCCATGGTGGGGGAATGACGTGAGATAAATGGTGCTACAAACCCTCTGTCAGCCGTCTTCATCTCTACGTTTCAGTGATAAAAAGAACGAGCGGGCCAGAGACATGCACCTGCTAAAGAGACTGACCGCCGTACTGAAGAGCAGAGACCTGAATCCTGGTAAGGGACTCGGTGTTGAGAGCTGAATGAAGACCCAGAAATGCAGAGCCATTTTTCAGACCATTTCTATCTTGATGGTTTGCAGATGTTTTGGAGACAGAAGCAAAAAGTGTCTTGTTGGAAATTAAACACCCAGCCATTAAGAAGCAGGTTTGAGGAATAAAAATCTGAGTGTAATTAAAGGGTTCTGTGCAATGTATTTTATGGACATTATTCCTAATCTTGTCTCTGGATTTCCTGTAGGCTTTGGAGTCTCTGCTGTCAAGCAGGAATGTTCCAGTCTCTTGTCTTACTAGCGTTACTAGTGCCTTACATGATACTGTGAAGCAACAAGATACGGCAACAGGTTTCTGTCTAAAGGAAATATTATCTGAATAAACAGTACATTTTTAACCAACATGAATTAAAGTCTATTTAAAATAAAACAAAGCTTTTATTTATGCTTGACAGATACAAATGAAGTGGAAGCATCATTGCTGCAGCTCTGCTCCTCTCACTTGAAACTGCTTCAGCTTTACACTGACATCCAGCAGCTGCAGTCTGCTGCAAACACTGAGGCCTGCTCTGAAAACGTCTGTGTAATCACACATGAACCATTTTTATCATGCTGCCTGAAACACATGTTCCTGTCCACTAACTTATGCTCCCTTCCCCTTCAGCAGGATTCCCTCAAAGGCATAGAGGAGGAGTTGTCGCGCATGGGGCCCACCTTGCAACGCTACGCACAGCTCAGCTCCAAGCCCTCTGTTTCTTTTGCCCAGGACTCCCCCGACACTCCTCTGTCCGCTCAGGCTTTCCTCACCCAGCTGGAGTGTGCAGAGGATGGAGAGGTGAAGGTGAATCGGAGCTCTGATGCTGAATGGAACCAGCTAGGTGAGAGTTTGAAGCCTTTACTCATCAACAGACACCGTATCATGAAAGGCCGGTAAAATAATGTCAACATCTTAATGTATAAATTCATTTTACTTCCCAAGGAGCTGAAAATATTAAAAATTCTTGAATAAACCAAACCAAAGTCAACTACAGACTTACTAACAAGGAGGTGCAAATTCATCCATCCATGCATTAACTTTCATACTTGTCAACCTTTCAAAACTATCTGCTCCCTACTTGTGTGTTACGAATTGTGAGATCAATAAAGTCTATCTTATCTCAATCCATCCATCCATCCTTCCATGTTATTCTATCCATCCATCCAATGACCCTGTTTCCAGTAAAAATTGGACATAAATTATGGTGATGTTTCATGTTTATTTAAGTATAAATAAGTATAAAACATGTAGGATCTTATTTTAGGTAACTTATAATATATTTTAGAACTCATAGACACTTGTGTTTGTTCATTTGTGGTGAACAGAGGAAAAAATCTCTGCTTTTTACCTCACGGTCTTGTTTAATAAACACAATCCTCTATTTTAGAAGCCGTGAACACAATATCCAACACGCGTGCACGAATATAAATAGCATGGCGGCGTTTCAGATGACTTCATAAAACGAGGATTTTTTATTTATTTATTTATATGCACCGCTGTAGAGATGCTTCGATTGCAACACTTGTTTAAACTCTTCAAGCCGCTCATGATAACAAAAACTGGCAGGGCTGAAAATGCGTACAAAAAGTAGCCAAAATCCAAACAAAACGTTTGAAAACCTAAAGAAATTTTGGTCTTTAAATCAGCTTGTCAGCAAGTTTAACTTTTAATCTATTGAGTCAAAAAGATGATGCTCAATCCATGTGATTGGTCCTGCCTTTATGCACTCTTGATCTGCTTAAGTTGTTTTTTTTTTGTATCCAGCTTTTGTTGTGTCTTCTTTGCAGGAAACTTTATGTTTTGGGGCTGTTTATGTGGTAAAAGTCCCATCCATAAAGTCTGTGACACACTACAGCTGGCTGGCATCAGCCCACAGCAGCTACTGGTAAGACTATGTCCCACTGAAGATGTTAGAAATTGAAATATCCTTTACTTTTATCCAGACTTTGTTATTTAAATGATGCGTGTTTTTTTTTTTTTTTTTTTACACCCGTAGTCTTTGTTAATGAGTGTATGGCTGCAAAGGGAGAAGGAGATGCTTCAGAAGCCAGTGGAAACTGTCAGAAACCTGCATACGCTGCTCATCGCACTTAGCAACATGGACGGTTTGTGTTTCTATCAATAAGTCTTTGGAAGTGGCTAAATATATAATAAATAAAGTATTTTTTTCTTTCCCTGTTGTTTTAGGGGCTGTCGATGAGTCATGGGACCCACAGTCTGTCTCCCCCTGGTGGCAGCAGGTCCGATTCACATGCATCCAATCTCACAACGCTGCTGCTGCTTTGTTGGCTGCTTTGGTCGCTCACCAAGCCGCCAAGGCGAGCATCACAAGCAGGGCTGACAGCCAGGTAGAGCATCTCCCTGTCACTGTGAAAGCTATCAGATGAGGTTACGAGCGGTGAGCTGCAACCACTAAGTTTTTGGGCTTTGCTTTGCTGTGTTTCAGTTGCAATCAGAATGGGAGGCCGTGTCGTTGGAGCTGGAGCAGTGGGTGGTGTGCGTTCGTCAGCTGGAGGACGTGCTGGTCCTGCAAACTCTTCTATTGGTGCCTTCTCCTCAAGGAACAGCAGGGGGTGCTGTAGTTCAGTGCTCCATCAAAACGCTACTTGAGGGAGGCACAGGTGAGACATGAAAGAAGAGATAAAATGGGGGATTTTGAGTTTTTATGCTCTTTTGTCTTTGTTTCTGCACTATTTTCCAGTGATTCAGTGCGTTCATACTCTCAGATCACCTAGAGTAAGAATATATAAACTTAGTAGTAGGGATGCATTAACGATATCGACAATAACAGTACCAACCGATTTTAGTCATCTTTTAACATATCGGTATTGGTCGGATAAGTAAAATTGGGCCGATATTAACAACCGATGTTTTTTTCCATCTTGTTGCCATTTGTGTTTTGGGGAGATTGACCATGTGGTGTTTGTTTGGTCATGTGACAATGATAGTTATGCAACGCAAGAGTGTGGTGTGTTTAATTGAAGCAGTGTCAGCTGGGTGGTCAGTTTTTCACAGTGTCAAAAGAGTAGGGAAATATATAATATCCGTAAATATCGGCTATAACAGCAAATTTTCATGCCGGTGCATCTCTACTTAGAAGATACCTGGCAATGTCAATGACAAGTGCTTTATGTATTATTTTTGTCCCCTACTACCTGCAAGTAGGCCTCATGGTGTCTAACAGCTTTTGTTTCTAAATTCTTCAACATTCCCAGCTGGAGAGGGGTCAGAACTGCATTTTTTAATACCTTGGAGTTTCCTCCTTATGTTTTTCTGGTAAGGTGGTATCGCAGACAGTGTTTCCAAGTGGGTGTTCAGGCAGAACATGGCGCCGGAGCAACTGAAAGAAATTCTCCAGAGGAAAGAAAATCAAGATGGAGGTGACAAAAAGGAGCAGATTGAGGATGGAGGAGGAGCTGAAGAAAAGGGGAAGAGTTCGGAGGATGCAGACCGGACAACAGGTGCCAACAAAGAGATAATAAACAGTTTTAGCAACCATTACAGATTTATTTATTAGATTACTTATGTATTGTCACATTATGACACTTTTTGTATCCTCTTTATTTTTTTCCTCAGAGCTCTTGTTGGCAGTTTGTCAAAGGTTTCCAGAGTCTTTGTCTCCTGACTTGCTCTTCGCCCACTGCAGCTGGGAATATGTAGTGCAGTGGAACAAAGACCCAGAGGTGCACAAAGACGCTAACAATACTGATTTTACACTGATGCTTTAAAGAAAACGAGCTCATTTGTGAAATATACACTTTTGTAAAGTAGATGGAGAAAGAAAAGGTAAGACAAAATTAATTCCGCCATTCTGCCGAAAGATTAAAAACAGAATGGTTGAACTTTGGATCTAGTATTTGTAACTTGTTACTGTGACATGAGCAATTCACCTAGATAGTTAAAGAGTGTGTCCTTGTGCTTCACATCAACTCAGGTGTCGCTGTTGTCACTCGTTGAACTCGTCTTGCTCAATTGCAGAACAAATTACTGGACTTCTGATGTATAGTTTCATCAGCTAAAACATTCGCTAATTTCGAATCTTTGAGTTTTGATTTTTATCAATCATGATTTCTCTTTTAGAACTAAAATAATTGAGAATTCTTACAAGCCATTTCCCAAAAGCCGCAAATATTTTCAGATCGAGGTGGAAAGCTTGAAAGGCTAAAACAGAGCAACTTGATCCAATATGCTCTTCCTTTTTATTCTTTTAAGTTTTACTCTCTCTCACATTTTCTATTGAACCAGAAAAGTTCAATAGGTAATGTTTTGAAAATGAAGCAGAAAAAAGACCGCTTTTGTTTTGTGTGCATTATTACTCGTGCATTTTTTTTTTAAGATTTGCAAAAATACCTTCGATTATCGCTTGACGGAATAAATATGTTCTTAAGTGGAATAAATGCAGAAGAATGAATATAACTACTGTGTTATTTATTTTCTTTCAATTACATTTACTTGTGTTTCGCTGTGTAGGAGACCCGATATTTATTCTGTGCCGTGGAACATTTAAAGTTCATCTCCAGTCCTCACATTCAATTAGGTCAGTGTTTTATTTATCCATAATACTAAGGAGGAAGTCATACAAGATATCTGATGTTATGAATGTCTTACATGCTAATCTAATGGTATTTTACAGGTATTTCCATCATGATGTGGAGTACCTTCATCGTCAAGCGTTTCTCTGCAGCTGCTTTCCTCATGGAGAAGGTAAAACGCAAACTATCAGGTTGTAACTGAGATTTTTGTTGGGTCTTTGATTGGGTTTCAAATTTATCCACTTCTTTTCTTAAGGTGGGGAAAGCACCCAAAGATCGCTTATGTCGACGGGTAAGTTTGTCTCAGAAGGTCACACAGTGTAAAGGTTTGGTTGCACTGACCAAGAAATGGCACTTCTGTTGTTAGGATGTTGGGATTGGAGACAAAGCCATGACGTCTTTCCTGGGCTGCTGCGTCCAGCTGCTGCAGATCCTCATAGAGGTGACTGGATTATTGGTTACGAATCAGAGCTCTTTGTCCTTTATACCTTTTTATGTAAGTAAATAAAAAGAACACGAGCAAAGCATGAAGAGTGGACAGCACCTGGCATAAGCATATTAATTAAGCCTCATGCTGAGGATGCATGTGGAGGTGTGCTGGTTTTAACGCATGATGCTCTGATATGAATGTCCAGTGAGTGTCGAGGCTTAGTGAAGCCGCTGTGATTACTAAAGCAGGTGGATACTTGCAGGCGGACTCCACCATGGAGGACGTTCCTGCTCCAGAGCTGTCCGTGGAGGAGGTGTGGAGTGGAGCCGAGGGCCCCGCATCCATAGCTGACCTAGCCCTGGAGCAGAGAGGCGTTCACTACCCCCTGGTTCAGCACCACTGGCTGTTAGCGTCGCTTCTGCACGCGGCCATGAGCTTCAGTGTTAAAATCAAACCACTCAGCCTGTTTGACAGCAAGGTGAGTGCACTCAAGAACATAGCTTCTTGTTGTCATGGTGTTTTTTGTGTCTCAGTCTATGTTTGTCTGCTTTAGGGTAAGAACGCTTTCTTCAGAGATCTGACCACCATCCAGCTGATGCCCAGTGGAGACATGGACCCCGGCTTGGTCTCTCTACGACAAGAGGTGAGTGGTGGAATGAAATGTAGAAGATCATTTGGAAAAATGATTTTCCAAATCTGTCATCATTCCTACTTCCTGTTCTGTTGAAGTTCCTCCTCCGGGTGCTGACTGGATGGGTGCAGGCGATAGACGACCCTTCCTTCTCGACCTCAGCGCATGCCTCCATACCGTTGCCCTCTGACGGACCAAAAGCAGACTGGTGGCCCTCCCTGTGCATGGACCTCGGATCCCTGCTGCAGGTCAACCCAGACATCCTGCGTCGACACCTTGTCTGTGAGCTCTACAACCAGGGCCTCGACCTGCGAGCTGAAGAGGTGACTGATATGGTATTATGGCATGAAGCACTGGTAAAGGTCTTGAGTCATTCCTTATTTTATTACATGTGCGTTCAGAACATAAACATAAAAGAAAGACATCAAAGTTTGCTAAATTACAAAAGACGTAAAATAGAAAAAAGTGGCAAATTTTCTTAAATGATGAATCCAAGTTATTATCAATATTTATAAGCGGTATTTAGAGTTCAAAATGTGAGGTTCTATAGGTAATTATCTGTTAAGCAAAGTGAAGGTAGTGTCATGATTTGGGCCACATTTTAGTCAGTTATGCTGAAGATTTTATCAAAACGAACTAGTGAACACATTAGTATTGTTTTGATCTGTGAATTGTGACATACAAATTGTTTAGGATCAGCATTGTAAAAGCTCCTTTCTTCTTTTTATGCAGTACTTCTGTTCAGTTTTTAAAATAAATACCTGCTCTTATGTCCCATTTTCTTCCCAAAATATGATAAAATGAAATAACCTCAGGCTTGAGGCTTTAGCTCAGCATCTTAAGTGTATTGAGACTCGCTGATGACTTCCTTGCTGCCTTGTAGGTGATGTTGCAGGTAGAAGATAAGGATGTTCTGGGCTCCCAGCTCTTGGTGCTGACCGGCCAAAGGCTCAGCTACTCCCTGCTTCACAACCAGAACCGGACACAGGCTGCCATGGAGCTTCTGGCTCGCCTGCCTCCAACTCTCTGCACATGGTTAAAGGCGATGGTAAAACCCACTGCAACACCTCACCTTTAACCTATGAGATTTAATGTGATCAGGGAAAGTTCAGCAAGTCATTATTTTAATTTAGATTTTCTTTAATCATAATCTCTACTACTTCTTCATTTAAGGAAATTAATAAAGCCCAGATCTCATCATATGAATACCTGCACAATGTATTATGATATTTTTGGTAGAATACAATCTTGATAGTGCTAACTGAAGCTTCCTAAAGGCTGATGATATAGAAGAGTGAAGACTACAGGGTTTAACTAGTCATCTCAGGAAGCACGCAACCCTGGACCCAAAGAGCAGAGACTGGAACAGATTTAACATTTTATTCCCACCAAAACCTATAACTGATGTAAAAGCAGGACTGTAAAAAAGATCTTTTAACAAAGGTCAGACTAGTCCTTCAGAAACATAATGACCAAAGGGCAAAAATGTGGACTAATTCCCACCACTATTTTAAAAATCTAAAGCCAAACAAACAAGTTCACAGCTAACATCTCCAAGTTTAAAAGAATATCTTGATTAAACATCAATAAGTTGTTTAACGGCTCTCTGAGGACATGTTTTAAAGGATGGGATCTTTTTGGTTAAATGTTTAGAAACCACCTTCTTGAAAATCTCCACAATGGAAAAAAAGACATTCTGTCACTGATCAGAGGATCATAGAACACAGTCAGTTTTCTCTGTAGTTTTTTTGAGCCATTTCTACTCACTGTGATCACTGCATCCTTAAAAGACTGCTCTAGAGCAGCATGTCGCACATTTAAGAAGCGCAGAGAACCTAGCGACTGCCAGTGAGCTGGCAGGACAGTCGGTGGAGCTCTTCCAGTTATATTCTTTAGTGCCAGTGCGCTGATGCTGAGCTCTATTAGATCGCACATTAATTGTTTCTCCCTTGCGTCTCTCGTCTTGTGACTCTTTGGCTACAATATTAAACGCAGTCTTTGTTGCTAAAATAAATCCATTAAAAAAGCGACTCTGGTGAATTTAATTTAAAGTACCATATATGCTACAGCCTCTGACTTCACAGGCCCATATTCGGTAATAGTTTTCCACATCCAACTAAGCATGCGCTAAAAGTCATGCAGACACACTTCTAATTAAACATAGACAATATAAATGGAAGGCTGTGTGTTTAAAGCTGTAGGAAACCTGATTTAATGTTGTGTGCTGCAGGATCCCAGTGAGCTGAGATGCCCCCTGGTGTCTCTGTCCCAGACCAGCCAACTGATTAGCCGTCTGATTGAAATGCTGCCAGAAAATCACGCCCAGTACAGCCTGGCCCTGCACCTTCTGGAAGCTGTGGACGTCCTCTCTCTATCCACCGATGATTGATCTTCACTGACCCTGCACTCAAAACCCCAAAGCTGAGCATTAGAAAGACCACTTCATCTAGGTTTCATCATTCAAATCATGTCAATTCTGATTCAGGCCCAGTGTTAAATTCAGTGGCTTTTAACTTTTTGTTTTATTGGCCCATCAGGTTTTTCTGTATGTAACATAAATGGTATTAAATATTTGTGTATGTGTTTTCAGGATGAGTTGTATTGAGGATAGGAGCATGGTTATTTTACCCTCTCATTTCGCTAAAATCAGCTGTCCTGTGGGGCACTTCAGTTATACTGGTCGTTTCAGCTTTTGCACAGACATGTATCATAAATGAAGAGAAGGAAGTTATTTTTATTTATATATTCAGACACTTCTGTATTAGCTGCATATGTGCATCTTATATTCTGTAGTTTGATATCCAGCAGGTTTCTGATGCAGAATAAAGAGATTTCTCAAAAGTTGTCCTAGTTTAGTTCACCACCAGAACATAAACAGAAAATATAACATTCAAGCACTTGTAGTTTCTGAGAAAGAAGGAACAGATTTTATTATACAAAGCTAGATTTGTACAGGAACTCACCCATGCCATCTTCTCTTGGGAAAACATTTCCTACTATAGTCACATAGTGACTTGTAGTGAAATATTTACCATCAACACATTTAAACGAGCATTCCTTCTACAGTCAAATCACATCCTTTTTTACCTCCCAAATGTATTTACAGTAGACTTCAGTGTTTTTGTTTTGAGTTCACTGAGGAACCATGAGCACACAGAATATATTGGTATTATTTTACATCTGCATATATGGTATGTTCATTTAAAATAAACCCTCTACTGGTAAAATGTCACCATCCTTATAAACAGCAGTTTTACAGTTTCCACTGGGAGTGTAAAGCAATTTCTTCCTCATGATGTGTGCTGGTTGTCCTGGTAACAAGCATGTCAGCCGGCACGTGAGACGACAGTCTGGCACCGTGGACACAGACAGTCTGTGGACTCTGAGGTGTAGCGCCGGCACCGCGGGCAGCGGGCGGTATAGGTGGGCGTCACAGCAATGCTGTAGGGACTGTCCTCACGAATAACGCCACCTACAAGGCACACGCACATTGCTGTGAGGTACAATCTAACTCAGAAGTTCTAACAAGAGAAAAGATATTTTATTTTCCTCTGTGTGCAAATACAGTGCAAATGTCCGTGTGGCTTTCTTGCAACAAGATTTCTTTTAATCTTAAAGGTTCTGATCTCTAAGGTTTGTATTTGGATTTTGGCTGCTTTCTTCACTCGTTTTCAGTCCATCCAAAGAAACATTTTGAAAGGCCTGGCGAACTAATTATCAAGACCACTTTAAAGCCTAACAAGAAAGTTTAGCTCCTAAGCAAAACAAAAACTAATGGGGCTATGTCAGAACTTTTGCACAGGACTGTGTACTCATTCACTTTATGACAGGTCACAGCTCACCTTCCAGGTTGATGAGGAAGGTACCGTGGCTCAGCAGGGCCTCGGGGTGCAGGTCACGGGGCAACTTGTTGGTCAGGTTTACTCGTGCTGCCATCATCAGCTCAGCTAGCTGGGAGCTGGTGGAGGTGGGCTCCTCTTGAAGAGACTGAAGGAAAGATTAGCAGGAGGCGAGTTTGTTTGAATACGGACGTTGGCAGGTTTAGAGGATGGCTTGATTTATTGGTTTTCGAGTTGGAGAAATGCTGCAGAGCAACAAATTGCACCACTTTTTATTGGCTTCTACAGTGAATGAATCGTTTACCAGAGGGAGACGACTTCTTGGTATAAATTTCGAACAAAGTAAAAATGTTTCTCAAATTAAGGAGATTTAAAGTCAAGCAGTCCTTCAATAAAAGCTGTGATCAACATACCAATTCTACAACATTCAAGCAACATTAATTATAAATCGTATCTAAAGATCTGGGCTGTCCTATCGATTGTGATTGGCCTCTTTTTTCCTTCATCCCCATAAATCCTTAAAAGCTTGAACATATCCACTAAAAATATAAAGTCTGGCATCCAGGATTTACAAGCTTGGCATTTAAAGTATAACAGCCTAACAGAAATGATGCAATTTCGTTGCATTGGGCAGCTCTACTAGAGATGCAGTAAGAATTGGAGGAATCAGAGGAGGCCCAGTGATTTAAGGAGCTATTCAAAAGGAAAATGAATTGTCCACATCATACTAAGACATGTCTACAAGTTATTCAGGCTGCGAGGGATAACAGGAAGGCTGGAGTGGCTATAGTAAAGCTACAATGTTTTGATGAACTTTCAACATCTGTCTGTCAAAAAACTTGCTGTATTTGGAGATGCTGGAATACACACAGAAACGTATATGTTAGTGAGGCTAAAGACGCTTTGACATTGTGGTACCTCTATTATCATGTTGATCTAAAATGCTTTCTCTGAGACACAGGATGTTATTTTCCAGACAGACCTCTTTTAAACAAACCTTTATTACATCATATCTGTTTTTTTAAAGAAGACATTGTGTGTGTGTTGGTGAGAGTTCGTTAATAAAGTGAAATATAAACATATCTACTACTATTATATAGTAGTATAAATATTGATAAGAAAAATCTGAGTCCAAACAATACTGAAAACAATCTTTTGATTAGCTTGGTGCAAAAACTAACTTTATGGTTATTAAGTGATTGCATATTTAGTTTTATATTTTTTATTAGATTTTTTGTCACTCATTTTATAAAGTGACAGTCATATAGATTAAACACTTAGGGTGAATTATTTCAAGTCTTTATTGCTTGTAATGTTGATTATTATGGCTTACAGATAATAAAATCCCAAAATTCAGGGTCTCAGTTTGGAATACTACATAAGATCAATAAAGAAATTATACTTTAAACAAACATGTCAGACTTCTGAAAAGTATGTTAATATCTATTTTCTCAATACTTGCTTCCTTTTCAATGAATTATTCCATCATTGCAGGGTGGCATGGAGGCAATCAGCCTGTGGGTCCGCCGAGGTGTAATGGAAGTCCAGGTTGCATTAATAGCAGCCATTCAGTCATCTGCATTTTTGGGTCTGGTGTCTCTGAAATTCCTCTTGGCAGTCCTCCATAGATTCTCTGTGAGGTTCAGCTGGGGCCAGTTTGGTGACCAGTCAAGCACAGTAACACCATGGTTATTGAAAAAGCGTTTGGTACCGTTGGCAGTAATGGCAGGTACCCAGTCCTGCTGGAAAATGAAGCAGTTGCCCATATCTAGTATTTGTCTGTGACTCCAGTCTCCGTCCACTCCTTGAGAAGCTCCCACAAATACTGAAATGGATTTCGTTTGACAATCCACTCAGGGCTGCGGTTATCCCTGTTACTGGTGCCCCTTTTCTTTCCACACTTTTTCCTTCCACTCAACTTTCTACAAATGTGCTTGATACAGCACTCTAAACAACCAGCTTCTTTAGCAAATACCTTTTGTGGCTTACCCTACCTGTGACTGTGTTCTGGACATCTATCCAGTCAGCAGTCTTCCCCATGGTTGTGTAACCTACTGACCTAGACACCATTTAGAAGCTCGGAACACCTTTCCAGGTGTTTTGAGTTAATTAGGTGTTTAGGTTGTGACATCTTGAATTTCCATATTTAACTTTAATTTTCTGAGACACTGATTTTTGAGTTTTTATTATCTGTAAGCCAGATAACAAAAGCCACCCACCATTACAAGAGATAAAGGGTGGGGTCTAAAGGATTGAAACATTTCCTTCTATGTGTAATGAATATAAATAATATACGAGTTCCACTTTCTGTAATGACTGACAAAAATAATAAAATGTTTTGAGATGAACCTGTAGTTTTATTCTTTTATGAAAGTACAGTTCCTACTTTATTGATTCTTTATCACGATGGATAGAAAAACTGAAAAAAACCTATTTTCTTCCTGAGACAAAAAAGAAAATCTCAAAAGAAAGATACAGGTCCTTCTCAAAATATTAGCATATTGTGATAAAGTTCATTATTTTCCATAATGTCATGATGAAAATGTAACATTCATATATTTTAGATTCATTGCACACTAACTGAAATATTTCAGGTCTTTTATTGTCTTAATACGGATGATTTTGACATACAGCTCATGAAAACCCAAAATTCCTATCTCACAAAATTAGCATATCATTAAAAGGGTCTCTAAACGAGCTATGAACCTAATCATCTGAATCAACGAGTTAACTCTAAACACCTGCAAAAGATTCCTGAGGCCTTTAAAACTCCCAGCCTGGTTCATCACTCAAAACCCCAATCATGGGTAAGACTGCCGACCTGACTGCTGTCCAGAAGGCCACTATTGACACCCTCAAGCAAGAGGGTAAGACACAGAAAGAAATTTCTGAACGAATAGGCTGTTCCCAGAGTGCTGTATCAAGGCACCTCAGTGGGAAGTCTGTGGGAAGGAAAAAGTGTGGCAGAAAACGCTGCACAATGAGAAGAGGTGACTTGACCCTGAGGAAGATTGTGGAGAAGGGCCGATTCCAGATCTTGGGGGACCTGCGGAAGCAGTGGACTGAGTCTGGAGTAGAAACATCCAGAGCCACCGTGCACAGGCGTGTGCAGGAAATGGGCTACAGGTGCCACATTCCCCAGACCTGGGCTACAGAGAAGCAGCACTGGACTGTTGCTCAGTGGTCCAAAGTACTTTTTTCGGATGAAAGCAAATTCTGCATGTCATTCGGAAATCAAGATGCCAGAGTCTGGAGGAAGACTGGGGAGAAGGAAATGCCAAAATGCCAGAAGTCCAGTGTCAAGTACCCACAGTCAGTGATGGTCTGGGGTGCCGTGTCAGCTGCTGGTGTTGGTCCACTGTGTTTTATCAAGGGCAGGGTCAATGCAGCTAGCTATCAGGAGATTTTGGAGCACTTCATGCTTCCATCTGCTGAAAAGCTTTATGGAGATGAAGATTTCATTTTTCAGCACGACCTGGCACCTGCTCACAGTGCCAAAACCACTGGTAAATGGTTTACTGGCCATGGTATCACTGTGCTCAATTGGCCTGCCAACTCTCCTGACCTGAACCCCATAGAGAATCTGTGGAATATTGTGAAGAGAACGTTGAGAGACTCAAGACCCAACACTCTGGATGAGCTAAAGGCCGCTATCGAAGCATCCTGGGCCTCCATAAGACCTCAACAGTGCCACAGGCTGATTGCCTCCATGCCACGCCGCATTGAAGCAGTCATTTCTGCCAAAGGATTCCCGACCAAGTATTGAGTGCATAACTGTACATGATTATTTGAAGGTTGACGTTTTTTGTATTAAAAACACTTTTCTTTTATTGGTCGAATGAAATATGCTAATTTTGTGAGATAGGAATTTTGGGTTTTCATGAGCTGTATGCCAAAATCATCCGTATTAAAACAATAAAAGACCTGAAATATTTCAGTTAGTGTGCAATGAATCTAAAATATATGAATGTTAAATTTTCATCATGACATTATGGAAAATAATTAACTTTATCACAATATGCTAATATTTTGAGAAGGACCTGTAGTGTACTAATCAATACAGATTTTTTCCCTCATAGTTTTCTATTAAAGTTGAATTTAAACCATTTCTTGCCCACCTTTTTGAGGATAGGAGGCCTGGAAAATGTTCCTCTAAAGTGAGGCTCAGCCTTAATGTTTTGAAACCCACTGATTTAATCCTATTGATTTTTGAATCTATTCTCTGGTAGATTTATGGTGATTCTTACCTCCATGAGCTCAAACAGAAGACCTGGTTCAAGGGCAATCGTCAGATCATACTGGCTGGCATTTTTACCAGGAATTGAAGACAGGAAGGAGTCTCGAATGGCACAGGCTCCTTCCACAGCCTCCTCCAATCCTGGACGCCGCCAGACAGAGCTGCTTTTGATCCACCCGCTTTTGAATAGCGTCTCTGCTTCTGTTGCACAGATCAGAAAACCTCTTATTAAGAACATCACACATTGCTAACATTTACCCTGTTTCATTACTAAGCCATCGGCACATACTGTCGTGTCCTGGAGCATGCAGATAGACCTCTTCTGCTAAATGTGGCAGGATGGGAGCGACAGATCGGGTCACGCCATCCAGAATTTCCTCTAAAGCGGTCTGACATGATCGCCTGCCCAATGAGTCCTCTGGACTGCAGTACAACCTGAATGGAGGAGGCGTCGAGAAGAGATGCATGATGGAGCCAACTGTAAATATGTGGTCATAATGTTGAGGAAGGTCTTTACCTGTCCTTTATGATGCTAAAGTAAAAGCTGGACAAGTCTCTGGTGATGAAGGCTTGAAGGATACGGATGACTCTGCCAGCATCAAACTCACTATAGGCATCTGTAACCTGAACAAAGAAACAAGCATCCTGAAGAACCACTGATCAAAACCACTTCAAAAATATCGCAAGGGACAGATATGGAAGCAAGATATAAAGAAATAAGAGGTGGATAAAGAGTCCAACTTCAACATACCTTCATGCTGTATTCGCGGAGCAGATGCAGCATGTACTGATCAATGTAGTACATCTGTTTAGGGTCCACAGCTTGCAAACGTGGGTCGAAGCCCTGCAGGTTGCCGAGCAAAAACCTCAGAGTGTTCCTCAACTGGAAGATAAAACCAGGACACAGAGAAATGATGAAGGGGAGACAAACAAAGGGAAGGGTTTTCAGAAGATATGTCCCACTGTGTTTGTACCTTGCCGATGCTGTCTCGGGCCGAGTTAAGGGCATTTGGCCCAATTTGGACTTCGGTGAAGATGTTTGATTCTGCGACCCACCACCGAAGCACATCTGCCCCGTACGCTGATACGCTGCTGTCCTGAGACAGAGAAGCGAGATTATCTAATCTGATCATCATCAACACAAAAAAATGATAGTTTAAAAAAAAACTACAGTTTAAAATTAACTGGGTGAATAAATAACAACAGAGTTGTGACTAAAAAAAATAAATGAATGATAAGGTTTTTGGAAAAATTCAGATTTTTTAAATTTAACCTATCATTTAATCTATCATTTTTTATA
Source organism: Girardinichthys multiradiatus (assembly GCF_021462225.1). NCBI lineage: Eukaryota > Metazoa > Chordata > Actinopteri > Cyprinodontiformes > Goodeidae > Girardinichthys > Girardinichthys multiradiatus. The sequence goes on along the minus strand of NC_061811.1, from coordinate 19,641,025 downwards.
TACAGTAGAAGTAACCTAATTGACCAACCTTGTATTTAAAATTTCATAAAAACCTGTTAAGTAACGCCTGCAGCAACATGTTAAGAGTAGTTAAAAAGACAGCAAAAAATAATGCCTTTCCCTGGTCTGTTTTAGCTGCTTTATTCACTTTATCGCTTTTCCATTGTTTTATCATTTTATCCTCTTCATACTTTCCCCATTTTAAACGTTCTTCTATGACCTGACTGTGATTCCATAAAATAAAGCTGTTACATAAGTATAAAATCCTCCCCTTTTCTTTGGTTTTAATATCTCATTTTCAGTGTTAATTTATCTTTTCACACATTCTGTCTTCTTTCACTTTATCCATTTGAAATTTTCAGATTTTGTTTTTATCACTTCAAGGCACAACTATGATAATATATATTTTTAAGCTATGACAAAGAAACGTCCCTTTTATGTGAGCTTTAATATTGTCATTTCATTTCTTTCTTTTTGTGTCTTCAGAAAGTCTTTATTTGAAATATAAATGTTATTCATTATGTTACGGTACAAATATGATCATATTTCTTTAGGCCACTACATACAATTAAATAATCTGAAAGCAGCCGACAAAGCACCAAATACCCCAGCAGAAAGTTGAAGTCGTCGTTTCTCTCACAACTCACCTCCTTTCCATTAATGACTTCATCAGGATCCACAACGTTCCCCAGAGACTTGGACATCTTTTCTCCTTTCTCACTGACAACAAAGCCATGGACCACCAGAGATCTACAACACATTACATGTATTTCATTTAAAAGGTGAAACATGATCTGTACAGTTCATACTTCTATTCAACGGGACACTCACTTATAGGGCGCTTTGTTCCTGACAGCCACGCTGGTGAGCAGCGAAGATTGAAACCAGCCTCCAAGCTGGTCCTTGCCCTCCACGTAAACATCTGCTCTGGGGTCTGACTCTGCAGGGAGGCAGAGGATGAGGTGAGGAAAGGAGAAAAAAGATGAAGTTATGATGTACACAAAGCATAGTTTGTTTCCCAAAAAACATGTCTCAAAGAAGATAAGAAATACCAGCCGTTGTTAGTCAGAAAGGAAGTATCTGTGTTTTTAATATGTTTTTGTGTTCTCATAATCACAAATGAAGGTTGGATCATCTGCAGAGGCTCTGAGACCCCCTGAATCCCAGCATGAGTGACAGCAAAGAAGAGCAGAGCTTGGACCAACTCTGGAAAGAATCAGAAGTGTTCTGCGACGAAAAGTATTCTGGGAAAAATCCCGTATGCAGACAAGTGTGAGAACTTCAGATTCATGCCAAGAACTTTAAAAGGGAATTTATTCACGCTATCTGGGGTTTGGAAAACCTCATTAAAGCACATAACCCTGTTTGAGGGCTGGAGGAAACCAGGAGACGTGAGACAAAACAAGACTTAAGGTTGTCTAAATAACCTGTGACTAGAGGTTTGCGAAGCGAGTTGGGGAGCCAGCGGAGACGCGATTCTGGCTCCTCCGATTCTTCCTCCATCTCCTCTGGAAATCACAGCACAGACAGTGATGCCACAAGTCAGAAGCTAAAGATTGTTTAGTTTTGCTGTAAATTACACAGCTTAGAGTCATTTTTTAGCAGTTTAGAATACATTTGGAGTTGCTTAAAATAGTATTCCCCCAACTTGGAACATTTTCACATTTCATCAGAATAAATACGCAAATGTCAATGTATTTTAGAGAGATTTGATAAGATACTCCAACACAGAGTATGTTGTGGTGGTGCTTTCCTTCAGAAGGGTTAAGGAAGATGGTCAGAGTTGATGGATGGAGCTAAATACACTCTAATCCTGAAAGAAAGCCTGTTGAGTAAGTGAGTGAGAAACAAACAAACAATGGATGGATGGATGTCACACAATATCCCAATACTTTGAAGTTTGTGGTTGTAGCTTGACCTAATGTAATGGGGTATGAATAATTTTGCTAGTGATTTTTTGAAGAATAAATATTGTCCTCCTTGGGCTGATTTTAAAATCAATTACAGACTAATTTTACTGATAAACTATCCTATTTAAAACATGTCTTATTACATAATTGGCTTCCTATTTAACAGAAAGTGTCTGTTTTTGTCCAGTTCTGCAGCAGAATTGCACAGAAAACTTCACCAACAGAGGACAAACTATGGAGATATAAAAGCTCTCCTGAACAGGTTCTGCATCACATGCTCAACTTGTCCTGTTCCAGAGCTCCAGGAACGCTGAGAAAGCCTGACTCTATAATCCTGGACTGTGACAGAAGCTACTTCGGCTAATCATACCTCACCAAAGCAGCTTACTTGTTAAGGTGGATAAATCAAGTAGCTGTAAGCAGCTTTCTGTACATTTAAGTTAATGAAAGACGAGTTGATTAAAAGCAGTGTGAAATCTTTGAGTCTGTGAGCGACTTCACTGAAAACCAATGCACTGAGTGAACAGATTAGAGGCTGCACTCACTTTTATTTATATTCCAGAAGCTGAAAAACCAAATCGTTTTAGCTTTCTGCTGCTGACAACAAAAGGAGTTGGTTCTTCATAAAGACAAAATAATGTTAATGTTCCAGCAACATCTATGCTGGATGACTTAGGATAAATCTCCACCTTCTGACTTTATATAACCAAGAATCCTCAGCAATAAAAGCAGTTTCCTCATTAAACAATGTAGTGTAGATCTGTAGATGATCAACAGATCTCCTTCTGAAGTTTAGTGAAAGAAAAAAAACTGCTGATCAGAAAATGCAAAAGGAAAGCAAATAAACTGCAAACAGAACACACATATTTCCAGGTTCCACTAAACACAGCGCTTGGTTTAAAGTTGAAGTTCTGGATAACTCTACTCTAATACTGTTAATGTTACCAAGAATAAGCAAGACATGAAAAACAAAAGCATGTTCCCATGGAAATTGGGCTGCAAAGTCAAATTCCCCATAAACTCAGACTGGGGTTTTAGGAAATTTCACCCATCTCCTTAAGCTGGGATAGGTTCACCTACAGACCAGACCACTGAGTTGTTCTTCCCCTCCTGTATCTAAAAAGGTCGGACTCCACCTCAATTTCAGCAGCTAAATTTGCTTGTCTGGTTTATAAATGATGTTAGGCTGAAGCAGGAGGTTGATCGATGGATGAATGCAGGCAATTGTTAAGGATTCCTCCTGGGCGTTTCAAGTGGGAGGTTTTCTGAGCACATGCCACTGGAAAAAAAATCTTACTTTGGTGACCAAGTGAAAACATGAGCAGATCCCTGAGGAAGGACATTATTTTAGACTCATGTCAGAGTGTTTCGTCACTGTCATGAGCTACACAGCTCTGACAGCTCTGTGCCACCCCTCTGCCAGTCTCTCTGCTCTCCTTTCTCATACAGCATTGTCCTCAAAACCAAACATTACCATGACAACCATAAAAAAGGTTTTCTTGTGTTTGATCAAAACTGGGCGCATTTAAGGAAATTCATTCATACCTTCCAACACAGCTGCCCATGACGCTCCACTGTCAAACCAGATGTCCAGAACATCATCTCCTCGAACATAGTCGCTCACAGGTCCAGCTTTGCTCTGAAAAAGCAGAAAAATCCCAAGGAAACCATCTTATTTGACACCTCAAATGTAGCGTGAGCGCTTGAGTTTCTTTAAAGAACCTGAGGCATTTATCACAGCTTTATGCAGTCTGCAATGAAATAATAGTCTAATCCAAATTTTATAATAGTTTTTTTTTTTTGCATTTTATTTATTATCTTACGTATTTCTGATTCTAAGTGGAATAATGTGGAGATTATTAAATTATGGAGAACTCGCGTGCAGTTTAGCTGCAGTGATTTTGGAAGGTCGAACTTTATATTTCTCCTTTATTTTTAATAATAATCACTCTTAATCTCGCTTTCACACACTCACTCACTCACCTTGTCGAGAACCTCTGGGGGCAGCAGATCCTCAATGGGAAGTTCCCACCAACAGTCGCTCCCTTTTTCTTTGAAGAGTTTTGCCACGTGGGACACTGTGTATCTGCAGAAGGTCCATGGTTGTCAGATCTTCTCATACAGCAAACGAAAGTCAAGTACCAATGCTTGTGATGAACTCCCATCATTTCTGGTATATAACCACATACTCTAACAGCTTGTACTTTGATTCTCTTTTTGAGTTTCATAAAAATCAAAAAAATGTCGGGAATATGTTTTAAGGTATAAAATGGAGAGAATCTTGTAAATCCTTCATTTTCTGTTGGACTGAAAACGACTACCTCCATCAAAATCGAGCTGCAGATTTTGTCTCTTTTATGTGTTACAAACCTGAGAAAAAAACATTGGAATTGGTTCAAATCAGAATAGGTATTTTATTTCTCAATAAAAAGTTATTGTTTTTCCTAGACATTTCTCTGAATTTTGAACTCTTTACATATTTTTTGATAGATGCAGCTTAAAGCTTTGAGTTGCTGTCGACAAAAAAGAGGCAATGTGATAATAACAATAATGAAGGTTTAGTTTGTGTGACATTTGGCTTACTTGTTAATAAGAGGTTCTCCGGTCTCTTTATGGTAGAAGACCGGGATTGGGACCCCCCAGCTCCTCTGCCTGGAGATGCACCAGTACGTCCGTCTGTCCAGCATGGCCAGCAGACTGCCTCTCGCTGACTCTGGTAAAACACGCACCTTGTGCAATGCCTCCTGCAGACACAAAAGTACAAGTGTGTGAGAAGCTTCTAAATCAAGCTACTACCTGGTGCAACAGAGCCCCGGCTGTGTGCCTCGACCAGAGTGCAGCAGTAAGGTGGGAGATTACCTTTGCCTTGTCTTTCAGTGATGCAGTGTTGATGAACCACTGTTTACTGGGTCTGATGACCACAGGCTGCTTCGTCCGCCAGTCATACGGGTAGCTGTGGACACACTGCTCCTCCAGAACCAAAGCGCCGCTTTCTTTCAGCATTGAAATCACTAAAACAGGCAGGAATTTAGGATTAAAAACATACAAAAAATAAAGCCAGTAAGGGCTCCTCTGACCCCACCTACCTGCATCAGTTCCTTCAGTGATCACAGACAGGTTCTGCAGCTCCGGTCCTGCCAGCTCTGTGAACCTGCCGTCTTCATCCACCATACACTCCTTTAACCAAAGCACATGTTTAGATGAAAATGCAAATTACAAAAATTGTATTATTCAAATCTTTCAGTCTTTTTTAATCATTTAGTGGTAAAATTGCATTTTAATTAGCTTTATTAGGACATGAATCCATAACAGAGCAACTAAAACAAGAAAGCATACCACGGGCAATTTAAACTGTGAAGCCACGCTGTAGTCGTCCATGCCATGAGCTGGAGCCGTGTGGACCAATCCTGTTCCTTTGCCCATGGTCACATGGTTGGCTGGTACCAATGGGACATGCTTGTCAGGAATGGTGGGATGTTTGCAGATTGCACCTTCAAGCTGTGAACCTTCAAAAAGACCAAAAAAGAGGAAGGAGGCATAGTTAGGTCTGTAAATAAGAAAATCTGTTATGTAAAATAACAAGGCAAAGTCTGTTTACCATGAATGGCAAAAACAGGCCAGCCTTTAGAGAGCAGTACCTATGAAGGTGCCAACAGCCTGCAGCTCTGTGCCCAGCAGCGGCGCAAGGCTCGCTGTGCGTTCAGTCGCCAGCAGCAGCAGCTGGGAAGTGTCGGCCCTCTTCACCACAGAGTACCTGCAAACCACAAACAGGAATCAGACTCCCAGAAACAACCAAAAACAATGATGCTAATGTTAAACACATTCCATTCATTGGGGTTGTTTACTAACTTACAAAGGCCATTTCACTACTAATCCTTATGTAAAATGAGCTTAAGGAAAGTGGATTACATTTCTGTGATCAGACAGGTAAAAAACTGAAATTCCTTTTGGGATCAGTGGATGCTGAGACTTTACAGCTAAAGAATAGAGGCACCCTAGCTTGTTATCAGTGCACAGATAAAAACATCTGCATCCATAATAGTATGGGCTGGATCTGTGCTGGTAGAAAGAATAGATCTAGAAACGCTTCATAAATGTATGTTTGAGAGGGAATGAACTTTATGCTTGAACAGATCAGCCTAAAAAAGATAAAATCAACATCTGTGGACCTGATTTGTTAGGATAATGGCAAACAATTATAGCCTCAGCACAACAATGCGTAGCAAAATGTTTGCAGGTCATACTCACTGGGCGTTGGGCATGTAGCACACGGCCTGGTTAGCAGGGATGGTCCATGGCTGGGTGGTCCAAACCAACACCAAGACATTCTCCAGACCTGCTGAGACACCCGCACAGAGTCAGAACATGTAGGTAATCATCACCTTTCTGAGTGTGACAGGATAACCTTGTTCTGAAGCCATCTTCGGCGGCAGCTTGGCCAGAGGGAAGGTGGCGTAGACGGCTCTGCTCACATGCTCAGGGTTGTACTCCAGCTCGGCCTCAGCCAGGGCCGTTCTGTAAAGAAAACAAGAGCAGCGGGAAGGTTAGCAAGTTGAAGGTTACATTTCTACAGACTAGGGCCACATGTTGGTGCAGTACCTGGATGAAGGAGACCAGAAGACAGGTTTGTAGTCCTGATATACCAGGCCCTGAAGAGCAACAGAGAAGGATGACCAGATCAGACAGTTATTTAAAAATAATTTAAATCAACGAAGGGGCTATTTTAAGTTTTAATTACACAAAATTAACTAGTTCATGTTCATAGTTAACCATTTGAAGCCCTAAAATGTTCGCAGTAGCAAAATAAATCAGATATATTTTTTAAGCATTTTGTATGAGCTGAGCAGCTAAAATCTGCACTAATGTGCATAAATATTTTTCACATTAGCATCTGAGCTGTGGTTTGATGTATGTTGACCATTCAGACACACCGTTTCATGTTGCAAGAGTGAGCAGCAGACCCGAACAGTTTAAAGTGGAAATTTAAGGAAATAAAAAGGCTATTCATGCTCAAAACTCTGTTTAATTCTTCTACCTGAGAGGAAAAATTACAGCTTATGTTTGCAGAACACTTGTGACCACCTTGCTATGCATCTCCTGGAAGACCTTTAACTGAGCAGCCTCGTAAGCCCCATCGAACGTGTAGTAGCACTGCTCCCAGTTGGCCATGACCCCCCAGCGCTGGAAGGCGGCTTTCTGTCGAGCTATCGCCCCTTCGGCGAACTCCCGTGCTGGAGGGGGAAAAAGCACAATAGCATTAAAGCAACTGGAAACTTCTGTGACAAGCATGCGCCAAACTGTCTGTTCTCACCTTTCTGTCTTATCTGCGGTGGACTGAGTCCGCTGGTGCCTAGTTCTCCCAAAGCTTTGAGCTCTATGGGCAGGCCGTGGCAATCCCAGCCTGGGATGTAGTGGATCTGACGTCCCCTTAACATCTCAAAACGGTTACGGATATCTTTCAGGATCTGAAAAGGATCATTCAAAGAACGTGTAGCTTCCAAGAGCTAATAAGAATTTTCTGAAAAATCCTGGCTTCTTGCAGCATCTTTTCTAAAAAGCACAATGCAAGCAGAGAACACAGGAGACAGAGTTATAATACCTACTTTATTGAGTGCATGTCCAACGTGAGGGTCTCCGTTTGCATAAGGGGGTCCGTCATGAAGGCAGAACTCTTTCTTGGTTTTCCTTTCTCTCTGCCATGAATACAATTCTGCAAAACCACATTCCTGCAAAAATAGATCATGCAATACAAGAATTAATGCATTAACCACAATCAAAACACAGTAACTGTTTAAATTATTAATATTTTAATGATATGTTTGGGCTGAAACTTGTTCTGAAAGACGACAGGACAAAAATACAGACAGTTACTAAATATACGAGTCATTTTTCAGTTTGAGGTACCTTGCAAAAGTATTCACACCTCTAACTTTTTCATATTTTGTCACATTACAACCAAAAGCGGTTCTATATTTTATTGGGATTTTATGTGAATGACTGACACAAAGTTGTGAACAACTGATGTGGAAAGACTGTTGTTCAGTTTCTTTTACAAATAAAAATCTGACAAATATGCCATGCATTAGGATTCAGCACCCTGACTCCCTGTAAGGCCACCTTTTCCAGTAATTACAGCTGTAAGTCTTTTGGAGTATGTCTCTACCATCTTTGCACATCTTTTCTAACATGTTAAAAAATTAAAAGTTTAAGACCCTCAAAACAGAACAACTGCAGATTTCTGGTTCTTTTGTCCTGATCACAGCTTCAGTAAAGCAGTTTTCTTTTCACAGACAAGTAAAATCTGTGTCATTCAAAACTATTCACACCCCTTGAGAGAACATATGTGAACATCTTTTGCAATACATTTTTAGTTGGATTTATATCTGGACTTTGATTAGGCCATGCCAACACTTCAACATTGATCTAAACTGTTCCGTAGTAGGTATGGCTAGATTTCTACAATAATTGTCCTGCTGAAAGGAGAACCTCCGTCTTCTTATGGACTTTCGTTTAACAAAAGCTGTCCTCGTGCCGTTCTCTCATCCAGGCCATAATTGTGGAGCGCATAACTGATTGTAACCCTAGACCTTGTTCCATTAACAGATTCTTCCACCTGAGCTGGGGATCCCTGCAGCCCCTCCAAACTCTGACATGTCTAGTGTGTTTCTTGGTTTTTCGTGATGCTCTGTGTTCACTATTGTCCTCTAATAAACAACCAAGGCCTCCACAGAACAACTGTATTTAGACAGACAGACAAGACATTTTTAAACTGGATTTAATTTAGGAGAACTGGTGGGGCGGTGCATGATTATTATTCCTCTGCTACTTTGTAATTAGATGCTATTTTGTGTTGCTCCATCAAATCATATCCATTTAAGTTTGTTGTTGTAACATAACAAGATATTACAGATGTTGAAGTGGTAGGAATACTTCTGCGAGGCACAGTCAATGATTCCCCAGCCACCATGGCAACGTTATAAGAGCTACAGTGAATATAAAATACCCTTATTAAATGCAATGTGTTTCCAATGTAAAAAGATGGTGTAAGGTTAAATCATTTAAGAACTTTTGCCCTATTTATTGTGACAAGTATTCTGAAAGACTGAACTAAAAAGCAATCAAATCTGTCACAGGAAAAAGTAAAGAAAATGGAAAAGGCAACCTGGTTGCAGAAGTGTAAACTAATAATTTGATAAACCACATTCTGATTAAGTTGGAGCATTCATTCTTGGCTTCACACCTGTAAACAATTACCAAAATTATTTATCAGGGTCATTTTTTTTTTACGTTGCAAAAACCTAGCATTTCAACAGGGGTGTGTCCGCATTTCAGAACCACTGTACCTGCTGGATCTGAAGTTCCCGGTCCAGCAGCTTCTGTCCGGTCAGTTTCATGGGGAACTCAGTCCGAGGAAGGAGCACCGTGTCCCGGTACACAGTCTGAGCGGAGCCGGCCTCCCCGGGCTGAGCGCTGCCTTCCCCGGGGCTGACACCATGACAGCGGCTGGAGACCGGGCGGCTTAGGAGGAGGCCGCCTCCCCGCTGTGACCTCAGTCCCCATCTCGCCAGCGTCTGGTACACTGGCGACACCCGGCACAGCAGCATGGAGAGGCAGGACGACACAGAGGGCAAAATAAAATAAAAAAAAAACTGAAAGTACTGGTCTGTTTCTGCTTTACTGTTGAGTTTGGTCAATGCGTTGTCATGTTTCGTCCTTCTGGTTTAGCAGCTTTGTTTCTCACGGAAGATATTGCAGAGAGGACCTCTACGGTAACCTCGTAGGGCCATAATTCATCCGCATTAACCGCTAGAAGGCGCTGTTGATCTGCCTGAAAACCGAATGCAATTGCTGTTTCTGCGCTGTATAACTGTTAATATGAGCAATAAATCAAAGGTTAAAAAGTATATATATATATATATATATATATACACATACACACCCTTCATTTTACAGTCACAAGACTTCCATGTATTTCTTGATCTGCGTTTTGTGAAGCAGTACCTGAATAATACCAGCAATGGTGGACCGATCCTGACAAAATTAAAAATAAAAGCAGAAATATATATATTTTGTTTTTCCTTTTCCTTACACATGCGTTTTCATCAAGAAATGTAAATGTTTTATTTTTCCTTTCCTTGCACATGCCTTTGTTCTTTTGACATTTCTTCGTCTCTCTTTTCTAAGGAGTTAAATTTGTCTCAATATTATTCAATCAAACAAAAAACTAATCTCAATAAAAAAAAAACTAATCTCAATCAAAAAAATAATATTCAATCAAAAAAACTAATCTCAATCAAAAAAATAATATTCAATCAAAAAAAACTAATCTCAATCAAAAAAATAATATTCAATCAAAAAAAACTAATCTCAATCAAAAAATATTAAGTTGTGATCAAAACTTTCAGAGTTTTTTCTCACAAAGAGAAAAAAGTTATTTGCAAAACATAAACTTTTATTTGCGCAGGTCAAAAATCTTTGGTTACGAGTCTCGCTTTTTTGGTTTTGATGATCTCTGTTTTTGGTTGAACTCAACGAATTTTGAGTTCTGGAAACATGAACATCCTGGGCGGGGCCTAAAGACGAACGCTGTAAGACGTTTCCCTATTGGTTAGCGCTGACTAAAGCAGCAGACTCTGATCCCCCGCACCTCTGAACTTCTGCTCGAACTGCAGGGCTTGCAGCGTCGCCTCAGTGAGGAGACATCAACTGTACAGAAGAAAACTGCGGTCAAGTGAGCCGACAGTCAGAAATACGCGGTGACGTCAGCCGACACCAGCTCTCTCTTAAAGATTAGCGTCGCGCATACAAGGTTCATTACGGTAATGGAGCAGAAAGGACGCCGATCCTGGCAACGGTTGAGAAAATAAGAGGAAAACAGAAAAGTAACCTACAGAACATTTATATTAATTAAATTTTTACAACTTTCACATTCATGTTTTATGTAAAAGAATAAATATTTTACTGTACAGTTTTGGAGAAATGTCTTGTCAAAATACCTCAAAATGCTCAACCATTATATGCATTTGTCCCACTTTCAGGAATTTATTTCTCCAAAGCCAAGAGAGGTGACAACACAATCTCTTCAATTATATTAGAGGGTTATGTATATTATAACCAGAATTAGTATTTCATAATTTCACTGTAGGTTTCTGGAGAAATACACAACTACCCCAAGTGCAATATATATAATGCACCTTGTATGCGTGACGCTAATCTTTAAGAGAGAGCTAGTGTCGGCTGGCGTGACCGCGTATTTCTGACTTTCGGCTCACTTGACCGCAGTTTTCTTCTGTACAGTTGATGTCTCCTCACTGAGGCGACGCTGCAAGCCCTGCAGTTCGAGCAGAAGTTCAGAGGTGCGGGGGATCAGAGTCTGCTGCTTTAGTCAGCGCTAATCAATAGGGAAACGTCTTACAGCGTTCGTCTTTAGGCCCCGCCCAGGATGTTCATGTTCCCAGGACTCAAAATTCGTTGAGTTCAACCAAAAACAGAGAGCATCAAAACCAAAAAAGCGAGACTTGTAACCAAAGATTTTTGACATGCGCAAATAAAAGTTTATGTTTTGCAAATAACTTTTTTCTCTTTGTGAGAAAAACTCTGAAAGTTTTGATCACAACTTAATATTTTTTGATTGAGATTAGTTTTTTTTTATTGAATAATATTGAGAGAAATTTAACTCCATATTTTTCCTTTACCGTATGCATTTCTCCTTCATTATGCAAATGAGGAGGGCTGCCTTCTTCTCTCCAGCTCCTCTCCTATTGGTCAATATACAGGAAGGAGGAGGATCCATGTGCAGGCCGAGGGTGTGTCCCAATTCAGGGGCTGGATACTTCCAAGTGCATACTTGTGGGCCGATTACGTCACAGCGCGGTGCGGAAGGTCCTTCAGATGCTGCTGACAAATGTGTCCTTCTTTTGCCCGATTTGAAGGATGACTTGTGAGTATCCTTCGCGGTCCATCTTTTCCCATGATTCATTGCGGGTCGAAGCAGTTTGGTCAAACAGGGGCAGCCATGGCGGACCACAGTGGCAAAAGCTATGAGTAAACTGTGAAAAATTACACTTTCTGTGACACAAATTAACTTTGACAATGTTTTTAGTGCGGGAATATAACTGTTTAGACGTGAAAAATCTGCTTGATTTATCAAGACATCGCTTAATTTCAAACGTGCTCCGACATGTTCGGAGTTTTCCGGGTTGCCTCGCCAGTCCTACCGGCGGTGGGGCGAGCTAGACCCGGTAGAGATCTGACCGGACTATCGGTACTGAGCTCCTGCTGCCAGTGATCACAGTGAACGTTAAACACAAGTGATTTCTAACAGTTTATGTTATTATTATTTTAATGTATTGTGTCTTTTGTTCATGTAAGTCAATTTGACATTACAGGTGATATTAAAGTTAACCTGAATAAATGGACGATTTTATGTAATCTTACCGTATCGATTGAGAATAACTAAGCTTTTAAATATTCATTTTTGATGAAGAAATGTGCTATATGTGTTTTTAAAAGTATATTTATAATTCAGCTAGCATTATAATTCGTGATTCCAGGTACAATTGGAGAGAAATACACTTTCAAATGCAAGCAAATCTCAGTAAAGAAGTGAAAAGTTTGAATGAGCTTGTTTTAGGCATTTGCATAGAAATATTTTAATATGTTCTGCAAATTAAGACAAATGTAAAATTTAAAAATGCTTTTTTTACACTGATAGATGTTTTTTGTTTTTTTTTGTTTTTGTTGTTTAGGGACAAAGGAGCAGACGGGCCAGTTTATTAAACTCAGGGGTGAGAACCACCACCTTTTTACTGGAGCTAAAAACTCAGCCACCGTGGCTTGGAGGTACAATAACAACATTCTTAGCAGTCAGTTTCTGTCCAGTTTCAGTAACTCCTATCTTTCTAACTTTCATAAATATCCATCCAGTGATTAACATACTTCTTTTGGTTTTCCCTCTTTCCTTTTGTTTGTTTAGGACAGTTCTGGAGAAGATGGACCAACAGGGGAAGGTCACCCCCTTGCAGGCCAAAAAAAAGTGGGACAATATGAAAAAGAAATATAAAGTTTGTTCAGAAGTTCTCATGTCACACACAAATAAAAATATTTCTAAAGGTCTTATTGGTTTCTCTGTTTAGTCAACTCTTCTTTTATTCCCTCTAACTTTAGGATTGTAAGTATCCAGGGTCAGGAGAGAGAGTCAGTGAAAATCCCACTGCTGCTACTTGGCCCTGGTTTGTCCTTATGGATGAGGTGTTGGGTCAGAGGTCTTCCACAACACCTCCTGTTCTAATTGCCTCCATCCCTGAGGACACTCCAGGGCCAACCAGATGGAGAAGGAAGACAGTGAGCCAAGGAAGGGGTCAGAAAAGAAAGAGGGACAGAGATGATGAGATGATGGAGTTGATCAGGGAGGACATGAGGGCACAGAGAATGGACAGACTGTTTTCCATCTTAGAAAGAATGGTACCGAAATAAGGTGCTATATAAGAAATAATATTAAGTTTTGTTCAGATAGTTTCTTAAAGTTTTAAGCTGTTCTAATAAATTTCAATATTGTTTTTGTCACCAATGTATTTTATTTCCATTTGACCTAACAATACATCAACTTCATTTAAATTTCTAAACACAGTTTATTTTGAAAATTACAAATAGCATTTTAAACAGAATGTGGAAAAAAAAAAACATTCAAACAGATCAAGATTACAAGACAAGGCATAAAATAAAACTATGTACAAGTATTTACAACGGCGACAGCAGGATCAACCTGAGTGACTGGTTCCTGGAAAAACCTCTTCAACAGAACAAAGAGGCAGATTTCTTTCTGAACAGAAAGTCTCTGGCGGTGTGGCTAAATCTCTCACAAGGTCAGAGACTTGGATGGGATGCTGCAACTGAGACCTGTGGTTTGTGTTTCTGGATGGTGAGCGAAGCATCACACAGGTGGTCTGCAGATGTTTGTGATTCCTCTTTCTGCTGTCCGTGTCATCAAGTTTAAAGGGCTGGCTGGACCACATCACTAAGATGTAATCAGAAATATGCAGAATTATAAGATGGTGCTCACAGAATATGACAATTAGTTATACCCCTCAAACATTAATCACATCTATAATAAACTTGCCTGCATACAGTAGTCATGTTCTGGTGGTATATATATACAAATATATTTTTATATATATATATATATATACACATATATACACTGCTGAAAAAAAAATAAAGGGAACACATAAACAACACAATATAAATCCAAGTAAATCAAACTTCTGTGAAATCAAACTGTCCACTTAGGAAGCAACACTGACAATCAATTTCACAGCTGTTGTGCAAATGAAATAGACAACAGGGGAAAATCTTTGGCGATTAGCAAGACACACTCAATAAAGGAGTGGTTCTGCAGGTGGGGACCACAGACCACTTCTCAGTACCTATGCTTTCTGGCTGATGTTTAGGTCACTTTTGAATGTTGGTGGTGGTTTCACACTCGTGGTAGCATGAGACAGACTCTACAACCCACACAAGTGACTCAGGTAGTGCAGCTCATCCAGGATGGCACATCAATGCAAGCTGTGGCAAGAAGGTTTGCTGTTATCTCTAAAGCTGTACATTTTTACATCATATCTCTTACATGTCATTTAGTTACAGTACAGACCAAAAGTTTGGACACACCTCATTCAAAGAGATTTTTTTATTTTCATGACTATGAATGTTGTAGCTTCACACTGAAGGCATCAAAACTATGAATTAACACATGTGGAATTATATACTGAACAAAAAAGTGTGAAACAACTGAAAATATGTCTTATATTCTAGGTTCTTCAAAGTAGCCACCTTTTGCTTTCATTACTGCTCCGCACACTCTTGGCATTCATAGTGATGAAAATAAAGACAACTCTTTGAATGAGAAGGTGTGTCCAAACAGTACAGACAGTTTGATTTCACAGAAGTTTGCATATATGTAATCAGCCCACAAGTACGCACTTGGAAGTATCCAGCCCTTGAATTGGGACACACCCTCGGCCGGCACATGGATCCTCCTCCTTCCTGTATATTGACCAATAGGAGAGGAGCTGGAGAGAAGAAGGCAGCCCTCCTCATTTGCATAATGAAGCAGAAATGCATACGGTAAAGGAAAAAGAGAGACGAGGAAATGTCAAAAGAACAAAGGCATGTGTAAGGAAAAGGAAAAAGAAAACATTTACATTTCTGGATGAAAACGCATGTGTAAGGAAAAGGAAAAAACAAAATATATATATTTCTGCTTTTATTTAAAATTTTGTCAGGATCGGTCCTCCACAGATTTCAGCCTTCCTGCCTTTGATCATGTATCCAAGCATTATACATCTTGTACTTCTGGGCTTCTGGAATATAACAGGACTGTAGGAGAATGGGATCCGGGTAGCGTCAAGTTGTGTTCTTTTTAGTAATTAATTTGTGTCGTTCTGTCTCAGCACATTTTTTGACTGCTCATTATTTGCAACAAAACGTTGGATTTTCAAATCCCTAAATCTTGGCAATTTCAAGAGTGCTGCATCATTCTCAGACTTTTTACAATTTTTAACTTTTCACAGTTAGTTAAATATCTTTTTGTCCCATTTAGCCTGAGAAATAGAAGCTGCCTTATAACTGTGTACACATTAATGTAGGGTTGTGATCTCCTTTGTCAATGCCCTCCCTCACTACATAACGGTCACAAGTGTTGCAAAAAAACAATATTGTCAAATAGCTCAGTTGTCATAATAATATGATGTCACCTGTGGCCAGTGGCTGTTTTTGAAATGAGTGAAATGCCTCCACACCCAGGGTGCAAGGTCAAGGGGCATCCAGAAAAAAAATCTTTAATTGCATCTCCTTCAGGTTTTCTATTGCTTATTATCAATAATGTGCTGTGCAGAGTGGTCAGACCTAAACTGGTGTATTCTACAGTTTGAGATTTTCACAACCTTTATTCTGCTTGTGAAGTTGTGAAATTGGTATTTTTGGTGCTTTTTTGGGATCAGCACAACCTTAGAGACAGGAGTGAAATTTACAAATATACGGATCACTCCTGGACCGAATCTAAACTGAGTACAGATTCTTTGATTTGTGAAACCTATTTGTGGAACACATTTCATTAAATTCTGACTTACTATTTTGTTTTTCAAAAGGTATGTTGAATATTACACAATTTTGCACAATCTGAATGCATTTGATCACTGCATGTTTAAAAACACTGAATATTTATCACTTCAAAGTAAATTCAAAAATTAACATTATTGCGCAACAGATATAATGGATATGTTATATTTTTTCATTATTCCTAAATTTGGTAAAGCTGAATTTCTCATCAGTCTGACTTTCATGGTTTCTTTTTTGTTAAATGCAGTTAAAGGGGAGGATTTAAAAAGTCTTCAGGATCAAGAGGTCCTCCAGTACAAATTTATGCTTTTTGTGCTTTCCTGTGATGCTTTTCCTATCACAAGTCAGAATTATCTTCAAAGTAGAAGCCAAGTAGTTCAGGCAGAATGTAATCTTTAATTAATCTTCTGTCTAAAATTGAGTAGAAATATTAGTTTACTCTTAACTCTATTATCAAGACAAGCATTTACACATCTGAGTCCTAAGATCACACTTTAACTGCACACAATGAAATAAATATAAACTCATTGTTGTAATTTTTTGAAACCTGCTTAGCTTTGGAACAATACCCTTTGCAACTGCTCCATTATTCAGTCTCAGATGATACTTGAAGGCAGCACACAGACAACAGGTGCAATCTATTAGTTCATGGTGCTACTGGTTGGTATAAAAAACAGGGCATGGGCTACTGGGATAATCATAGTAGAATTGACCACCACCAAGATGAAGCAGATGTGTGGGGCTTTCCTTGCTGCTGTTTTGCTTGTTTTCCAAATTTCACTACAGGTTTGTTTCTTGAAGTATTTTCAGTATTGCATTTACAAAGTCAGTTTGGCCTAATAGGCCTCAACTGACTTTTGAAAACTTAAATGCAGGAAGTCTTGAGTTTCTTTGATTTAAGTAAAGTACCACATTCTAATGGATCTTAAATGAAGGTTCTGACTATTGCAGATGGTCTGGGCACTGGATGGTCCAAATATGGCTATCATCAGAAGCATCTCCAAAACTACAAGTAGCACAGTAGCTGGCAGCACGGTCCCTACCAGCGCCGCGACAGCTGTTGGCAGCACGGTCCCTACCAGCGCCGCGACAGCTGTTGGCAGCACGGTCCTTACCAGCGCCGCGTCAGCTGTTGGCAGCACGGTCCTTACCAGCGCCGCGTCAGCTGTTGGCAGCACGGTCCCTACCAGCGCCGCGACAGCTGTTGGCAGCACGGTCCCTACCAGCGCCGCGACAGCTGTTGGCAGCATGGTCCCTACCAGCGCCGCGACAGCTGTTGGCAGCACGGTCCCTACCAGCGCCGCGACAGCTGTTGGCAGCACGGTCCCTACCAGCGCCGCGACAGCTGTTGGCAGCACGGTCCCTACCAGCGCCGCGACAGCTGTTGGCAGCACGGTCCCTATGAAAAATTCTACCTTCAAGTCGACATGTGGGAGAATCGTAGCCTATCCAGTTCTCCTGCTTGCTCTGATCTTGGTGGCACCTGTCGTGTACGACTGGTCCCTGTAAAAGTGTTGGACCAGACTGGACTTCTGCTGTCCGTTTAGGTTAAGCCTTGTCGTAAAGGACCCCTCCCATGAGCACATTTGGGTTTCCACTTACTATTTTGGGTGGAAGATATTTTGAGTTGTCTCAAGCACTAAACGACTTTTTCTATGTCCTGGCCCAACGTGTATCATAAAGTTCCTGTCTTTGTGCATTTTCAAAAAAAAGTCTAAAAGAATGTCTCCCATGTTTGTGAAACTGCCTCTGGAAGTTAACCTCTGTTCACTGTGATGTCTTAGAAATTTAAGTTTTGAAAGGCTTTGTATGACAACCTTTTTAACTTTGTAGGAGTTTTTAGACTGACTGAATAAAGCTGTACATGAAACAACTGATTTGTGTGCATGGTAATTGTAGTAGATTCTTGGCAATGGAAAGCCATGACTGAATGAAGTTGTGGCCTTGTAGCGTTAGCTTGGTGACACCTCTGCCATACTGAGAAGCCAAGTTTACCCTGGCAGCAGTTGTATTTTAACATGTTTTCTGCAGCTGCATTTTTAGCTATTCCTTTCTGATCACATGTTTCTATGATGTCTTGTAAGTACACCTTCTACAGCTGCTTCACAGTGAGCTTTAGGGAATGAAAAATTTCAGTTGCATGTCTACTTTTTTGTTTTCATATTAAGTCATGAGCCAAACTTTAACTTCTAACACATTATTTGCATAGGTTGAATATTGCCAGTGTGTGCTGTGTAATTTAAAGGTTAAACATATATATCAGGCAAGCCTAGCACTCAATGTAGATTCACAAAAATATGTCATACCCAGGCCACTTGGCTTCCACATTGCTGATGATGTGGGCTGCATTACATATGATTTTTACAGTACCAACTGCAATTCGCTGCAAAGTCAACTATGCTGCTCAAAAAAAATAAAGGGAACACTAACACATCCTAGATCTGAATGAATGAAATATTCTCATTGAATACTTTGTTCTGTATAAAGTTGAATGTGCTGACAACAAAATCACACAAAAATCATCAATGGAAATCACATTTATTAACCAATGGAGGCCTGGATTTGGAGTCACACACACAAAATTAAAGTGGAAAAAAACAATACAGACTGATCCAACTTTGATGTAATGTCCTTAAAACAAGTCAAAATGAGGCTCAGTCCAGGTTCTGGACACTACGCTGATAGACACAGCAAACCTTCTTGCCACAGCTTGCATTGATGTACCATCCTGGATGAGCTGCACTACCTGAGCCACTTGTGTGGGTTGTAGAATCTGTCTCATGCTACCACGAGTGTGAAAGCACCACCATTCAACATTGAAAATTGACCAAAACATCAGCCAGAAAGCAAAGGTACTGAGAAGTGGTCTGTGGTCCCCACCTGCAGAACCACTCCTTTATTGAGTGAGTCTTGCTTATTGCCAAAGATTTCTTCCTGTTGTTTATTCCATTTGCACAACATCTGTGAAATTGATTGTCAATCAGTGTTGCTTCCTAAGTGGACAGTTTGATTTCACAGACGTTTGATTTACTTGGAGTTATATTTTGTTTAAGTGTTCCCTTTATTTTTTTAAGCAGTGTACATAGGTATTGATTAAGTGTACTTACTACAGAATAGAATAGAATAGGAAATCGTTTATTGTCCCAAAGTGGGGAAATTCATGTGTGTCAACAAGACAAAAGGCAGTGAAAGCATCCAGATTCACTAAAACCATAGAAGTTACTAGACTAAAGGTTATAAGAACTGATCAGGAAAAACAATCAGGCTGTATAGTAAAGGAGAATAAAACCCAGGATAAATGAAATGTATTTTTGAACATATGTGGTTATCAGCAAGGCAAGCTCAATTAATTAAATTAGAGGTGCAGCATAGTCAGGTGACATTGGTGACAGAATCTGTGTAAAAACTGCAATATAATATAAAACAAAACATAATCTCCTTTATTTAGTGAAGGAACAGTGAATGTAACTGTCATGAATGCAGCAAAATCAGCCTGAAAACCCAGAAATATATGATTAGATAATGCTTGAACTCTCAAAATGTGATACAGATTAAATTACAGCTTCCACTGATACCTCCAGTTCTGTGACAATCTTCTTTTATTACTTGCCCAGTTTTTCAGATTGTAAAGCTACTTATAAATGTCCATGGGGCTCCTGTTTAAAATAAAATGCAACTAAACCTAAGCTATTTGTGTCCAATGATAATGAAATAAAACACAATGTCAACACAACCTCCGTTGGGGATCAAACCCCGGTGGGTAAGAACACGATCCATCATGCTAAGGAGGACGATCTGACTCTACTGAATGTTTGTGACTGATATCATGACCACATCTGCTATACAGTAACAGGGTAAGTGCATAACATTTATGACAGCATGACATACAGATGCCTTTGAAGGATTTTCTGTGTCACCTAAGTTATGACTGCCTGTTCTTTTCGATATTCTCCAATTACTTTTGCCAACTGATTTTTGTATTTGAAATAGATGTTCTCCTTTGGTTCCCTCCTCCCAAAGCTGCTGCCATTCTGATTTTACTTTGTTCATAATAACAGATTTTATTTTAGATTTACTATATGCAATTTCAATAATTCTATCTTGACTTAAAGACTGTTTGGCTAGACTATTTGCTACTTCATTACCTTCTATTTCTTTATGAGCAGGAACCCACATTTAACTATTACATGAAATTGTGTAGGTCTAAATAAAGTCTCCTAAAATTTCATATACTAAATCTATACGGCTTTTGGATGAGAAACCCATAATCAACATGAAGGAGGACAGTGAATCTGAGCAGATAAGAACTCTTTCTATTGTGTTTTGTTCTACCCACTGTAACGCCATCAGAATTGCAATCATTTAAACTGTAAAGACAGCTAAATGATCTGATGTTCTTTGTTTCAATGATATGTTTAGTTCAGGAATAAAATATGCAAATCCTGTTTTACCTGACTCTGAATCCTTAAAACCATCTGTTTATATTACAAGAAATGATATGTATGTGTTATCAATTCCATGATTTACAACATCTATCCAATTCCTCTTACCTTAATGAATAAATACATCTGCATTTCTTTGTGGATATTTAGATCAATATTAATGTTTGGAAACAATCAATAAGGTGTAACTGAACGGGGCACAGCAGTGCTCTTCTCTTGTAATTCCATTTCCCCACCTCATTTGTTTGTTGCCCAAGCAAAAAAGTATATTTTTGCCTTTCCACTTTGTATGTCTTTCTGCCTTATGTCTTTGCAAATTTGCCCAATAATTCATCATAATTTGTTTATACCTTAGATGCAAAGGGAGCTCTCCCATTTCCACCTGTACAGCCAAATTTGGAGAAGTTTTCATAGCCCCACAGCATAATCTCAGTGCTTAATTCTGAATTACCTCTAATTTATGAATCTTTTTTGTTTTGCAGCTTGTTTATATACTAAGGATCCATAATCTAAAATTGATCTTATCAGAGTGAATTAATAGTATGTTGTATTGTTGTTATGTTTGTTATGTATAATGTTAGGTTTTTTTCCTCTTTCTCCATTAAGCCCTATCGTCAGCGAATAATGAGTGCATAATATCCTGATCAACTCCAGAAAACCCTGCAACTTTTTTTCACACTGAACATCAACCTTCCATATTTACAAATGATTTTTTAAAGCTGATAATAGCATACACAATGATTTCAGCCGAGCAAGCAGGCTCTATATGACCAATGGAAATAACCCAGACTTGAAAGGACAACCCTGCTAGATTTTCAAAATAAGACAAAACATGCTCTACAAAATTAAAGCCTTTACATTTTAAATTATAGAAAATTGCAGCACTGGGCTTCACACTAATGTTGGAGTTCATCCAGTGTAG
Organism: Girardinichthys multiradiatus; assembly: GCF_021462225.1. Taxonomy (NCBI): domain Eukaryota; kingdom Metazoa; phylum Chordata; class Actinopteri; order Cyprinodontiformes; family Goodeidae; genus Girardinichthys; species Girardinichthys multiradiatus. Next base: position 19,619,636 of record NC_061811.1, on the reverse strand, counting down.
GAAATAGGACCAGGTCAGCCCTTTAAAAAAAAAATTATTGATAATTTCCAAATAAAAGCCTCAATTTGTATAGTTACTAGTGATTATTTAAGCTGATAATAGCATACATAATTATTTTAGAATATCAAGCAAGTTCTATGTAACTAATGAAAGTAACCCAGACCTGAAAGGACAACCATGCTGGTTTTTCAAAATAATACAAAATATGCTCTACAAAATAAAAGCCTTTACATTTTAAATAATAAATAATTGCAGGACTGGGCTTCACACTACTGTTGGAGCTCACCCAGTGTTGGAAATAGGACCATGTTGGCCTTTTAAACTAAAGCTTACTGAAACATTCAAAATTAAAGCCTCAGTCTTCCAGAGGTAGTAGTAATTTTTTAAGCTGATAATGGCATACACAATGATTTAGAATAGCAAGCAGATTCTTTATATCTAGTGGAAGTACGCCAAACCTAAAAGGACAACTATACTGGACTTTCAAAACAACACCTAGACATACCCTACAAAACAAACATCTTCATATTTCACACAGCGATAATTGCAGCATTGGTCTTAACACTATTGCTGGGACTCTGTGATGGAAATGGATCTACTTTATCCTTTAAAAATAAGCTCACTGATATTTACAAAATAAAAGTCTCAACATTCCTTAGTTGGGGCCTGCCATAGCAATGAAGGGAGAGCAGTGAGTGGCTTGACTCCCATGCCATTGCATGGTGGCACCTATTACTACACATCTCTAAACTGGACTCTTTATTTATTGGCGACTGCCAAAGCAATCCAAGGACGCATGATTACTGGTGAAACAAGAACAGGTCTACATATACATCTTAACATTCTACCCTCAATCGTGTTGCACACCGTTCTGTTGCTTTGGTTCTCAGGCCCACAACCTTTGGCTCTGGTCCTAGAAGCACGCGCTAAGAGGCAGGCCCCGTCTAAATTTCTTCAGAAATGTTCTAGTTTATTACTATTATTATTGTGTGAATGCTGAAGAGTGAATAATTTTAAACGGCAATTTCATAGACTTTTGTATATACGCTGATTTTAGCTTATACATTGCTTTTTGCATAGTAGATGGGTTAAATTAATATCAGCCTTCATGCTAGTGATACCCAATATGCTAATGTTAGCAATTTAGCTTCTCTTTCCCTTCTCTTCTCTCTTAACTGAAGAACACATTTGCCTTTTTAGGCAATTTCTTGTTTGTTCTTGTGTTTCTTCAGTGTATTTGTTGTTAGCTCATTTTTTCTGAAATGTCTGCAATTTTTTATGTATTTTAGCACTGACTTCAACTTCTTAGGCTATATTTTTGCTTCAGTCTGTTTTTCAGCTCATCTATGGCAGCTCCTTCCTGCTTTTTTAAAGTTTTTGTCAGTTCTCGCATTTCAACAACTCTTTCAACAAGTAGGTTTGAGGTAACTTTACATTGTTAAGCTGTTTTATAGCTAATAGTCTTCCTGCTTAAACAGATCAGATGACAGTTTTTCTTTGCAAATGTTTCTGCTATTTCTACTAATTTATCTGATTTCAGTTGATATTCTGCTGTCAACCTTAGCCACTTTCTGCCAGCCAGTCTGCAGTCAATTTCAGCTTGTTTCTGCCAGCTTTCAGCTAAAAAAAAAAAATCTGCTTTCAGCATTCACACTGCATTTTCGCAGGAAATGCAAATTTTTCTAGTCTTTCTTTGATTTTGTGATTTCCAGACCGACCCTGAAAGCAGCTTGCGCAGCAGCAACTGTGGTTGATGATGATGGCGCTGATGTCACTTGGAGTATAAAAAGCCCAGAAGAAGGTCTTGGTTGAATCTCTTGAGCTGCTGACGCGTTTGGAGTCGCTGCCTGAACACCAACCAGCAAGATGACTAAACTGTGCGTCAGTTTGCTTTCAGCTCTGCTGCTGGCTTTTTATCTCTCATCCCAGGTTAGTTTTTTCTTCTAAGACGTCTCTTGTAATTTTATTGCCATTTTTATTTTGGCATGAATGTTTGAGTGGCCAGCTTCTTTAACTTAAGTTAAAGAAAACAATTGTTTTCCCCTTAACTTTTTTGTGTATTTACGTTAAATAAATAACTTTTTTGTATATTTACGTTAAATAACCCTGCTTTATTCACATTAATCTCCATCGATGTTTGGGTTCCTGTTTAACTGTGTGAAGACGTAACTGCGCGGGCTATAACGTTACTGGTGTTCCGCTCTTGTTGCAGGTGGTTCAGGCAACTTCAAAGAACGTGACCAACAACACCGCCAACAGCATCAGTGGAAGGACCACAGTCATCCCGCTGCTCCTGTTCCCTATGACCTTAGCTTTTGTCTGCCTTCTCGATTGGTCCAAGTAAAGGACTAACTCCGCCCGTCCTGTCGGGCCAGCTGGAGAGTGGAAGCGAACATCAGCCTCTTCAACATGAAGTTCACCTAAAAAGAACTTTCATCCGTTTTACGCACCAAATCAGGACGCGCCCTGTTCCCCTCAGCATGTCCTGAGCCTTGCTAGGTGTTTCATGAACTATATATCTTTCTTAATCGGGAGTACACGGCGCCAGTAGTAATTAGTAATGTTTATGGGGGTGGGAGAAAATGTCAAGCTTTTTCTATTAAGGAACTAGTTCTGAAAGGCTAAGATTTGTATCTATTTAAATGTAAAGCATGAAACTTGTCTGGAAGTTAATAAAGCCTTAAAATGTCTGCCTTTTTATTGCCCCCCTTTAAATTGAAAGATTTAATCTTTTGTTTTTGTGGTCTTTCAGTCAGAACTACAAATTAAATTGGGCTTATGATCTGCTTAAAGTTAAATCTCAAGAATTAAGGTGGAGTTACCCCCAGCCCCAATCGCTGCCAAAAGGAACATTGCTGTCAAATGTTGACTGCTCAAACTGACTTCATTGCGGTTTGGTTGCTGTCTTAAACCACAAGGCAAATTTGCTAACTTGCAGACTTTGTCTTGGATCAATTTCTTCCCATCAAAATTGAGGTTGCATAGTACCAGAGTTGGATAAACGTTACCTTGGTGACTTTAACAACCCCTGTTAAAGGTAAACCTAAAGTGTACAGGTTTTAAACTGCAGTTATCAACTTGCAATGGTGCTGCATATCACACTGCAGATCTTAACCATTTAAATATTTGGCCTATGGCCCAGATTGCCTAAACATAAAACGCAGCTTTTTTTTTTATGTACTTGGAGTCAAGTGCAAGAAAAGTTGAATTTAGTCTTTCCAGGTGCTGTGTATATAAAAACCATTTTTCTGTTCAGTTTTCTCCATTCCGTATGAACTATTGCATCACAGTATTTGCAGAACTGCTAAACAAGATCACTGACCTCTGACTAGTAATTCCACTTATCGGTTTTATTTCAAGCATTCATATTCATGCATGATGCATATTTACATGACAATTTGTTTGAAAAGGAGGTAGGCAGAAGTTTAAAATTATTTGACCTTACCTTGTAACTGTAACTACCTTTTTTTTTATTTTTTTTTAAAGATAAAACAATCAGGCAACACTTCACAAGAGACATAATGCAATTATGCATCCCTGTTTAAACTGCTTTCAATTGTGCCATTGAAATGCACATACTTTTAAAGTCATTCTTATGCCATTGATTTTTAAATTCTGATTCCCTCTTAAATCATATCCTCCATCACTCTCTGCAAACTATTTCATTTTTTTCAGGAAGTAAATTGTTTCTTGCTTTAAATATAGTTTGTGCTGAACCAAGTCTGGAAATTTTCCTGTTTCTTTTTTTATTATACAAAGTTGGTTTGTACCACTCTTAATTAATCAAATATTGTTATTGCTTGGATATTTTTTGTGTTTTCCCACATGTCTGCTCAGTAAGTCAAATATGGTAATAGTAATGTACAATCCAATGCATACAGAGATTTGTGATTGAGGATATGCTAGTTTTCCACAGGATGGCAAGGCTCTGGGCCAACTTTCCCAAACATGTGATTTCCAGCAGATTTTGTGGTCTAACACCAGACCAAGAAATTTAATTTAATTGACCCTTTCAATATTTACATTATCAATACATATATTTACATCTATATTTTTATGTTTTCCAAATAGCATAAATTTAGTTTTGATTATATTTAATATCAAATCACTTTATTTTATGCATTTCCTTAGTGATCACCACCAAAACCTACTACAAATCCATCCCAGGACAAAAAACACTACTTTTTGGTAGTTGAATTTTTTACCAATACAAAGTGCCACTTCTCCTTATGTATCCTATCTAAATGCAGAAATTCATTTCTATTTAGTTTAAAATCTTCACCTTTTTCAGGGGTTATTCAGGTCTCTGATATGGCTATCATATTAAATGGTCTTTTAAACTGTCTTAAATATTTTATTGTTTGAAAGTTTGCATATAATCTTCTGCTATTAAAGCTACCCAGGTTAGGGCAGGGGTGGGGCGGTAGAGACTAAGTTGTAGTGTTGTGGTAGTTCATCTTGCCAAGAAGAGGAATAAAGTTCCATAAGCTTTCATCTGCCTCCTCCTTGTTCAGCTGCTAGCAGAGCAGAACCTATGAGCTTGTTACCAGAAAACGAGCCGAAATAGACACTAGCCTGTTCTGGACTTACGAAAGGTAACATTGTGTAGATTATCAGGCATTTCTGTTGGTTGTAGTATTTAGACCAGGAGTCCCCAATTAAAATAGCACGAGGTCCCTTCCCTCATCCAAACACTTTGGGGTCCGAAAGTTTTAAATCAATTATTTAACATTTAATTAACACTAGTTTTTTTTTCAACTACTGATCATTTATTCATATGCCAATGAAATCATGTGCTGAACAGAAAAGAGCAATCCAGTACCAATATTAAATATACTTTGAACAGCACCTTCGAGCTGGGTCTAGGTAACTTGGTATAATTCAGCTCTCGTTGTCAGGGTTCTGGGTTTTTGTGCGTGTGTGTGTTAGATGGGAGATTGAGGATGTCATTAGCAGGGCTCAACAACAGGAACTTGATCCTGGCACGGGACCACCGAACCGCATTTATGTTCCCTCTCAAGTACATGTTAAGCTCATTGATTGGCTTCATTCAGCCAAATTTTCGGCCCATCCTGGTGTGAGCAGAACCATAGCTTTGGTCCAGAAAAGGTTTTGGTGGCCATCCATACATAAATATGTCAAAGATTTTGTTCAGGCCTGTGCCATTTGCGCCAGGAACAAATCCAGCAATCAGCCCCCTGCAGGTCTTCTCTGACCCCTCAGCATACCTAATCGACCTTGGTCCCACATAGCCTTAGATTTTGTTACAGGACTGCCTCGTTCTTCAGGTATGACTACTGTACTCACAATCGTTGACCGTTTTACTAAGTCATGTCATCTCATACCCCTCAGAAAACGTCTATCAGCATTACAAACAGCCAGACTCCTTACCAAGCATGTCTTTCGCCTCCATGGGATTCCTCAGGACATTCTGTCTGACCGCGGCCCACAGTTCATCTCTCAGGTTTGGAGACAGTTTTGTTTAGCCTTAGGAGCAAAAGTTTCACTCACTTCTGGTTACTATCCTCAGTCCAACGGTCAGACAGAAAGATTAAACCAACAACTGGAATCCACCTTACGTTGCCTCACATCCACAAACCCCACAGACTGGTGCTCATATCTACCCTGGGTTGAGTATGCCCTCAACTCTCACATATCTTCTGCAACTGGACATTCACCTTTTAAAGCATGTCTCGGATACCAGCCACCTATGTTCTCAGCCGACGAAAAGGACATCACAGTCACATCAGTTCAACAACACATTCGCCGCTGCCGTAAGATCTGGACCACAACCATTCAAGCCCTCCAACGAACTGCTGACCAAAATAAGCGTTTTGCTGATCGAAGACGCTGACCTGCACCCAAGTATCAGCCCGGCCAGAAATGTGGTTATCGGCACGAGACGTGCCACTCAAGTCTATGTCTAGGAAACTTCCGCTTCGCTTCATTGTTCCTTACGAAATTGAGACTGTTATCAGCCCCTCTGCGGTTTGCCTTCGCCTTCCAGCAAGCCTTCGTATTCACCCTACTTTCCACGTCTCTCAGATTAAGCCGGTGATCTCCAGTGGTTCGTGGCAAGTACCTGAACATTGAACTCTCTCATGAATTCACCAGTATTCACTCCCCAGCTCATACTGAAGCATCTGGACAACCTAGCTTCGCACACCCAGGTTCTGACTCCATCTACCCCTGGCAACCTGACGGCATTTACTTAGTAAGACGCTTTCTTGTTTACAAGTATCGTTTCATTAACACCGTTCCCTGTTTCACCAGTTCTTTTCCCCTCTCTTTCAGTTGGCGAATTTACCCAATCATGTCCCTGTGCTCACGTACTGTAAATAAACACTGTTACACTTTCAGTTTGTTTCCTCTGAGTGTTCTCTGTATGTGGGTCAGTGCTATTTCGAAAATGACAGAACACTCTGGCCAACGAGATCCAGCAGAAATGCTCAGAAGAACCCTATCTGAACACACTAACCAAAGCCATATTCTTGACTCCTCTCAGGTTCACTACGGCCCTGTATTGACTATAGAGGTTTAAATCAGATCACGATTAAGAATAAATACCCACTTCCTCTCATAACGTCCGCCTTTGAACCGGTCCATGGTGCAACCATATTCTCCAAATTAGATCTCAGAAATGCCTACCATCTTGTCAGGATCCACCAGGGGGACAAGTGGAAGAGGGTCTTCAAAACACCGTTGGGCCATTTCGAGTACCTGGTCATGCCATTTGGACTGTGCAATGCTCCTGCTGTTTTCCAGGCTTTAGTCAATGACGATGTCAGAGACTTTCTGAATATTTTTGTTTTTGTGTACCTTGATGATATTTTGATTTACTCCAAGGACATTGAGGAGCATTGCACACATGTTCGCCAGATACTTCAGCGTCTCCTGGAGAACCGCCTGTTTGTTAAGGCCAAAAAGTGTTAATTTCATCAGCCGTCTGTCACATTTTTGGGCTACATCCTCGAGGGTGGACAGGTACGTTCTGATCTGGAGAACATAAGGGCAGTTCTGGAATGGCCTGAACCAGACTCCTGAAAAGCTCTTCAGTGTTTTCTTGGTTTTGCTAATTTCTACAGGCGTTTCATCAAGGACTATAGTATCATAGCTGCACCCCTCACCGCACTTTGTCTAAGGTCTCGTTTTCCTGGTCATCTGAAGCCGAAGCGGCTTTTCAGGCCCTAAAAGTAAAGTTCTCACAAGCTCCTATCTTAGTTCACCCCGACTCCTCAAAACAGTTCATCCTGGAAGTTGATGCTTCTGACATCGGTGTGGGGGCTGTTCTTTCCCAGAACTCTGAGGAGGGGAAACTTCATCCCTGTGCTTTTTTTTTCTCGCAGATTAAGCAACACCAAAAGGAACTATGATGTGGGGGACAGGGAATTACTAGCCATAAAACTGGTCTTGGAGAATGGCGCCACTGGCTGGAGGGAGCCAAGCATCCTGTGCAAGTCTGGACTGATCATAAAAACTTGGCCTACCTCCAGTCAGCAAAGAGACTCAATTTTCGACAGTCACGATGGTCTTTATTTTTCTCCCTTTTTGATATATGTATCTCTTTCAGGCCTGGACCCAAGAATGTTGAGCCAAATTCCCTCTTCAGACAGTTTGCCACTGACGACTCGGTGGAGGAACCAGCTCCCATTTTGCCTTCCAACTGGACAGTAGGAGCCCACGTCTCTCAGATTAAGCCGGTGATCACCAGTGGTTCGTGCCCTCCGGCCGAACCCCACCGCCCACCGTTACACTTTCAGTTTGTTTCCTCTGAGTGTTCTCTGTATGTGGGTCAGTGCTATTTCGAAAATGACACTCGTTGTACTTTTGGCAGGCATGGCAGGTTGCTTAACCGTTTCCTCAAGTTAATGTCCTTCTTTTCCATCTAAAAGTGTTTCTGCCACAGCTTGAATGCACTCTTTAATCATTTCCCAGTCAGTGAAAGGCTTTTTGTGTTTTCCCAAAATCCACTGTACTAACAGTGAACACTTGTATGCTTGGTGTTGTGCTGTAAGAGACCGTATGTTTCTGTCCATTCATCTTTAAATGTGTGATTTTCATAATCCACTTTACGTATTTTTGATGAAGCAATCTTTTTTTACTCATTCATCTGTGCACCAAATCATTTTACGATCAGCAAGCGTAAACTCCCAAACTTAGCAATCCACGTCGAAGGACCCGCATAGTTTCTTCTTTGTTGTTTTCTGGTGGTTGACATACAACAATGTATTGTATTACTGCCACCAACTGGTTTGGAGTTTGGACCAGAATGTCGCTGACCCACATAGCTGTTCGTTGCGCCTGTTCAAAAGTCAGATGTGGCAGCCGGCAGAAATAAAATGTTTATATCTGTAACATGTTGTGTAAGGTTCACATTGTCCACTAGATGGTGTTCTGATTAAGTTGTGGCAATGATGTTAAACTGTGAGAGTTGGAACGGGAGTTCGGTAGAGGATAAGTTCCAAGATGATGGAATAAACTGCATTGCCAAGACAGACGTCATTATTATTTAAATACAGTTTGAATCAAGTATAACAAAGAAATACTGCATGGTGTCAGAAAAAGGGGATACTGATCCGAATCATCGTTAAAAGAAATGGATGCTTACGGTGTTCCTGCTCTGTGGATGGATTGGGATTCCAAAAACCTACCCGAAGCATGGCGGTGTTTCAAGCAGCATGCTGAGTTGATGTTCACAGGCCCCTTGCAAGAAAAAGGGGAGGAGGCCAAGTGTAGCTACCCCCTTCTATGGATCAAGGAGAAGGGACGTGATGTTTACAACACCTGGACGCTCACAGCAGATGAAGCCAAGAAGCTACAGACATATTATGATAAGTACACTGATTATATTGCTCCCAAAGCAAACCCCATCTTTGCTAGATATAAATTTCACCAGAATATGCAGGGCAAGCATGAGACATTTGAACAATTCGTGACAGATCTAAAACTGCTTGTTAAGGACTGTGGATACCCAAATAGTGTTGACATGTTCAGAGACCGCATTGTATTTGCCACTAATTCACCCCATGTACGTGAGAAACTCCTCAGCCAAGATGCAGACTTCCCATTAGACAGCTATGGGCTATCCCAGAACAGCAGAAAGGTTTAAAACCCCAAAAGCATGCTAGTACAGCATATAAGGTGTGCAGCTACTGTGCAGGGCAACACAGTGCGAAAGAGAACTGTCCAGCAAAAGGGAAACAATGCATGAAAAGTGCAAAAAGATGAACCACTTCGCTGAGGCATGCAGGTCAAAACGTTTTTCACAAACAAGTTTTCACCACCAGACAATACATACTGCCAGGGAGAACACTGGGACTGTTGAACAAGACACAGATGATGAACAGAGCGGCCTTTACATTGACAGCATCGCAATTGAAAATGAGGGTGACAGCAATGAGCAAGCTTATGCAGATGTAGAGCTAGGCTCTCCCCCACATAAAGTGAGATTTAAAGTAGATACTGGTGCACAGGCTAACACCATTCCAGTTAACATTTTCCGAACACTCTTCCAAGACGAGCCACTGAAGCCAGCAACAAGCAAGCTCCCAGACTACAGAGGACATCTTCTCAGCATTGATGGAAAATGTAAACGAAAGCGCAAACATAAAAGCACCACACTAATGCTAGACTTTCACGTCATTGACACCAGTGCTCCACCTGTTCTAGCAATGAAAGCTTGCCGTGACCTCAACTTAGTAAAGATTGTGATGGTTGTGACTGAGGTAAAAGAAAAAATTGACTCTTAGAACACACTAAAAGAATACACTGATGTTTTCCTGGGCACTGGAGAATTTCAGGGTGACTGTAATTTCCATGTCAACCCAGAGAGAGCTCCTACATTCTATCCACCGCCAAGAATCCCTATTGCTCTGCGAGACTGACTTAAAGATGAGCTTGACAGCATGGGGAAGAATGACATTATCCGTAAGGTTACAGAACCCACAGACTGGGTGAATGCGTTCGTTGTTGTAGAGAAGCCGAAAACAGGCAGATTGAGAGTGTGCCTAGACCCCAGGCCCCTTAACAAAGCTATACACAGACCTCATTACCCCTTACCGACATTAGAGGATGTCACCAGAAAACCTGTGGCTAGTTCCATGGTGGCCACAAGTCCATTTCATGGACTTAGTTGCCCCTGGTGAGAGGCGCCTAGCTGGAGTGGGCATACTAGTTGTCCCCAATCTCGGCACCTGTACGTTGGCGTTCACCCCGGTGAACGAGAGGGTAGCCTCCCCCCGCCTATGGGTGGGGGGACGGGTTTGCGCTTATGCACCCAACAGCAGTTCAGACTACCCACCCTTTTTGGAGTCCCTGAACTGCAGACTTCCTGTGACATCACTGGCCAAATAAAAGCACCCCCTTTTCAATGGTCTGATCTCTTCCACACCTGTGTTCATAAGGGATAGGAGGGGGACAAAGCGCGCTGATGTCTCTTTGCTGGCAAACAGACATAAACTCTTCAACTGGATCCATAATATCAGGCGATCATATGCACAAGCTAAGTACAAATAAATCACTGTCTGCGTATCCGGTGATTTTCATTCATGAACGGGGTAACCAAGGTACAAGCATGGCTTGACTGTTCTCTCTGAGATCTGCAGAAGCGAACTGTTTCCAGAGAGTTCCCAGCACAACGCCAAGTGCAGCAGGAGGACAACGGAGGCCACATCACCGTGGTAACGTGCAGTTTGGTGGGCCCGACAGAACGGCCGCACCTTCAAACCCCTCAGTAGCTAAGGAGGTTAGCTGTAGCTAACCATTGTTCACTGTCGATGCTTTCTTCAAACTTCGCTGCCTTGGACAACGTTCCTCACCACAGTTCATGAGGTTAAGTGTTTGGGCAGAGAAATAGAAGGATTTAGATTGAAATGATCTAAACATTTTTCATTTTATGAAGTTGGGTTTTGTTTGTGTTGAACTCAGCTATCTTGGTGCTAGCAGAATATCTGCAGCACACATGTTCAGTTTTGTGTTCTTTGTCTGTGTGTTTGTAAAGTTAAGACAAACTTTATTTAAAGGGTGATTTTAAACAGAAGGTCGATCATAACACGCCGTCCGCGCTTATGCATTTTAACCCTTTTATTAACCCTGGTATTTTAAAGGTATGTGTTTGATTCTGGTGCTAAGCTATCAGCTTCTTTTGTTAGTTCAACTGCTAACCGGTAAGAACACGTGCTTGCTACTAAAGAATATTTAACAGAAAGGTTGTTAGTTTTCAAGCTAGTGAATAATAATCCCTAAACATAATTTTACTAGATTTCATAACTAAGTAAACACCATTAAGCCCCATTTCTCCAGAAAGATTTGGCTCTTTTCCAAAATACTCCCTTAATAATATTTCTTTAAATATTATTTTAATAAATAAAGTCAGCTAATTAGACACCATTGAGAAATGGTCATCCAGAAGGTTGGTTTTATTCAGCAAACCATTATTTAAAATATTATTTTATTAAAATAATATTTTATCTGATCTTGCATTGTGAATGGTTGTCTAAACGTTTGATTATTATTGCCTAAGTTGGTTCCAAGACTAACTGAACTTAAATTCCAGATCCTTGGTTCTCAAACATAAATAACATTGGATGGTAATGTTGCATCACTTATTTGGTCATGGCTTTCAATCATCTTTTTAATAAACTTGTTTACATTGTATATAGCCCATTAGTCTTCCTTATTCTTTAATTCTGCTAGGTAGTTTAGTTGGATTGTTTTAGCACAGTAAAGAGTTTGTTGATTGAAATATGTTTGACTTTGAGTTGACTTATTTTTGTTAATAAATTCTTGTATTTTAAGAAATTGTGTGAATTCATTCCATATTTGTGCAGAGTTTATGCTGTTCAATAATGTCAGAGCTCGTCTCACACCTTTCTATTTTGTCCTAATACCATCGCCTTACTGGGCTGGTATTCACAGGACAACCCTTAACAGACCGAAATATTATTTGATAAAATATTAAAATATTAATATTAAATATTAAATAATATTCTCAGATTGATAATCCCAACATGGGGGAGGTCCTGCCTCAAGTGGAGGAGTTCAAGTATCTTGGAATCTTGTTCACGAATGAGGGAAAAATGGAGTGGGAGATCAACAGGCGGATTGGTGCTGCGTCAGCTATGATGCGGGCACTGTACAGGTCTGTCGTGATGAAGAGAGAGCTGAGTCAAAAAGTTAAGCTCTCTATTTACCGGTCGATCTACGTTCTTTCCCTCATCTATGGTCATGAGCTTTGGGTCATGACCGAAAGAATGAGATCACGGATACAAGCGGCCGAAATGAGTTTCCTCCGCAGGGCATCTGGGCTCTCTTTTAGAGGTAGGGTGAGAAGTCAGGGAGGGACTCAGATTAAAGCCATTGCTTCTCCATGTCGAGAGGAGCCAGTTGAGGTGGCTCGGGCATCTGGTTAGGATGCCTCCTGGACGCCTCCCTGGTGAGGTGTTCCGGGCACGTCCCACCGGGAGGAGGCCTACAGGAAGACCCGGGACACGCTGGAGGGACTATGTTTCTCGGCTGGCCTGGGAACACCCCGGACGAGCTGGCCCAAGTGGGTGGGGAGAGGAAGGTCTGGGTCTCTCTGCTTGGGCTGCTGCCCCTGCGACCTGACCCTGGATAAGCGGAAGACGATGGATGGATGGATGGATGGATGGATGGATGGATGGATGGATGGATGGATGGATGGAAGGAAGGATGGATGGACTTAGTCAAGTCCAGCTGTTTCTTTTCTTTCTGTGGAACAATAGATTTTTTTAAGAAGAAAATGTAACATATAGTGTAAGGTTCACATTGTCCACTAGATGGTGTTCTGATTAAATTGTGGCAATGATGTTAAAATCCTGCGAGAGTTGGAACAGGAGTTTGGGAGAGAATAAGATCCAAGATGGTGGAATAAACGGCATTGCCAAGATAGACGTTGTCATTATTATTTAAATACAGTTTGATTCAAGCATAACGAAGAAATACTACAATATCTACTTAGTACATGAGAAAATGCGTTGCGGTTAGGGTAGCAGCAACAGCCATGAATGACACAGCTCATTGCCTGACTTACATCACGTGCAGCCCGGGGTCAGATGCTCCATATATTAACACAAGATGCAGAGCAAGTGAAGTCAGACACTGTTGGACAACATGCAGTAATAAATAAATGTTTAAAATCAGGTTGGGTCCGAATTGGACGGTACGTGGACCCGGGTCCAGACCCTGCTCCGCTAATCCGTGACCTCTGATTTAGACCATTAACAGTAGCCATAGCATCCTTTTATTAACTAGTTTCATTTATAAAGTAATCCCATTTTCTAGTTCTGTTATAAATGAACATTACATCACTAGTTCCATATAGAAACGATGAACGCAGCAAAGTGGTAAGCTGCAGATAATGATAAAATGACAACAAACTTATTTTAGACATACATTTTTTGTGTCTTAATTTGACGTCCTGGCCATTGTTTTGATAGCAGTTGCATTTTAGCAGTAGACTTTTACCTTCAGGTTGGCACTACAGAATACTATTTGCTAAAACATAGACAATTTCAGAGACCGTTTCTTACCCCGGGCTGTTTCTCTGATGAACACTTGACAGTCAAGAGTTCCAGAACAATACCATACATACTTGGTCTGATCTCAGAACATCTCAGAGCGAAAAATCTGACACTGAATTCAGTATCCAATTTAAAACTTTTAAACTAATGCCAAGAGGCTACACCAGTTTATAAAGAAATTAAGACTTCATCTAAACTTCTTGGACTGGTAGGACCTAAACTGAAGGGAGCTATGCCAGAAGATTAAATACATTCGCGCTACAGGAAAAAAGAGCAATGGCAATTTCTGATATGGGCTGTGTTGAAAGTTGCCCATGGTGATAATGGAAGGAGGTACATAAACACTAGTTAAAAGTAACTTTTCAGTTGCATCTTGAATACTAGTAATCTATTCCTTTTTTGCATCTGCAATGGGGAGTTGATGCCCCCTGCTTACTGGGAATAGGTAGTTTATGGGCTTTGTGTGGGACTGCATTAAATTCTATCCCACCCCAGAATTTACACTTCCTGTATTTCGAATGGTTGGGCAGAAGGAGGGGCTTGCCCAGGACAGCGGTGATGCAAAGGTCGCCAATGAAAAGGGGAGGCTTGCCTCAAACTGTTGAAACTCATTCTGTCACTTTTGACACAGCTACCGAGAATTGTTTAAAGCCATATATATATACACTGCTCAAAAAAATAAAGGGAACACTCAACTAACACATCCTAGATCTGAATGAATGAAATATTCTCATTGAATACTTTATACCCCTCCTTGAACCGCCACCTTAACGTGGTGGAGGGGTTTGAGTGCTCAAATGATCCTAGAGGCTATGTTGTCTGGGGCCTAAATGCCCCTGGTAGGGTCTCCCATGGCAAACAGGCTCTAGTTGATGGGTCAGACAAAGAGTGGTTCAAGAATCCCTCATGAGGACCAAAATATCGAGGCACGTGACGTCGCCCGGTACGGCGGAGCCGGGGTCCCACCCTGGAGCCAGGCCTGGGGTCGGGACTCGTCGGAGAGCGCCTGGTGGCCGGGTTGCTCCTTGCGGGACCCGGCCGGGCAGAGCCCGAACGAGAGACGCGAGGCCATCCCCCAGTGGGCCCACCACCTGCAGGGGGAACCGTGAGGGATCGGTGCAAAGAGGATTGGGTGGCGGACGAAGGTGGAGACCTCAGCGGCCCGATCCCCAGATGCTTAGGCTGGCTCTAGGGACGTGGAATGTCACCTCGTTGGGGGGGAAGGAGCCTGAGCTTGTGCGGGAGGTCGAGAGATATCGACTAGAAATAGTCGGCTCGCCTCCACACACAGCGTGGGCTCTGGAACCCATCTCCTTGAGAGGGGTTGGACTCTCTTCTACTCTGGAGTGGCCCACGGGGAGAGGCGGTGGGCTTTTGTGGGTTTGCTTGTTGCCCCCCAGCTCAGCCGTATTGTGTTGGGATTTACCCCAGTGGATGAGAGGTTCGTATTCCTGCGCCTTCGGGTTGGGGAGAGGTCTCTGACTATCATTTCGGCCTACGGGACGAGTGGTAGTGCAGAGTACCCGGCCTTCTTGGCGTCCCTGTCGGGGGTGCTGGATAGTGCCCCTCCCGGGGACTCCATTATTCTGCTGGGGAACTTCAACGCCCACGTGGGGAACGACAGTGACACCTGGAGAGGCGTGATTGGGAGGAATGGCCTCCCCGATCTGAATCCGAGTGGTGTTTTGTTATTGGACTTCTGTGCTAGTCACAGATTGTCCATAATGAACACCATGTTCAAACTTAAGGGTGTCCATCAGTGCACTTGGCACCAGGACACCCTAGGCAGGAGGTCGATGATCGACTTTGTTGTCGTATCATCAGACCTTCTGCCGCATGTTTTGGACACTCGGGTGAAGAGAGGGCCTGAGCTGTCCACTGATCACCACCTGGTGGTGAGTTGGATCCGCTGGAGGAGGAGAAAGCCGGACAGACTTGGCAGGCCCAAGCACATAGTGAGGGTCTGCTGGGAACGCCTGGCGGAGCCCTCGGCCAAGGATGTATTCAACTCCCACCTCCGGGAGAGCTTTGACCAGATCCCGGGGGATGTTGGAGACATAGAGTCCGAGTGGACCATGTTCTCCGCATCTATTGTCGATGCTGCTGGGTGAGGAGTTCGGCCATCCGGGAGGGGCCCGGAGTAGAGCCGCTGCTCCTCCACATTGAGAGGAGCCAGTTGAGGTGGCTCGGGCTTCTATACCGGATGCCTCTTAGACGCCTTCCTCGGGAGGTGTTCCAGGCACGTCCCACCGGGAGGAGGCCCAGGGGACAGCCCAGGACACGCTGGAGGGACTATGTCTCTCGGCTGGCCTGGGAACGCCTTGGGCTCCCCCTGGAGGAGCTGGAGGAGGTGTCTGGAGAAAGGGACGTCTGGGCGTCTCTGCTGAGTCTGCTGCCCCCGCAACCCGGTCCCGGATAAGCGGAAGACGACGAGTACGAGTACTTTGTTCTGTACAAGGCTGAATGTGCTGACAACAAAATCACTCAAAAATCATCAATGGAAATCAAATGTATTAACCAATGGAGGCCTGGATTTGGAGTCACACACAAAATTAAAGTGGAAAAACACACTACAGGCTGATCCAACTTTGATGTAATGTCCTTAAAACAAGTCAAAATGAGGCTCAGTATTGTGCATGGCCTCCACATGCCTGTCTGACCTCCCTACAACGACTGGGCATGCTCCTGATGAGACGGCGGATGGTCTCCTGAGGGACCTCCTCCCAGTACTGGACTAAAGCATCTGTCAACTTCTGGACACTCCTATGGTGCAACGTGATGGTGGATGGAGGGAGACATGATGTCCCAGATGTGCTCAATTGGATTCAGGTCTGGGGAACGGGCGGGCCAGTCCATAGCTTCAATGTCTTCATCTTGCAGGAACTGCTGACACACTCCAGCCACATGAGGTCTAGCATTGTCCTGCATTAGGAGGAACCCAGGGCCAACCGCACCAGCATATGGTCTCACAAGGGGTCTGAGGATCTCATCTCGGTACCTAATGGCAGTCAGGCTACCTCTGGCGAGCACATGGAGGACCATGCGGCCCTCCACAGAAATGCCACCCCACACCATTACTGACCCACTGCCAAACCGGTCATGCTGAAGGATGTTGCAGGCAGCAGATCACTCTCCACGGTGTCTCCAGACTCTGTCACGTCTGTCACATGTGCTCAGTGTGAACCTGCTTTCATCTGTGAAGAGCACAGGTCGCCAGTGGCGACTTTGTCAATCTTGGTGTTCTCTGGCAAATGCCAAGCGTCCTGCACGGTGTTGGGCTATGAGCACAACCCTCATTTGTAGACATTGGGCCCTCATACCATCCTCATGGAGTCTGTTTCTAACCGTTTGTGCAGACACATGTACATTTGTGGCCTGCTGGAGGTCATTTTGCAGGGCTCTGGCAGTGCTCCTCCTGTTCCTCCTTGCACAAAGGTGGAGGTAGTGGTCCTGCTGCTGGGTTGTTGCCCTCCTACGGCCTCCTCCACATCTCCTGGTGTACTGGCCTGTCTCCTGGTAGCGCCTCCAGGCTCTGGACACTACGCTGACAGACACAGCAAACCTTCTTGCCACAGCTAGCATTGATGTGCCATCCTGGGTGAGTTGCACTACCTGAGCCACTTGTGTGGGTTGTAGAATCCGTCTCATGCTACCACGAGTGTGAAAGCACCACCAACGTTCAAAAGTGACCAAAACATCAGCCAGAAAGCATAGGTACTGAGAAGTGGTCTGTGGTCCCCATCTGCATAACCACTCCTTTATTGAGTGTGTCTTGCTAATCGCCAAAGATTTCCCTCTGTTGTCTATTCCATTTACACAACAGCATGTGAAATTGATTGTCCTAAGTAGACAGTTTGATTTCACAGAAGTCTGATTTACTTGGAGTTATATTGTGTTGTTTAAGTGTTCCCTTTATTTTTTTTTTGAGCAGTATATATATCATCATTGGAACACATATTCTAATTTATTGAACATGCCTCTATCTCTCTCTCTATATATGTATATTTCAATAAATTAGAATATTATCGAAAAGTTAATTTATTTCAGTAACTGCACCACTGAAAGACACATAGATTAAACACAGACTATACATTGTTATCACAGAAATGTGGTATTAATGAAGCATGTTTCCTACCTTAAGAAAAGGTTATTTTCAAAAGGTACTTTTAATCTGAAAAAGGAACCTCATCAGAACATATATATCAGAAATGATCAAATATGAGAGATAACCTCACTTTATTATTTTATTTAGAAACATTGAAGTATGAATAGTATGTTTAAGTTCATGCAGGACAACCAATTTGATTTGAGTCCAGACTTTTATCAGGCCCCTCCAAAACCTTCTTTTTGTATTTTGGTGCATTTCAGAGGTGGACTTGTTGGTGTGCTTTGGATAACTGTACTGCTGCATAACCCAAATTCGTTTGAGCTTAGGGTCCCAAACTGATGGCTGGACATTCTCCTTCAGAATTTCTGCGAGATAGCAGAATTTGTGGCTCCATCAATGCACCAACATTAGTTCTAAATGCTTGCAATAGAAAGCCCACTTTAGGCTTGCAAAGTGTATCTTAAGTCACTATCAGTAAAATGTCTGTTTTACTTTCTTCATCAAAATAGGCAGATTGTCAATGTCTCGTATTTAGTTAGAATTTTTTTTAAAACTAAACAATACTTACCTTTATTTTTATTGTTTACTCATCATATTGATCCAGTACGTGAATATGTGTAGGAAGTTGTGAATATCAAAGCAACATAGAAAAAGCTCTCAGTTATTGATGGGAAGGAGTGGTTTTCTCATGCAAATGTGAGCTCAGTTAGATGAGCTTGATTCACTTATGTAAGAAACAGGTTGGATCTGCATGTAGAAAAAATTCCCACAAAATTTAAAAAGCACAGCAGCATCCCCTTTGTCCATTTGAAAACACAGAATCCTGCTTGAGGCAAAAAGCTGAACAAGATGTTCCTCGGTTTCTTTGGAGCTCTTCTGCTTACTTTCCATCTATCAACACAGGTTAGTTTGTTTTTCAGAGTTTATTATTATTAGTAAAACTTGATTTGCGAAGTGTAATTTATTTAGGTCAGGAGGGTTTAAGCCAAAGTTGTGAAAAAATGCTAGCTTGTTTTAACTGTAGTTCTTAAAGTTATATATGCAATATTGCCTCCAAGTCTTGGTTTAGATTGTCAAATCTAAATTTAAACTCTTGGTGTATTTGTGTTTTGTGACTTTAAGTTGAGTAAACTAATTTGCTACCTCGTAGTGTTCCCCAGTCCTGCTGCTTAGTAGCTGCTACCTTGCATGTTTTAGATCTTTCTCAGCTCCAGTGCAATTTATTTAAATGTATCTGTTACCTGCTTAGTACTTCATTAAGATTAACAGAAGCAGGTTAATTGGTCAATTGAGGTATTAAAACAGTAAATCAGGGCTCTTCTCCCTTCCATCCATATAATATGGATAGAAAGTAATGTTTATTCCTGAATAGTGCCCGATGTTCATGGAGAAAATTTTAATATGCAAATAAAAGTTTTATTTATTTATTGCAGGTAGTTTTTTTTGTTGCTGCGGAGAACGCTACAGAAATGATCAACTCGACAGTTATAATGTCCATTACTGCGAATAGGACAGGAACGACTACCTTGGCTGCTGTAATGTCAGCTGGTGCAAATGTGACAGGAACGACCAGCTTGGCTGCTGTGATGTCAGCTGGTGCAAATGTGACAGGAACGACCACCTTGGCTGCTGTAACACCGGCTGGTGCAAATGTGACAGGAACGACCACCTTGGCTGCTGTAACGCCGGCTGGTGCAAATGTGACAGGAACGACCACCTTGGCTGCTGTAATGCCGGCTGGTGCAAATGTGACAGGAATGACCGCATCAACTGCTGTAAGGCAGACTACTGCAAAATCATCAGGAACTTTCAAAGGCAGCACATCTACCACCTCCACAATTCTGCCATTGCTGCTTCTTTTAATAAGTTTTCCTATATGATTTTGACCTTGGTGGAAGTAGTTTTGATGTAGTACACCAATCTAGGATGCATAGTTGCTCTAAACATGTCCTGATGTTCATTTGGTGCTTTCATGGTCTTTAACATTTACTTATTCGGCAAAATACTAACTTTTATTTCTGTGTTTCAATGGGTCAATGTGTCTTGGAATTTTCTTAAAAATGTTAACATTTTAAATTGCCTCTAGAAATGATGTGTGTGTCTAAGATTCTTTCAGTTGAATAAAGCTGTAAGCGAATAATTTTTGCAATGTCTGCTGCGGTTATATTTTAGGACAAAAGTAAATGTATTAACCATAAAATACATTTCTGGTAAACAACCGCAGAAAGGGTGAAAGAAAACTGACATTTTGGGCATCTGAGCCCCCTCAGGTTCGCTTCAACTCTCTAGAACTAGGTGTGTCACAGAATACCAACCTTCCATTCAATACCGTGCACTGAAGTGCAGTTTTTGAAGTTGTGTGGCATGAAAGGGAGGACTAATTAAGGTTTCCAAAGCACAATTGGCCCTTTATTCAAAACGTTGACATGACTGAAATGTGTAGATCGAGTAGTATAAAGGGTTTTTCTGTTTCCTGGATGAGATTTGCATGCAAGCCATGATGTATATGAATTGCACAGATCAGTTCACCAACATGGTGACAAGCTCTGAAAGTCAAATTGTTGTGCAACATGTAATTTATAATTTCTTAATTAAATCAATTTCTGCAGTGATCATACACAACCAATTTATCTCACCAATAATGTAAACCGGGATTTCAATTATTGATATTAATGTTTGAAGTTATGGGTGGGTGGGGGTTAAACGTTTTTAGTATTCATTTTCAGATGTAATTTATGGATGTATGGATGTGGAAGCTAAAAACGTCCCTAAATCACACTTATCTTGCAGATGTAACAGTGCAGCCTGCAGTTTGTACAAGTTTGGTGTTAAAACTTACTAGATGAAATCTCTCTCACTTTGATTTTTCAAATTATTATTTTTAGCCACACACGATGTACAGCTTGTAACTTAAAAAAAGAACAGCATTTAGTCTGTATTTAAAATCTACTCAACAATATTCACAGTAATCAGCCTTCAGAATCCTTCCTCTTCCTTCACCTGTGGAGTGGGTCTTTGCCATCAAAGGGCCTCTCTATCTTTGAAAGAATGTTGGAATTCACCTTTCTTTTGTCCCACCAGCACCCACTCCCAATCTGGGTGGGTATTGTATCCCGCTCTGATCACTGGACAAAAGTTCCATTGTCCACCTCATCTTATCTGTTGGATTCTTATCAGGACCCATGCTCCATGATCCTAAGCCCCCTTCCCTTCCCTATCCCCAGTTCCTCATCAGACACCATAGAAATAATCAGTACAGATGTTTGTGTTCACCTTGAATTTCTGTGTTTCTCAACCTGAAATCATGTTTTCTCAAAGCAAAAGAAAGTTGCTGAAGCTGCAGCCACATTCCTGCAGTGCAGCCTTTAAACTGGATTGCATTCAGGTGTTCTAGAGTGTAACCACTTAAAATATCACCTCTTCGTCTTCTTCTCTTCCTCATGTCTCTTTTTGCATCAAGGAGATTCCAGAGCTTTTAGCACTAAGCTGCTTTCTCTTTAAATAATTTCAAAGCAGAACTACTTGAAACTAAGCACTTTACCATTGCTATTTAATATGAACGCTTAACATTTTAAGATTTAAGACAACTACAGTAGTTCCCCATGAACAGGTCAGGGAGTTTCTTGTATTTTTACTAAATAGACTTTATAGGGACATATTTCCTATTTTTTGTTTCCTCTTTTTGCAGATGATAGTGTGATGTACTCTATTAAATTTACATCGTAAAAAAGACTTTAAGGGCCCCAAGAGTTTTTTATTAATGTGCATCACATTATATTTTGAAAGCGTATCAATGTTTAAATTATCCTATTTCGGAATCAGAATCTGTATTATTTGGCAGGTTTGAGCACAGAAACGAGGAATTTGACTTCGGTTTGACCTTGCTCTCAATTAAGACATTTAAAATATCAATATATATAATATAAAACAAAGTTTTTCATAATGGTATTGATCTGGGAACTCTGATTTTTAAGTGGTCATCAGAGTGGCAGCCTGGGGATAGAAACTGTGCCTGGTTTTTCAAATTGCCCTCTGTAGTGCTTACCTGAAGGTAAAAGTCAATCAGTTTGTGTCCAGGATGTGTGGGGTCTGTAGATATATTAGCAGGCCTTTTCCTGAACTTTTCCTTAGACTTATACAGGGGTTGGACAATGAAGCTGAAAGACCTGGTTTTAGACCGCAATAATTTATTAGTATGGTGTAGGGCCTCCTTTTGAGGCCAATACAGAGTCAATTTGTCTTGGGAATGACATATACAAGTCATGCACAGTGGTCAGAGGGATTTTAACCCATTCTTCTTGCAGGATAGTGGCCAGGTCACTACGTGATACTGATGGAGGAAAACGTTTCCTGACTTGCTCCTCCAAAACACTGCAAAGTGGCTCAATAATATTTAGATCTGGTGACTGTGCAGGCCATGGGAGATGTTCAACTTCACTTTCATGTTCATCAAACCAATCTTTCACCAGTCTTGCTGTGTGTATTGGTGCATTGTCATCCTGATACACGGCACCACCTTCAGGATACAAAGTTTGAACCATTGGATGCACATGGTGTTCAAGAATGGTTCAGTAGACCTTGGCAGTGATGCGCCCATCTAGCACAAGTATTGGGCCAAGGGAATGCCATGATATGGCAGCCCAAACCATCACTGATCCACCCCCATGCTTCACTCTGGGCATGCAACAGTCTCGGTGGTACGCTTCTTTGGGGCTTCTCCACACCGTAACTTTCCCGGATGTGGGGAAAACCGTAAAGGTGGACTCATCAGAGAGCAATACATGTTTCACATTGTCCACAGCCCAAGATTTGCACTCCTTGCACCATTGAAACCGACGTTTAGCATTGGCATGAGTGACCAAAGGTTTGGCTATAGCAGCCCGGCCGTGTATATTGACCCTGTGGAGCTCCCGACGGACAGTTCTGGTGGAAACAGGAGAGTTGAGGTGCACATTTAATTCTGCCGTGATTTGGGCAGCCGTGGTTTTATGTTTTTTGGATACAATCTGGGTTAGCACCTGAACATCCCTTTCAGACAGCTTCCTCTTGCGTCCACAGTTAATCCTGTTGGATGTGGTTCGTCCTTCTTGGTGGTATGCTGACATTACCCTGGATACCGTGGCTCTTGATACATCACAAAGACTTGCTGTCTTGGTCACAGATGCGCCAGCAAGACATGCGCCAACAATTTGTCCTCTTTTGAACTCTGGTATGTCACTCATAATGCTGTGTGCATTTCAATATTTTGAGCAAAACTGTGCTCTTACCCTGCTAATTGAACCTTCATACTCTGCTCTTACTGGTGCAATGTGCAATCAATGAAGACTGGCTACCAGGCCGGTCCAATTTAGCCATGAAACCTCCCACACTAAAATGACAGGTGTTTCAGTTTCATTGTCCAACCCCTGTACATGTCCTGGATGGAGGTAAGATTAAGCCTGATGATCCTCTCTGCAGACCTAATTGTTAATTTAAATTTGCACCTGTCCTATTTTGTGGATGAACCATAACCTGATGGACAAACACAGGTCAGACCGAATGTGTAGAAGACGATTAAGGGTGGTTCCTAGGAACCGGAAGTGTTCTACAGTAGACATTGTGTTGTTGAGGATAATGAGGGGAGGCAGTATGGGGCGTGTTCTCCAGAAGTCCACTCTCAACTCCACTATCCTTAGCAGGTTAAACTCCAGGTGGTTCTGACTGCACCAGTGGACCAGCTGATCCAACTCCTGTCTATATGCAAAATCATCATTGTCCTGAATCAGACCAATAACAGTGGTGTCATCTGCAAACGTCAGGAGTTTCACAGATGGGTCTACTGAGGTGCAGTCATTTGTGTACAGAAAAAAGAGGAGTGGGGTGAGAATACACCTCTGGGGGGCGCTGGTGCTGATGGTTCTTGTGTGGGAGAAGATGCTCCCCATCTTCACCGGCTGCTGCTGCTGGTCTGGTCAGGAAGCTGGTGATCCACTTGAAGCAGGAGGGAACCTTACACAGCTCCAGACAGATCTGATTAAAAATGGGGGCCCGTTGGTCAGCGCAGGCCTTCAGGCAGAAGGAGGAAATACTATCAGTTCCTTGAGCCTTACTGGTCTTCTGACAATGAAAGAGGCTATTTACATCTTCCTCAGAGATCTTCAGTCTAGGAAGTGGGTATGAGGAGAGGAGGGTGGTTGGTGCATAGGGAGCAGGCCTGTAACATGTGTTTTGACTGCTTGTCCAAACCACATGCTTGAAAGTTTTTCATTTCTGCCTATAAGTTGGAATGAGATGAAGCAGACAGTGACCCAAACGTTCTGAAATTGAGTTAGATTCTACCTATACAGTAGATGTTTCCATACACTCACCATGAGTCAAATTATTCTGGGGCTTTTATTTATTAATTTGAGCCATTCCTTTTCAGGGCTGGACTAGGTGTACATCAATTACAGGGGTAGTTTTTTTTGCTCTAAGTAAATAAAGATCTATCTATTTTTTCTGGAACACAATGGAAATTATCAGTAAGTTAGAGGTGTATGGATTTTAATTAAACCCCACTCTGCAGAAGCCTGTTAATAGCCCATTAACTTAAAATAGGTGTGTTAATGACAGAAAATATGTATAACTTTGTGCAACGCAAATCACTTACTGTGTCTATCTTCCATAAATAAGATGAACGAAAGTAAGATGAACATGTTTCATCTATATGCCTAATCAATACCCACATTATGCCAGGAAATAGACACACAGTGAGTCCTTGTTCTCAGTTTTTTTGATTTGGTTTAAAACCACGGACACTTCATTAAATTAAAAAAATTAACTTTGAGTTGCTCGCTGATTATCTCTAATCAAGGGTATCAGCTATATACAGCACAATTTACAGTCTGAGACAATTAAAGAAGATATGTTTCTGACTAACACTGCATAGGTTTTCTGATGCTGTTGTAAAAACACCTATAATCACTGAGCATGAGATACTAGATGCCAAAGCATCAGACGACACATGAGGGAAATGTGTCCTTAAATCTAGACAGGGAACTTGGGCTTCACTGCATCAAATACATCAGAGAAAACCAGAGGATGCAATAAGATGAGGAAAGCTACACCTATGAGCAGTAATATTTCAGAAACCACTTATCTACTGGCATTTTCATCCACAACCATTTCTCAGGTTTACTGAGAAACGGTCAGAAAAAGAGAAAACAATCCAATGACAGGAGGCTGTCTGGACAAAAATGAGGTCAGAATAGAATGGACAAACTCTTTTGAGATAATAGACAAGCAACAGTAGCTCACTTGTTATATCCAAGGTATGTAGAATACCATGTCTGAACGCATAACACGTTGAGCCTTGAATCTGCAGTAACAGAAGAGCACACTATGTTTTTCTTCCTTCTAGCTAAGAACAGGTAACTTAGCTTATATTTTACACAAATTTCCCACAGATTTTGTATGCAAACTTTTCAACATGGTCCAGAATCTCTAAGGAATGTTTCTGATGCCCTTTTCACCTTTTTCAGACAAAAGGGATCCCAACCAAGCACTGGCAAGCTGTACCTAATAATGAGAAATAAAGCTGGATGTTTAACCACTTTGGCTCATTTGAGTTAAAGTGGTTCTGAGACTACAAAATGTTAAAAACATCATAAGCAAGAGGGAATTCTTCTTCATTCAAAGACATCAATGCCACCCTCCACTCTCTAAGACTTTCATCAGTATGTCCTTAACAGACACAAAAGACTCCAGTTTAAATAAACACATTAATAAATGCATAATCTGTGTTTTATAAATATATTATTTCATAAATCTTCATACCTTTTCTGGAACTGGAAAAGTGCAACTTAAATGTGTAATTAATGATGCACAGCAATGCATTCACAATGACTTCCAAGTGTTGCATGCATTATCATCTGTGATCTCAGTATGTGGGAGATACAGACTTCACACAGCAATAAAGTTTGTACTACTTAATTATCAGTGATGGACATCATTGTAGTGGTAATAACCCATTTTTGGCAACAGTCCTCAAATTGAGTTAGTTCTATCACCACATTCTGTGCAAAAAAACAGAACTCATAGTTACAAATAGTTACAAAAAGAGACTATGGTCATAACCTTGGATCCATGGGAATAATTTTACAGCCATCTTGACAAGAAAAACAGGAGATAGAAGCAACATAATGCTTTAAATAAGCTCTTAGATTGTTTGTGTCAATTAAGTCAGTCTGTGCAGTTTTTTTTCCAGAAACGTGCCCACCATGTCACCTAGAAGGTTTCTCTGTCCCTTTTCTATCGACACTTCACTTCATTTCAGGTAGTGGTTGAGCTCTTGGGATCTTCATTTAAATGATGATGCAGATCATGCAACCACTTCCTTCTATTGTGCTACCATGACGATGAAGTACTGCTGTAAAATTATTATCCAGACTTAAATGTCAAATGTTAACTTGGGAATAGAATAATTCACATATTTCTGATGCAAATTCAAAACTTTTTGAGGCGCATTTACTCTGTCAACTTGTTTTGAAATCTTTTGCAGAACAATTTTTGTGTGGTCTGGTTTAAATAGTGTCACAGCAAACAGTATTACTTTATCTCATCTGAAACACAACGGTGAAGTTGTGATGGTTTTTCAGACATAGCGTTAGTTTACTAAAAATACTCTCAGCTCTAGCTTCTCGCCTCTCTGTGGGATATGCTCAGATATGTTGCAACCTACAGTCTCTAACCACTGAGGCACAGGAAAACACAAGAACAGTTGCAAAGCAGCAGTGGAGACTGTCACAACACATAAAGTAAAATGAGTGCTCACATAAGCTATTTATTTGAATATTTTAGCACACAACTCACAATCTGCTACTCTATGCTTACATTAGATAAAACCTCGGATGGTGTTTCTGTTCAGTTCATTGTTTATTTTCAACTCATTGTGCTCTGGCATTCAAGCACATTTAGAACAAATAAACAAGAATCCAAGCCTGTTTTTTACAGGACATATTTAGCAGCTGTCACAAAACAATTTATGCAGATCATGTAAAAAATCTGTTTTGCAATTCAAGTGTTAAGTAAGCAGTCAGTCTGCACAGTTTCGACTTCTCGAAAAAGATAAGCCAGGACAAAGAGTTGGGCCTAACAAACAGGTGGATCAATCTAAAATTATAATCTATTCTGAACACTAACTACTCTTGCATGTAACTATATGTAACTATATATATATATATATATATATATATATATATATATATATATATATATAGTTGCCTTTGTCCTCTAACCTAATTACTGCAAAAAGGAATTTAAAAATGAAACACACAAATAACATTTAAATGTTTATAACTCACTATTTAAACTTTTATTCCAATTTTAATTAAGGGTTAAGGGTTCTTTGGTGTTAAAAGGGTTTAAAATGTAGCATTAATTAAATTAAATTATGTACTACTGTTAAATGTAATCAAACACTTTTCAACCAGAATCATTTGATGTTAAATGGTGAAGAAGCACATATATGTCACCCTACTTGCACCCTACCGAGGATGGGTCTTCTTCTGGATTTTGTTGAATGTGTCATATGCTATTGGATAATGGCCTGATGAAAGACCCAATCACCAGATTGTTGTTTAAACAGTCCTAGAATTTCAAATAGTTACTGATGTCATGTACTCAAACAAGGTTCCCTTTGGAGGAGAAACAAGCCCGCAGCATCACCAATCCTCCACTACTTAACAACTGGCATGAAGTGCTTTTATACACTAAGCTTTATGACAGGCCTCCCCAAAGCTTAATCTCATCCTCATCAGACCAAACCACACAGTTCCAGTTAAAGTCCTAGTAAGCAAACATCCAACATTTATGATTGTAATATGAGTACAGAAAAAAAAAAAACTTTTCCATGGCATGTCTCCCAAGTAACTTGTTGACATATAGTGTCTAATGGTTTTTTAGGTAGACTTGGTGACCCCAAGATGACATTCTGTATTGTTGTTCTCTGACTCTGATCTATGCAGGACTGCACTCAGAGACAACTGCATACCAGAGACACACAGTAGAGTGCAGGTGCATTACAGCACAAAGTTTTTACATAAGTGATAACAAGTCCTCGCACCCATCCAACAGTCCCTCCTTTTATCACAAGTAAAAACATTTAATATAAAAACGAATAAGAAAAATACTCTGTATGAGCAGAAACCCACGGACGGTAAACAGATTATATTTTGTGGGAAATACTCATACGGCCCCGCCGCCCTCGGCGACCATTAAAAGTTAAATGTTGATTAATACTTGAAAACATAAAAATAAAAGAATTAAAAAATCTGCCCTGTTTATGTCATTATTGTACTTTTTCTCATTTCACTTAAGCAACAACTTCTTTCGATTTTCTGCTGTAAGGTCATTTTATGAAATACAATGTATGAGTACATTCAGGCTTTTGATGTGATTTATTTACAACATGTCATCATAATCGTCCCCTTCATTTTCGTGCATTTCTACCTGGTTCAGTGTTGCATATGCCACCGTGACTGACTGAGTTACTATTCTTTGTACCATGCATTTGCAACACGGGATAATAAATATTGACAGGAGACACAGAAGGCCCATGCATGCTATTACTGCAACTAGGAGAACCTTAAACAGATTTATCCATCCCCCTGTGAGCATCCAATCTAACCAAGAAGAGGTAGGATCTGGGTGGTCATGTGCCATGACATTTTGCAGATTCCGTAGGTTGTTTAATGCTCCCGTTATGTTTGCAGAGTGTATATTATCTGGGATATATGTGCAACAGGTGTTATTCAATAGAACACAAACGCCCCCCGTTGATGCTGTTAGAATATCCAAAGCCATGCGGTTCTGAATTATCATGGCTCGCATAGCGCTCATTTCTGTGTTTTGACCCTCTTCTACTATTATGGAGTTATTTAGAAACAATCCAAATCGATAACTTAAAGTTTCCACGCGCAGCATTAATTTGCCCACACCTAACCAGGGTAAGAGAGATAATAATGTTTTATCCTCTTTAGGCCAAAGTTTAAATTCATCTGGGACATTTATTCCCCAAATGGGGTCATGTGGTTTAACATCTATTTCCCTTTTTGATCTCCTATGTGGTATAACTATAGTCTGCTTACTAAGTACCACAGTGTGATCTGATGTGAAAACTGGGGCACATACACCATACCAGCTGGGTGGAAGTACATAATAAGCGTTATTATCACATAACCATGCCACCCCTTCTATCCAGTATGTGCCGTTTTGCATGAAGGTTGTAATCTGAAATGTTGTTTTACAATTTGTACTTGTACCCAAGTAGGTAGAGTTGTTCCCTTTGTTTTTGTTGTAACACTGGGCATGCTGCCTTATGTCCTTTAAATAAGCATTGAAAGGGGAGACTTTTTCTCCTTCTGTAATATTGAAAGCTTTCCAGAAATCGGGACAGGTACAATTATGAGGGTTGCACGTATAATTTAAACTCTGGTTTGCTGCTGGAAACTGACCTGGTAAAATAAATTGATTGCGACGTGCATATCCTAGTGCTCCAAAGGAGGAGGCGCAATTTGCCTGTGAATCATTCATAGCTTTGACATATATGGTGGGGCCTTGGGAGTGCACGGGCATTATGGAACACACATAACAATAAGTTTTATTTAGAGTTTTAGCTGTATCGAACACATAACAGTACCAGTAGTTTTGCAGAAATGGGTGTGTGTTATGTCCTTCCGTCAGTGGTCGGAGATGGGTCCCGTCTGAAGTCCATCTCTTCTGGTTTGGTATCACCTCCTGTGGATCCTGCTTTAGACAGAGAAAGAGTCCTGCTACCAGAATTAAGCTCAGGCTTATCAGTCCTGTCCACATGTTACAGAGAGCCATTTTATAATTGGGCGCAGATCAGCTGTTTTCTTCACCGCTTTGAGACGCTGGGCCCTATGGGTCCTCCAACTCCTTTGAACCCTTCCTTCTGCTACCCCGTCGGTTGATCTGGCTCCTGTAACGGCAAAACTGGCTTACAGTGGCTTTTATGGATCCAGGAAGGCCTCTCTGCTATTTTCAGAGCTGTGGGCGTTGTCAGGAGTACTTGAAACGGCCCTTTCCACCGAGGAGTGCTCCAATCCTTCCTGTGGAGTTAATCAGGACCAGGTCTCCAGGCCTCAGGTCATTCTGTGGGATAGGAGCAGAGATTATCGGCAGACCACTGGACATTTGTGTTTCTTTTGTTTGCAACATTTTATTCATCCACTCAGCTAATGAAGTTTCCTGTTGTGCTTTCTCTATTTCATTCATGTCAGAGGGCAGAGAAAACGGTCTGCCATGTACTATTTCTTTGAGAATACAAATTTATATCAGCGACTTGGTGTCACGTGATCTCAGGCTCAGAACACAGTGGGTGGAGCCATACAATGATGTACAGTAGGTGGCAAATGGAGTAAGACCAGTTTGATTTGGAGTTATTCTCATCCATAATTTAACCAGGAATAGGCTTTCGGGCCATGGCCTTCCTGTTTCTTCCATTGTTTTCCTTAATCTTTAACTGAAACCCTAATGCTTTAGAACTTAGTTCTATCACATTATTTACAAAATGAGTCCCATTATCTGACCTTATAATCTGTGGGATACCATATGTGGGGAAGAAATGTGTCACTAGGTTCATCTATTACAACTAGGCAATATTTCTTCCCCTGTGTTTGCAACAAATTAGTGTAGCATTAATGCTTTACCAGATGTGACATATTCCCCCCTTGACACGTGGGTCTTCCCAATGTGTCACTGTAGCCGCTGTGTTGTATAAAGGTTTTGGGAGGATTGGTTTATCTTCTATCTGATAGATGTCATCTTTTCTCTGTGCTCCTCTCTTTAGCCAGGCCTTTATTTCTGTCTTGGTTGCTGACTGTTGGGCGTCTTTCAGCACGTCTGTGTCTATAAATAGCAGATCTGACATTTTCTCTTTAATAGGTTGAAATGAGTTAGTTCTGTCCCTGATGATGTTTTAAAACCTCTATTTTGCTAAATCTTAGCATGGTGATGTACTGATCCGAACATGTATTGGCTGTCCGTGTATATAGTAAGTATTTGTCCCTCATGTAATTCGCATGCTCTTACGACAGCATATAATTCTGCTGTTTGGGCTGAGCATGTA
The DNA here is from genome assembly GCF_021462225.1 of Girardinichthys multiradiatus. Classification (NCBI taxonomy): domain Eukaryota; kingdom Metazoa; phylum Chordata; class Actinopteri; order Cyprinodontiformes; family Goodeidae; genus Girardinichthys; species Girardinichthys multiradiatus. The sequence continues at coordinate 19,588,879 of NC_061811.1, read as the reverse complement.
TTGGGTAGAGATTTAGCTTCTATTATCCTATCGATGGTTGTTACTGCATATCCAACTCTATTCTTTCCATATTTATCTTTAGATGCTGAGCCATCTACAAACACCGTTTGTGAGTTTGATAATGGTGTTTGGGAAATATCTTGTCTAGGTTTTGTATCTTCTTCTACCTTTGTTTTACAGGAATGTGGTTTTCCATCTTCTGCAGTAGGTATTAGAGTACTTGGATTTAAGGGGCACATCTTTTTAGAGTTATGTTTGGCTGTGATAATAATAGCGATGTCAGTGTGATATGTCTTGCATGTAGCGTCAGGTGCTTCTCTTAATATTCCTGACTTCAACATATCTTGTATTACTGGCTTAGTACCTTCTTCAGCTTCTGGCTTTAAGGGGTATTGGCGGACTAATAGCCTTTTTTCAGATATTAGTTTTAACCTTGTATGGTGGGAACCCCTTTATTAGCCCTACATCTGTCAATGATTAGGACCACAGTTCAGGTGGGACAGCAGCTAGGGCAGAATGCATGTTGCTCTCTTTGCTCTCAGCTAAGCCCTGTATTTGTCCCTCTGCCTCATCTAAATGTGTCCTTGGATGGACTTTGACTGTCCACCCTAGAGTGAGCTTCCAGATTTCTGTATTAGGATCCACTTTCGACAGTGTCAGTGCTGTTCCTGCAGAGGTTTAAAGCCTCTGTTTTTCCAAATTCTTATTATTCTTTTTTATCATATTTTATAAAGTAAGTCCTTATTACATTTAAAAATGAGATTACCACTGTTGGTAGTTGCTATTATTTTGAATAATGCTTGGTTTAGTTCATATTAAAAATAAAAAATAAAAACTCACTCACTGATGAACACAAAAAATGAAGGGCATATTATATCTTATAATCTTAGTTTATCTTACCCAGTTTTATAGATACACCATACAGTTTCAGTCGGCTTTGTATTTAGTTCAAGTAACTAAAGTTTGTTTCAATTAACTCAAGTTTTCTCTATTTCAGTCCAGTTCAGTAATTCTGTTAAGGTTCATTTCATCTTGTGTTAAGTTTGAGTCTAATTCAATCATTTTGAACCTGACTGGACAAAGTCTAAACATCTGTTAAAATCTTTTTGTTTTACCATAGAGAACTGACCTAATATTATTATGGTAATGTTGAGGACTCAAATTTTTACATAACATGAAACAGACATTTATTTCACAAAAACAGAAAGTCAAATACAGACATTTGGCCACATGAAAGTTTAAATACCCTGTTTGTAAAAGAATTGTGAAAAATTGAAGACGGGTCTATGAACTTTCTTATGGTTATCAGTATTTTCAATACAGGTAGAACCTTTGCCATCTTTATATGATTTTTCGGAAAAGATTCTGGAAACCTTATTAAGATATAAATTTGTCAATGATCATCAGAACATCAGACCTTTATTAGCGCTTTTAAAGTCCCTCAAAGATGCCTTACAATGAAATCAGTCATTCCCATTCACACACATTCACACACTACTTACTTATTTCTCTGTCAGAGTAATTTTATTTGCAAACATTTGAACATAATTTGACTTCTATTATTCTTAAAATGCACATCGTTTCCTCAAAACCCCTTTTGTTTCCACTAGGTCTGTTTTGAACGCTTCAATTCTTTTTTTTTTATTCACCAAGAATCAATAAGGTGGTCTTAGTGGGGTCCACCATAAAGGTATTGTCTGTTGGGTGTCATGTTATCATTGTCAGGTCAGTGAGGTTCATAGGTCAGTCAGAACCTTGGTCATTTGGTCTGTAAAACTTCCACCTATAAGAGAAAAATTGATTGTTAATGAATGAGCTGCATTTCCTAGGAACACTGTCTTCCTCCTGGATGAGCATCACCTGTTGAAAAACTTTCATCATTGTTTGTTTCACATATTCAATCAGATCTTTATATTATATCAGTAGGGGAAGTTGTTAGTATCTCATGTAGACTGGCATATACTGTTGCATTTGGAGAGGATCTCAGATTAAATAAACTTAGTTAGAGCTTCAATCCAGGTTCATTTTGTGTCTGCAGACTTTAGCCAATTTTTCTTTTTTTATACATAAAGAGCAAGATTCAAAACATTTTCAAAAGGTAGATTGTGGCAGAATGTAGACAAAACTGCTTATTGATTGACAAAATAACATTCGAGCACACAATCACCATATTAAAGGCTCTACTTCTAGAGAATCAGTAAACTTCTGGGGTCCGGTTTTGGCCCGCGGACCTTGAGTTTGACACATGCAGGGCAGTTACAATCTTCATCTCTCAGCAGAGACCGGCTTCTGCCTTTTGTGCAGACGTTTTTGTCAGGTTTAACCAACCTAACAATATTTATAACAACACAAAAAGAAAAGAGAGACAAAGTATTAGTTCCTTTTACTCGCTTTGCGAGGAGAGACAGTCAAGATTTGCTCAGTTACAGATCCCGCACCGCTCTGAAGCCTATCCGACCGCTTCCTCTTTTTATTGTCTTTCGGGGGTCCCTAGTTTACAAAAACATTGTTCTCTAAAGGATGGGGGAAAACAACAACTGCATCGTAAACAGGTTATAAACAGCTTTATACATTAACAACACATTTCCACAGTCCCCTTCAACTGGTAGGGTCAGCTGTGACTTTTTGTCGAGTGCAATCAGCCTTCATCTTTATGACCTCCTCAACTGGACTGCTTCCTTCTCTGCTAGTTCAGCTCCATTTATGATCTTTGCCTGCAGACAAACTCACACATCCTTTCTCACACATACATCATGAAAGGTTATATAATCAAATAGTTAAGTTAAAGAATAGGAGGAAATATAAGATAAATCTATATTCAATTATTCCAACAGTTTTATATTTTTTTTTTCAGGCAGCTGCATCTCTTTATCAAGGTCGTTTCACAGAGCTGAAATTTAACTTCTCTCAAAGAGGAAAAATCAAGAATGCACACAATCTGAGCCAAATATGGAATTATTTCCCTGTAAAATGAATCTTTTGCATTTTGTCATGATATTGTTGGTAGTATAACACCATAGAATGATTTTTAAAGCACCTGTTTCTCACTAATGCTAAACTGGGATGGGTGGCGGTCCGCTCCCTTTATTTGTTTTCAGTTAAGCTGAAAGTTTTTGTTGTTTTTTTTTATTTTCCTGCGCTTTTCTTAAGGCCTCAGTATTATGGCTATGTCAGTTAAAGGCTGCTCTTGTTGTTTTGTTTTTTTTAATTCATCTTTTTGTTTTAATCTGTTTATCAACTGTGTGCACTCAGGGACTGAAAGGTCCCCTTTGAAATTATAATCTGGCAAGGTTTTTTATTGTCTCTTGAATCTTTTGAATGCATAATCTCCAGTTTAAGATCCCCGTGTAGTTTTAGGATTTCAGTGATAATTAAGTTACCTGAAAATCCGTATTTTTATGCCATCGTGTACATATTTCTGTTAAATCAGAACTTTTTCTCTGTCCCTTCCCCATTGTTCTTTGTTATTTTTCTCTTTTTAGTTTTCATTATTTCTAATTTTAGATCCCCTTGTAATTTTAAGACATCCTTTGTATCTAATTTGCCCAAAAACCCATGTTATTTATTCCACCTACGGCAGATCATGCCTGCTTCTTCCACATAATTCTCCATAAATTTTACATCTCCCTCCAAATTATTTTTTCTGTTTACTTTGTTTTTTCCCCATTATGTTTTGTGTTAGTTTAATTATAGTATGAATGTCCCAGATCAAAGGTCACTGGCATGAGACTTATGGAGAGGACATTAACACGGCCTTCTACTGCGACTAATTCGCAGCGGTGTTAATTTTCTGGAATGAAATCCGACCTTAATCTCCAAAGTCACCAGTACTTAGTTTTAATCTGGGCAAAAGAAAACACAGGACCAGCAGAATGCTGCTGATTCTGTTAAAATGCTTAGTCCTCCATATACACACACAACAGTCACACAGTTAGTTTCAGGTACCTTGTAATTGTTTGTAAGTTAACTTGGTGTTATTTTATGAGCTCAATTTACTCCGTTCTTTTTACTTTTATAGCGCTTATTCTATTCCCTCGCAGGGGAATAACCCTTAGTCGTTTTATTTGGCCCCCTTCTTGGCGGGGCCCTACCTTAATTTGTCACCATTCCTTTCACGGTGGAATAAAACCTTCCCAATGCAGTGTCCTTACCCGGTGACACACTACCAAATGACGTTTAAGTACTTTTCTTCTTTTATTTATATAGCGCTTACTCTTATCTCATGTACTGTATTTTAAAGCTATCTCACCTCGGAGTTGACTTCTAGGTGACTCTGTCGGACCTCCAGAGTCACCCGGCGTCGAGCAAGACGATAACCCACCGGCCAGATGCGAATGTCACACACCGGGACTTTCAGCCACCAGGCCTAGGTGCGGCTGTGCGGCAGCGCTTAACTCGACGTCAGGCTGTTCCCGGAGATCCGTCAGTCACTGCAAAGAAAAACAAGATCAGTTTAGTTCTTATAATCTCCGGCTCGAAGGACCAAATTATGTTAGGTATTATTTAGTCAACTCAGAGGTAAGAACGATACAGAGTCAGTTTTACTTGTGACATGGGTAGCCCACTTTGCAGTGCAACTACAAAGTTTTGACACCCTATCTCTTTATTTATATGCACAGTTCAACAGACAGTTCAGACAGGGTATATGTGTGTGTGGCTGGTAGGAGGCTGGTTCTCATGGGAAATAGATAATGGTGATTTCACACACAGGAGGGAGGACTGCACTCAGAGACAACTGCATACCAGAGATACACAGTAGAGTGCAGGTGCATTACAGCACAAAGTTTTTACATGTGTGATAACAAGTCCTCGCACCCATCCAACACTCTCCCAACCCGATTCAGTTTGCTAAACAGCACACCTGCGTGCATGGTCTTAAAATATGGGTTGCTTAGCCACATGCTTGCTCTTGTGCTGTTCCTCACTAAGTCAAGTTTTGTTTCTGCTTTGTTTGGTTTAGGATTCCTGCTTTTGACTTGCCTTGCAGCTCCTTTAGTTTTATGTTAGATAAATTAAGTTTTGCATCATTGGCCCACTGATTTCCCTTTGTACTATTTATATACTATGTTTCATTCATATTTCATTGAGATGGATGGATTTTAAATAGTTTGGAAGGGGCTCGGATTGATGGGCAATAACAGCTGTTATTCTACATTCATTGCTGATGTCTTTCCTTCTTGGCATTATGTTGCACACCTGTATGTTTAATGCCAGCAAACTAAAAAAAGAAACTCTGCTATTATAGAGCTGGTTACATTTAATGATAACCAGTTACACCTAAACCCCAGTATCTGGCTATTATTACCCTCATTATTCGGAATGAAGTTGTAAACTTTGTAAATTTTTACAAACTGTTTCTGGACTGTGAATATTTATAGTTTTAATTTTTTTCTTTTTCTAGTAAATATGATCAGATAATCTATTTACCCAACTTTAGCACCTGATGAAGACAACATATATTTATGTACTTTACTGTACATTCGAGTTAAAAAATGAACTACTAATAATTTAGACTTAAATAATTTCTGAGAAAAACTCAGTCAGATCTGGGAGTGTTGTATTGAGCACAAACTTCACAAAAATCCCCTGGGGCTTAAGAGGATGCGCAGATGCAAACAGGATGCACCTTACCACAACCTGGGGTGCCACACAGACGGTGACTTCTTTCCCCACAGTTTGAACACCAATATTGATTTGACAAATAGTACAAAACAGTAGAAACAAGGGCTGCACGGTGGCGCAGTTGGTAGCACTGTTGCCTTGCAGCAAGAAGGTCCTGGGTTCGATTCCTGGCCAGGGGTCTTTCTGCATGGAGTTTGCATGTTCTCCCCGTGCATGTGTGGGTTCTCACTGGGTACTCCAGCTTCCTCCCACAGTCCAAAGACATGCCTGTTAGGTTAATTGGTCTTTCTAAATTGCCCTTAGGTGTATGAATGAGAGTTTGCATGGTTGTTTGTGTGTTGCCCTGTAATGGACTGGCGACCTGTCCAGGGTGTACCCTGCCTCTCGCCCATAGACTGCTGGATATAGGCACCAGCTCCCCCGTGACCCACTATGGAATAAGCGGTAGAAAATGACTGACTGACTGACAGTAGAAACAAAAAGTACAAAAGTTACTCTCTCCTTGCACATATTTATTCACTTGTTGTTAAAGAGAAATCAGTTTGATCATGAACAAGGGAACTAGTATTGCACAATATGGACTCTGTCATTAACAAAATTAAGCCCACACGATGCTTGTTCTTTAAAGTGAAACAAAGACTCTATTTTAAATGTAATTTAGCCTTTGAAGGTTCAACAATCAGGGAAGTAACACATTATGTACATGTCAGCACTAAAGTGAGTCTTTAGATTTGAATAGTAAGTAGCTGAAGTAGCCATTGATGCGTCTCTTTCCTTTAACATCATTACCATACCTTCCTTAAAACACACCATGTCTCCGGTGCAGTGGAAAATTAATTAGCATCAATAAATCAATGCATCAATTACTGGAACTTATTTGGCAAAAAGTAGTTTTAGCAGTAGTTCTACAACTCTCATGTAGAAAATAAGCCTAACATGATCCATGTTAGCAGGCAGAGGTAGAATCGCGTTTCATTTGATGAATGTGTAGTCTATTTTCACATTTTGTCACATTATGACCACAACCTTTAACGGTTTCTTCTGAGAGTTTTTGTGCTAGACTTACACAAAGTAGTGCATCATTGTGAATGGAAGGAAAATGATACATAGCTTACTAAAACCAAACTTTGAAAAGCAGATTCAGCCTTGCTTAGCCAGTACTTTGTAGAATCATCTTTAGATGCAGTTACAAGTTTAAATCTTTAGGGGTATGTCTCTACCAGTTTTCACATTTGCAGACTGAACATTTTACCCATTCATCTCTGCAAAATAGGTTAACCTCAGCGTGAAGGGACTGCAAACTTTTGTAAACAGCAATTTTCAAGTAGTAACAAATTCTCAGTGAGATTTTGCTGTCTGAACTTTGACTGGGACATTCTAACACATGAATCTGCTTTGATCTAACCTGTGACTCTTACACTGTGGTTCAAGAAATGGTGTCAATCAATTGCAACGTGAATGCCATAAAATTGAATGTAATGAAGCACATGACAGTGAAACAGGAACAGGTGGTTTTGGTGACTTATATTGTTTTTTATTTTCCTTTGTAAATGAAACATGGATCTGGGAATGACTTAACATAACTATATTGCACGTTAGAATGAAGCTGGCATAACTCTGGCTAGATATTTCAACCACTCTTGTTGGCAGGACTGATTTATATTGGTCGCTTTCCTGCAATGGACCCAGCTTATAGGCATTGACTAGAAAAATTCAATAAGGCTAGAGCTGGATTACCGTCTAGAGCTTGCTGTAAGTCTGCCTTATCAATTCCAAAACCAGTTTTGATGTGTGTTTGGCTTGTTGGAACAATAAATGATCCTAAATGATCCTTTTATTTTCTTCAAATCAAGTATTTAATTCATTTTTCGACTGCTCTGTAAAGGGATACAACGAAGTTGAAAATGACATCATACTCACATTTAGATAGAACTAAAAAGGTAAAAAAAACAATTTACATGTCAAGCAGATTCTCACACAGATAAGGCAAACACTGGTCTGGTCACGAGAGATACATGGAAAATGGTCACAATGGAATTGTTTTTCTATTGAAACCTTCATTATGAATATGCAAACCTCTCTTCGGTAGCACAAAACATCAGTGATCAGCTTATCTAAAGCTCCAGGAATCATTTACCTAGGTCTCCATGCATGGGAAAGCCTTCATGCAGTTCTTGTTTATGTACGAGGTGGAAAAAACGAGCAAGTATCTTACAATGTAATATAAATCTGCTTGTGTGTTTAGGGGTATGGACAAGAGCCCAGTATAACACAACTAGCACCAATGCACACATATGAATAATGTCAGTTCAGAATCTGCAGCTAGGAAACATGTATCTTAGGGACAGTAGGTAGAAACCAATAGAAAGCCCACACAGCCACAGTGAGAACATTTTGCATGTCGTTTTTGCATTGTCACGTCACAACCACAAATTTCAATGCTTTTCTTTTAAATGTACCTGACAAAGAAGCACAAAGCAGCAGATAATTGTGAATTGTATTCCTAAATAAAATCATGTGCAACCAATTGCCTTCACAAGGTGTCCACCTGTGTGCAATTAAATCTTAGTATAACTACAGCTAACAGATGTTTGTTAGGTAACAGTAGTGAACAAACAGCATCAGAAAGATGTAAGTATGGTTAGGGTATAAAATAACATCTCACTAAGCATAATAATCTAAACAATGAAGTATGTCACATCAGATAGCCTACCAAACCATGTGAGTAAACGTAAACTGACAGACCGCCAACTATTTTGGAGAGGAAACCAAGAGGACCTTGGTAATTCTGGAGGAGCGGCAGAGACCCACAGTTCAGGTGGAATCATCTGGTGACTGGACAACTATTAGTCGTGCGCTCCACAGATCTAAACTTTATGTGGTAAAAGAAAATTGGTGTTGAAGAAAGCCATAAGAAACTAATTTCTATTATGTCATAAACCATGCAGGTGATAGAGCAAACAGGTGGAAGAAAGCACTACATGGCCTACATGAAAAATGTTACGTGTGGAGGAAAAATTACATCGAACATCCCCATGAACATACCATCTGCTATGATGAAACACGGTGGTGGCAGCATTATACTGTGGGGATGCTTTTCATAAGAAGGGACAGTAAATTGGTCTGACCCGGGTGGAGATAAATACAGGGCAATGCTGGTAGAAAAATCCGGTAGAGACTGCCGAAGAGACTGAAGCAGAGCTTCCACCCAGACAAAGACACCACATACACCCAGAGATACAATAGAATAGTTTAGATAAATAAAATGTTCATTTGTCAGAATGGCCTAGTTAAAGTCCAGACCTAAATCCAACTAAGCAACTGAGACAAGAATTGAAAATTCTCTTCCTTCATACAGTGTGTACTCATACTTTTAAAATGTTTCTTTGCAACAAGGACCTTTGAAAACAATGCATTATTTTGGTTCTACCTCACAATTATAAAAAAATCCTAAAACATACAGTAAGATTTGGGTGGCAAAATGTGAAAACCCTTAAGGGGTATTAATCTTTTTGCCAAACACTTTTTAACTTTTTAACCACCAGGTAAAAAGAAGTATGTAAAGTGATCACCCTTCATTCTTCTGTCCAATCAGCTTCCCTTAGCTTTCGAGATCCTAAATATATTGTTGTCCCTTCTGCCTCCAAATACACCATTATGGTGCTGTACAAATGTCAACCTCAAGGCCTTGAAACTAATAGTCAATAACAATAAGTTCAGTAGAGTGCCCAGAAAATGTACTCAAGTAAGAATAAAAAAGTATTTGGTAAATACTTACAGCTGCTCAAAAAAATAAAGGGAACATTTAAACAACACAATATAACTCCAAGTAAATCAAACTTCTGTGAAATCAAACTGTCCACTTAGGAACCAACACTGATTGACAATAAATTTCACATGTTGTTGTTCAAATGGAAAAGACAACAGGGGGAAATCTTTAGCGATTAGCAAGACACTCAATAAAGGAGTGGTTCTGCAGGTGGGACCACAGACCACTTCTCAGTATCTATGCTTTCTGGCTTATGTTTGGTCACTTTTGAACGTTGGTGGTGCTTTCACACTCGTGGTAGCATGAGACGGACTCTACAACCCACACAAGTGGCTCAGGTAGTGCAGCTCATCCAGGATGGCACATCAATGCGAGCTGTGGCAGGAAGGTTTGCTGTGTCTGTCAGCGTAGTGTCCAGAGCCTGGAGGCGCTACCAGGAGACAGACCAGTACACCAGAAGACGTGGAGAAGGCCGTAGGAGGTCAACAACCCAGCAGCAGGACCGCTACCTCCACCTTTGTGCAAGGAGGAACAGGAGGAGCACTGCCAGAGCCCTGCAAAATGACTTCCAGCAGGCCACAAATGTGCATGTGTCTGTACAAACGGTTAGAAACCAACTCCATGAGGATGGTATGAGGGCCCGACGTCCACAAATGGGGGTTGTGTTCACAGCCCAACACCGTGCAGGACGCTTGGCATTTGCCAGAGAACACCAGGATTGGCAAATTCACCACTGGCGCCCTGTGCTCTTCACAGATGAAAGCAGGTTCACACTGAGCACATGTGACAGACGTGACAGTCTGGAGACACCGTGGAGAGCGATCTGCTGCCTGCAACATCCTTCAGCATGACCTGTTTGGCAGTGGGTCAGGAATGGTGTGGGGTGGCATTTCTTTGGAGGGCTGCATGGCCCTCCATGTGCTCGCCAGAGGTAGCCTGACTGCCATTAGGTACCGAGATGAGATCCTCAGACCCCTTGTGAGACCATATACTGGTGCGGTTGGCCCTGGGTTCCTCCTAATGCAGGACAATGCTAGACCTCATGTGGCTGGAGTGTGTCAGCAGTTCCTGCAAGATGAAGACATTGAAGCTATGGACTGGCCCGCCTGTTCCCCAGACCTGAATCTGATTGAGCACATCTGGGACATCATGTCTCGCTCCATCTATAATACTGTCTAAAAACTGGGCCTTTACACCTACTGCATCCAACTGCTGTGGGTGTATAAAGGTTAAAAAGCATTAAATTTGCTTTGCAAAAGGGTTTAATTGAAATAAATATCCATTTTAAATCCTGGATTGTTGCTAACATTTAAACATAAAGATTAAGTGAAATTTGCATTCAAATGTATGAGAAAGACGTTGGCAAAGGCAAACTGTGGTTGAGACCTACATGTTATGACAGAAAGACTGCGAGACTTCTGCTTTGTGCTGAATTTGGTAAGAACACAGTCAGCATCCTTACGTATTTGACTAACTTTGTACATGGCTTTTTGCAAACTGTCAAACTCACGACATGTTATTTCCTTCCTAAAAAAAACCCCCAGTGTGTTCAGGAAATGTGTATTAAACCTTTGCATTTACTGGTTTAAAAAAGAGATTGGGTAGGATTTGGATTTCCTCAAAAAAAACAAAAGCTAAATCCAAAGTCTAAATGTTTCTCTCTGGTATCTTTCTATGTAAAATAACTTCCTGCTTCCCAGGAAGTAGGAAGTTATTTTTTACAGAGAATATTTGAGAAAACTACAAATAAAACAAACATGTGTTAAAATTCAGTTTCTACCTTGATGTTTTAATAATCAGACACATGATTCAAGACTAAATTGTGGCTCAAAAATGAACCAACTATGTAAGGATAAACTGCAGATAAGGAAAATCTAAGCATTTGGGCTTAAAAGTTATGTTTTCTATGTGTGATGTACCGAAGGTAAACATCATAGCTTGTTTAATGGCTCTGTACAACAATTTCATAAAACAAACAGACCACGCATAAAGGGAATAGAAATTGAGTTTCTCATAATGGATTTCATTATCAACCACAGAAAAAAAGAGCTCTAAAGACAGACGGTATAGAAGAGCTTTGGCACTGCAGCTATGAGCCAGTTTAATAAGAATGGCAGACCATTACGTTAAGTAATAGGATGTGATGCAACATCCCATTTGAATCACGTTTTTTAAACAGTTTTTGACATTTATTACATATACGTTATCACTGTAAAGCATCTGTAATTTGTGATCCATGGACTCCACATAGAACTTCCTATAAGGACATATGATTAGCAGTAGTTATAGTCTCAATAGTATCCAAAGCATTCCTCAAGCAGCTGAAGTCTGCTCCCTTTTGGTCACTCCTGCATCATTACTGCTCTCCTGCGAGTTATCGCAGTCACTGATGGATGGGAAGCCAACCCTCTGCTCGATCCACTGAGCGACACACAGCAGCTTCCTGTCTTCCAGGGCAGGGCCGATAAGCTGTAAGCCAATGGGAAGACCCCGTCGTGATAAGGCAGTTGGCACAGAGACAGCAGGAAGACCTGTATTAAGGTAATTTGAAGACAGAAAAAAATGGAGAATAGGATCGTGTCCCATTTAATTTTTTTTATGATAAAAAGCTTCCAGTAAGAAGTGTGTGTGGGTCCACTGTACCTAAAATGCCTGGCAAACATATTCACATCCCTTAAACTTCTCAACATTCTTTCACATTACAACCACAAAGCAGCACACAGTTGTAAAGAGGTAGAAAAATTAAAAATGGTTTCCACATTTTCTTACAAATAAAAAGCTAAAAGGTTTGTCTGCATTTGTATTCAGCCCCAAGTGGAACCATCTTTTGCTGCAATGACAAATGTCCTCTTCAGCTTCGCACACTTAGAGACTGAAATTTATGCCTATTCTTCTTTGTAAAATAGCTAGAGGTAAGTCAGGTTGGACAGAAAGCATCGGTAAACATCAACTTTCAAGTCTTGCCAATGATTATCAGTTGGACTTTGACCACTGGCCCACTGTATTCATGATGTAAATCACTGTTTTGTAGCTCTGTGTACAGGTCCTTCTCAAAATATTAGCATATTGTGATAAAGTTCATTATTTTCCATAATGTCATGATGAAAATTTAACATTCATATATTTTAGATTCATCGCACACTAACTGAAATATTTCAGGTCTTTTATTGTCTTAATATGGATGATTTTGGCATACAGCTCATGAAAACCCAAAATTCCTATCTCACAAAATTAGCATATCATTAAAAGGGTCTCTAAACGAGCTATGAACCTAATCATCTGAATCAACGAGTTAACTCTAAACACCTGCAAAAGATTCCTGGGGCCTTTAAAACTCCCAGCCTGGTTCATCACTCAAAACCCCAATCATGGGTAAGACTGCCGACCTGACTGCTGTCCAGAAGGCCACTATTGACACACTCAAGCAAGAGGGTAAGACACAGAAAGAAATTTCTGAACGAATAGGCTGTTCCCAGAGTGCTGTATCAAGGCACCTCAGTGGGAAGTCTGTGGGAAGGAAAAAGTGTGGCAGAAAAAGCTGCACAATGAGAAGAGGTGACCGGACTCTGAGGAAGATTGTGTAGAAGGGCCGATTCCAGACCTTGGGGGACCTGCGGAAGCAGTGGACTGAGTCTGGAGTAGAAACATCCAGAGCCACCGTGCACAGGCGTGTGCAGGAAATGGGCTACAGGTGCCGCATTCCCCAGGTCAAGCCACTTTTGAACCAGAAACAGCGGCAGAAGCACCTGACCTGGGCTACAGAGAAGCAGCACTGGACTGTTGCTCAGTGGTCCAAAGTACTTTTTTCGGATGAAAGCAAATTCTGCATGTCATTTGGAAATCAAGGTGCCAGAGTCTGGAGGAAGACTGGGGAGAAGGAAATGCCAAAATGCCAGAAGTCCAGTGTCAAGTACCCACAGTCAGTGATGGTCTGGGGTGCCGTGTCAGCTGCTGGTGTTGGTCCACTGTGTTTTATCAAGGGCAGGGTCAATGCAGCTAGCTATCAGGAGATTTTGGAGCACTTCATGCTTCCATCTGCTGAAAAGCTTTATGGAGATGAAGATTTCATTTTTCAGCACGACCTGGCACCTGCTCACAGTGCCAAAACCACTGGTAAATGGTTTACTGACCATGGTATCACTGTGCTCAATTGGCCTGCCAACTCTCCTGACCTGAACCCCATAGAGAATCTGTGGGATATTGTGAAGAGAACGTTGAGAGACTCAAGACCCAACACTCTGGATGAGCTAATGGCCGCTATCGAAGCATCCTGGGCCTCCATAAGACCTCAGCAGTGCCACAGGCTGATTGCCTCCATGCCACGCCGCATTGAAGCAGTCATTTCTGCAAAAGGATTCCCGACCAAGTATTGAGTGCATAACTGTACATGATTATTTGAAGGTTGACGTTTTTTGCATTAAAAACACTTTTCTTTTATTGGTCGGATGAAATATGCTAATTTTGTGAGATAGGAATTTTGGGTTTTCATGAGCTGTATGCCAAAATCATCCGTATTAAGACAATAAAAGACCTGAAATATTTCAGTTAGTGTGCAATGAATCTAAAATATATGAATGTTAAATTTTCATCATGACATTATGGAAAATAATGAACTTTATCACAATATGCTAATATTTTGAGAAGGACCTGTATGTTTAGGGTTGTTGTCCTGCTGAAAGCTGAACCTCTGCTCCAGACTCAACCCCTTTGCAGCCTCTTAAGAGGTTTTCTTCCAGGACTGTCTTGTATTTAGATTTGACCATCGTCCCAGCAACTTGGACTAGTTTCCATGTCCCTGCTAAGAAAAAGTATGCACACAGCATGATACTGCCACCACGTTTCACTGTGGGATGGCGGGTTTGTGATGTGCATTGTTTGTTGTCTGACACAGAAAACAAACAATTTCAAAACATTTCATTTTAATTTAGTTTGACCAAAGTACCTTCTTCCCTATGTTTGATGTGTCCCTACAAAGCTTATAGCGAACAAGAAATAGGACATCTTAGGGCTTTCTTTCAACAATGGCATACTTCTAGGAAGGCTTTACTTTTGTAGATTTGCTCTTGTGCCATACTACTTCTTAATATATAAGGTCCTAAGTCCTCCCACACTTCCTGCACACACTGCCAGGCCTTTGTTTTTGATTGGGGCAGGTTTGACTCCGTACCTGCCATGTTTGCAGGTTGGGTGAAGACATCTTCCTGTGCGCTGCGTGTGCGGTTGTCTTCCTGTGTGAAGTCATGGTAACGGGCAGCATCAGTCAGAGTGGTGGGAGTCAGCAGCACGTCGACTCCTGAGTCGAAAACCTGGCGGAAATCATCTGCAATCAGCCGACGGCACTTTTGAGCTTTCACAAAGTAGTGCTGGTAGTTTCTGGAAGGTGTGACAAGTCCATGGTTATTTTGTGGAAATAAAGTACTGCCAGAAGACACCGGAAGTATCTGAGGCTGGTTGTGGAGTCTGATAAAAACTGAAAATTGAGAACAGTTTGAGGTCTTACTGTTTAAGCAGGAAGTAGTTTCCGGAAAGAATCCTCCCTCTGACTACATCGTTGAAGCCCTCGTGTCGGGTTGCAGCATACATCACCTCAGTGGAGCTCTCCATCTCACTTCGGTGGCCTGGTAGAGGAGTAAAACACCAAACCTTTAAGACCATCACATGATATGCCTGCAGAATTTGGGTGTGACCTTCCATCACATTTAATTCAACACAGCTCAGTTTGTACCGTATTCCAGCCCATCAAATCGGGCCATGTTTGATGCCACCTCGGCGTGGCAAAGGACGTGGTAGCAGACGATGGAGTACTGGGTGTGTGGGAGGGAAACCTGCTCCACCCGGGCTCCTGCTCTCTCAAACAAGTCTGCAACACGACTCCACTGAGCCAGGGTCTCATCAGACAGGCCGGGGGCATGGTACTCCTGAAAGATGATGCAAGACACCAACCAAAGTCAAGGTTCCTACAATTGTTCCTTACACATTTTTGCCATCTAAACCTTTTCCTGACTCAGGTTTTCAGAGATCTTCTTTGTTTTTAGGAATGTATAAAAGTGTGGACAAACAAACGGATGAATGCATATACACACAGTCGAATGAAAGAACAGTTGGAATTTGGAGGCAAGAATGAAATACTGTTAGGACTGCTACGACAAGGAATAAAATTGAATAGTGATTTACTCTGCTCTTTATTGCTCATAAAAACATTGTGAAATGTTTATGTGGAAAGGTTGGGTTGATTTAATAAACAATAAACTAATAATAAGCAGTTCTTTCCAGTTATTATCAAAATTTAATTTGCAGTCCAGTTATAGTGTTTTTTTCTCCAACTTATCCAAATGCTGTTGAGTGGATTTTTTTCTAATTGTAAATTCTGACCTCAGAATTTAAACAAAATGCACCATGACTGTTTATATATATTTGGCTCGCCAAGATTGTCTAGCTTCCAACTCGTACGAGCAGTTCTGCTCCATAAGATAAGATTAGGTCTGTGGTGGTAATAAGTATGTAAAAGCCTCATACCCTGTGAAGCTGAGGTAGATAAAAGCCTCAGTATTTAATTGAGGAAATCGATACATTAACTCACCTTAGGGATGCCAACACGGATGCTCCTGACATCAATGTCTTCATGAAGCTCTGTTAGTGTTGATGGAGCAGGAACTGTGGTTGAGTCACTAACATCAATGCCTTGGAGGACACCTGTTTGACATGTAAACACAGTTTCAGGTCACACCTGCTCTATTCTATTCCTGCGATTAAAATA
This sequence comes from Girardinichthys multiradiatus, assembly GCF_021462225.1. NCBI lineage: Eukaryota > Metazoa > Chordata > Actinopteri > Cyprinodontiformes > Goodeidae > Girardinichthys > Girardinichthys multiradiatus. Next base: position 19,572,731 of record NC_061811.1, on the reverse strand, counting down.
GTAAGAAACATTTCAGTTTTTCATTGTTCCTTATTAATGTCACTATCACACCATTCTGTTTCTTAATCTGCAACTAATCGTAACTTTGAATTTTGCATTGTTTACACTGATGCTGTTGCTTGTTCGCATTGTAGCTATGCTAATATTATGTGTGTGTATTCTGTTGTTCAGCATCACAAAATATTGCTCTAAAAATCACAATGACACTAAAATACCTGGGTAATTTGGATTTTCTTCTGATACTGAGGCGACCATGAGAATCATTGTACTCGTGAATATTTTAGCAAAACTGGTAATCACATGATTTTAAGGACTTTATGTAAAATGGAAGTTAAGAAAAACACAATACCAAGATGGAAGTTTCAAGTTCAACCACTAGTTTTTTGGTTTTTTTTACCTGCAGGAGAACTAAAATGCCAATGATTGAGATCTACCACCGTTTAACCTATGACATTTTTTAACTCCAGTAAAAAACCTTAATTAGAAGTTAACAGTATGTTACCCTGCAAAAAGTCATCACGATCTCACTGTATGCAACATTGTGATTGCAAAGGACTCCTTGAATGGAAATTTGGTTAGGCTTAGCTCACAGAAGGTGGTAGAAAGTGGGTGAAGATGAAACAATGATGTTTTGTAACACTCCTGTGCAGTCACATGTTTGAACTAATTATTGTAATAATTTTTTAAGCACCTGTGTTTTTGTCATGTCAGAAAAGCCTTGGTGAAAATATTTCTGAACCACATGCAACAATTACTGTGGGTTATTAGCTATAAGCTGTTTTCAGATAATTCAAATCACAGTTCTACAAAGTGGCTGCAAGGTTATTGCAATTTCAGAAATTGTCATCATCCTAAAAACAAAAAAAAAATGTGTGTCACCTAGGACAATAGCTGCATCATTGACGCTGCGCGTAATAATCCCAGGGACATCCATGGAATTGACCAATGGAATGAGGCCATGCCTCGACACAAGGCCGTAAGTGGGCTTCAGGGCGACAACGCCACACAGCGCTCCGGGATTACGGGTTGAACCGCCTGTATCTGAGCCCAATGCCCTGCCAAAAGATTTGGAAACATCAATGTATATCTTTGAGTTTTGCTTCTTTGTTAGTGTAAACGTTCAACCTCACAGGTAGCTTGTGAGCGAGGCGACAGCTGCGGCGCTTCCCCCTGAACTTCCTCCGGCAACGACCCATTCGGTGTCGGGAGCTGCCCCCGTTTGTGTTTTGTACGAAGCTGCGTAGCTCCACGGGTTTCTGACTGGACCAAACGCTCCGTCTGTACTGCCTGCACTGAGAGGAGAACAAACACACCAATGCTAATTCGGTATAAAACAAAACCACAGATTTCTAAAATCTCATTTACTAACAGAATTAGATTTGAGAGTAATTAACCTACCCCATCGCAAACTCATCCATGTTAGTCTTCCCCATCAGAACGGCCCCTTGGTCAAGAAGTTTTTGTACAACTGTAGCATTGTACGGTGGAGTGTAGCCTGTAAAAACAGTGATCTTTTTATCATACCTGGCCTGATTCTGAGTATATTTATAAGGAAACATGTATCCTCTCACCTTCCAGCATCTTGGAGGCACATGTTGTCCTGATATTTTTTGTGCAGAAATTGTCCTTGACTGCAAAGGGGATCCCATCCAGGGGACCTTTCGGGACGCCTAGAAAAAAACACGTTCAAGCATCAACACCTGTGATTCCACTGAGACCAGACTGAGATAAAAACGCCTATACCCACACCTTGACGCAGCCTCGCTTCAGACTGTTGAGCCTGTTTCAGAGACAGCTCCTCTATAACGGTGATGTAAGCGTTCAGGCGCTGAGTCTTCTTTATGCGATTCAAGCACTTCCTACAGAGTTCCGTTGGGGAGATTCTTCCCTCCTTGAACGCCACAGACACCTCAAGGACAATCATAACACACTACTTAAAGAAGCAAATTCCACAAGGAAACATTTATACTTTATACTGTGAAGTTATGTTTATTGGACTTTCTTGTATATGTACAATAGAAACAAGATAAATCTGAGTGACTATTACAGTAGGTATGGACCTGTTGACTTCATCAAAATTTTCCAAAGGTTTTAAAAAGTTTTGCTTGAGATGTTACCCCTCCCCCAATCCATTGCTGCAAACTGCTAGTCAGCTGCCTGAAAAAAAAAAAGACCTCTGTGCTTCTCTCTTAGTTACAGAAAAGCCTAATTTAACTACTTGGGAACGTTTCTGGTGTCATACAACCCTGACAGTCATGGTGTTGAAACTAAAGCAGCTTAACTCCACACCACTGTTTCATAAACTATAAAAAAGAAAGAAATTCGATCATGTTTTACATGTCAAGAGCCCACGCCTGGAGTTCCATGTTCTCCATCATAGTTGTTAATTCTCAGCGTTTCCATTCATTGTTTTTGCACATAAAGACTGAACGGTGCCCAATGACTGTGGGTGCAAACCATCACACCTTCACCACTATGCTTGATAGAAGCTGGGAGGTGTTTAAGTTGATGTTCTGTGTTTGGATTTCTTTAAACATGATGCTGTGCATTATAGCCAGACATCTTTATTTCTGTCTCATCTGTCCAAAGCACTCCAGGGGTCTTGTAGCTCACTTTGATGCAACTTTATAAACCCTAGTCTTGCTGCACAATTCTTTCTGGAAAGAAAATAGTTTCTGCACTCTTTATTATTTAACGACTTTCATGTTTTAATATTCTTAAATCCATTTAAAGTAAGAAGACGAGGCTGTATTCCTTTGCATAGTCTGTCTTACAGTTTGCTAACGTAATATTGACAAGTTATTTCGTTGTCTTAGATGGAGATCGCGTTTGTTTAAGACAAAAAAATATATATCCTGCAGACCATGACATGAATAAATGTCTATTTAAATAAATCACGTTTATGAACGACCAGCCACACTAACCTCTTTCAAAGTCAGGCCGAGCATAGTTGCTGCTTTTCTCCGGTCACCCTTCAAATTAACATCAACATTAGCACAGCAGGTTACCTGTGAGCCGCCATGTTTTCGTCTCCGGTCAACGTCTAACAGCGCTGTCTGTGATTGGCCGGCTGCTGAAGAAACAGCGCTCTGATTGGTGGAGGCGTTGGTCGTTCCGGTATGAGAAGGAACATTACTAAAGAATAGGAAGTTGCTTTGAAATGCTTCAAACATTTGGACTGCACGTTTTTCTGCATATGAAATATTAGGCGTGTTTTATGTTAACATAGAATATATTCGATAAGAGTAGTTTACAGCTACACAGATTTGAACTGCTTTAGCTGTCAGACTTTAACAGAGGGAACATTTTCTTTGTATCGAGACTGAAAACATGAGTTCTGTTGGATACCTGACGCACAGAAGGTTGCTTCTAAACATCAGTAAATACTTCTGTAAACACAGAAAAAACCCTGTTTGGCTCAAAAACCAGAGCAGACTGATCCGAACCTCCAGCAGAACCATGACAGTCATGCCTGCTTGGGTTATTGATAAGTATGGAAACAATGACGTCCTGCGGTTCACAAATAACGCCAGGTTCCCCATCATCGACTATCCAAATGAAGTCATTGTAAAGGTGTTTGCAGCTGGTCTGAACCCGCTTGATGTCAGCATGAGAGGTGAGTTTAAACTCTCCAGGTAGAGATCAGTGAAAATGAATGTTTGGAGGACTTTAACTATTGTTTCCCTTTTAAAGAGAAAACCATATTCAGAATGTGACGATGTCTGATATTTCCGGTGGATTTATGTGTCTTTATTCAATAAACCCACAAGTCCCTCCCATTTAGCCACAGACTCTTAACGAAACTTTGGGGTTTTGGTTTTGGTATGGCCATGTGATCCGGACTGATTTCTTATCCCCCTTTGTTGAAATATTTAATGTCATTTCTTGCCTTGTTCTTTCATTATTATCTTTTCAGATATGCATGTTGTTATCTTTTATTGCAGCAGCATAGCTATGCAATATAAGAATACTTCTGAGCCACTACTTCCTTTTAAATATCTGGTTGATAGTGCCTAAGTGCTTCTCAAAGGAAATTGAATTGTTGACTTTTTCTTTATGCAGACAGACTTATGTTGATTTCTGTGTGTGACTTGGCATTTTAAAACCTGAATTAAAGAATATATGTAATTTATGTTTGCATGCATGATTTGTTTCTTGTTATTGATGGTAGTAATCACAATAGAATGTATTATGTGTGGAAAAAGAATTGGCTTAGAACTGCACTCCTGTACCAGATCTTGTTTTAGTATTGTCTTTAGTAATGTTTGACTGTTCTCTCAACTGAAGTAATACAAGCTTTTTGCTTTAAAAATATGACAACTACTCTGTCCCCTTAAGGTGGCTACGGCTCTGCTACGCTGGCTTTGAAAAGAGACCCTCTCAACATTACACAGTCAGGCAGCGAGTTTCCTCTCATTCTGGGAAGAGACGTGTCTGGCGTCGTCATGGAGTGTGGCCTGGATGTGAAGTACTTCAGAGAGAGGGATGAGGTAAGAAAAACACGTATGTGTTCTATGAACAGAAACAAAATAATGTATGTGAGTCTTGGGTATGTAGTCAGGGTTCTGTTTTCAAACATTAGAAACTAGTTGCAGCTTCAATGCAGTGATAAGAAATTGCAGTTTTGTAATATATAACCAACTTCATTTAATTTATTATTCTGTGCAGAAAATAGCAGCAATGTAACATCTGTCCCAGCTTGACCAGCTAAGAATGCTTTGAATTTCACTTGTTTTAGGCTGTGAATGGTCACTTTTAGCTTGGCTCTCACATGAGAATTCCTCCCTGATTCTCTAAACTTAGTTCACTCTGACTGCTGATGCTGACCAGCAGCAATAAATATTGTGCAGGTAAATTGTGGTTCTGATTACACGTTCAGTGTTTGACAGGAGTGATGTTGGCAAGAACAGAGAGGTCAAGGTGCAGTTGTCTGACTAAGCAGTAACAACTGATTGTATCACTGCACCATCATGCTTTGTGACAGTAAGTCTCCAAAAGTCATGCCATGCTCTCAGGGTAATGCTGAGCATGTTGGCACTTGTTTTGAATGTCATAGATATGTGTATATTGTACATTGTAAATTGTAAATTTGTATATTCTGTAATGCAAAAACAGAACAAAAGAGCAAAGTGTACCGGAGTCAAATTCCTTGTTTGTATGTACGAACTTGGCAATAAAGCTGATTCTGATAATTTTGTAGACTAACATTAAATGCATTCATTACTTTTTAAAGTTTAAAAATGTTTTGTGAAACTTGATATTAAATATATTGTTGTTGTTGTTGGATGTCCTACCTTTTTCACATAACTGTATGTCCGCTTTGGGAGTGGGGGAGAAGACGTGGCCGAGTCCTGAATGTACTATGTTTTATTTAGGAGTTGGAAGGGTGAACTATTGAGGATGCTGTTGCGTTAATCGAGTCTGGAGGTGTTACATGTGATGATCAAGGTTTCAGAGGTCGAGAAGAAGAGGGAAGGGCAGAAATCACTCCATGTTTGCAAACCTGTAAGGAAGGGGGGCATACATGGGCTGGCCAAAAGTGAGGCAGAAGGTGTGAACTGAAACCTCAATGAGAGGTTTTGGTTAAATTCTTAAAATGTCTGATTTTGTTGTAGCTGAGTTTGAGAAAATTGCCTTGCATTTGTGATTTTATTTCTGTGAGGCTACTGTTGAGAATAAGGTTGGGTTCTCTATGTTATGGATTTGGTGGAGATGAATATCTGAATGTCATCAGGACAGGAGTTGAAATGGAGTGGCCAACAATGAGAAATATGGAGGACGAAGAGGAGAGGACCAAGCACAGAACCTTGATGGATACCATTGAAAGGTGATCTAGGGAGTAGGTGGATTTGTTGAGATGACTGATCCGTTTTCTGTTAGAGACGAATTTGCATATAAACATACTTGTCTTGCACACAGTTAGCCAGAGCAGGTATCACCAGATCTTTAAATGTGTTCAAGGATACTCTGTTTTGGGAATAAATTTCAAATTGTTCCATCAGGTCCCATCAACCAAAAAGCACCACTCTCATATTGTTCTCAGCCAGAATGGCTTTGCAGATGAACTCATACTGAGGTGATGACTATGTAAAGGACTTTTTCTGTGATAAAATCATAGTTTAAGCCAAAGTTTTTTAAACCAAACTGATCGTGCTCTGTGAAAATCATATTGAGATCTGTAAAAAATCCCAGGTAGTTAAAAGTGCCAGCTCTGTGTTGAGTTTGATCTCTCATTAAAATGTTCTCAGATAGTGCTTATCTGGCTATTTTAAAGTATTTAAAACATACAATTGTTTTCCTTTGCCTTTTAAAACATGTCACAGGTAACTGAGATCTTCTGTTCTATCATAAGCATGTTGAAGATATACAAAAGTTTTTGCAGAAGTAAGTCTAGAGCAGTCAATTTTCAGGACCTTTTCACAAGTAAGTGTGTGTGGTTGTATGTTATCTCAGCAGGTTTTAACTCAGGTCATTTTCTGCTTATTCTCACCAAAAATGGGATGTGACCTCTGTGCACCAACTGTCCTGATACAGATGGATGTATATCATGGTGTAAAGGTTTAATCTGCCACTTGTGTCTATGTTACCCTGCCCTTCCAGTAATATTAAAATGGCCTAGACTAATAGTTCTCCTGGCTTTCTCTTCAGGTGTGGGCAGCGATTCCACCGTGGAAGCAGGGCAGTTTGGCTGAGTTTGTGGTTCTAAATGCCAATGAGGTATGAATCAAATTCCTGAAGTATTCTTGACATAAATGTATTAATGTAATGTTTAGCTTTTCTGAATATGCTTGATAGTTTCGTCATTGTCAGTTGTGAGTAATGAGCCTCCTGTAGTTTTTATTGTGGTTTGGCTCAGTAATGAGTAAATAAGTCAGCATTCAAACAAATTAACCTCTTAGAAATGTAAAGCACCACTATCTCCAATTAAAGTCGGTGATATTGTGTGTTCTGCTCAGATATCCCATAAACCAAAGTCAATGGGTCACTCACAGGCAGCATCCATTCCTTATGTGGCGACCACTGCCTGGTCTGCGCTGGTGAACACAGGTGGACTCAGTAAGGACAATTGTGCCAATAAACGGTGAGGGAACATGGAGACGCACAACATCCTGGTTGCACACAGGTTAGGCAAACAGTATGGGGGGTCAGGTTGCCTTATAGTGTTGGGGTAGATTTGATCTACAACAGGAAAATAATGGGGTGTTCCCTCTGTAGCATGTATGACTTCATTAAATTAAAGTTACATTAGACTGCATCTGGTTCAGCCCTGATTTTGGTGTATCTAATACAAAGAGTACATTTCTGACATTTAGCATCTAATCACAAAAAATAATGCTTCCCAACCCCAGTGTGTACAATATTAATATTGCACACAAAACCTTATTGCGGAATAAAGTTGCCCAATATTGCACAACCTTATTCTGGATAGTTAAAATGGATTTCCAGGCAGTGTGCAGGAGGAGGTGGAGATGAAAGTTAGCAGATGGTAACTTTTATCTCCATTAAATAAATTCTTGCCTTACAATGTAGAGGAAGAACTGGAACTGGTATTAAGGAGGTGAACAACTGTGATCCAGACATGTTGAGTTTAGAGGATACAGCAGATCTACATGTAGTACAAAAGTCTTGAAAACTCAGCTGTGTTATATGGTTAGCTTCGAAGGTATTTTAGAACCACCCTGTAAATTAGCAGAAATGATGCCAGCTCTCCAGAGGACTAACAGTGAGTTGCAGTGAATTCGACATAGTAGAACTTAATGTAGTATAAACATAAATCTTGATTAGATGAGCCACAAATGCGGATTTTTTCCCAGCATTCCAAAATGTATTATTTGCTTGCTGTTCTTCCTCTTTGCAGGGTTTTGATCCTGGGAGGATCTGGGGGTGTTGGAACATTTGCAATCCAGGTGTGTTTTTAAATTTTGTTGAAGACTTTTCTTTTATTATTATCTTTTGTGTTATGTCACATTTTGGGGGGTTGTGTGTGTGTGTGTGTGTGTGTGTGTGTGTGTGTGGGGGGGGGGGGGGGGGGGGGGGGGGGGGGACAGTGTTGGACCTCTTGTTTGCTGAATATTGGACCATTTGCACGTTGCTGGACGCTACCAGACCTTCCGGCTGATTGTATCAGGCTGATTGGTTTAATAAATTTTCACGTAGATAAAGAGAAGGCGTTTTGTGTTTATTTTGTGCAACTGTGATTTGTCAGTCAAGATAAGGTCAAAGTTCCACACGTTTCGGAAGAAACGGTTGAATAAACAGTGACATCTCTGGCAATAGTTATCAATTATTACTGTGTATTTAACGGTTGTAATTATCAAAGGCGTTGAGCCACAATTACAACACCAGAAGACAAATCTGGTCTCGATTCATAAATGAGGATTTTTGGTTAAGAAATTAATTTTCTCAAATTATGATTTTTAATTAGAATTATTGATAAATATTAACTAATCAATAATCATCCTTACAACAAGATTTCTAGGTGCAGCCAAGGGCCAAATGCTAGGTCACAGGCTTAGTTGGGGTTCGCTTGTTTCTTTCTACTGAGTGTGTTCTACCTGTGTTGCTACTTTAAACATTCAGTAGTTTAATTTGTACGTTTGTCTCTATCAACGTAAACAACATTAAATAAAATAGGACAAACATATCTTTTCAGTGAACGACATTTAGGAATTGCGTTGTAAATTTGCTAATTCATCTAGTATATAAAAGGTAAAGTTAATGATTTACAATATCACTGTTATAACAGTATTTTCAGTAAAATGGAGACAAAGATAACCTTACATTTTAAGGGTTTGGTCCTTGTTGGGTTAAATTAAACTCTTTCTCTTTACTTATTGGGATAGCAATTTATATTTGAATCATACATTTTATAAATAAATGCTTATTCTTCATTTCCATAATTTAAGTGCTTCATAATAAAATAACTATAATGTTATACTTTCTACCATTGTAACAGACTGCTGAGGTGTCAAATTATGGAGCAATTGCCCAGCCAAATGCAATACAGGTCCTTCTCAAAATATTAGCATATTGTGATAAAGTTAATTATTTTCCATAATGTTATGATGAAAATTTAACATTCATATATTTTAGATTCATTGCACACTAACTGAAATATTTCAGGTCTTTTATTGTCTTAATACGGATGATTTTGGCATATAGCTCATGAAAACCCAAAATTCCTATCTCACAAAATTAGCATATTTCATCCCACCAATAAAAGAAAATTGTTTTTAATACAAAAAACGTCAACCTTCAAATAATCATGTACAGTTATGCACTCAATTCTTGGTCGGGAATCCTTTGGCAGAAATGACTGCTTCAATGCGGCGTGGCATGGAGGCAATCAGCCTGTGGCACTGCTGAGGTCTTATGGAGGCCCAGGATGCTTCGATAGCGGCCTTTAGCTCATCCAGAGTGTTGGGTCTTGAGTCTCTCAATGTTCTCTTCACAATATCCCACAGATTCTCTATGGGGTTCAGGTCAGGAGAGTTGGCAGGCCAATTGAGCACAGTGATACCATGGTCAGTAAACCATTTACCAGTGGTTTTGGCACTGTGAGCAGGTGCCAGGTCGTGCTGAAAAATGAAATATTCATCTCCATAAAGCTTTTCAGCAGATGGAAGCATGAAGTGCTCCAAAATCTCCTGATAGCTAGCTGCATTGACCCTGCCCTTGATAAAACACAGTGGACCAACACCAGCAGCTGACACGGCACCCCAGACCATCACTGACTGTGGGTACTTGACACTGGACTTCTGGCATTTTGGCATTTCCTTCTCCCCAGTCTTCCTCCAGACTCTGGCACCTTGATTTCCGAATGACATGCAGAATTTGCTTTCATCCGAAAAAAGTACTTTGGACCACTGAGCAACAGTCCAGTGCTGCTTCTCTGTAGCCCAGGTCAGGCGCTTCTGCCGCTGTCTCTGGTTCAAAAGTGGCTTGACCTGGGGAATGCGGCACCTGTAGCCCATTTCCTGCACACGCCTGTGCACGGTGGCTCTGGATGTTTCTACTCCAGACTCAGTCCACTGCTTCCGCAGGTCCCCCAAGGTCTGGAATCAGCCCTTCTCCACAATCTTCCTCAGGGTCCGGTCACCTCTTCTCGTGCAGCGTTTTCTGCCACACTTTTTCCTTCCCACAGACTTCCCACTGAGGTGCCTTGATACAGCACTCTGGGAACAGCCTATTTGTTCAGAAATTTCTTTCTGTGTCTTACCCTCTTGCTTGAGGGTGTCAATAGTGGCCTTCTGGACAGCAGTCAGGTCGGCAGTCTTACCCATGATTGGGGTTTTGAGTGATGAACCAGGCTGGGAGTTTTAAAGGCCTCAGGAATCTTTTGCAGGTGTTTAGAGTTAACTCGTTGATTCAGATGATTGGGTTCATAGCTCGTTTAGAGACCCTTTTAATGATATGCTAATTTTGTGAGATAGGAATTTTGGGTTTTCATGAGCTGTATGCCAAAATCATCCGTATTAAGACAATAAAAGACCTGAAATATTTCAGTTAGTGTGCAATGAATCTAAAATATATGAATGTTAAATTTTCATCATGACATTATGGAAAATAATTAACTTTATCACAATATGCTAATATTTTGAGAAGGACCTGTATGTTCTCAGTCATCAATTGTAGCAGTACAGGCAGACTCAGTAGAAGGAAGTTTGAGTACAAGCAGATTGAAATCCTGCTCTCAAATTGAAAATATGTGCTCTTGATTTTTGGCAGTAAATTTCCCCCATAGTTTTACAGTTTATATCCGACTGAGGTTGTTTCCATAGTTTTCTGAGCTGTGTCACGTTATTGTATGAGGCTAAATGTAATTCAGTTTCATCGCTCGGGTTTAAACCATAAAAGCTCAAACTGATGAAAAAACATCGGGTTTGATGCTCCATGAATTAAATAAAACAGTATGTAGTCATATTACAGTGTATTTAGGTGAGGTTTTTTTCTCTGTGGTTTATCAGTGTCGACTGGAAAAGTTTGCGTGGCTTCCACACATCTTCATGGCAGGTCAAAAATTTGCGTGGGTTTACACACACTTTCACGCTATGTTCATTTTTGTACATACCAAGTTGCACGTAAAACAATGCACCGCAAGTTTTTGGTGCATTAGCACGCTTCCTACATGAGGCCCCAGGGCCTTAGTCCCATGTTGTCTGCTAATCTGCGTAACATTGAAAGGACGAGCATTTATGTTTGGCTGGGTGAATGCAGCTTCAGTGTAAAAGTGCTTTAACCGATCAGTATGACTGGAGAAGCCCTATAAATTCAATCCTATATGAAGCTTGAACTCTTCTCCAGTTCCTGAAGGCATGGGGAGCCCATGTGACCGTTACCTGCTCCCACAATGCCGAGCAGTTCGTAAGAGGGCTCGGGGCGGACCATGTGGTCGACTACACAGCTGGACCTGTTGAAGAGCCACTAAGCTTGCTCGAGAAGTAAGTCATTCTTCACGTACCTTTTCATTTTCTGACAATCGAAATGGGTTCTGTCCCACTTTTTATCACTCAGCAGTCATTGTCTAATCTTTTGTCTCTTGTACACAAAGATTTGACCTGGTCCTTGATAACATAGCGGGGGACACTGAGCGATGGGCCCTTGGCCTGCTTAAACCTTGGACTGGAGCCAAATACGTCACCCTGGTAACACCTTTTCTGCTGAACACAGACCGGCTGGGTATAGCTGACGGCATGCTGCAGACCGCAGCCACAGTAGCCACCAAAATGATCAAGGTATTTCTGGTCCAGTGACATGAAAATAGTCTTTACTGCGCTCCCTGTTTATCTGAATTGACTCAGATCAAGGTGATGTGATGATACTGGACATTTTACATTGCAAAAAGAAGTTGTACAGGATATGATCAGGATAATAAAGTTCTGAAATGGCTGTGTTGACCAACAGGTGCATCTTAGTAAATTTGATTATCCTTGAAACGTTCATTTATCTTAGTATTTAAATACAAAAAGTGAAATTCTTATGTTATTTAGCTCCCTACAGATTGATTGTATTTCAAGTATTTATTTCTGCTAACTTTGGTGATTATGCCTTACAGCTAATGAAAACCCAAAATGTTACATAAGGCCAATATTATCCAAGCATATTAATGGAAAGTTTAGTGGAAGTAGAAAGTGTGGTAGAACTAGGTCCACAAGCTGGCCTCTGCTAATGAGGTTTATGGAGATGCTGCTGATTTAATTTCCCAGCAAGAATTGGCACCTATGCACACTACCATACGTACCAATACCTGGTTTAATGACGATGGTATCACTGTCCTTTGTTAGCCAGCAAACTCACCTGATCTCAAGAGGAAGACGAGACACCAGACCCAACAATGCAAATTAGCTGAAGGCAGCTATTTAAAACAACTTGAGCTTCAAACCATGTGCGCATTTTCACTACTTTTACGTCAGTGAAATTTTCTGTGTAGATTTCTTCACAAGATGGCAAGAAACAAAACAGTTTCTAACACCAATGTTACAACCCCTAAATGAAAGTCTAGGAGTGGCAAGGCATAACATAAAATTAATAAAGTAAATTAATCAACTAAAAAATTTAAAACTACTGAACAAAACTCAGCTCCGTGTAACTTCATAAACAACTTGGCCATGTAAAAATTTGGCCTTTTTTTTATTTTGCATTTAAACCAAATGAATGCAAAGAAAGTCCTGCAAGTCAAATGCAGCATCTGGCATTCATGCTCCATTGTGATTGGCTAAAAAAAAGAATGACAAAAAGAAATATTGCAGTCCAGATTGGTGACTTGCTGCCACATTTTGCTGCACACATCCTGTTTGGCATTGAAGTGCATCGTCATAGCTGACATAAAAAAACATGCAAACGTAGAACGAAAAGTCAGTTGGGATTAATCTAAACCAAAAATCAGATTACCGATCTGCCTCAGTCATTTGATGTCACGTTAAAGGAGATGCTGTATTTCGTCACACGATCACACAAAAACTATCCAGTCACTGTGGCTTTGTTGTGTGTGGGTAATCATCCATTTTTGTAGTCTGTTTGTTCTATACATCTTTAATTTTATCATTCCAGGTTGGGAGAAATCTAGATAGTCCCATCACAGATACACACACAACCTGCAAGGAGTCACTTCCTGTTGGTTTGTTCTCTGCAGTGAACCCAATGCCTTGCAAAGTTTGCACCTCTGTGTGAAATTGTTATTACTCTTGCCCTCAGCTCCATCACACAATCCACAGCTTGTAACTTTTTAGGCATGAATCCATGATATGTGTAGAACTACAACATGAAAATGGAGTCAAAAGTGTCAAGCTGCTAAAAATGACTTCCGTGTTTCATGTATTGATCTATTATACTAAATATTTGTCTTTTCTTTTTGTAAGGATATATTTTTTGATGAAAACAAAGTCATGAGTCAAAAGAAACTATTAAACCATTAAATGCAAAATAATAAAAAACTATAATGTTATTTTATTTTTATCAAAATATCACTCATAAATTAATATTTTAATTTCAGTCTTTAGCTGTAATAACTTATCTCTGCCCCATTGATCTCATTTTGTTTTTTAAAGTCTTTATATGTTTTCTTTTGACAGATGTGACTTTATTAATATACTGTATTATGTTCCCCTGCGCTTTTATCTTTTCATATTTATTCCCTTACAAATATTTACAAAAAATAGAAAACAAAAATGTCTGCCGGAGACCAATTCCTGTTAAGGTTTAGAGGGTACCTGCTGAATATTCGGATATGAGATTTCTCAGCCTACATGCAATATTTTATCCAGATGTGTAAGACCTGTAGGGTGTTCAGATTTGCAAATTTGAGTTCCAATTGAAATATAGAAGTATAGTAATAACTCTCTCTACAAGTGGTTTGCTTGATGTAAGCCCTATTTTGGACTTCCCACAGGGCCAAGGCTTTATTATTTGAATTAAATTATAAATAATATTGCTAAGGTTTTAATAAAAATAAAAAAATCACATGAAATATGATTAAAACATATTGAGTAACATTTGTAGAAACTGGTATGACATTTTAAAATATAGTTAATATGGTGATTAATATTTTCAATATTTAGCAGCTTCTTTTCCAAACCAGGCATGGAGCCATATTGAGATTCAGCACCTACTTCCTAGAGGCTTGACTTAAGCCAACATGAGAGGTGAGGCGGTGACACTGTTCCAAAGACCTTCCCGCTCTCTCTCAAAAGTGCAGATGACTACTAACAATGAATGCCATCAGCACAGATAGAACTGGCATTATTATAGCGCCTCATAAGCTGACATGACATCATTCACACAGACAGTTTTGATCATTATCACATGGTTTGTTGATTTCCTGTGGATACAAAAACACATTCGCAGTACTAATTTGGGACACTGGCGTTGCGTCATCTGCAACATGTTAACAGAGATGTTTTTTTTCTTTTCTTTTTTCTAACATTTCCAGATTGAAAGAGGTTTGTGTGGCAACACTGATATAATTTACAAGAAGTCTGTCTTTATAAGGAAACAATGAAGTATCAACAGAGCTTAAAGGAAGGAAGTTATATCAGGAAGTTCTGCAAAGTTTAAAAAGGCTTTTTGCCTGAGAGTTCTGAAAAACAAATTGCTTATAATGCTTAAAAAAAAATCACAGACAATCCCTTTAAATTCAAACCAATGAATTTATTTAATTGAAATTAAAGACGTAAGTATGACGGTTTGATGTACAGTGACGTGAAAAAGTATTTGCTCCTTGTGTTTTTGCTTTTTTGTTTCCTTAAATGTTTCCGTTCATCAAACAAGTTTATTGTCAGTGATAAACTGAGTAAATGTAAACTTCCAGACCTACAATCGAGAAATTGCTTAAATAAAACCTGTGTGACTTCATGAAGCAGGCCAAATAATCTCTTGCATCAACACATCAAGCCCCAATCCCAAGGTTAGTGCGTATGATTCAACAAAAAGAACGGCATCCTAGGTGAAAACCACTGCTGAGCCCGAAGGAACACAAAGATCCGTCTCTCATTTGCCAAAACACATCTTAATCAGCCCCAAGACTTTTGTAAAAGCAGAAATGAAACTTGAAATATTACTGCTTTCTGGATTCATCACTCCAGATAGAAAATCCAAAAGCTACTTCTGTTGCAACAGAGCTTTGTTTTTGGATCGTTTTGTTGCTAACCTTTGTGTCAAGCATTTGGTTCTTTTGATGTTGAATGTAGAGTGATTAGGAAGCATTTAACTGATGAATTCATCCCTGACATTTTGACGATGACAAACACTCTTTGGGACTGTTGCTGTAGACACCTTTTGTGTTTCTGGAGGTTTTATTCTCTTTTAATAGAATTTCATGTGAATTCATTTGAACTTTTTTACCAGTTTCACGAACAGCTTTTGTCTTTTGTTGTGGTGACACCTTGTGGTTCATAAACAGAACGTGGTGTGCTCTCCCAGCAGAAGCACTGATACACCACTGCTCTATTTATTATCAGCACTCACAACAGCGATACAGGTCTGATTGTTCCCAGTCAGTTTTTCCACGTGCTAATGCACAGTTTCTGTACTAATTTCCTTTTTTTTTTGTTTGGTTGAAATAGTTATTCTCCTGCTCATCATCTAGGATGGCTTCACAATTTTGCAGACAGACACATTGAGAGCAGAACAACACTTTGAGGTGAAAGGGTAGCAGAGGAACGTAGCATGTAGGAGCACTGACGATAAGCTGAAAGCGTGGCACACCTCTGGTTGTTGCATAAAAAGCACACTTTGAATTCACAGGAAGAGGAAGACTACAGTTGCAGTGGGGCTTACTCTTTTTTTTTAACAGTCTCTCTGTACTTTCTCACACACATCAGGCCTTTCAAAACTAGTCATTTCAAACTTCTCCACATTTTGCCATGTGATATTCACAAATTTAAATATTTTGATAAAAATAAATAAAGGAAAACAAATTAGAGGCTGAAAAGGACTTGAGACTGAAGTGGAGGTTCACCCTTGAGCAGGACAATGACACTAAACATAAAGCCAGAGCTACAATGAAGTGGTTTACTATAAATCAAAGTATGTTCATGTGTTAAAATGGCTCTGTCCAAGTCTTGACCGAAATGTACATATACTAAACTTGAGTTTTTTGGCAAGAAGAATGGGCGAACAAATCCAGTTTCGAGATGAGCAAAGCTGCTGGAGTAATGCCCCTAAAGGTGGTTCTATAAAGTATTTGATAGGTTGGATACAGATGCATGCAACACATTTCAGAACCTATTTATAAGAAAATCTTTGAAAATTATGATTCTCTTTCTTCTTCACAGTAGCACACTACTTTTTGTTGGTGTTTCACATAAAATGAGATTGAGATAAACTGAACTTTGTGAAACTTTGTGAAATCTTCTACCGGTATGAGTATTTCTTTACAAGACGTTGTGCGTTCTTACATAGGAACTTACTCTGTCAATGTTAAGAAATATTTCTTTTTCGTCAGGATTTACAGGAAGTCCAGATCAGCTGTTAGACATCAATTTTTTCTTATACATTACCAGTCATAAAACTAAAGACAAACCACTGAATGAGAACGTGTATCCATAATTTTGACTGGTAGTGTGTATTTACAAAGACCTTTTTTAAATGGATGTTTCATTTAAAATGTAACTCTTGACTATGCAATCCATTATAGTGCTTTCAATAAAAATCTAATCAATAAAATACAGTTTTTCTGCAGCATTTAGTCAAAGGAGTCCACTACCGCTGGGGGTTCTTTGCACCAAGTGGTCCAGCACTGGATGAGATAAGAGAAATGGTGGACGCAGGACAGGTGTGATGCCATACATTTTTTCATGCCAGGTTTTGTAAACGGGAGAACACATGACAAACATGCATGTTTTCTGCTCTCCTGTTAGATCCGCGCCGTGGTGGAGGAGACCTTCAGCTTCTCCCAGGTCCCTCAGGCATTCGAGAAGGTGGAGAAGGGCCACGCCCGCGGAAAGACAGTGGTGGAAATTAGCCAAGGGGGCTCTTGATTTATATTATGGACTTTCTGCGAGAATGTGCATGTGTTTGCACAATTATTACAAGAAATACTTGAAATAAAGTGTAATGCAACAACTCACACTATTGTTTTCATAGCAGAAACCAAGAAACCTTAGTGTATTCGTTGCTACCGCAGTGTGTTGCTTTTTCTACTTGAAAATGGGCTCAGAAGCAGTTTGTTTCTCAAATGTTTGGTATTTCTTATGAATTTGTTTGAAATAAAAAAACAACCTTCTTTAGATCATTTAATCTTATTAAGGCTTCTTATTTTAACCACAGTATCCTAGAGCAGAATGGGATAGTCTCATATAACTTTTTCGTGACAAGTACAACTTACAGAAAATATTTTGTGGTTTTATTATTTCTCCTATTACCAACAGGCACAGTGCTTTGCAAATGTGGCCAACTGTTTGCCTTGCCATCTACATGGGTTTTGGCAAACTCCGAATGAATTACCTAATGGCTTACTTTCAAAACAGCAAAATGTTAAAAAGTTCAAGGGGTATGAATACCTTTAGCTGCACAGAGGTGGGTCACATGAAGCTTTGAAGTTTTGTAATCAAGCAGCTAACGATGGAGGTGATGACCTCCATTGATGACCCCCGCTGCCTTTCTATGGTGTTTATCTGACCTTTAGCTGGGAACATGGATCAGTTATTTTGGGAAAATAAAACTTTTTATAACAAGAGCTGGAAAAAATAAACTGTCACATGGACATGTGTTTTAATACTGATAATACTGATGCTGTTCCTTTCTTTGTATTTCAGTTGAATTACATTTAAAATAGTAGTCCTGTACTAAAGAATATGGAAACGTGTATAGAGTCTGGTTTGAGCCTGACACTAATTAGCATTTGACGAAATCTTTAGTTGAGGTTGATGTTACATCAACAAGGTTTTGCAATTTCAACCTTTTCAGGTTTTTTTTTTTTTCCACCACTTCTTCTCTTGGTTGTTAAAGTATGAAAAACCTAAATATCCAGATATAATTTATACCCCTATTCTTTTTGCTGGTTTTCTCTTGTAAAACCCCAGATTTTTACAATTTTACTCCAAATTCTTAATGAAGTTTCTTTCCTCGTGAGACTGAATAGTTTGACTAAAATTGCCTGATTGGCTCTACTTTTCTAAGGTCACAAAACAATTATTGATGTCCAAACAACTTATTTTCAGTGTTTCTATGCATTTTTATGTAAGAATTCCAAACATTTCCAAACTCAAAACTCCAGAGTTGCTCATGTTAACATATGAATACTCAAATAAATTTTCAGTTTATGGCAAACTGAAAGAGCACAACATTAGACAAAAGGAGAGGGAAAATGTCTGGAATATACAATTATTTTTCTATTTTCTTTTCCATTTAAATAAAAATTCCATACTTTTCCAAACTGGTACTTTTTGTGTTACTGTATTAGGATATGTGACATTATTGCAGCTTTTAATTTGGCACTTAAATTCTAAGCTTAACACAAAGATTTTAAGGAATTGTGATTAAAAACACCATTGTGGTACATTATGAAACCACAGTTGTTGAAGTTTTGTTACGCAATTTCAGTCTTTTTTAGAGATATTTTTTTCCCACCCCATTTGACAAAACGTACTGCAACTTTGACCAATTAACTGTTGAATCAGATGCTGGATGCAAATTAGATTCCCTCAATTTATTTCTTTAAAAATCCCATAAAAAAGGAAAGCATTCAGGTGAAGCACTTTATGATGTAAGGAAACTAAAGAATCACATTTTTATTTTACTGTAACAGGCAGTAACATCAAATGTTTTCTCACATATTTACAACCACTATTGGGCAACATTATTATTGCATTTCTGTTTAAAACTTTAAATCTGTACATTTGAGGAAAATTATGTACAATGGAATTAAAAGGCTCAGTTTGTGTCAAAATCCTAAAAAGATATCAAAACTTTATTAGAGATTATTTTGATCTGTGCAAAGACAACATTTCTGGAGGGTAGGCCTGTCAAACCTGCAACAAAAAGTAGGTTGTATAAATTTATTTTTGCATGAAAATGAGAGATTGTTGAAAACTGTAGTTTAAAAAGTACCACAAGGTGATGAAAAGTATGCAGCATCAAAACAGGGCATAGTTTTCCCTAAATTGAGAGAAAACATGGAGTCTTTGGTACAAAGTGTTAATCAGAAGGCTAAAAAAAAATCATCTTTTTATGTAATTCATATGTTCTAAGCAGCAAACATCAGCTCGTGGTAAAAATATCCACCCCAGGTATCCGCAAAAAAGAGCCGCTCGAATGATTGGTCCTCATCAGATTACAGGATCTCTAAAGTCCACTTCTGGATCCACTTCTTTTTATCGAAGTTGTTCAGGATGATCTGGTTCCTGTCGTACTGATGACCACCTGGTAGACAAACAATTTGAAGTGTTAAAATACAAACACACCCAAAAAAACTGGTCTCATGTTTAGGCTTTACACCTTATTAGTTTTAAAATTGCCAAAATTATTTTGTTGTCTGTTAGTAGATTATTAAAAGCTACATAGTAAATATAGTTACTATAGCAGCAAACACTTTATCTGTTATTGTATGTTTTTTTTTTATCAAACACAGAGTATCGTTTATTCAAGAGTAAAAAAAACCTTAGGATTCAGGAGGTCTTATATGGACCATTTAATAAAACCCTCAGTCAAAACAGAAGTGTCTGACCTTTGACTTCCAGGATTAAATTAGGGTCGAGGTGGGAGCGAACCAGTCCGTCCTGGGTGATACTCCAGAGCTGGTTGTCTTTGCCTCGTTCTGGAGAGATGCAAAGTCGGGTACCTGACATCATCACGCTACCTGCCGTCTCCAGGAAGCAGTCCTCCATCAGCTGGAGACAATGAAGATGGGATTTGGAATAAATAAACAGAAGTGGACAATGATAGTTGATAACACTGAGGCAGCATCTTCAGAACTTCTCTTTAGGTTGCTGAACAGGTGCCTAAATACAGCACAGTGATAATTAACTGGCATCCTTTATTACTTATATTTGCAAACTGAATGTTTGGAGATTGTATCATTTTTGCATGCCAAGGTAACAAAAACCAGGATGTATAAATAGTTAAAAAGTAACTTCTTTGTGGAGTTGCAAAAACATGTTTTTCCTTTTTTCAAAACCGGACTTGCTGGAACGTTTCACTGATGTGAGCTGGTGAGTGGCCTGTTCAATATTTAAACCGTGTGCAATGGTGATGAAACTGAGTACCTTGCAGGATATTTGTCCGTCTCGATAGAGCCAGAGCTGTTCTTGTCCTCCTGTCTCCTCCACGGCCTGGATCCTCATCAGTTTTACGTCGTCCAGCATTCCAGTAAGAGACATCAAACATCCCGTCTGCCTGTTCCGCAGACGGAAGTACATCGGTTTCTGTTCGAAGGAAAAGTGAGATATACAATGACCAATTTTCTTTACAATCTCGAAACTTCTCATATACTGTTACAGCTTATGTCCTGTTATCAAAACCACAATATGCAGCTGTTCTGTTTATTAAAGTTAGCAAAAGGTTCTGATTGGTGCATATAACTCCCTTCATACCTGCATCAGCGGACGGAGGGACCCTATTTGCTGCCAGCTGCTGTACTTGCAAACGTTGCCCACCTCACCAGGATGGAAGAACAGCTGTCGGCCTCTGTAGTTGTTGCCCTCATACAGCACCCATCTGCACAGAACATCATTAGATGTGTGAGCTTCATCTCTGTATTTCTTTTAAACACATTAACATTCCAAATATGAATTTCACTTTTTTCACATGTTTTATTTCTGTGACTTTCTCACATTATTGACGTGGTGCTTTTAATGAGGGCACGTCTGTTTAAAAAATCTATTTATAAAGTGTAATCCTATGTCAGGAAGTTCATGAGGTCCTGTCAGGACTTCTGCAGGAATATGAAACCACCTCAATGGTCCTGCAACATAAAGTTTAGTCTAGTTTAAAAAAAAAACTTTTTACTCTTTAGCTGAAGCAAATACTATAAGTTCTAATTTAGGATAAACAATGTTTTGTTGAAATTCATGTAAATATGAAACCAAAATTGACATCACTATGAGACATTTTGTTTCTAGTGTACAGAGGTCCTACACAGATTTCATGTAAAAATTCAAGACCTTTTCAGACTCAACTCCAAAGTTACTAGTCCTATATGTTCATTTTTAAGCATAAAAAAACTAAAGTTCACAATAAATGTATGGTAGATATTTCTACAGTAGACAGGAAATATTTAACCAAGAAAAAACATCAACAGGAAGGAAGGAAAGACACAAAGAAAAAAATGAAGCAAACAGAACAGAAAGAAAGGACAAAAGGAAATATGGACAGAAATTAGGAAATGAAGGAAACAGCAAAGAAAAGACATGAATAAAGGACATAAGTAAGAGAAGACCAGAACAAAGGAAGAAAAGAAGGCAGAAAGGACAGACAGAAGAGATGTAGGACACAAGGAAGAAAGTTATCCAATGAGGGAGAGAGGAAGACTAGTAGGACCCAAGAAAGGAAGGAAAGAATAAAGGACAGAAAGAAGGACACATTTTTTGACGATGCGAAAGGAATAAAGTCTTGCAAGAAATATTTTCTCAAACTCTTCTTTTCCATACTTATCCAGACCTGGAAAATACTAAAATAAAATTCCAAACCTTTCCAGACTGGAGCCCTTACAACTAGCTTAATAACTGGTTTTACGTACATTCCTCCCTCCACCACCAGGGAGCGTATGTGTGAATCCATGCCAGTGTGTAGCAGGTTTACAGCTCCGCTTGTCAAAGCCATCCTGCGACCTTTGCAGCCTACTTTACTGAACAAGACGACGGAGGGCAGGGATAACTCCTAAAGATAAAAAAGTTTACTTCACACATGCTGCTTGTGAAACATGAGCTAGACATTTCGCTTCAGCTCAAAAAGGATACTCACATGTCCTGTTGTCTGCATTGATCGAATGATACAGTCTGACGACAGCAGGCCCATGGCCTCGCTGTTAGGGTACTCTCCTTCCTCCAGGATGTACATGTTTCCTTTGAATTTAGCTCCCTCATATGCCACCCAGCTGACACACAAGAACATTTATTTTTTAGTTCTCACATTGCTGTTTAGTTTTGTTACATCATATGTTACATTACATAAGATTATACAAAATTACTCAAGAGTCAAAAAAGTATTTGGTAAAAAGGCTACTGAAGTACCGAGTAATTGGGTAGAACTGTTTAATTTGATTTAATTTGTGAAAATGGTGTAATCATACAGACAAAATATAAAATTATAACTTCTAAAATTAACTTCTGGTGAAAACATGTTTGTTCATTATTCAGTGAAGTAACTCGAGGTACTCAGGTAGAGTAAATGTACTGAGTAAATGTACGCAGTTACTACCCACCTCTGCTGATCAGGGTACACTATACCAGAAAGCTGACCTTTTACAACGTGTTTTGCACATTTGACACTTTGTAAAATTAGCTCCCTTGCAAAAAAAAAAAAAAAAAAAGAACTATAGCATCTATCACTTGTTTTACACTTGTCAGCCATGTTGAATTTAAAAGCCAGGCCCTTGTGAGCTTAATGAGGGCTTCTGATATTTAAAGTCAAAAGTTGATGAGGTCTCCAGTCAGTTTTGCTAGCTGAATTTTTAAATTGTGATCACTGACTTTTAACTGAATCCCTTATGAGATTAAAAGCCCATCCGCCTACTCTACCTGGATTTCTCCTCAGCCTTCAAAACCATCATTCCACAGACCCTAGTGCAGAAGCTCTCTTCTCTTGGCCTGAGTCCCACACTGAGGAACTGGGTCCTGGACTTCCTGACCAACAGACCTCAGACTGTCAGGATCCACAACACTGTTTTATCCTCTATCATCCTGAGCACTGGCTCGCCCCAGGGCTGCGTGTTGAGCCCCCTGTTCACTCTGTATGACTGCTCGGTGAGACATCCCAGCTGTCAAACAGTGAAGTTTGCAGATGACACAGCAGTAGTGGGACGAATCACGAACAATGATGGGTCCAAATACAGAGTGGAGGTGGAACACCTGGTGTAGTGGTGCAGAGAAAATAACCTCTGCACCATTGTGAAGAAGACTAAGGAGATGGTGGTGGATTTCAGAAGGGACAAGCGTCCTCTCCCTCTCCTGCACATAGGAGAAGCAGCTGGGGAAGTGGTCCCCAACTTCAGGTACCTGGGTGTGCACATATCCAATGACCTCACCTGGAGTGCCAACACTTCCCGTCTTGTCAGGAAGGCTCACCAGCATCTCTACATCCTGAGGAAACTGAGGAATGCTGGACTTGGGATCTCAGTCTTAAGGAGCTTCTACCACTTTGCAGTGGATAGTGCCCTCTGCACCTACATCATTGTATGGCACGGCAGCTGCACTGCTGCTGAGAGGAAGGCTCTACAGAGGATGGTAAAGGCTGCACAGAGGACTATGAGGAGCAGTCTTCGGACCTCTTCACATCAGGATGCAGGGGGAGGGTCCTCCGCATCATAAAGGACTCCACCCATCCCGCACAAAGACTGTTTCAGCCCCTCCCCTCAGACAGGCGGCTGAGGAGCATTCAGAGCAAGACCACCAGGCTCAGAAACAGCTTCTTCCCTGAAGCTGTCAAACTGCTGAACTGGAGCCACACTCTCACTACACACTGATCTGCACTAAACACATCACACACCATAGGTGCAATATTAAGGACTACCTCATGCTTTTCATGTGTATTTAGTACTTTGCAAAGTTAATTTCAGCTTCACTATTTTACTGTGTATATTTCTTTTTTTTTGCTCTTTGCTGAATATATTTTTACTGATTGCTATTTATTGTTAGAGTTACCTTTGTATGTTATACTTAGTTCTTCTTTTACTTAAGTATTAGGCTTCTTAACCCGGACCAGAGTCCTAATTTAGTACCTTAACATGTAAATGATGACAATAAAAATCCCTGAATCCTTGAATGTACTGACCTCTAATGGACAAAATTGCTCACTGCAAACAACTGAGTGAACCCAAACTTGTCTAACTACAGAAAAAACATAAACTATCTGCTTTTAAGCAATGGTTTCTTGCGTGTTGCGTTTGGAGATAGATTAGTCAGTTTAATATTCTGAAAAAATATTGTTCTCTTTTGTTTTTGGAGATTCTGTAACAGTTACCTATTAAGGTAAAATGTCGTTCTGAGAACAGATTAGCCTAAAAGTTACGGAATTATAAAGTAATTTAAAATTCCTCCGCTGTCAGACATTTACCTGCCTGCCAGGACTTTACAGGACCTGGGTGTGAAATCACAATCCAGTACATCTGCACTGTCCTCCAGAGCCAGCAGCCTTCCCTGAAACTCTGGTTCAGAGTACAGTTGGACCTGTAACACACATCCAAGCAGCCTTAGCAACTGAGGTAGAAAAATCACCTCAAAACTCTCAATGATGCTTCGTTTAATGAAAAGCTGTGAATGAAAAGATGATACCTTAAATTTCGTAGTTCCCATCAGCATATCCTGCAGAACAAAACAGGGGGATCTGTTAGAGTTTTTGTTTAAAATACTAAAGTGAAAGTTGCATCTGTTAAAACCAGAACCGAACAGATCCTTACATGGAAGACAGGCTGTATGGATGAAATCCTGAAGTTCTGTGCTCCCCAGTCCTCCGGGTGTGAGTACATGCCTTTCTCCAGAACATAGAGCTCTCCACTGAACCCAGGCTCTTCAAACGCCACCCAGCTGAAGTTTACCCAAACAAGACACACTCAGTTATATATCTGAACTTATTTAAAAGCATATTTTTCTTTATTTTTGCATTAAAGTGAAGTTCAGGGCTGAAGGCTATTGGTTGAAAAGGTACGGCTCCAAGATAAAGAGTGTTAAATATGGTTATGATCTGTGCAAATGGAGAAGCTTTTAATTCAAAAGGATTAATAACATATGTAACAACTGTACAGAGACAGCAAACATATGTTTTTGTGTTCAAGCCTTATATGAGATTAGCTGTTGATTTTGCAGACAGCAACAGCAATTTTAAATAGTGCTTGTTTTGAAATGTGAGCTGTAGAAATCGGATTGGTTGTCTGAGGAAATCTCTGCTTTAACTGCAAAACTAACCTCATAAAGCGTAGCACTTCATCGCTCTGAGAGGCTGTAAAATTACAGGCGAGGCAGATTTAAAGCAAACAGAGAAATGTCATAAAGGGAGCTAAAGTTTAATCAAATTCAACCTGCTCAGTGTGATATAATACAGAAACAGCGCACAGCTCTAAACCCCTAAGAAATGAATAATACATGTTTTTTATCCAGTTCCTATTAGTTATTTTTGGTGGCCTGACAATCAAACAAAATAATGATATCTCCTTGGGAAAAACTTTACCTTCTATGCATACACCCACTCCTCTAAAATGGAAAAACAAATTACCTGGTGCTAGGACCCAAAAGTATGTCAATCTATTTTTATTGTTATTGTGTAAAATGCCAGGTAAAACATTTATTTTAGCCTGAAAGCCAAACATTTCCATCATTTGACAGGTTTAGCTGAAATAACAGAATTAACATCAAGTGTCCATAAATGTTTCTGTCAGTAGTAAAAAGATCTGCCTTTAGGGAACATGAAGAGCTTTTAAATCTTTTGCATATTAGTTACAACAATCCCTGATTTTTTTATTATTCATCCTCTGAGGTCTTTTGAGTGACTAGATATGTATGTTTTGTGTGACCTGTCATATAAGCCTTAGTCATGGCTGTAAGATGAGAAGCACACACCCAAATCCTTCAAAGTACACGGGACACTGTTTCCTTTCTGTGTTCATGAGCGCAACTTTATTAAGATGTGTTTAACAGAAACTGGTTAACTTACACTCCTCCTGTGATGGTGATTGACTGGGTTTTAGTGCTGCGGCCGACGTCCTCCATGCTGACGACGGGACCCACCAAGTCCATGTGGCTCCCGTGCTCACTGAAGTTGGGCTCACTGAACAGTTTCACGTTGGGGGACTGGAAATCCTGGGGAACAGCATAACATAAAGTTGACAAACAAGGGTCAAATATGTCAAATGTAAAAATTCCTCAACGTAAAAATTGAGATTCTTCAACAGATGCTTACTGCAAGTATAGGTCGCAGTGAGTGAAGCCCGTCCTCAGATCCTCCCCACTCACTGGATTGCGGATACTCCCCCTCCTCCAGGATGTACTGCTGGCCTTCGAAGTCTGCGTCTTGATAGCCAACCCAGCTTCAAGAGACAGACAAAAACATTGTATAGAATATATTTTAAAACTATTATTTAAACTTAAGAGTAAAATGATTGGCTGCTCATTCTAATTCAGCACTTACAGACCACCGAGTATCTTTATAGAGCCCACTGAACAAAGAGTTGTGTTGTTCTCGTCTCTTTTTTGTTGCTCCAGCAAGTTGTAGACATCACCATCCAGCTCCAAACACTCTCCCTCAAAGTTTGGTTTCTCAAAGACAAGAGCCTTGAGTAGAAAAGAAACAAGAGGGCTAAGTCTGTGTACAAGTTGGTGCTTTTTGGTTCAATTCTGCCCCATGACAAGATGTTGTTCCTTTCATCTATTAGAGGTAAAGGTACTATCTCCTGTCTGTCCAGGATGAAAGATGTCAGCATACCAGGGGAAAACACAGGACAGGGTTTGGCAATAATTCTTACCAGTAGGAATTTTTTTGTTTAAAGAGGAAATAGAGAAGAAAAGCTTTGTCGCAACTGCTTGAAGAAGTTCTCATGAAGCAGATACTGTCATGATTCTCCTGTCTTAGGTCATTGAGTTTCTTGTCTGCTTCTCTGCACTTCCTTGTTTTGTTGCAGTTATTCCAACAGATCCACCACTGTACTTAATGGTGGACATGGACGTTTTCTCTAACATACTCATTCCTTGTGTCGCACTGGACCCATTTGAAGTGTTTGTTGACAAAAAGCTCAATGTTAGACTTGTCTGACCAAACCCCACGTTTCCAGTTATAACCCCAGAAAAGATTAGAAAACTCTACAAGTTTACATTTAAGATACTGGGAAAGAAAATTTTATTTTTCTGACATGCCTCCCAAGTCAGTTGGCTTATTGGTGTGCTTATTGGAGACTTGGTGACCCTGACCTGCCAGTTTTTGCTCTAGTTGTCTTACACCGAGTTTTAGAGATTTTTTACCTCTCTTTTTATCTTCATAAATGTGTGTAATTGGAAAAAACGGATTCATCACAGAGTTTCCTGACCTTCTATATCTGAGCCAAGCCATCACCACAGTGAATCATTAGGCAAACATGCAGAGGCTGGTGTTCAGTTATTCCTCTCACCAGCAAAAATATTTGCCTCTAAAAGTGAGTTCTCTGAGCTATTTACACAAAAAAACTAAGAACAACTCAACAGTTTAGCATGTGTGTGGTAAAACAAGAAGAGATCGAACAAACTGATGTGATCTAAAGTGGAACAAACCTTAATGTCAGTCGGACGCTCCACCCTTATTGCTCCCTGAAATGAAGACACACCTTTTCAGACCAAACCCAGCTAATAAATAATATTATTACAAATATGTAGCCCACTTTACCATTCGGAGCGGTCTGATAGAGCCAATGAAAGGCTCAGGGAAACCCCAGCTCTGCGGGTGTGGATACTCTCCCACCAGTAGCACTCCGAGCAGCCCATCAAACCCTGGATCAGAGTACACCAACCAGCTACACATAAAGACAGAGATTTTATCAGATAAATGTATATTATTTTGATTTAAAGCTCTTCGCAGAGGGAAATGACAGTTATAACAGGAACACTTTCACTGTCTAAACCATGAGCCAGCGCCAACCATCAATAATCCTGAGCAGTTCAGCTATGGCAACCACAAGCTGTGGCCTGTTGCTTGCATTCCTCCACAGACAGAACACAGATGATGTTTACAGAGACCTTTTCTAATTCTCAGAAAATTTCCCCATGTTAGAAGAACTTTACATTCATGTAAAGTGGAAAGGAAATAATACATAGTTTATAAATGTTTGAAAGTAACAATCTGAAAAGTGTGGCATGCTGTCATGTTCTGGCGTTCTAGTTTGTCATCTGTAAGAGTTCCTTGGGTTAGATTGTTTTCCTGGATCTCTGTTCATGTTCTTGTTACCACTCCCTGCCACAGTCAGCATGCAATCAGCTTCATTTGGTCCACCTAGTCCATGTAATCAGTCTCACCTATGCCATGCTCTATCTATACTCTTCAGTTCTTTTTGTTCGTCGCTGGATTGTACTGATTTCATGCCAAGTCTGTTCATGCCGGTTTTTGCCTTGGCTCCACGTTTTACCCACCACATGCCTGCCTGTAAGTTTTTGTTTTCAGTTATTAAACCTTTTTGTTACTCACTGTCTTTTGCTGCCTCCTGCCTGTCCGCACTTGTGTCCGACTCTAGAAGCCACCCCTTTGACACATGCATTTATATTCACCCTCTTTGGGCCAATAGTATGCAGAACCACCGTTCACTACAATTGCATCTGCAAATAATTTGAAATAATTCTGTATAAAATTTGCAGATTGAGAGACTAAAATATCTCCCATTCTTTTTTTTCATTTTTGCAAAACAGCTGAAGCTTAGTCGAATTGCATGGAGAGTGTTTTGTCAAATCTTGCCAAAGTTTCTTAGTTAGATTTAGATCTGTACTTTGATTGGGTCCTTTCAGTACAAGAACATGCTTTGTCCTAATCCATTTCATTACTGCTTTGGTTGTGTATTTAGGCTCATTGTCCTGATGAAAGGTGAACCTTCACCCTAGTCTCAGCCCATTTGCAACTTAATCCTTCCTTCCAGTATTCGTCTGTATTTAGCTCCATCCAGCTTCCATATCCCTGCAGAAAAGAAGTATTGTCATAGCATGACCCCGTCACCTACATGTGCCACAATGTGTGGTGTGTTTTGGAGATGTTCAGTGTTAGTCCAGAACCTTATCCATGACCTGCCTGGAGTGTTCCTGGGTCTTCATTCATGCCTTTTGTCCACTTATGTTCTCTTACAAACCTCTGAGGCCTTCACAAAACTGATGTGTTTTAACTGAGATTATAATACACACAACTCTATTTATGAGTATCAGAGTGAAGGGGGATTAATAGATATGCATGCCACACCTTTTAGATTTTTAATTGTTAAAAAAGTTTTAAAAACTTAAAAAGTTACTCCAACACATTAAATCTTCTGCTGTAAAAGAACACTTTTGGATGGAAAACCAAAAACAAAAAATCAGCTTTACATGTATCACTGTACAGTATGCCATCTAAACTTACACTCCAGAGTGGACCTTAATGGAGCCTGTGGTCTGTGGGATCCCGTAGGAGCTAAGCTCTGGCGTGTCATCGCAGTAAGTGGACATCCTCCCTAACCCATTTACCTCTGAGTACAGGTCAATCCTGGGAATGCTGTAGTCCTACAAAAATAAAGTTTTTACAAATTTAATAACTTAAGCTTTTGTTCAGTTAAGTCAAATTTTAAAATCTGCTCAAAATTTAATTCATTCAAAATCAGAGCATACTCATAATCTGGTTACTCTCAATCTATGTGAATTCTATAAAATTATATTTATATCTGTTTGCAGGAAGAAATCTAGCAAATCGATCATTCAACAAACAATATATAACATTCACAATTATTGTCACCACTGGTAAATGTGTAAAAAAGCCCCATGACCCCACTCTTTGCAGCATCTTCCCAACAGGACGCTACGGAGCTTTAAACTTTAAAGCTGGGTTCTGGTCCAGTCTTGTTTGTCACAGTTCTGCTTTGATTTGATGGCATGTCCTATTGACTTTCCCAATTTGAAGATTTGTACAAAATATTTTTATGACATATTTAAACCCCATGAAACAATAGGAAATACTGATTAGTTCCTTACTGTTCTGATCAGCTTATAAAAATAGAGTATAGAGAAAGGTGTTGCTTTTGTTACCTTTGATTTATCAGGATTGTTAGGGTGCAAAAAACGTGCCACCAGTTGTTTATTTAAAAATTTCTTAAAGTGAATCTGCATAAATGTACTCAAATTAAAGGTGATTTTTTTTATCAAATTTCCATTGGGAGATTTTGGAGCTGCAATAAAATATGAGTTTTTACACATTTTAGCATCTGGCTGCATTTCTGTATAGTAACTGAATACAAAATGTGACAAAGGTTTCATAACGTATGTTGTATTATGCTTTCAAATGTAGACAATAGTCAGAATTTAAAATTATATAGAACACAGACTGAATATTTATAAACTATTGGACAAAAGTATAAGTGACCAAACATTTAAGGCAAGCTTGGAGAGCCATAGAGTTTTCGATTATGGTTTGATTAAGACTGACTATTCCATACTCAACAACAACATAAAGATAGAGAGTTTTAATACAGAAGTAGCATGTTGGAATGATGAAATGAGCTAAAATTAAAAGTGACTCACTCTGACTGCCAGCTGAATGGAACCTACAACCATTGGTGTGGTTGGAATAGGCTGACCCAATTTGTCAAGCGTCTCTGGAGCTTCTTCCTCTTCCCACATGTTAACTATCTGCTCCATGGGGCCTTCCTCCAGAGCAAGGATACGGCCTTGAAAGCCAGGCTTTTCATAGAGAAGCCAGCTGAAAACAAAGTGACAAAATGACACTATATTTTAAAACAAGTATTTTTATGAAGACAGAGCAATGAAAACAGACTAAAGATACACCCTGAATTTAAGGGCAGAACTCACGATTATTCTGGATATAGGTCTAACAAAGAAGGGGAATTAAATTAAAACACTCTATGGCTGAATGTAAATTTTAGTCACAATTTCAACAGACTGGGTAAAACAAAACAGGCAAGCATCAAGTAGGAATTATTCATTTATAAGATTATGTTTGAAGAGTTGAACATGCTGAATGTTAAATTTATGCATGTTACAACTGCTGTTATAAAGTGTCTGCTCATAACTTGTGTAAACGTAATGTGCAGCTGTTTAAGATTATGTATAAAGATGATGGTCTGCATGAAAACAGACAAATATTGCTGATCCTAAATCCTAAGCTTGAATCCTAAGCTTAAATCAGTCTCAAGCTCACAAAAGTATATCAACTGAAGATTTGCATTTCACAGAATAATGTGTTCTGTTGACTTCTCCACTTTGGGGTTGTCAAAGCAAACAATATTTTATCAAATCTGCTTCAAAACTGTTATAAACTGAGCCATTTTCATTTTCTCAGGATGGCACACTCTCCCTTGCAGCACCTTACTTAAATAATGATGTCTCACTATCAAAACAGTAAGCTGTGAGTACACATGGAGAACAGCCTTTGCAACCCTTCTCAGTCAAAAAAGGGAGAACTGTTGATTTGTGGTATTTTGCGTATGTGGCAAATAAACATGAAACACCGAAGGATGCCAACAAGCCCTTTGGCAAGCTATGCTGTAGACCAGTGACTACAAAGTCAAGCAGCAGTACAAACTTGGCAAAGCATCTTAAAGACCAACATACTGATTTGTGTGGGGAATCTAAGAAGTAGAGCTCATCAAAGCTCCAGTATCTACAACAGCAAAGTATTTATCATGGCAGACGGCAAAAGTTAACATTGTCTGTTTAAATATTAGCATCTTGGGAATAGCCATATTGTGGCTCCATCCCCTTGGCAGGCATGAATTGATGCATGACTGGTACCAAACATCCAGTGCAGGGTTTTGGTACTTTCATACAATAGGTTGGGTATGAAACAGCCAAATGTTCAAAGGTGCAAAGGGCATCCTCTCCTTGCTCCATTGTTTAGTTGTAAAGTAATTAGAAGCTATGGACAATAATAAGATAAATAGTGTTAAAGCCACTGATACAGGGGTTGGACAATGAAACTGAAACACCTGGTTTTAGACCACAATAATTTATTAGTCTGGTGTAGGGCCTCCTTTTGTGGCCAATACAGCATCAATTCGTCTTGGGAATGACATATACAAGTCCTGCACAGTGGTCAGAGGGATTTTAAGCCATTCTTCTTGCAGGATAGTGGCCAGGTCACTACGTGATACTGGTGGAGGAAAACGTTTCCTGACTCGCTCCTCCAAAACACCCCAAAGTGGCTCAATAATATTTAGATCTGGTGACTGTGCAGGCCATGGGAGATGTTCAACTTCACTTTCATGATCATCAAACCAATCTTTCACCAGTCTTGCTGTGTGTATTGGTGCATTGTCATCCTGATACACGGCACCGCCTTCAGGATACAATGTTTGAACCATTGGATGCACATGGTCCTCAAGAATGGTTTGGTAGTCCTTGGCAGTGATGCGCCCATCTAGCACAAGTATTGGGCCAAGGGAATGCCATGATATGGCAGCCCAAACCATCACTGATCCACCCCCATGCTTCACTCTGGGCATGCAACAGTCTGGGTGGTACGCTTCTTTGGGGCTTCTCCACACCGTAACTCTCCCGGATGTGGGGATAACAATAAAGGTGGACTCATCAGAGAGCAATACATGTTTCACAATGTCCACAGCCCAAGATTTGCACTCCTTGCACCATTGAAACCGACGTTTGGCATTGGCATGAGTGACCAAAGGTTTGGCTATAGCAGCCCGGCCGTGTATATTGACCCTGTGGAGCTCCCGACGGACAGTTCTGGTGGAAACAGGAGAGTTGAGGTGCACATTTAATTCTGCCATGATTTGGGCAGCCGTGGTTTTATGTTTTTTGGATACAATCTGGGTTAGCACCTGAACATCCCTTTCAGACAGCTTCCTCTTGCGTCCACAGTTAATCCTGTTGGATGTGGTTCGTCCTTCTTGGTGGTATGCTGACATTACCCTGGATACCGTGGCTCTTGATACATCACAAAGACTTGCTGTCTTGGTCACAGTTGCGCCAGCAAGACGTGCACCAACAATTTGTCCTCTTTTGAACTCCGGTATGTCACCCATAATGTTGTGTGCATTTCAATATTTTGAGCAAAACTGTGCTCTTACCCTGCTAATTGAACCTTCACACTCTGCTCTTACTGGTGCAATGTGCAATAAATGAAGACTGGCTACCAGGCTGGTCCGATTTAGCCATGAAACCTCCCACACTAAAATGACAGGTGTTTCAGTTTCATTGTCCAACCCCTGTACATGTACAGCACTTTTCAATGTTAACAAACGCTGTTAAGAATTTTGTGTCATAAAATTGTTTTGAAACAAAACTCAGACTAAAAATGACAAAAGCAGATCAGAAACCATTCAGAACCAGTGGCATCCTACCCTGCTGACTGCAGTTATTCACCCAAGAAAAAAGTTATGTAAAATGATCGGAAACAGAAATTGAACAGGGCTACTGCTAAATGCATTTGTATGGACCTGATCCTAGTTAAGAAGCACAATTTCCAAATGCCTGGAATATAATAACTGAATCCAAGGTACATATTTCCATCAATGTTATTAACTCTTCTAACAAGAGGTATCTTTTCTACTGTTTCGCAATAGAAAAACAATGGTTTCAAATTATTTTTTTGGCTAAATGGTTACTAAATTGCCTACTAACTAGTTTTGTACAAATTTACACAAGAAAAACATTGTCATGATGTGTTTGTTTGTATTTTCTAATCTTAATTAGAAAGAAAGCTTTGAACTCGCATTCACTCAAATTATTTTCTGCAGTACTGAAACTTATTTTGAATATTAATATTCCTTGGTTTTGATATCAAGTTTGACATTTTAGTACCCTGACAACCCACCTCCAGACATCTGGGTGTCAAAAAAGACTTTATGGTTTTAATTAAACACTGATGTGGGGAAATATTGTTGATCATGTCATACCTGTCAAGCAGCCATAGATAATAAAACATGCCATGCCTACTCCCAATAGATCAACAGACTTCCACCTTCTTTTTACAGATAGAATTCCTTACCATCCTCTGATGACTTTGACTGATATCACAGGAGACAGCTTCATTGTGGTGGAATCTTCTACATCACCATACACTTCATATGCCTCGCCACCAAACTGAGCATGTTCGTGAATGATGATCTGCAACAACAAACAGAACTGTCAGTGCAGTAAAGGGACATTGCTTCCCAAACTGAGACCGGCAGCGTTTCAAGTAGTACCTTTCCAGGTCTTCGGTGGTGTCCTCTAACTACAGGTTTCTGCAAGACAGTGTGACAGATTTCAATCATTATATTACTACAGATCAACCCTCCAAGTCAAAAGTCAGCTTTAGAAAAGTCAGCTTTAGGTTAGTAAATTGGGATCAGGTTCAGGTTGACAATAAAGGCATGTCGTGCCGTACCCTCTTACTATAAATGCATTTTTGTTTGCATATCGGCATTATTTGATTACTGATGCAAACATTTCGCCTGGAGTTAGGAAACCTTATGTGCACTGATGTTGCAAACCATTTCCTATGCAAAGTGCCACAATGAAAACTTGCTTGTTTGTCTTGTTCTTTCTTGCAAATGATTCAAAACTTGGCAACAGAATTATTACAAGAAAAAAGAGGGAACAAGATAGCACCTGAGGAGGCTTGTGTCACCATGGAAGTAATGCAGAAACAAATCTGTGCTTTACAGCTGGAAACTTATGTAGACGTTCAGAACAATTTCTACTCAGTTAAAGCTGTTAATTCCTCTAGAAATGAGTAAATATCTGAGTGAAATAAAAAAACAAAACTCATTCCTACCTTGATTTTAGTTGTACACAGTCCATTTTGAGAAACATCATGGGTGTCGTTTTTGGTAGAAGGCAGTACTGTAGGGTTCTTCTGACCCACATCCACAACAGATATATTTGTAATTGACATCTGGTCCATGGCGGGAGGGGTCAGGTCAGCTGTCTGTGTAAAATCCTGGGAGGCCTCTGTGTGTCTTTTGTCTGCCTTGAGGTACTTCTCTAAATGATCAGGCAGCTTTATCTCAGAGAATGCTGGCAGAGGAGGAACAGAGGAGGAGCTAGGTGCTGACTCACTGACTGCATCTGTTCCACCTTCTGTAATCAGGCTTTGATCTCTACCTTTAACAGCCCTGTTATCAGCAGGGGCAACAGGCAGAGGCAAGGGAGTAGCCTTCTGCGGTCTATCTAAGGGCACGTCTAGCTGCTGGTTAGATGCGACTGTGCTGTTTGAGGCACCGGAAGCTTCTGTCCTTGTCCTCCTGGAGGTCAGAGGAGAGCTTAGCAAGCCCGTGAGGATGGACATCCTCTCAAGTCTTGACGTAATCTTCCCCGGCTCATTGTTTAGCTCTTCTGTTTTTCCTGCTTCAGATTGAGTCTCCTCTTTGACCCCATCTTGTCCGTCAACCTTATGAGTTGTCAGTTGATCTGCTGAGGTGCCATTGTCTTGTGAACCAGAGGTTTGACCATCCCTGTTAGCGGCTTTTTGTTTGATTACCATAGCTGGAGAAAGGTCCATATGTCTGCCAGTTTTTCTTAAGCCGAACTGGAATTCCTGTGGATCAAATGTCCACTCGCAGTGGTCCTCCTTGATGCCTGGCATTGCAAAAGGTGGAGATTGAAGTTTTTTCCGGAAATGTTTCTTTCGAGGTAGCGAAAAGGGGATTCCCCCTGCCCTGACACTGCTGATAAAAATATCAATGTTATCTGGCTCAAGTAATTCATCATCGCTGGCTGACTCATCTTCGTTTCTTCTACGTCCCTTTTTCTTTTTGTGATGGTCTTCCACATTCAACCAAGCAGATAGAATCTCTTTAGGTGGAGACAAAATGTTGCCAAAATGTAGGTTTTGAGTTGTTTCTTTTCTTGAAGTCTCTTGTGCCTCCTGTTTCAAACTGCCACCTGTTGTGGGCCTTTTTGTAACTGACTCAGGTTTTTGAGTTCTTTCTTCAAAGACCTGAACATTCTTCAGAGCATCATTCCCAAATGCTACATGACCTGAACCAACACAGAGTGCTTCCTTTTGGTCAGCACAACCACTTTTGTTTGGTAAATTTTGTACAAAAGCAGTGTTATTTACATTCTGTTCCAGTTTAGCATCAGTCAGATTAGACATATTTTCCGCAACATTTGGTGTCTTCTCTTGAACTTCTCTTGCTACAGTATCTTCGGAAGCTTTGGAATCTATAACTGTTTTAATCTCAACTTTGCCATCTTTGACAGCTGAGAGACCCTGGTCCTCTGGAGTGCCTGATTTGTAAATTTTAATATTCTTTGTCAAAATTTCTTCTGATGGTTCTGTCTTTGAGTCTTCTGTCATAACTGACTCCTGTTTGTCTCTTAGGTCTGTATTTGGGTATCCACGTTGTTCTGACTTGTTGACTTGATTTGGTGCTGTGCCAGCATTTTGTTTTGCACTAGTTGAGGACGTCTGGACTTGTTCTGCAGCTGCTAATGTTGATTCCTTGAGCTTAGCTCCATAGTCATCTTTAGGCTCGTCTGGGCTTACATGACCTTGCCTCCCAGTTGTCTTCTTGCCAACTTCAGTCATTAAAGTCCCCAGTTCGTGTTTGGATTTTTCATTTTGACTCTGAGACTTAGCTGGTTTATCAATTTTTAGTTTTTGTTTGTTGGTATTTTGGTCTCTGAGCATTCTTGACTCTGAGTCATTAATAATTTCAAGTTTCCTAAAAGTGTTTGCTTTCAAGTCGTCTGATGTGTCTTTAGCTCCTTCAGGACTTGGACTAATGAGACATGGTAAACTGATAATCTGGCTTTCTGTTGTCTGATTAGGAGTTTTTATTTTTTCTGTACTTTGGCTCAGTTTAAGGTCAGTATTTGCACCTTTAGATTGTTGAACTGGTTTTGGTAAATCCTCATCTTTGTCTTTAGTTTTGGACTTCTGGACCTCTTTGATGCAAACTTCATCCCTATGGTTTGGAGTTGCTGACACTCTGTTGTCACTCAACAGACTTTCTGAAGAAAAATCCTGAACTTCTGTTTTTTCTTTTTCATCATTAAAAGAGAGACTATTGTCAGGATCTTGGGTTGCATCTATGGCATGACTTTGTGTTTGCTTCTCCTGTAAATCCTTTCTTGGCTTCTCTGGCTCAGACCATTTGAATTTCTCTTGAGCTGGTTTTGTTACACTTGTCTCTGATTTGCCATTAAGAGTGGGCTTTAGGTCTTTCTTAATTTCAAGTTTGCTTGCAGTATTTACATTTACTGTCTCCTTAACCAATTTTTCATTTGATTGGTCCTTACTTGTAGTCTTATCTTTAGCTTGTTCATCACCTTGACCATTGGTGGTTGTAATTTTTACCTCTTGGATTTGACTTTGACTCGTCTCTTTTGAAGCTTCTTCTTCCACTGTCTTTGGTCCTAATTGGAGGTCTGTGTTTGAGCCTTTAGATACTTCTGGTGATTTTCTTACTTCCCTTTCTTGTTTTACATCAGTGTTCAACATCTGAAAATTATCTGCTGTTTCATTTACCAAATATCCAACTTCAGTGGTACTGCATACAGAGTGAGCATCTAATGTGTCATTTTTATCCTGCCCCTTCTCTTGAACGTCAGCATCTGTATCTGGTTGTTTTTCTGATTTATGACCTAAATGTGCAAAACCCACCAGTTCATTATCAACTTGTTTTGTTTTTTCTTGGTCTCTCTCAGTTACGGAGTTGGGCTCGTGGTGATTTCCAGTGTCACTTCTTGTGTTAGCAGTTACTGATTCATCCACCAAACTTTCAGACAAGGTGTCCTTCAATTTAGAGTCATCTCTAGCTCCTTCAGCACTGTGAGTTAAGAAGCCTGGCATTGGTATTTGTTTACGCTGGCTTTCTGTTGTGGCCTCAGGGGCTTCTGTTCTGGGCATCTGGCTTATGCCAGATGTTAGACCTTCAGTTTCTGTTGATTTTCCATCTTCTTTACAAACAGTAATTGTTGTCTGGACATGTTGACAGCTAATTTTGCTTCTATGATCCAGAGCTTCTGTCTCATTTACCAGACTTTGCAATGATAAAACACTGATATCAGATTTTACACGTTCAGATTCTGTTGACTTTCCATCGTGGTCAACAACAGTTACAGGCTTCTGGACCTGTTTGTTGCAAACTTTATAGGTATGATCCTGAGTTTCTGTCTCATTTACAATAATTTGAATGAATGAATTATTATTTTCAGGCCTCAAACGTTCTGATGATTTTCCATCCTGGTTACTAGCGGTTACCGTTGTCTGGACCTGTTGTTTGCTATCTTTGCTAATACCTCCTGGAGTTTCTGTCTCATTTGACAAACTTTGCAATGATGAATCAGTAATTTCAGACTTTGGATGTTCAGATTTTGATGATTCTCCATCATGGTCACCAGCCTTTATGATAATCTGAGCCTGTTGGTTATTAATTAATTTTTCATCCAGGTCAGGAACAGTTACAGTTGTCTGAACCTTTTGTTTGCTATCCTCATTGTTAGCAATAACAATTTCATTCCCCAAGTATTCTGAGATCTCTTTGGCTTCAGTTTTTACTTTGTCTTCTTCAATGTGAGTGATTGGTAGTGATAGTTTTGCAGCTGTAGGAAATGTTTGAGTTTCCTTTGACTTTTCTTCTTCCTTTCTTGTAACTTTTTGTTTATTATCGGATATATGATTTTCATATCTTTCTCGGTTTATTATAGTTCCATCCTCTGCTCTGGTTTTAGATTCTGCTGAAGATTGAGCATTTCTTTCAGTTGTTTTATCATTCATGGTTTGGTCTTTGTTAAGTATGATCTCTTTTTCTTTGGTGCCCTCTTGAGCTTCGGTCTCCAACAATTTTCTATCACTGGTTGATATTTCAGAACTTGTTTTTTCTTTTACAACATTGCCGTCTTTGCATTCTACATTTCTGTAGCCATCTCTTATCCCTTCATTTTTGGTTAGTAGCTCATTGTTTTCCAGTTTACTTGTCCCCAGTGATTCCTTCTTTTGCTGCTTTGATTTATCTGTATTCCTAAAGACACTCTGGGAATCTTCTTGTAGAAAGATCTGCTGTTTTGTGTCAGTCACACTCACTGTAGTTTTAAGTGTTACACATTCTGATTCTTCACTCTCTGCCCTCCTCCCTTTCAGGACATTTGTAACTACTGTCTGTCTTTTCTTTTTGGCTGCAGGCTGCAAGCTTTTCTCTTCTGATAAGAGTTGGCCTGTGTTCCATGAATCTGTTATTCCTTCCCCTGCAAAGTCCACAGGCCTTTCTTTGAGCTTCTCTTTACAACTGTTTTGTGACTCAGGGCTTTCTACTGCAGCGTGGTTAAGCATTTCATTTGGCTTTGAGTCTTTCTCCCTTCTTCCAGATTCTCCTAAAAGAGCCTCTTTGTTTGACTGATTTTCAACATTCTTGGGGAATTCACAAACAGCAAAATTCTCTGTTTCTACATCCAGAGCCTCAGCGGGTTTCCAGCCAACCCCCACTTTACTTTTCTCTCCTGCATCAAAATGTTTTACTGCTTCTGCTTTTAATGTTTGGGTTCTTCCGTTATTTACAGCTTTGGTTTGATCCTCCAAAAAGTCCTCAGAGTTAACGTCACCCGATCCTACAGTGAGACTGTGTATATCATCTGCTTCAAGAAATTTATCTTCTGAGACAAGTTCAGCAGGACGACTCGTTATTGTTTCTGATGTAGACATAACACCCTTCTGACTGGTGTGTGTTGTTATGTCATAATGAATGCCTTCTTCCAGCTCAGGTTTGACTAACTTAATTGTTCCATCCTTAGGAGTTGGTTTAATGTCTAAAACCAGAACTGTAGGATTTTTCTCATTGGTGCATTTCGATTTTGTCTGGCCTGGTAGGTCCACTAAAACATCTTTGGTTTTAGCTGAGGTGGAAGTTTTAAAAGATGGCAGTGTTTTCTGTCGATGTTTGTTATCTTTCTGAATTTCCGGCTTTGGTTGTTTGGCCTCCTGCTTTCTTTCATCAGTTTCAGCATTATTAAAATTAGCAACCAGTGACTGAGCGGGGATTTCTTTATCTACATCGGTAACTGGGTGTGTGATTATCTGAGAATCATCTGTAATTCCTGAAATGCTAATTTCCCCAGATTGGATCCCTAAAATCTCTGCATCTGTGACGTCTTCCTCAAATGTTGTTTCAGAAGTTTTAGTTTGTTTTTTGGTGATTTTAATGTGTTCCTCTGCAGACTTACATTCACTGTCCTTTATAATTTCCTCGGTGACAGTGTCTTTAACCTTCACAGTTGACTCTTTAAATGCGTTAAAGTTTGAATCCTCAAATTTTGGTGACTGTTGTTGGATTTTGGACTTTAGTTTCTTGGAGCCACTCTGACTTCTCGTTGGAAGCTTGCTTGCTGTTGGTGAAGTCTCAGTTAAGTCCTTCACAGGAAATTTGCTGTGCTGTTTGACATTTTCATTCTGCTTGGCAAGCCGTGAGAAGACGGTTTTCTCTTGTTTGATGGGAGGAGATGGAAGACTTGCAGTTCCACTCTCTTCATGACTCATGCTTCTCTTAGAGAGGTGTTTGGATGGCTTCAATGATGGCATGCTTCCTGTTCCTGAAAAACACAAACACAAGTGTTATTTAACTGAGGTAAAAGACCCAGAAGGCATTAAATTACACGGGTACCTTCCAGCCTGCAATGTTTTGTAGGTGTGGAAGTGTGAAGGTTTTTTTTTTACCCTGACAAATAAATAAATAAATATCATGAAATAAAAGAAGCAAAAACCTGGTTAAAATTTATTATTTTTAAAAAATGACAACAAAGTTGACCAAGATTAATAGAATAATGTCAAAGCAGTGATTGCTAACTAAAAACAAATCACCTTACAATATGAAGATTTCAACAGCTTTAAGAACTGTCTTTACAAATAAAAATAAATGGAAATTCAATTAGATTATTGAAATAAAGAAATTAAAGAAGAAAACATCAATTTACCTGACAAAACGGAAAAATTCATTCAAAACTGACTCTGACTAACTAAGAATAAACATCTCAGCCTAAAGACCCCGACTAGATTCTTACCTTTCTTTGTACTTCCAGGTTGCTTTGTCAGTGTTTCGTTTCCAGGTTTCTCATCGATTGGAGTTAGTTCCTTCTGCTCTGGGCTCTGTTTCTGGACTGCTTCACCTTTGTCTAAGTTAGTCTGACCAGGTAACATCTTTTTAAAGCCTTGGCTACTTGTTGCAGGTACACTAACATTTGTTTTTCTTGTCGGAGATGAAACTGGTAACTTACTCTTTGATGCCAGGAACGAACTACTCTGTTGCTGGCTCTGCTGCAGGGATTCCCTGTCAGGATGGTATCCCTTTTTACTGCTCCTTTGCTCAGGCTCCTTCTCCATGCCATTTACAGACTCTACACACTCCTCAATGGATCTTTCCTTAATCAGCTTGGTCCCTGTCTTGTACATTGATTTTGTGGGAGAAATATTTCCTGATGTGGATCTCCCACTTTTGGCTTCTTCAAAACTTGATTTTCTGACCGGTTTGGTCGGACATTTCACAGGTTCTTTGGGTATGGGTTGCTTTGGTAGTTTGGACATGACTGCTGACTCCAAGACATCAGGCTCTGATATTTTATCAGGTGTTACTGGAGATTTTACATCTGTTTCTGATGTTGAAACTTTTGGAATTTTAGGCTTTGAGTAACTACTGCTGCTTTGATCCTTTAACACTGGAAGTGCAGAAACACGTTTCTCAGTGCTGCGCTCCTTAAGTGGTGGGGGATCACTGGGAGTTTCTGTTTTTGTGACTCCTGATATCTTTCTTGAGACACTCTTCACCTTGACCCCAACAGCAGATGTGGAGATCTTTGTTCCACTCACTGTGGAAGTATGCAGGTTGTCTGCTGCTCCTTTAACTTCTTCTTTAGCAGAAGCCATTTGACTACTTTGACTTTTTACTCCAAAGTCTGCATCTTGTAATTTAGGTTTGCTCATATCTGAAGTTGCAGTTATATCTCCAAAGGCAGGGGTCATAGTATCTTCCTTAACTATGGATTCAGGAGTGTTGTAAGTGTTGAACTTTGAGGGCCCATCTGTTGTTGTCGGTGGTGCTTCAGTTCTGTTATCTTTTAATTCAGCTTCATTTTCTTTGTGGAAGCTTGTCAATCTGTCGGAGAAGAGGCAGAGAGAGACACATGCTTGTTTTACAGCATGTCTGTAGAAGAATAATGCAGAATATAGAGTTTAATATGTAAATAGGAAATGTCTGCATGCAGAAACAGTGTATACAGTGCCCTTAAAAAGCATAAACTGTGACGAACCATATTTTTGGCATAATTTCACTTGCTACACTCATGCCTGATTACTACCTGACCTGCAGAATCAAGAGCTTGCTTAAACAGAACCGATGTAACAACATGAAGTAGGCTAAACAATCTCAAAATGCAACACCTCATGCCCTTTAAGAACAGATGAGAGACAAAGTCATTGAAATCACTCTGGAAAGGGTTAAAACGTCATTTCTACAGCTTTCGGACTCCAGTTGACCACAGTGAGTCATTATACACAAATGACAAAAACAGTGGAAGAGTGATGGGCCTTCCCAGGAGTGGCCAGCTCACCAAAAGTACTCCAAGAAAGCCTCGGAGACTCATCCAGGAGGTCCCAAAAGAACCAAGAACAAAATCTAAAGAACCGCAGACCTCACTTCCCTCAGTTAAGGTCAGCATTCATGGTTCAACATTAAGTAAGAGAGTGGGCAAAACCACTGCTGAGTAAACAGAAGCACATCTCACATTTGATAATACCCAAGATTTTTTGGGAAAATATTCAGTGGGTTGACAAGACAACAGTAGAACTTTTTGGACGTTGAGGCGTAAAATCTTTCCGAAAAAGAACTTCGTAGAAACATACATGGTGGTGATAGTTTTAGTCTGAGGCTGCGTTGTTCCTTTAAGACCTGAAAGACTAGCAATAATTGATGAAGCAAAGAATGACCAGAAAATCCTAAAGGAGAATATCTGACCATGTTTATGATCTTTAGTTCAAACATACTTGGGTTAGGCAGCAGGACAATGATTTGATTGAGATACTATGGCATAGCCTTAGACAGGCCATTTATGGTCAAAAACTCTCTGAACTAGCTGAATTACAACAATTCTGGAAAGAGGAGTGAGCAAAAATCCACCCACAGCGAAGAAAAGGGTATTTTGTAACAGCTTGATGGCAGTCATTATCAACAAGGTTCACATAACTTATTAGGTTTGGCTGCAAGTACTTTACACACAGGCCCACGGTGCTTTGGATAGATGTTTTCCAGGAAAAAATAAAATCATAATTTGAAAAGTGTTTTGTCTTTACTCAAATGATCTTTGTCTATTACTAAAATATGTTTAACTATCTCAAACATGCTTGTGTAACAAAAAAATAAATAAAACAGAAGAATATGTAAGAGGCCAAATACTTTTTGTGGCACTGTGCAACTATTTAATTCTCAGGTTGAAAGTTAGATTTAAGCCTGCAAATAAAATGAGAGGCAACACCCTCTTTTATGCCCTTTAACCTGTATTTATAACTCCATTGTGAACAACAATAGACTGTCACATTAGAGTTTTTTATAAATTTTATCAAAAAAGATAAGAAATGATCAGATTTCTTTTAGAAACTCATGTTATCTATGTAAAACTGTAACAAAAACAAATCTGATAATGGTCAGATACTTGAGTGATAATCGAAACAAAGTCCTCCATGCGAGCAGTTTTAGACTGCCTGCCTGTTCGTGACACAAACTGCTCAGATAGTGTCCAGGAGTAACACATCCATATTTTATGTTTTCATCAGCTCCTGTTCAGGCATGACCAGCTTCAGCCAGGAGGGCACAGTGTTTTTAAAAAGTGAAACAGCTCATCTAGTAGATTACTTACATTTGTGTTTGATAGAGTCTCTAAACGTCAGATTCTTTAGTTACAAAAGGTGGTGACTGTAAACCAAAGGGACGCTCAGAAAAATTACAATTTTCAATAAAACTTTCAGTAAAGTGACAATATTTCCCTAAATAGGATTGTTCATTCATCCCCTAATAAATTCACTTTAGGGTAATTTTTAGCACAGTTATCACCAGTACTTCAGAGAACATACGTGACTGATTTCATCTACTGTAAATTAATATTTCAGTGCCTCTTAGCTGGCTCAGCTTATTGTTCTGCATGGCTAAAAAGGAACATGGGAACTTGGATATCAGGTTGCGTGCAGGCTTTATTCTCTTCTGCATGTCGAGTGATCAAAGGGAAAAATGACACCATAACAACTCACCCACTTGGCTCTGCTGTGCTTGAGGTCTCTGAACTTAAATCTTCCTCGTCACCTTCCAAACTCGACTCCGACTGGATAAATACTCGCTTGGCAAAGACCTTGCCCTTTGACGGCAGACTCACAGTCTTGCGAGTCATACGGATTTCTCTTGGTTTCTCCTGAAGTGGCTCAGGTTCTGGGATCATGCTGGTGTCTGGCTCTTCTGGCTGCATCAAGCTTGTTTGAAACTGCTGCCAAGTTGCTGCCACGGTGATGTCGGACTCTGGCAAGCTGCTACTGGATAGCAAACTCGCTGATTCTTCCTGAGTTACCACCTCATCCTCAGGAACTACTGTGACAGGTAGGGCCAGCACTGGAGGCGAGTCCAATCTAAAGACCTCCTCCTCTTGTTCTGTTACATCTGTTTCTCCCTCCGCCTCCTGCTCATCTCCCAGGTATGTTTCCACCCAGATGGCTTTATGGAGCTGAATG
The DNA here is from genome assembly GCF_021462225.1 of Girardinichthys multiradiatus. Classification (NCBI taxonomy): domain Eukaryota; kingdom Metazoa; phylum Chordata; class Actinopteri; order Cyprinodontiformes; family Goodeidae; genus Girardinichthys; species Girardinichthys multiradiatus. The sequence continues at coordinate 19,528,232 of NC_061811.1, read as the reverse complement.
GGAGAATCCCCTCTGGCTGTTTGCTCTCTCTCAGACGGAGAGCTCCATACAACGGCTGCAATTTCCTCAGACTGGCTACAGGAAGATATCCCGACCTCTGAACGTCCCTTCTGTGCATCTGGAGCATTTATTTCTTGCTGACTAGTGATGGTACATGATGTGAATGACTGAGAGTTTAAAGTTATTCCTCTTAACGCTGTGCTGTGGCCCTTCTCTCCAACTTTCACCACAGTTTTCTTTGATCCTAAGCTTATGGAGGTTAAGTTGGGAGACTTCGGCGTGTCCCCTGTCAAGGAAATAGGGGTTTTAACTGACATTGGGGTGGTTGGGGTGACAACGTTCTCCTCACTGAAGCTCTGGATGTTGTTGTCCAAATTAACCTGCAATCTCTTGCTAACTTCCTCAACCACTGACTCTGCAAAGCCTAAATCTGTGTTTGAGTATGGACAAGTTGCAGATGGAAGTTCTGCATTGGTGGGCGTCACATTCTTAGAATTCTTCTGAACTCCAACCGTGCTGATCCTGGACACATTTAGCTCCCTCACACTGCTCCTGCCACAGCTACTGCTGTCTGCAAATGGGAGATCTGGGTCATCCCCAATCAGAGAGGCCACGCTGGGGCTGGAGCTTTGACTGAGGGAGTCGTCGCACCCAGCTCTGGGGGACGAATCATGTGACCCCGTTGGAGAATTGGTCAGATGCTTTAACCCATCCACTAGGTGGGATTCAAACAGACGGGGAGAAATGGGAGATGCTGGTAGGCTCGAATTTGTGGAGGTATTTGACTGATGGCGGCTGCTGGTGCTCTTCTTTTTCTGGAATAAGCTGATAATTCGATTAAACGTTCCCTTTTTTTCCCCCTGAGAAGTAGAAAAAACAAGAAGAAGACACATAAATAAGGAAGAAGGTTGGCTTTAATTTGGTTGAAAACAGAAAGAGACAGAAATTTGGAAGATGCAAAGGAATTCACATGAAGCCGAAAGCTAAACAGAAAGAATGCATTCAATTTCATTTGTATTAGCTGTAACTTCAAGGTACACATCTCAAAAAATTTTGCAAGCTACATGCATGGAATTTGAGTTCATTTTGAATTTTGGTTTTAAAATTTGGGATGTTTCTTGTTGTGTTTTCTTGGATTTCATCAGGTAATCACCCAACTAGTAATCACAATCCCCAGGACTTACTTTAGTTTCTTCAGTCCTTCTGTTACTAGGCATGTATAGTGGCTGGTTTCCTTGGTTTCCGACTGGGTCTTTTTTAGAATCTTAGAGGATACGTTTTTTTAATTCCAACGTAGAAAACTTTCTAAGGCATTTCTAGTTCAATTTTGGCTCTCAGGTCAAATATCCAGACAATGTTGGCTGGTGGCAGATTCAAAATCTGAGTGGATTCAAGCTTTTAAGCAGTGACTCCTCCGTTGTGGAGTAAGTCTCCTTTACTTTGTTTAACCCTCATGCCTCATTTACAAAGCATGCAAAGGCTTTTCTTATTCAGAAAATCTATAAAGTAAATAACTTTAACATGTTTTATTTGTTTATGTTTGTGAATATGTTTTGTTAGGAATTGTCCATGAACATCAGGACACTTCATTAATTAATCTAAAGGCAACACAGCCATCTCCCTTCTGATTGGTCCCCTTAAAGTGTTACTACCCAACCCGTTTGAGGGATAGAGATCATGCCAAAATGTACATTTCTAACTTCAGTCACACACAGAGAGCAGATAAGTTTCACTTCAAAAACAGCAGAAAATAGAATCAAAACAGATCTACGCTGCAGACACAAATATTGTCCTATAAAAGCACAAACCCCATAATACAAATGTAAAAAAAATTCGTATGCATAAAACCTAATTTCCATGGACTAGCAAACAATACATTCTCATCACATTTGTGGCCATAGAAGCGCTAAGTGGCTGTAAACATCATGCTGCATGGTAGTAAAACATCAAGCTGAATGACTAACCAGACAGATATAAACACCTTTCAAGCACAGTTCCACGGTCACTCTTCATCACTAAATACAAACAAAAAGCAACAGAATGAAGTAAAATATTTAGATCCAAAGAGGCAATAATACTTTGTGATAATACTATGGATGCATCTCGGTAAATTAGAATATTATTATTTTATCTTTTGTGGCATTAGTGGCCTTTATTTCACAGTATATAGACAGGAAACGGGGAAGACATGCAGCAAAGGTCCCAGGGTCGGGACCTTGAATGGCTGCATTGAGGACCCATAGCCTCTGTAGCCTCTGTCATCTACCCCTACACCATGCACCCGCCCCAGTAAGTTAGAATATTATTAAAATGTTTACTTATTTCAATAATTTGATTCGAAAAGCGAAACTCACATAGGTTGATTACACACAGACCAAGATATCTCAAACATTTATATTTGTGATTTTTTTATGATTATGGCCTTCATCTAATGATTGATCTAATGTGTCTTTTTCTAAAAAATCTAAATTTTACAAAACACCAATAAAAAAGTATTATTAATATGAAAATGTTGTAATGTACAAGGAGCCTTAAACCAAGTACTGTTACTTGGTTTAAGGCTGCTTTGACATGAATTACTGCATCAGTGCTATGTGGCATGGATGTGATCAGCTTGTTAAGGTGCAGCCCACGCCTTTTGAGTGTCTCGTTACTGAAAAGCGCCATATAAATAAATTTACCTTACCTTACCTTTTTGAATCTCCCCCTAACCCTGAATGGGTTCTGCTTCACAATCCTCCCTAAGACTATAGTTATCTGTTACTTGTGCACTTGTTTTTGTCAAACGTTTTCCTTACAGTTAACTTTCCTTTAAGATACTTGGATACAGCATTCTGTGAACAACCAGCTTCTTCAGAAATTACCTTCGGTGGCTTACCCTCCTAAGGAATTTATGACCGTATGCTGAACAACTGTTGAGCCATAAGTCTTTCCCATGGTTATGTAGGCCATAACGAATTACATTTAGTAGTCCCATGTAATATTACATTTTTCAGAAAAACTGAATTTTGGGTTTTCATTAGCCGTATCTGATTAATAGACATGCCCTTATAGTTTTAAATTCTGAAGTAGAGTTCACAGTAAAGCAAATATAATTAATCATTTTCGTACCACATCCAAAACAACCTGACTAATAGAGATAAAACAGCTCATATGTCAAAGCAAATAAAACATGTTCGGACGGGAAATGTGGACCACAAAAGGAGAGCAACAGAAATCAGCGCACAAAACAACAACCCAGTTCCTGATCAATTTGACTTCCTGTAATCTGAAATTTCTTTTGCAATAGACAGGACCTGGTGTCTTTATTTGAGTATTTTGTACCTGGAATCCTCCTGCTTCTCACCTTGAAACGAGTTACTCCTCTAAGTAAAAAAGAATTAGCCCTTCTTGCTTCTCTGAGCTGATTTATCTACTCTAACAGTTTCCATGATAAGGAAAGAAAATCAGTTTACATGGAAACAGAAAGTAAAGAGAATTCACATTACTGCAGATAATGAACAGACATTTGTATCCCTTCTGACCACAACCTCACCCTTTTATTGTTCTGAAACTGCATAGAAGCAGGTCATATGTTATCTGCTACTCTGAGGAGAAATAAGGATTGCATAGTAGAGTCATAAAACCTATAGCTCATATATGAATTATGCAGTAAAACTGGCCACAAACAGAATGAATCCAGACTGCTCAGGGATAAATGGGAATATATTCAGCAAACTTTGAAAGTGGTTCATTAAAACAAACTCAGCAGTGACCTAAAAAGTACATATTTTCACTGGGCAAGCATTAGAGTCAATCTGCTGCTGAGTTTTCCAGCTTATTAAAAGAGACTAAACACTTAGCTCTGATCTCATCTCATTTTACCTTCAACATGTGATCAAATCTGTGATACTTTACCTCCAGATGGCTTTCAACAATTCACAAATCCACCACGTGGAAGCTGAACAAAAGGCCTGAATGAAGTATCCGGTGCCCCTTTAAAGGTTTTAGTCATTACCTGAAGTCCTTAAGTGAACAGCTGCCACCGTGTTGTATTAGTCCTTCTCCAGCTAGCATTCACCTTTTATTTAACCACAGCGGAAAGAAATGTCGGGTAGGTGGAGATAGTGTGCCACATCTGTGTGCATTACGCTCCACTTCCTTATCTGTGAGCCAGAGCTCTGCTTCATGGCCCGATGTCAGATTGTAATAAAAGAACAAACACTAAACACTGTTCCTGAGAGATAAAACTGTCTTATGTCTAAATTTCTCAACTCACTGAAGAAAACATTTTATTGTAAATCTGACAAATTCCTGAAACACACAAACATAGATGGATAATTCTCTTTAAGCACTCCCATTAACACAAATAGCACAGAGGACTGGTTTGACTGGTTTAGGTATATAGAAGAAAAACAAATCCTGGCACACTGAGATCCTATACAGTCATGTTGACCTTATATTAAAGGATATCAGCACATTAAATGTGACTGCCTAAAGTGTTACTATATAATTTTGATGGTTCTCTGTGGCCGAAGGAAGACAGACTGAAACTGGGACAAAGGAATATGTGGAGGTCATAAAGTGCCACAGTTCAATAAATCAACAAATTGCTACATAATTACAGAAACCTGTCAATATTTCATATCAAATGCAAATACATAGATATTTGATACAATGTTTAATAATTAACTATGTTGATATTAAAAATGGTTATTTTGTTAAAAGCTCGCATTTCATTATTTCACTATTTACATTTTTTAATGTTTGCCTATTTCTGAGTGGCAAATGTGCCATAATGTATTATATAAATCGTTAAATAAATAGCTTATATAAGATAAGCAAAACATCATTTGGAATAAATGAATTCATTAAATAAATAAACAAAAAATATATATTAATAAAGAAATCCAAATGTTTTCAAATGTATCAATGATTAAACAAATGATCACACTTTTGATTGTAAAATTGATTAAATCAACTGAAAAATTATTGTTTATTCTCATTTCAGTATTGTTTATTAAATGTTTTTTGGGCTTCAGTTCTCTGGGGCCTGTATATAGATCCTATGCATCCTAACATACATCCATATTCCTGTTGTAAACAATCTAGGTATTTATTTACATATTTAATAAATCATAAGTATATTTACTTGTGATTTAAACCAGTCATTGACAAATTTTACTAATAATGTAAAGCTTTATTTATTTAACTGTGGTACATTCTGACTTCCATAATGAGAACGTTTAAATAATACATTTAAAATGTAATGATTAATTTATGCATTTTATTTCCTGAAACATTTAAATTATTCCGAATAATTGACTTTTTTATTTATTAAATTTATGTATGTCTAATTTAATTTTGGCTCATGCATCATAAAAACGTTTATTTAATAATTTATGTATTTATTACAGAGGAAAGGAGCTGCTGCAGACCATTGGTGAATCAGTGACAACAGATGGAAACATTCAAATCAGCTTCAGTGTCCACAGGAGGGAATATGTTTAAATTGAAAAATCCTGCTTCATTGCTTTATGCAAAAAGCATTTTTGAACAAATTCTCTTAAAGTGTATCAGATGGAAGTACTGATAGCAGCAAGAGTCTCAATAAAGGTCATTTTAAGGATGGATTATTATTGACTGGATAAAGTTGTAGATGGTATTTTAAATTTTCTTTTGGAAAATTACTTAAATTTAGATAGATAAACTTCCAACTCCAGTCATGTTATGTGGTGCTCTCTGTGTAACAGGTTTAAATAATAACCTCGCCTACCTTCTGGTTAATTAAAGCCTCCCTCGGATTATACAGTATTTACAGTCAGGTCCATAAATATTGGGACAACGACTCAATTCTCATCTTTTTGGCTCCATAAACCACCACAGTAGATTTGAAATGAAACAATCAAGATGTGCTTAAATTGCAGACTATCAGCTTTAAATTGAGTTGTCTTTTTATTCAAATCAGGTGATCGGTGTAGGAATTACAATCGTTGGAATGTGCGCCTCCTGCTTTTCAAGGTACTAAAAGTAATGGGACAAGTAACTGCTCAGCTGTTCTGCAACTTGTGTGGGCCCTTTCCCTTATTATTCCATTCATAAGGAACAGATGAAATGTCCAGAGTTCATTTCAAGTGTGATATCTGCATTTTTCATATTGTTGCTGTTAATTCTCTGTTAGAGATCCAAAGAGCTATCATCGTCACTGAAGCAAACCATCATTAGGCTGAGAAATCAAAACAAACCCATCAGAGTGATAGCAAAAATATTAGGCGTGGCCAAATCAACAGTTTGGAACATCATCAAAAAGAAACAACACACCGGTGAGCTCAACAACACCAAAAGACAAATGTGGTGGATGACTGAAAAATTCTTTCCCCGGTGAAGAAAAACCCCTTCACAACAATAGGCGAGATCAAGAACACTCTCCAGGAAGTAGGTGTATGTGTGTCAAAGTCAACAATCAACAGAAGCCAGAGAGAATACAGAGGATTCGCCACAAGTTTTACACTATTGGTGAGCCTCAAAAACAGGAAGGCCTGATTAGAGTTTGCCAAAAAACATCTAAAAAACAGTTTTGGAACAACATCCTATGGACAGATGAGACAAAGACCAACTTGTACCAGAGTAATGGGAACAGAAGATTATGGGGAAGGAAAGAAACATGAGTGGAAACATACCACCTCATCAATAAAGCAGGGTGAAAAAACGTCATATTCAGCCAAATGCCTCCGAACTCATTGGACGCCTCTTCACATCGCAGATGGACAACACGAAGCATACTGTGAAAGCCACCAAAGAGCTTTTTAAGGCAAAGAAATGGAATGTTATTCAATGGCCAAGTCAATCTGACCTGAATCCAATTGAGCATGCATTTCATTTGCTGAAAACAAAACTGAAGGGAAAATGCCCCAAGCACAAGCAGGAAATGAAGACATTTGTAGTAGAGGCCTGGCAGAGCATCACCAAGGATGAAACCCAGTGTCTGGTGACGTCTATGCCTTCTAGACTTCAGGCTGTGATTGACTGCAAAGGATTTGCAACTATTGAAAAGGGAAACTTTGATTTAAAATTTTTACTTTGTCCCATTACTTTTGGTCCCATAAGAAATAGGAGGCTAGCATTCAAATGGTTGTAATTCCTACACCGTTCACCTGATTAGGATGTAAATACCCTTAAATTAAAGCTGAAAGTCTGCAGTTTAAGCACATCTTGGTTGTTTCATTTTATATCTGTTGTGGTGGTTTATAGAGCCAAAAAGATGAGAATTGAGTTGATGTCCCAATATTTATGGATCTGACCCTATAGTCACTGATTTCTTTCTTAATAAACAAGTTTCTGGTGGCTTTATTTTTTTCTCTTCATCTTGTCATCTTATCTATTCTGTCCCCTGCCTTGTAGCTTTTGCAGCTTCCTTTCTTTTATTTAATTAAGCTATTTAATTACGTATCAGAAGCCTTGCCTGCTTTTGAATTCTTAGACACAGCTTTGCTTATCTCTGCAGAGCAGAAACCCTCGGTGTTGGCATTATTTTTGTGTTCAGGACATTTTTAAGTTGCAGCCCTTGCTTAGAATGTATGTGTAGTGATGAACATTTAGTGATTAAGCATCATTAGGGTGGTACAATGTAATAGTAAGTCACTTAAACCTCAAATGGTAGAAAGATAATAAAATTCTGATATGTACAATTAAATCCATATTGATATATCTTAAAGATTTTACATACATAGGCTGACCCACTCCAACACATATAAGTAACTTGTATGTGAAGAGCCAAACTTTTCTGCAATTTGTTAAACATCAACTAAACAAACGGTTCTGAATATCCCTTTTACCTAAGCCTTTTTTAACTGTCTGCAGTCCCTCTGAACATAAAAATTATACATGCGCACAAAACCCTCTCTGAGTGACCTCAGTGCACAGAAAATCCATATTTTTATTTGCACAGGTCTGCAGGCACCAAATGAAAGTCAAAACGTTTGCTCAGAATTCATATCAGAAAAGGTTTTCTAGTTTCCAGCTCATTGTGATAAAAAATACTGTTGCACAATTCGCTCAGACATTAAACTTTACACAAGTTAACTTCTGTAATGAAACCCACCTTGAGTTTGGAGGGAGACATGGGGCTGGACTGCTGGCTCATATCTAAGTTGATCACAGAGGATTGCTCAGACTGAGGGTCCGATTCCGATCCTGGCCGGAAACTACACTCTGTGGAAACGCTCATCTGGTCGTAGCTCCTGGTGGAGGAAGGCAGGAAGCAGGCAGAGAAGGACAGAGGGGCGGGGAACAGAGAAACAGAGGATGTTATGTCACTGGCTTTTGTTTTTCCTCTCATTATACACAGATCATGTTTATGTTTTACCAAAAATTTTAGGATAGCTTTGATGTGTGAAACGTGTTTTTTGCAAATAAATAAATAAAACCTAATACATAAGGTGATGCTTGTACAGCCAAACAAGCAGCAGTACTGTGAGCTGTCCCTAGAAACTAAAAATCCTTAAAAACAACGCCTCCAGCTTAGTGTGTTCAGGCGCTGACAGCTCTAATTGTCCTAGTTTCCCTAATGCCACACACACACACACACACACACACACACATACACACAGCTGAGACAGAAAATGGGCAACGTTTACTCTGAGCTGAGCAATGAGAGCCCTGCGGAGGATTGTAGTACGTGTGTGAGGTATTAGGAGGTGCTTCTCTTTTTTTTTTTTCTGAAGCTCAACTTTACTGTTTTGCAGATCACACTCAGGTTGAAAGTCCAACAGGTATTCCAGCTTGTTTCAACATTGCAAAGGGGAATTTTACATACTTTATTACCATCATCCGCCAGCAGAAGAAATATAACATATATAAGTCCAGCTGTTTTATCAACAAATTGCCCACACATCACAGCTAATTTTTAAAGCTAAATACTGGATATGTAGCAGCAGATTTACTTCATATCCAGAACACGCATCTGTGCAATACTGTGTTTCTCCACAAGGTGGCAGATAATCACAGCTTTTGAGAAAGAACACTGGCAGACATCCAACATAAACACTTCTCTATGTTTAAATGCAGACCTTAAAAAGTCCAAATAGACAGTTAAACTACAAAATGTATCTTGTTATTTTCTTAAACTATACAGAGAATAAAAAAAAAATGAAGAGTGTAAGACTGAGTAGGGAAGTTATAGAGTTGCAGATGGTTGAATGCTTGTGAAGGCCACACCAAACTTGACATAATTTTTCTATGAGGTCCTTACTGAAACAGATTTCCTGGATCACATGTACAATCCTATTTAAAGATATATCAGGAGCATTTTTTATTTATAATTTTATATGTATGTTCAGATGTTTCTGGGTCTGGAATTAAAAACAAAGGATACACAGTGCAAAGTTATATCTAACTTTGTGTTGGTCTATTGCATGAAATCCCAATTCATGGCAGTTGTTGGCTATAACGTGACAAAATGTAAAAAAGCTTAAGAATACTTTTACAAGGCGCTCATGGCCACCTTTCGTGTTCCGAAGAGTTGCTTCCTTTAGGTGACGTCTGTTCATATTTGGCCTATTCCAGTGGCAGCACATGTGATAGAGAAGCGGATGTGTTTATCAAACAAGCACTTCATGTGTTTTTATTCATAAACTTTAGTTTATGAATGACCCAAGAGCTGCAACACGTTTAACATTACAGTTGTCAAAAATACTTTAGGAAAAGATCAAAACTGTCCAGCGCCTTACTCTTCCAGATGCATTTATTGGAACTAAGACATCAAGTAAGAAGGTTTGGTGATATTAGTTTGCAGGGAGGTGGTGCTGAAAAACACCAGGAGGCACAAAATACTGAATTTTTTTCCTTTCACTGTGACTGCACATCAGTTTCACGTGGGCTGTATTATTACTACATTATAGTCCAGTGTTTCCACTAATTGGATTTGTTATTTTGAGCAGGGGTCTTTAATATAATCGCCCCTATTTTAGTTTCAGGTCTTTTATAGCCGTCTGATAACCATACGGCTTGAGTTTTGCTCTCAATGTCTGCAGTCCGTCTAAAAACTTTCACCAGTCTGAAAGAAGTGGAGTCCTTTACTTTCACAACACTCGATAAAGTTGGAATCTTATTACCTTTTCACTTCCATGCACAATCCTCCAGATTTCTTGGAGGTGACTCAACCATTTTAAGTAAAGCAAGTATCAGCTAGTCAATTTAATTCATATGCAGCCGTGAGAGAATGGAAATTACACCACAGTCCGATCATGCTCATACACGACTGTCACCCTGCTTCAGGTGATAGTCATTTCATGCCTGCTTCCTTTGTGAGAGCTGATTTATCATGTGTCGTTGGGACTAATGGGATCTCTGCCATGCCTTCACTGCAGCAGTGGATGGATATGCCCTGCAGAAATGCAGCTGCATCTTGCGGCGACTTGGTGTTTCCCAAATCAGAAATGTTTCCGGTTTAAATCAACACAACTCTTGTCAATCCACATGTCAAAACATTTCTCATGTCTTCACAGCTCAAGTGATAAAAATAATGGATTTTCAATATTTCCACACATTTGATGTTGCTTTTGATGATAATGGAAATATATGTATTTCAATAAATTTGAAGACGTTAAATCTAATCTCAACAGACATTTCATCTTGTCTACGTCACTAATGAGCATCTGTTGACTTCTGTTAAACACTGCTATTCTTTTATGCTACGTTCATTGTCAGGCGTGTTATTTTTGGTTTGTTTTCAGAGCTATGTTTGAACATGGAAATGACTGAAAAGGGGATGATCTACAACCATTAATAGACACAAATATGAGTGGATATTAGATTAGTGCATAGGGATATAACTTTGCGGGGATTAAGACATGTAAAAGAGAAGTGTGCACATAACCAAAAGATTTCTTAACTCAGCATAGTTTTACCTTTGTACTCAAACATATAATTATTTAACTACACAGAGTTCCTGCAAGCTTTCCTTGTTTTATGTCAAATTTTCTTCTTTTTCCAAAATAAAATGTTCAGATTTCTCAAATAATTTTTGGCCATCAAACTATAAAAACAAAAGCTCCCAAAGAATTTAAAGCAGACATTTCTAACTGGTCAGGGTCTTCGGATGAATGAACAGATGAATGAAAGAAGAAACAAATGAACAAAAACAAACAGGCGCATGAATGAACAGGCAAAATAATAAACAAATTAACAAGAAATGAATGGATAAACAGAGGAATAAACAGACATTCAACGAACAAACACGTAAATGGACAAACCAAGTGACAAATAAACGCACAAACAAATCAACAACTGAACAGACCAATGAATAAAAAGAAAAGACTGATGAAAAACAATTTATTAATTAATGAAACAACAATAGTCAAAAGTTTTCCCCTTTAACTTTTTAAGGTTTAATAAACCAAAGACCCAAGACATTTTGCTAAATGCTCTGTTTTGAACTCAATATTGTTCAAACATGAGCAGAAAGAACAGACTCCATTACAGTGTTTTTCTATAGTTTAGATCCTTCATCCTGGATCAAAACTGGATCTCTATAACCAGATGTTTGCAGAAGGCTTTTAATCAGACTGACTTATTAATCTGATCATCTTAATCTGTACACTATTGTCAATCTGTAGTACAACCTCCAAAGGAATGTGAATGAAGAGGACATAAAGTTCAATGAGCATTCGCAGATGGCTGAAAACATACTTGATGTTTTCTGACAACTGCTGACCCCATCTAAGTTCACGGGGTTTTCTTTTAGGCAGTATCTGTAGCTGAAAAGCCAGATGTAACCTTTAAAACAAAGAAGTGTCACTGTGAGAAGAAAATGTGACCCCCATGTCTTTCTGTACAGATGATCCTGAAAATACCCTCCAGCATTTTTCTGCTCAAAGAAAACTTGTGTGAAATTTGTCAATCTTAGTCTATCAGGCTACGGGGACAGACCGGCTCCAACACGCCTGAACCTCCTAAGCTGCAAACAAAGCTCCACTGTTTTAAGGAGACTTTTATTGAGGAATGTTTGCCGTTACCTCCTTAATACACCATGGCAACTGATGTTTCTTTATTCATGCATCTTGCATAGATTTGATCTAATTAAAAGGGTAGTGATGAATAGTTGTGTAGCAGTACATCAAAACAATAGGATGATATTGGGTTCACAAGAACAATTCTTTACAGTCTAGGTTTTTCATTTGGCATTGTTTCTGCAGCTGACTAAAAAACACTGAATGTGTTATCCTGGGCTGGTGCTACATCAGTTCTTAACGGGTTCTGTAAAAGAACCTGTTTGATTTTTCACAGTCCGAGAGCCAATTTGTAGCCATGTGAGCTGCACATTTACCTACTTAAAAGCCTGTGACGCCGATTACAAAATAAACTAAGTGAAGATAAAAGACAGTCAGCTTTTTTTTAATCCAACATAACATTCCAAAAAAAAAAAAAAACAGTATTACTACAAATTAAACTTGATAGAGGTAGTGTGATGGTTTGGGGTGGTTTGCCCCTTCACAACCGAGATGACTTGCTGTAATTGATAGAAATACAAATTCTGCTCTCTACCAAAAAATCCTGAAGGAGAATGTTTAGCCTCGACAATGATCCTGAGTCCATCAGCAAGTCCATAGCTAAAACACGAGTGGTCTAATCAAACTCCAAACTTAAATCCTATTGTGTTTCTGTGGCATGACCTTAAACCTTATTTAATTTCCCTTTGGGATTAATAAAGTATTTTTGAATTGAATTGAATTGAATTGAATTAAACGAGTTGTTAATGTTCGAAAACCCTCCAATGTGGCTGAATTACAACAACAGGGCCAAAGGTTCTCAAGAGCAAAGTGAAAAAATGCGATTTATTCAATTCAATTCAAATCAAATTCAAAGATACTTTATTGATCCCTGAGGGGAAATTTGAATTCCAGTACAACCCATCCAAACAGACATCATGACACAAGACAAGGGGGAACGGGTCACCGAGGCTTTGCTGCCCACTCACAGGCGCTGCCCTTGTTAGATGAGAAAAGAGGCCACATTAGTTAAGTAGAGGAAAAAAATTATATTTCACACTTTATCCTTAGCAGGATACAGTTTGAGATTGCAAAAAACCTCAGCACAAAGAAGCAACACGTATGCAAAACAACATCATGCCGGGATTGGTGAAGGCGGTGTGAGGGGGTGCATATGTTTATCTTGAGCATGTGTGTGTATGCAAGTGAGTGTGTGCAAGTACGTTGGAATGTTCATCAACCTGCCACAAAGTTCTGAGCAGGTCCACAGATGTCCTCAGGGAAGGGAGGGGGCAGAGGGAGCAGAGCGTCATGTTTACATAACTTCCAGGAGAGGCTGAAGATAGCCAGCCATCAAGCAGGGGAGCCAGATTCAGAAAAACAACAATTATTTGGGTTAGGCTGACTCTTAATTTTCCATCAGCCTTGAGAGTCTCACTGGTGCTTCTCAGAGGCGAATCCAAACAGCCAAATTCCTGGTCTTTCTGCCAGATCTGAGCGAACAACTTTCTCCAAGATTTATCCCATTTCGCCCCTGAGTCCAGGAACCGCAACCTGCCTGCGATCCTGTGTAAGGATCACATCCAGTCTGCGATTCAGCTCACGTAACATCTCAGTCTGAGTGCTGATCGCCTTGAAGATCCCATCACACATGCCAGGCAGCCTCACAATTTCCAGAACAGCTTCTGATGTTTTCCGAATTTCTCGATATGCCAGGTAACCGCTGACTCCAAAAAGCATAAATCCTGATATCAAACATCCAATTATATACACATCTTCCACATCCTCGACTGACATTATCGACAAACACACAATCCTCCACTTCTGCCAGGAGTCCATTGTGTATCCGGAGAAAAACGTCCCGTCTGGACAAGAGGGTCCCCTCCACCCTATCTTCTTGTCGAGGAAATTTGATCAATTGCATTGAGAGACCAGCTGACCAAATCCATAACTCAGAATTGTGGAAGATATGCAAAAAGAGGCTCCAAAAAGAAGACAAGACAAATTATTAAATAGTTAGGGCGCAATTACCTTTTCACATAGGGTCAGGTTGGTTTGGATTGCTTTCTTGCCTCAATAAATGAAAGTATCATGTGAGGACAACTTTTTCATTTACTCAGTCTATGTTTGTCTGATATTACCACCACTAATTATTGGTTCTCTCTTACTCCATTGTGACTGCAGGATATCACTACAATGCTGCATCACATAAAGCTCACCTCTAGCCCCCTCGATGTCATCCCTGCAACTCTTTTTATGGATGTATTTGACTCTATTGGTCCCAGTTTGGCTGAACAATTAAATGACGTAATGGAGGCCAATGTTAACATGGATGTATTTCAATCTGGTTTTTGTAAACTGCATTGCAGGGAAATGGCCTTATTAAAAATGTCAATAGATGGCAGCTGACTCTGGAGAGTACACTGTTTTGGTTTTATTGGTTCTGACCTCTGCATCCAACCCTGTGGATCATGATATTTTGATAGACTTAGGGACTTCTTTGACATTTCTGGTTTTGTTTTAAAATGGTTTAAATCATCTTTCTGCTGTTTTTATTAATAACCTATTTTTAGACCCAGCTACTCTGCCTTATATCCCAGGATCTGTTTCGGGACCAATCCTCTTTTTATATTATCTTTCTACTTTAGGTAAAATCCTCACATACTATAAAAATATGTCTTATTACATATATACTGATGACATTTGATTGTACGTCTCCTTTCAAATGTCTGAATTGTAGAAAATGCATGAACTTAACCAATGTTTGACGTAAATCAAAATGTGGCTCGATAAGAACCATCTGCAGATTAATGACAAAAAGACAGAAACCATCATCACTGCTCCCTATGATAAAATCCTGGTTATCAGGCAGCATGAGACCTTTTAATCTGATTGTGTTAAAGATGGTGTCAAAAATGTGTTTGCTTTGACAGCTCTTTGTCTCTTGAGACTCACTGTAAGGATCTTCTTAGAAACTGCCTTCATCACCTAGGAAACATATCTAAGCTAAGATCTTTTGTATCAGAACTAGAAATAATTATCCATGCTTTTATTTCATCCCACTTCACCTTCAGACTGTGCAGAATGTGCTGGCAAGGCTTTTAACCGGGTCTAAAAAGAGAGACCACATAACCCCAGATCTTGCCTTGTTGCACTGGATCCGTCAATTTTAGAATCCAGTTTATTTTGGTCTTGACATTTAGAGCACTCCATGGCCAAGCCCCCAAACATATTGAGGACTCCTTGGAGTCCCTTTCTTTTTCCTGGCCACTTAGATCATCTAATAAGATGATGCTGGTGGTTCCCCGGACCTATTTCAAGACCTGTGGAGATCATCTTTTCACGTGGTGGGTCAGTATGTACTGACTCTTTAAAAAAAAAAAAAACGCCTAAAAATTTACTTAATTAGACAAGCTTTTATTTAATTAATTAATTGTTTTTATTATTTATTTTATTCTTGTGAAGCGCTTTGTAATTTTTATCTGTGAAAGTTGCTATATAAATAAAATTACTTACTTACTTACTTAAATCTGAAGACAACCCGTTTTATTTAAAGAAACGATTACATTTTATAAATTAATATACAGACTGAAAGTTATAGCTGCATTTGCCATGTTTCTGATTTGAAATCCTCAAGGCTATTATTGTGAGCCGATGGAAAGGATTCAATGTAAATTGGTCTTATAGCTTCACTTATGTAGTAGGATTTCTTATGGGTGTAGTTGTCTGCCCTCAAAATGAACTAATCAAATTGTGTATCTGGGCAAAGTTTCATTCTTCCCTTCTTACCATCTGAGAAAGGAGGAGACCAGAATAGATAGCAAACTAACATAACCTCAAATAGTTTCATATCTGACCCCCTTTTGCATTTCACCAAACACAATTCACTCAGATCTTCTACAACGTTTTCTTAGAGACAAGTCAGTGCAAAGAAATAGTTCAGCCTTTACTTCTTCGAAGGCAAATAGGTGAAATTAGGCTAAATGATTCCAGTAACCCCAGTAAGGCTATTGCAGCCGCTGTATAAACTCAAACAAGGGATGGAAGAGATTCAAGCAGTGACTCAGACTCTTTTTGGTAGATGAGGGGCTTAATGAGTCACTGGGAGCTGTTGATAGAAGCTATAATATTCTAATAAAGGGACCGTAAGAACCCTAACCGCACTCGCTATTGTCCATAATAAGATACAGGCTAAGATAAAACAAAGCTGGACTCCTGCCTGTTATTAAGTTTTGTTCCAAGGTCAAATTGCTCAACTTCTGGCACTGGCATGATGTGCAGCAAAAGGCAGACTCTGGCACTCTGCAGATGGTCTGTTTTTTATATTTATTTTCCAGATAACAGCAAACATTTTGGTGCAATACAAAAATGCAGATAAAGGTTACATTTTAATCCTTACAAGGATGTCTACTGTGAATCGAAAACAGCTGTCTTTCGTAAGAGTGCCTGGGGATGGATAAGGGAGTGGCTGTAAGAACTGCTGCAGGGCCCTGTTTGCCAGAGAGGGCGGTTTCCCAACAACCAGTAGGCTGCAGCCGTTACGCTCCCTTCTAGACCAATAACCGCAACCAGGGAGCACAGTGAAAACCAAGCCAAGATGTTCGCAAAGGCTTTCAAGCATTCAGCGGCTCAAGTTTCAACGACTTCTCTTGAGCTAGGCTGCATGGAGACAACTGTCTGCTCTGGATCCTGCAGAACGTCAGGTGCTGTGGAGGTGTGCTGCATGTCATGTTTACAATCACCCGCAGGAAGAGAGGCAGTTTGCACAATAGCACAGGAACAAAGAAATTCATAATGTTGACTTTGGAAGCACAGACAGAAACCTTTACTGATATCTGCTATTTTCTGTCTTTTGTTCCAGTTCTACTAAGCTGCTTGTAATTGTTGATAAAGCAAGATAGAATCTCTCTGCTTTGAGCTCATTAACTCATAACTGGCATATGTGATCAGAGATTTGCATAGAAAAAGGTCTGTTTACTGCTTCATTATGTTGGTAACATCTAGAAATCCATGTGCAAAACTACAGTGGTATTCAAGATGCAAACATCGACTGACATGGTGGGCAAACCATATAGCAACAGAAATGCAAACAAGATTTATGTTAGAAGTAACAAATTCAAACTAATAATTCCCACCACAATTGTAATTGATGTTAATAAATAAAGGTTCAAGAATGAATACATCCACCACAGATAACCTGTATATCAGACAGAATTCCAGCTTTCAAGCTATTCCGGGAATGACCGTGTGGAGGAAAAGTTCACCTGTGAGCTTTTGTCTCAGCAGATACGCACCTCCGTTGCGTCATCCCATGAGACGCGGTGGAAATGGCAACAAAAGTTTATTTTCTGCGGGTTTTATAATCCCGGGTGACGTCAGAGATGCGACGTCTGTTGAGCTGCACATGTCGAACTGCACAGCCCAGCCGGCCCCAAAGTTGTGTGACCACAACAAACCTTTTTTTTTTGTATTTTATTTTACTAATCGATTCTTCAATAAAATATTGCAGATTATGACCCCTAAACAAAATATAATCTTCTTGTCGGGTCAGGAGATGATGAGTTGTTTATGGGATATTATTCAAAATGACTCAAATACAAATTGACTCATGGTTGGTACACATTCTAGCTGATTCTTTTTCACATCAAAAAAGGTCAGATATGAAACAACTAAAATTGCAAAAGTATGAAATAGTTGAGGTGCGAAATGAGATGATATAGGCTTAAACATTCTACAGTGCATATGTAGCTTTAAAAAGAGCAATAAGCTTGGTTAAGTGCCACATAATCTGGGAACTGCAAAAAAGTTCAGCAATAAGGAACTTTGGCAGAGCATTAAGTAAAATTTCTTTACATTATTGTTCTAGAATGTAGTATCTGTGAACAAATCAGACAGAAATGTGTATTTGCTCTTGAAAACCTGCATTGTTTTCACTCAACCACAGATCCTCTTGCATTTTGGAAGCTAATTAAGAGTATTATCAAGAACTTACAGACCAAACTATACTTGCTGCACTGACTGAACTATTGCTTTTTTATCTCAGCTGCAGAAAAAGGTCACGAGACATTTTTGCAAAGACAGAGGGTGTAACTTTCTGCAACTTATTTGTCCGACACAATAGTTATCTCTGCCAAATGTCTTAACAGTCTTATTGTAATGTTTTCACATCCATCTCTTAGTGCGCTAAGATACCAGTCGGCTCTGTGGAAACATTGGTATGCAAGTCTTTTATAATCTTTTTTTTTTTCTCTCTTCTCTTTTTTATATGTTGTGTTGTTGTTTTCTTGTGGACCATGAGTCTGTTGAATAAAGTAATCAATCAATCAATCTTGTTCGATGGAGTTCAAAGAAGCTTCCGACTTTCACACTGCATTCAGACATTTTCATTTTCACATTTTCAAAGCTTTCAATTGCTTGAATGCTGAGTAATAACTTGGAGCTCTGTTTCTATGCAGTAATGTGACCTTTAAGACTTGGAGGTGATGTGGATCGACTTGTTTTATCAACCGACAGCAATTAAACCAAAAATAAAACGTATTGTCCCCATGGACTATTAAAACAGGCTTTAAACATCTCGACGTCTGGATAAGAAAACAATTAACCACAAATCTTGATTAGATGGCTGATATTTAAGAAAGGAGCCTTACAGTTTTTTCTAGCAGACCTACATATATTTTTCCATCTCAGTTTGAGGTCTTTAGATTGTATTACCTAAGTTGATATAGACTTTTCCAATTCAACAAGCTACGTTTTCCTGTCCAGGAAGGTACTAAGTATTAAACAAAATTTAAAACATTATGAAAATTTATCAAAAAATAGAGATGAACCAATAGGAAAGAGATCAAACATGGCCAATTTTCCCTTGATTGACAGTGATTGGTGATGGGCTACATTTTGTAGTCAAAGCTGAAAATGCAGCATGTACTCTGACGCACTTTATTTGTTTAATAAAAATCTGATAAGGATATAGCAAAAATGTATGGTGCAAAAATGGGTATATTCTTGCAATCCATTAATTTTGCTTTGGATTCAAAGCTACCATCTCAAAAAATCTGTGGCAATGTGTTTTTGTTTTATGTATCATCCTTAAAAAAGAAATCCAGAAAAGGTCACAACTGGAATGTGTAGGTCAGACTTAAAATCAAAACAGGTAAGTGATGTCAGCCAAAAATGCCTAACTGGTGCATCACTACAAACCCTAAAACTCACTACAAAAAAAGCTTTATTGACTACTAAAACGTCTTTATTGATTTGATGTAACCAAACATTTATACAGTAAAGTAATGCAACTTTTGCCATTAACTCCACAACTGACCTCCAAGGTTATCTAGTTCTTCCAGGGCAGATATTTTCCTGGTCTGAAATAAATCATCAAGTGACCCAATTACAAACAATCCCCAGGGCAAAATATTAATGTTTTCTTAAATTCAGACCCAAACAACATGCCAATGCAGAGTCCAGAATCATCATGCATTAACTGGTGTACAGATGTGGTAGAAAAATGTGAAATAAGGACCTCTAATAATGCATGCTACAGATAGAACAGCCTGGTATCTTTGAGGTAGCTTTTCAACAATCTCTAAAGGGCAATCAAGCGCTGTTTTATCATTGCTGACATGTTCCAATAAGTATTTTTTAAAGATCACAAGAACACAAACAATTTGAATTTTCAACAGGCACGCTGTTGCACTTAGAATGCATTGCTTTAGGTTATTCTGTCCTTACATACCTGCTGGAGATAGCAGCACCTGAGGATAAACAATAACCTTTAACTTGGTGCAACAGATACTTGGACAACTTCTCTCTAGACAAATGTATTTCAGACCTATGTGATTGTACTT
This sequence comes from Girardinichthys multiradiatus, assembly GCF_021462225.1. NCBI lineage: Eukaryota > Metazoa > Chordata > Actinopteri > Cyprinodontiformes > Goodeidae > Girardinichthys > Girardinichthys multiradiatus. The sequence continues at coordinate 19,508,425 of NC_061811.1, read as the reverse complement.
TAAGGAAAGAATATGAGAGAGTTTCTGATTAGAAAAATAAATTACGGAACTGACTGAAGATGGTGAGAATACGAGAGCACGTACAATTATAATGCAATAAGGGGAAGGCTCAGTTCTTGTAGTAAATGTAAGTGGAGAGCTTTAAGTAAAACAAAAAAAGGTTATTAATACATGGCACATGTATGCAGAATTTTTGGTTTATTCAACTGAGTGCCAATATATTCAATAGCTATAACCATAGATTAGTCTAACTAAGGAGTTGGTAAATACATCATTACTTAGAGAGTAAGTCATTCCTATTTATAAGGTAAGTTTTCTAATTATCCAACTCTCGAGCCGTTACGCTGAATGACTGCCAAGGCTTCAGAAGGTCACAACAACAGCACTAATACAAAATTGCCTTGCAATACATCTTTAAGAGCCGGCAGAGATCCTTGGTCTTACCTGGTGTCTGTGTACAGTGAGGAAAAAAAATATTTGCCCCCTTTTGTTTTCTCTTGTCACACTTAAATGATTCAGATCATTGAACAAATAAAAAAATTGACAAAGATCTCCTGAGTACATACAAAAGGCACTTTTGAATTTATGATTTTAAAAGAAAAGCTATCAATACCAGCCTACCCTATGTGAAAATATGATGGCCCTCCTTGGCAATTCATCAGATAACTGTAATTAACCACATTATTAGTTCAATTCCACTAGCGACACTCAGGCCTAATTACTGTCAGACCTGTCAATTCAAGAAATCACTTAAATAAAACCTAACTGAAAGCATAAAATAGGCTAAAAGATCTTGAGAGCAGAAATTCAAGATCAGAGGAGAAACAAAGTCATTGACATCTGTCAGTCTGTGTAACAGTGCACTTTTATTAAGTTTTAGGACTGCATTGAACCACAGTGAGGGCCATTAATCACAAACTGAGGGATCCTGGAACAGTGGTGAACCTTCACAGAAGTGACTGGCCAACCACAATTACTCAAATAGTGCATCAGCGTCTCATCTAGTAGGTCACAGAAGAACCCAGAAAAACATCTTAAGCACTGCAGGCTTTACTTACCACAGTTAAAGTCAATGTTCATGACTGTAAAAGAAACAGACTGGATAAAAATGGCATCCATGGAAGAGTTACCACTGCTGATCCAAGAATCTCGGAAAAACTTTGGGAAAATATTATTTGACAAAGATCTCTGAAAAGCAACTTTTTATAAATTTGTATCTGAATATTTTTTATGAACAAAGAAGCTGAGGAGTTTCACATTTTAATGAGACTCTAACATCCAAACAGTAAATTAAGGGAGATGAGGAAAAGATATCATTCATAAGACATATAGTAAGCTAAAAATCAACCTTTGTCAGAGAGAATGAGCAGAAACTCAGATTAAGATAATTTAAAAAATATATCACTAAATTATTATTTTTCCAATTCAGCATATATTATCACTCACACACCTGACTTAATGCTTTTCTCCATCTGCTAAAAATAAATCAATAATGATCAAATGTAAGAGCAGAACAAAATGAGAAAATTCAGCCAGAACCAACTTTAAACCTGAAACAACTGGGTGAGTCAAATAAAAAAATAAAAAAAGATGAACGAGTGGTTTTATGTCACAACAAGTCAAGCCTTTGGAAACATAATGGAAGACTGGACGCTGTGTGAAAGCTGCAGAAGCAATTTTATAAGAGGTAATTTCTGCAGAAGCAGTTTCTTACCAACAAACCTGTTAGAATCCCTGGAGCGACAAGTAAGCTTTCAGGTGATTAGTTTTCTCTGTCTGCTCTTTCTGCAGGAGATGCTTCTTTATTCACTTTGTAACTCTGAACTTATGCTGTAAGTCAGTAATAACAGCAGAATGTTCAATACTTTCAGTAGACTCTTCCTAAGGCATCTGTACCTGTGGTAATCTGTTGAATTCCTCAGAAAATAGACATCTTTTAAAGTCATGCAACTTTTTAAAAATTAGGTAATATCTGCCTGAGGGTTCCTTCTCTGTTTAAAAACTCCTGTGGGATAATACATAGGACAGTTTTTAAAAATGTGCTGGTTTCCTGCCAAAGAAAGACCAGGAATCAGGTTGTGGATTAACTGGAGCCGCTTTAGGGAATGGTGGATCTATTGAGGCATGAGAATTCAGGATTTATGTACATTTCAATCTCTGGCTAAAAAGTGCAACATGGGATGGGATTCATTTTCATTGATTAATAACACGGAAAAATCTTTTTTCCAATAACAAATAATTTACAGAAAGCGCCACTAAACAATCCATCATTTGAGACCCAATCAGGACATTGTGATCTGCAGTATCACAGCCCTACTTAGAAGGACATTTTAATCATTTTTTTGCTCTTTTTCTGTTATAGTTGTGTTTTTCTGGGCATGTAAAATATCATCTAAGTTATAAAAATCCAAAAAATCTTATATTACAGGTACGCCAATCAGGCTCTTTCAGTTGACATTTACTGCATGTCCTACCCCCTCTCCCCACCCTATTTCCTGTCAACTCACTTTTGAAAAAATATTGAAAAATAAAGGCCACTAGTGTCTAAAAATAAATAAATCAATACATAAAACAAATGCACAAAAATTTGCACCAAAGTACAGTACTGTGCAAAATGTTTTAGGCAGGTGTGAATAAATTCTGTAAACAAAAATTGATTTAAAAAATGAAAGTGTTAATCATTTATTTTCATCAATCAACAAAATGCATGAACAAAAGATAAATCTAAATCAAATCAATATTTGGTGTGACCACCCTTTGCCTTCAATGCAGCATAAATTCTTCTAGGTACACTTGCACACAGTTTTTGAAGGAACTCAGCTGGTAGGTTGTTTCACCTACTTAGAGAACTAACCACAGATTTTCTGTGGATGTAGGCTTCCTCACATCCTTCTGTCTCTTCATGTAATCCCAGACACACTCAATGATGTTGAGATCAGGGCTCTGTGGGGGCCATACCATCACTTCTAGTAAGTCTGGTTCTTCTTTACGCTGAAGATAGCCCTTAATGACTTTGGCTGTATGTTTGGATTCGCTCACATAGCATTTTGTAAATTGATTAAAATAAACACCTATCATTTACATTTCTGAAAGCATTCTTTGTTAAGAGCATATTTTCACAACGGCCTAAAAAGACTAAAGTTTAGAAAACTGAAGAAGGAAATGTTCTTACACACTATACTTTTTTCCATAGTTTTCCAGACTTATTAGGACTGCGTGGCAACCCTGTTCACAGGTGTTATGATGTTTCTTTAATGAAATGGTGTATTTAATCTATGTCTAACATGTACTCCATCCTGTTAACCAAATAATTAATTTGTCCGAAGAATTATTCCAAAAATCATGGTTTTTCTGTATGTTCTTTGGCAAACTTAAGTCTGGATTTCATGTTTTCATAGAGAGCAAGGGCTTTCTCCTCGCACCCCTCCCATTAAAGTTTACCTTGAACCGACCATTTTTAGTTGTAAAGGAATAAACTTTCATATCAACAATGAGCCTCTCATACATACCTTGATGACAATTTAAGGTTTTGGAGACTTCTTCTAGCACGTTTCGGTCTGCTTTTAGGGTAAATTTGCTTAGAATGCCTGATCTGGGCATTTTGGCAGTTGTTTTGAAAGTCCTCCACCTGTAGGCTATTTTCTGTTTGAGGGAGATCTCAAAATCTTTTACCAGTCTCATAAGCTGCTACAATTTTCTCTCTGAAAGCTTTAAATAGCTCTAGCAAACTCAATATGGATAAATTACTTTAATTTCTCAGTATTGTTGAAATATATTTGAATCATCGTAAATGTGTTTAACATAATTCACATTAACTAAAAACTTGTCTACATTGCTGTGAAGCATGTTTACATAATCCAATGAAAGAGCTGCTGCCACCACCTTTTTCACCAGTCACAACAAAGACGAGATCCTAAAGCAACAGGGTGTTGACGAAAAACATCTCCACATGAAACAGGACTGTGGTTAAAGTTGTACTGCATACATTTGATTCAAACGAAACAGAAAATCTGCTTCAAGTGTGTAAGAAAAAAAGCATTGTTTTTTTTGTCTTTTTAGTAATTGCACTGTGTGACATAACCCTACACACATGGTCACATTCTACACGCTATTTCTGTTTGACTATGAATAAACAAGTGTGAACAGGTGTGTATGAACAGCAATTAACAAAAGCTAACAGTCAAAGGCTTCGGAGGTCATGTTGTTCACACATACATTCAAAGATGGTCTGAGCCTTTTAAATCCAGCTCTCCTGTCTGGTTTTATGGTTCTGGTATCTGCAGATTTGTTTTTTGCCACTCAGCAGCACTGTGTTGGCTCATTTGTTGGGTAACTGTACTTCACACGAGAACAAAAAGGAAAAAAAGATGAGAGAGATGTTTTAACAGAAAATATTTATATGCATCAGTTTGGGCAGATCAAATGCTGATCTGTAAAACTCTTTCTACTGCGATGGCATTGAAACAGTGATCTGAAGTGTGGTTGATGTTGGGACCCCAGCCATGGGGACAAAATTAAAGGCCAGTATGAACTTTTCTGGAACTTTCAAAATAAATGGCATTAACCTACTTCCAGCACAGCCAGGAACAGGGAATAACAGCGGACTTCCCGTGATGTCACTGTTTGAATAAAAACCCTGCTTTTGCAACAAACTCACCTCTTCCGCGCAGGTCCCCAGAGGAACTGGACGGAGGGACACAGCGCGCTAATGTCTTTTTGCTGGCAAACAGACATAACTCTTCAAACTGGATCCAAGAGTGTCATACAATCACGCGATCATATGCACTAAGTTAAGTAGGAATGAATTGCTGTTTGTGTATCCGGTATTCATTCATGAACGGGGTAATTAAGATACAAGCGTTGCTTGTCTTTTCTCTCTGAGGTCTACAGAAGCAAACTGTGTTCCAGAGAGTTCCCAGCAGACACCCTGTCTCTGCGACGCCGAGTGGAGCAGTTTTCCCGGTCTGAAGGAAGGACAATTACTGCTGTAACCATTACTGTGGTTACAGCTGTAACGTGCAGTTTGGGCGGCTGAAAGAACGAGCCGCCCCACCCCACAGCTACAGAGGTTAGCTGCAAGTTAACCCTTTGTTCACTGTGGATGCTTCCTTCAACTTCGTCACCCCAGACAACTTTTCCTCAGCACGGTTCACGTAAGAGGTTGTGTTTTGGGCAGAGAGAAGTAGTTTAGAATCAAATAATCTAAACATTTTTCGTTTTATGACGTTTGGTTTTGTTTATGTTGAAAACTCGGCCATCTTAGTGCTCGCAGATTATCTGCTCAGCACATGTGCTCAGTTTGTGTGTTGTGTTTTTTTTTTTTTTTTTAAGTTGAGACAAACTTTATTTAAAGGATTTTAAACACAAGATCGGCCATAACGCGCTGTCCACACTTATGCATTTTAACCCTTTTATTAATGGTATTTTAAAGGTATGTCTTTGATTCTGATGATAAGCTACAAGAACACGTGCTTGCCTTCTAAAGATCATTTACCCAAAAAAGGTTGTTAGTTTTCAATGTAGGAAATACTATTTCCTAAATATTATTTTATTAAACTTGATAACTAAGAAAACACCATTAAGCCCAATTTCTCCAGAAAGATTAGGTTCTTATTCAACTAAATGTTTCCTTAAATATTATTTTCCTATTTCCTTAAAAATATTTTAATAAATAAAGGCAGCTAATTAAACACCGTTGAGAATTGGTCATCCAGAAGGTTGGTTTTATTGAGCAAATCATTCTTTAAAATATTATTTTATGAGTTTATTAAGATAATATTTTATCTGATCTTGCATTGTGAATGGTTGTCTAAAGGTCAGTCAGTTATTGTGTAACAGTACTATTGTGTCAACAGAGACATCTAATTTGAGCTAACAGAGCGACTGTTCACACAGTCCTGTCTTCCACTGAGGGAAAGTCTCTATTATTATGACAATCAGGAAGCTCACTGGACAAGTTTATCCACCTGAGAACATTTGTAGGTTGTCAGTTCTTAATAACAAATTAGTGATTCATCACCGCATTAAACAATATAGAAGGAAATTTCCCCAAAGCAAATGTGTTACTTATTTGAATTTATGGATTAAACTAACTTTACAGAACCAAAGTTAATAAGGGAAGATTACACTTTATCTTCCATAAAATCTTCCTTGTGTGACCAAAACTGTCAGAAAGAGCAGATTTAATCTATCAAATTAAACAATTAACAAGATTATCTCCATGGCGCTTAGTCTTGCAGTATCACGTATGCCTATGAGTCACCATTTTTAACAGGGATGAGCAGCACAAAAGGAATATTATTTATTGATTGATATATAAAGTGAGACCATAGAAGATGTTTGCAGAAAAGGCTCAGCTTCACACAAACATCAGACCTCCACACTCTCATCTATACAAAACCAACAACATAACTGAAGACAATGATTGCCTTATCTGATCTGCTGGTTAAGCTCATTTTGGAATACTGTGCAAGCTTTCTTACTGAAAACATTCCTCAGGACATTTTCAATATTCAGCTCCTGCATCGCTACACAAACACTGACCCAGTTTGAACAGATTGTACTATTCCCATGCCTTACCTCACACAAGTATGTCTGCAGGAGTTAGCACATTTTCTGCAGACTGAAAAGCATGGTGACATAACAGAGTAACCCCACAGTCATTTACAAGTTCTAACCTTTAGGTTTTTACTGACCCCCCCAAATGTATTCATGCCTCTGGCAGATTTGAGTTCAAAGATATCTGTTTATTCAACTAAAATGTTGCTTCTGATTGGGAAGTAAAATTAATGTTTGTGCGGCCTGGCCAGGGTCCCGACTTGAATCTGATACAGAAAATGTGAAGGGAGCTTAAGATTAGGGTGATGGCAAAGAGGACTTCCAACCTCAAAGACTTGGAGCTCATCGCCAAAGATAAAACTTCGAATTAGCAGTGGAAACATACAAAACGCTGGTCAGCTATTAGAGGAAGGCTTTGATTGTTGTTATATTACTAAATATGTTCCTAATGATTATTGAGAAGGGTTTAAATAATTTTTGGAAATTTTTAATAAAATCTAAATTAGCCCCTTTTTCTATCAGACACAAATCTTGATGAAATTACAATAATTGTAAATGTAAATCTGCCAGCGGCATGAGTAATTTTGGGCTCAACTGTCTAGAGAGTTTCCATTCCATCTTGGCCCTTAAGCTCTTCATTTTGCATAACCGTCACATTGTCTATTCACTTATATAACAGCTGAATGAAACTAACAGTGATGTCAAATTTTTTTACTGATTTGCATTCTAGTTCAATTTATGCAATATCACAAATGCAAAAGACTACCTATATGGTTGGCTATACTACTTAAGAGGCCATGCACAAAAACTCTGCTTTCTAATAGTGTATTTGGTCAGTTGAACAGCGTTTCACCTCCCTACATGTTCTAGATTATAGCAATCAAGATCAAGAAGCTCATGGAGAGGAGTGCAGACATTGCGATGATGAAAAAGAAAGACTAAAGAGTGTGTTAATTGTAATATTTCAATATCTGATTTCAAAATGCAGCCATAGTTCTTGTGCCATATTCATCTAGGGTCTCTTCGTGTTCGATGCATATTTACCAAATTCAGTTTTTGATTTGAAAAACTAAAGGCCAAATTTATACTCTGCAAGAGCATAGAAATGTGTTCTCTTATCCAGGGCTACAGGAACAAAATAACATTATGTTCTTGAAGACCAGGTTTTGAAGTTCTTGAAGTTTCTTCTTAAAACATCATCTGTAGAACTTTTTTTTTTTTTTACATTTATTTTGCACAAAGGCTCCACTAGGAGGGACCAATGTGGACTTCCCAGGAGCTCTGCACTTGAGTTCTTGACAAGTATGAAAAAGAACCTGTTTTTTTGGTTCTTGTGGAGTAGGTATTGGCTGAAGAGCAAAAAACAAAATCTGAAGGATTAGAGTTACATGATATTAAAAAGTCATGTGAACATGATATTATTGTTCACTATTGTGATGACATCAGTTATAATTTATAAAAATGTTCTCTCCTTTCTCTTTCAGGTCTGTCATTATGACGCTTACAATGCCGTCTGTGTTTCTGTCATAGTGAGACTCCATCCAACTGGCTAAATGTATTATTTGCATGCAAAGTGGGACTTTTTTCTGGTATTAAGTTGCATCTTTAACCTTAAAAGATCAAATCTACGCAACTCTGCAAAATGTCTGCTGTGATGATTGACATTTATGAAAAGAAAGTAAATGGTTGACAAATTTGTGAAAAGGCCACAGAGGCCAGCAAATTTATTGGCACCCCTAGTAATAATGTGTAAAAATATCAGTGCGGTATTCTGCTCCAGCAATAACATACACATCTTTTTTTTCCCAGGGGTGCCAACCAATGTATCTATATGTGTATTTCTATAGTTCAGCTAGTGACTACTGTCAGTTGAGGGGTTAAGACCTCACCCCTCTCATCTGCACCCTTGATCTTGCATGACTAAAATTAATGTGTGGCCGGACCTACTGCCACAATGCAAAACCCAATGAAGAAGAAAATATGACTCACACAGAACAAGAGAGACCGTTTTCTGGTACAGTCCTCTTTTACGTTTATCTCCACATTGCAAGTAGTAATTTACTGCTGAATTAAGGTTTCCAATTATATACAATTATGTGAAAAATACTGTTTAGGTCATTAACAACTCAAAATTGCACCTCTAAACAGTTTGTAACATTGGATTAAGGTGAATTTGGAACCAATTAACCATAAATCCACGAAGATAGCTTATCAAAAACATTTCCTGCTGTGCTCTTACAACCCAAAATAAACAATCCTTTGACTCAATAGTTTGTTTTCCTTTTGTAGTGGACATGTGAGAATACCATGGCTAAGTATGACCTGTTTGCATGTGTTGTTGTCTCTATCACTTCTGTCTCCTGCGTTGGTCAAATTTACCAAGATCATTTGACACATTTGCAACATGCCTGACTCAAATATAACTGGACTAAATAGGGAAATGTGTCCCATCCTGCACAGCAAGTTTTCTTTCTTTCCTATGATCTGTAGTTGATGCTTGTGTCGACTTAGTTGAACATGACAACAAGAGCAATTCAAGACTGTACACCTCTGCCAAAACTGATATTCCTGGATCCTGATCACTCCTTAGTTTAACAATTGGTCGATGGTATTTGTTTTTATGCTGATACCAAAAATGGTAAAGCTTCTAATTTAATTGTCCGTGCAAGAAAAAAACAAAGCAACCATGACAACCACATAACTTTCTCAACTGATAACAAAAGGAAATCTGCTGGTTGAGCTGTTCACAATCTACATAAGGCAAAAAATGTTTTGTGCACTGAATTAAAGTCCTATGAAAGCTTATCAAGAACTCATACTACAAGTTTAGCTGTCATGTATGAGCAATCTGAAATGTGAAATTGATGAATGGTGGGATTGCTTGGTTTTGATGTATTTAATGAAAACGAAAATAAAATCTGATTCTTTAGCATCTGATCTGCCACACTGATCAGAGCAGATCCAATGAATATTGGCAGATCCTGATCTCAGATCAGTAAATTGGTGAAGCTCTACTTATCTTTGCTGATGTAAAGAACAAAGAGTAAAGTAAACAACGCAGATAATGCTGCAAACCAAATTGCTATTTCACACAACGAATAAAAGAATGCAATTTATAAAATGATCTTTAGGAGTAAGTTAAAATGGTAGTAGACTAAACCACAAGTTTGTAAAAATAACAAAAACCACAAAAAATACAGTTTATCGATATAATTTACTCCTTTTTAAAGAAAAAAAACAACAACTTCTTAAATGCTTTTCAGTCAGGTTTTTAACCCCACCACAGAACCGAGATTCAGGTTTTAATGATGATGACGCATCTGAAAGGTCTGCTTTAGTATTGCTGGATCTTGGTGCTACAGCTTAAAAAGTTGTTCATAACAGACCAGAAAAGTGGGTGGGACTGTCTGGTTTTGTACTAGACTGGTTCAGATCTGATTTGGCATACAAATCTGAGCAAAATAGAATTGCATATGGGGTTCCTCAAGGCTGCCTTCTTGGGCGTCTTTTATTTAGTAACTATAAGCTCCCTCTAGCTCCAATCATGGAGCACCACAACATCTATTAGCATAAGTATGCTAATGACAAACCACTATATATTTCTGTGTCAACACATGAACACAGAAAGAACAGAAGTCATTGCTTTTGGAGCCAAAAGGTTAGAGATCAACACTTAACTGGAGTCAATGAGGTTAAAAAAACAGAGAGCATGCAAGGAACCTAGGAATGGTGGAGGGCAGGGGCAGAGTCAGTGGGAGATAGATAGATAGATAGATAGATAGATAGATAGATAGATAGATAGATAGATAGATAGATAGATAGATAGATAGATAGATAGATAGATAGATAGATAGATAGATAGATAGATAGATAGATAGATAGATAGATAGATAGATAGATAGATAGATAGATAGATAGATAGATAGATAGATAGATAGATAGATAGATAGATAGATATTGTCAAATTCGGAGATAGAAAGTAGAGTAGCGATGATGCAGTGACAGAAATCGCTCATGATGTGATCTAAACTGACTGAATCAGTCTAACTCCAATTGTTAAAACATAGACAGAATAATGAACTTCATCTTATTTTATTTTCATTTGGCCAGACTAGATTACAATAGTGTATTTACCGGTTTCTCTAAAAATACAACAATATGGCAGTATCACCTCATCCAAATTGCTACTTCCAGAGCCCTGACCAATACCAGGGAACTTGACCATATCATTCCAGTCCTTCAATTAATGCTTGTTTGAAAAATTTATTATTTTAAAATCATCTACAAACTACTGAACAGTTTGAGCCCAAATACAATTCAAAGCTGCAGGTCATCTAAACCCTTCATGCCATCAACTGCAAGCTTGCAGACTTATTCCTGGGGCAAAGTCAATATCAATTCATGATCAAGTTCTAAAGAGAGAAAATATGGGACAACCTTAAGTGTTAAACTAAAAAAAAAAACCTTATATCTGAATGCAGAACAAAAACGACACGGCATCCACGTGTTCCTTCATGCACCTCCACCACTCTTAACCTTTTTAAAATATGATGACTAAACAAGATGCGTGACCAAACTAGTTCAACACCAAGCCAAAGCATTTAGATTTCACAAACTGCCAGGGGGGAAACAGACACTCAGTGAGTATGGAGGTAAATGTGTCTCAATATTATTCAATAAAACAAAAAACTAATCTCAATCAAAAAAAAAAAACTAATCTCAATCAAAAAAATAAATTGTGGTCAAAACTTTTAGAGTTGTAACGATTTTTTTTTTATGGAATATTTTATTTTGGGGAGAAAGAAAATTGTTTGATAAAACTTTTTTTGATTAAAATGACTCATTTTAGAGAAAAAAGAGAAAAAAGTTATTTGCAAAACAAACTTTTATTTGCGCATGTCAAAAATCTTTGGTTACGACTCTCGCTTTTTTGGTTTTGAAGCTCTCTGTTTTTGGTTGAACTCAAAGAATTTTGAGTTCTGGGAACATGAACATCCTGGGCGGAGCCTAAAGACGAACGATGTAAGACGTTTCCCTATTGGTTAGCGCTGACTAAAGCCGCAGACTGATCCCCCCCACCTCTGAGCTTCCGCTCGAACTGCAGGGCTTGCAGCGTCGCTTCAGTGAGGGAACATCAACTGTACAGACGAAAACTGCGGTCAAGTGAGCCGACAGTCAGAAATACGCGGTCACGCCAGCCGACACTAGCTCTCTCTTAAAGATAGTATAGATAACCCTCTAATATAATCTTAAGAGATTGTGTTGTCGCCTCTCATGGTTTTGGAGAAATAAATTCCTGAAAGTGGGACAAATGTATATAATGGTTGAGCATTTTGAGGTACATTGAGTTGTGTATTTCTCCAAAACTGTACAGTAAAATATAAAATATGTATTCTTTTACATAAAACATAAATGTTGTAAAAATGTAATTAATATAAATGTTCTATAGGTTACTTTTCTGTTTTCCTCTCAACTGTTGCCAGTATCGGCGTCTTTTCTGCTCCATTACCGTAATGCGCCTTGTATGCGCGACGCTAGTCTTTAAGAGAGAGCTGGTGTCGGCTGGCGTGACCGCGTATTTCTGACTGTCGGCTCACTTGACCGCAGTTTTCTTCTGTACAGTTGATGTCTCCTCACTGAAGTGACGCTGCAAGCTCTGCAGTTCGAGCAGAAGTTCAGAGATGCGGGGGATCAGAGTCTGCTGCTTTAGTCAGCGCTAACCAATAGGGAAATGTCTTACAGCGTTCGTCTTTAGGCCCCGCCCAGGATGTTCATGTTTCCAGAACTCAAAATTCTTTGAGTTTAACCAAAAACAGAGAGCGTCAAAACCAAAAAAGCGAGACTCGTAACCAAAGATTTTTGACCTGCACAAATAAAAGTTTATGTTTTGCAAATAACTTTTTTCTCTTCGTGAGGAAAAATTAGTCATCATTAGTCATCATTAATCAAAAAAAGTTTTTTCAAGCAATTTTTTTTTCTCCCCAAAATAAAATATTCCATAAAAAGAAAACAATTGTTACAACTCTGAAAGTTTTGATCACAACTTAATATTTTTTGATTGAGATTAGTTTTTTTTAATGAATATTCCAAAAGTTTTCACCACAATTTATTTTTTTGATTGAGATTAGTTTTTTGTTTTATTGAACAATATTGAGACAAATTTACCTCCATAAGTGAGATGCTTGCAGCACTTCCTACACTGTTTGAAACGCCATCCAACAGGGCTGAATGGACTACCAGGGCCCACTGAGGGACTTTCCACTGTTTTATACAGCTTCTTTTTTAAATCATTTACATGTAGAACATTAGTGAAGATGATGAGGTCATTTGCGCTGGTGGTGGTTTAAAGTTATACGTAGAGCAACAAACAGCTTCAAGCCCACAAACTACCAACAGCAGATACAGACCTGATTATCACTCGGTTATCCAGAACACTATTAAAAATCCATATTTAATAAAATAATAATTACTGGACTGCTAAAATGGCTCTATTTTAAGAGTTATGATTAAAAAAATAATAATCTTATGAAATCATAATACTATTCTCCATAATTTTCTGACTTTGAGTATATTTTTATAATAAATTAAATATGAATATGAATTCTAAGCATTGTAAAAAAAAAAAAATAAAGTTTAGTTTTATTGTAAGCTGTAGTATTCCTATTGGTTAAATAATTATTGATTTTATCATTTCAGTGCCAGAACCCTATTTCAGTTAGAAAAACAAAGAAATCCTAACTGAAAATTTGTTTCATCATAAGGTGGTAAACTGTTTTTAGCTTACAGGCGGCTGCTGAAGCTGTCCAGTTCCTCGAACCCCTCTCCTTCTTCATCATTATTTCGCTTCTTCTTCTTAATCCTTAAGGAGAAGAAGGACCGCTTTGACTTCTTTTCTTTCGGGGAACTGAGTAACCCATCTTCGGGGAGCGTCCTTCCGTCTCCGGGGCTGAGGGGGCCCGGGTCTCTTTGCACGGAGCTCGGATCATCCCGGTGGATGGTCGCGGCGCGCTTCAGCTCCTTCTTCTCCTTCTCCCTCTCGGCGGATTTTTGTTTGAACAAGCCCTTCAGCGTGCCGGTTCTATTCATGGTGCTATCAGGGTCTGAGAGTACGGAGATGAAAACACGAGAAGCGCTGTGTATCATAAAGCGTCCCGTGGGACTGACTCACTGGGATAACCTGCAGAACGGGTTGGCGCGAGCGCCCGGACCTGCCCACAAAGCCGGTGGCGCGCGCCAGCAGGTGAAAAAGCGCAGCGAGGAAAATTTAAAAGATGCGCCACCATTTCTGGCTTTAACACAAACACTTTTAGACCTTATTTATCCTGATATTTGTTTATAACCTTCAGGATTGAGCGCACTCTTCAGTTCCACTTTTTAGTTTACCTGAAGACTTTTCTTTACCTGAAGGGAGCGCATTGGATTCTTTTTGGTAATAAGAAGCGGCTCTGTAAATCCTACAGACGTTTCTCAGTAATTCAGAATATCAATGAAAAGTTAATTCGAAAAGTTTATCTGTATTACTAATTTGATTCGAAAAGTTTAACTCATCCATTGCATAAAGTTATTTCACAAAGAGTTATATATTTTAAGCGTTTATTTCTGTTTTGTTATAATTTTTATGATTATTGTTTATAGAAACGTGTAAATGCACTTGACAGAATATGTACTCAATATACTGTCAGCATGGGTGATTCTAGACAGGGGCCAGCGCCACTGTAGAACTGGTCCTAGCCCCTGTACTGAAGACAGACTAAATCAATTTCTTATGATGATGTGAACTGGCACATCATCACCCTCTTTGGTACATTCTCACACTACTCTCCAATTTTGCATTATTTGCTGTTATTTCAGCTTTTAACTTTGTTCTCTCTTTTCTCTTCCTGGAAGCTACACCTGGCCTGGCTCTGTGTCTGCCTGTGGCTCCTTTCTGGAGAGGAGAGTCTTCCGAGCTTCTGCTGCCGGCAACTTAACGCTCACCCTCTATTAATGATCCACTTGGCCCTGTGTGTTTAACCCTTTCTCTCTCCTAGATATAGCAATTGAGTGAGCTTTTACTGTAACTAATTATATGTGCTCTCTTTCAGACTCTAACCTTGAAAACTGGCTCAGAGTTTATCTGTTCTTTCTTTCTAGATGAAACGACTAAAGGAGCTACATCCATTAACATTTACTTTTCCTTCCCATAGAAAGTACTCCTGGATCACTGCTTCTGTGTTCTTTTTGTGTCTCTGCTCTGTTCTCTCAAACCCCCAGCCTCTGCTGGAGGTTTCTTCGTGTTAAAAGGGAGTTTTTCCTCTCCACTGTCGCTACATGCATGCTCAGTATGAGGGATTGCTGCAAAGTCAATGCCAGTGACAGTCCACTGTCTCTACATGCTCATCCAGGAGGAGTGAATGCTGCAAGTCACTGACTGGATGAAATCTGCTTAGATTTCCTTAGATAGAAAAACTTTTAATCCAATTTGAATAAATAACTAACCCTGACTGAACTGTTCAATGGTTAGGATTAATCGGAATATATGTACTTGACTGTTGTGAAATGCCTTGAGACATCATGTGTGGTGAATTGGCGCTATATAAATAAAACTGAATTGAATTGAATATACTATTTATATTTTTTATATTAACTATTCTGTAACCATCTTCCTCAAGTTTTAAGAGTGTGTTCATAGTTGGATAAAACAAATTCTGCTCTAATTCATCCCAAAGGTGTTCTAGAGGGTTGAGGTCAAGAATCTCTGCAGGCCAGTCAAGTTTCTCCACACCCAACTTTAAACACCTGCAACCATGGAAGTAACATCAGAATTCATACATTTGGTGGAAAACAGATTTTTTTTTGCCAGCAATTTACATTCTTTTGTGAGGCATTTGGTTTTAAAATATTTTCAATGTAATACATGAAACCTCTATTACATTGATTACAATGACAAAACAATTATATCATTATTACAATCAGTAGGCTCACCAATAGCATATGTTTTTTATATGTGTATCACATTTGTGATAAAATTGACCACAGTTATACAGTTAGCTGTAATCATATCCACTTGTGTTTACTTGTGTTTCTTCTTTAAGAAAAAGTGGCATTTTAAAGGACAATACATCCCTGAATACATGGTTGAATGAGCGCAGCGCGGCTGTCCCGGGTTCGAGTCTCGGACCTGGCGACCTTTGCCGAATGTCTCTCTCCCCCTTTCCTGTCTACTTACTATCGAAAACTAAAGACCTCTAGTACTGCAAATATATATATATATATAAAAAAAAGTTAGGTCAAGAAAATATATATGAAAAAAGGTATAGCAATATGTATGTATGGAGGGAGGAGGAGAAAGATGAGATGATGCTACAGTGAGAAGTTAGAGGAGTACCCTAATAACCCTTTATCAGTTGTTGGGACCCACAGCCATGGATTTCAACATTAAACTCCGGTACGGACTTTTCTGGAACTTTCAAAATAAAGTGCATTAACCTTCTTCCGGCACAGCCAGGAAATGGGATAACTGCGGACTTCCTTTGACGCCACTACCCGAATAAAAGCACAGCTGTTGCTACATCCGCCCTCTTCCACACCGGTGTTCATCGGGATAAGAGGGGAACAAAGCGCGCTGTCATACGATCATCGATCATATGCAAAGTTAAGTACGCATGAAATACTGTCTGTGTATCCGGTGTTGTCATTCATGAACAGGGGTAAATAAGGTACAAGCATTGCTTGACTGTCTCTCCGAGCCCCTGCAGACGCAAACGGTGTTCGAGAGAATCCCCGGCAAAGACGCGGTCTCCCAGCCTGGAAGGAAGACAGCAGAGACCGCAGCGGACAGGACGAGCGGCCCAGCTCTCCGGAGCTAACCCTTGTGTTCACAGAACGAACGCACCTTCTGATCGTGAGAAGCTGAGGAGGTTAGCGGGAAGTTAACCCTTTGTTCACTGTGGATACCTTCTTCAAACATCATCGTCGCTTGGACAACGTTCCTCACCACAATTCATGAGGTTAAGTGTTTGGGCAGAATAATATAGAAGTGGTTTAGATTGAAATGATCTGAATGTTTTAATTTATGAAGTTTTGTTTTGTTTTTGTGAAACTCTGCTACCTTAGTGCTAGCAGGCTATCTGCAGCACACGTGCCGGTTTGTGTTCTTTGTGTGTTTTAAAAGTTAAGACAAACTTTACTTGAAGGGTGATTTTAAACAGAACATTGATCATAACGCGCCGTCCGCGCTTATGCATTTTAACCCTTTTATTAACCGTATTTTAAATAGGCTTGCCAACTCCTTGATAAATAAATAAGGGACACTTCCTGGTAGGGCCGTCCAACCCCACTGTCTGCACCTCTACCGGCCTGGTGATTTTTTTTCACCCCTTTTCTTTGTGTGAAATGACTTTGGAAACATTGGACTCGAACCCAAGTTTAATTCGATGCATGTTTTTGACTGATACAAATATCCATGGAAAAATAATTATTCAGCAATTTATAAAATAATTTATTCTTTTTGCAAAATAAAATTACTAGACAAAAACAAATATCCTTCTAAAATAAATAAACCACTATTGAAAAGACCTCCATCCTGCTTAACTTAAAACAATATGAAAAAGCTTAACAGTATAATGCAAAACATTTTCGTAATAGTGCATTTAGTGGAAACAAAAAGTCTATAGAAAAGTTGTAAACATAAACACTTGTGCCTTAAAGGCCATGACTGTACAGTTGTGGTGAAAAAAATATTGAACTAGTGAACTAAAAACTGCAGTGCTGAATTATGTGGAAACAACCTATTTTTTCCATTTATATTTCATTTGAGCTCTTTCTGCTGCAAGGAGTTGTTTGCTTTTCAGGACTACCGAGTAAAACTCTGAGCAGGACATTTCATTAATTAGACTGACAATTAGCTCACTTCTCATTAATTCAGTAAAACATTTGTTCCTCACATCAGTCCACTTATTATCTATCTATCTATCTATCTATCTATCTATCTATCTATCTATCTATCTATCTATCTATGATGAGAGCACAGTTGCAAAAAAGTGGGACAACTTCGCCGAAACACGTTATTTGAGCGGCGGAACCACGGCGCGCTGGTTACGAGCGCTGAACAAGCACGGGCCTTTTTTGTCGCATAAGCGGCGAGGAGACGCTGGGGAAACCGTATCTGATGGCGAATCGACGTAATACCTGTATCTAACCTTTGCAACGGTACCAGCTGGCCTATGAGATGAGCCAAAATATTCTGTCAGCTCATTGGTCACAGAGCTGGTAATGAATTTACCGTAATGTTAAATATAAAGCACCCCATCATTTATTAATTCTATTGACATTTTAGTGAAGATTTTTGATCCACCTAATAATACGGGACTACGTGCGTCCTGTTTCAGCTCAATACGGGATGCGAACTTTTTATTCTAAATATGGGACGATTCCGTTTTTCAAGGGACGGTTGGCAACTCTAATTTTAAAGGTATGTGTTTGTTTCTGGTGCTAAGCTATCCGCTTCTTTGTTAGCTCAACTGCTAACCGGTAAGAACACATGCTGCTGCTAAAGAGTATTTAACCGAAAGGTTGTTAGTTTTCAAGCTAGTGAATAATAGTCCCTGAACATTTACTAGATGTTATAACTAAGTAAACACCATTAAGCCCCATTTCTCCAGAAAGATTTGGCTCTTTTCCAAAATACTCCCTTAATAATATTTCTTCGAATATTATTTCAATAACTAAAGGCAGTTAATTAGACACTGTTGAGAAATGGTCATCCAGAAGGTTGGTTTTATTCAGCAGATCATTCTTTAAAACATTATTTTATTAAAATATTTTATCTGATCTTGTATTGTGAATGGTTGTCTAAACATTTGCTGATTATTGTCTAAGTTGGTTCCAAGACTAACTTAACTTCACTTCCAGATTCTTCAAGATAATCCTTGGTTCTCAGACATAAACATTGCATGGTAATGTTGCATCACTCTTTTGGTCATGATTTTCAATCATCTTTAATCCACTTGTTTATATTGTACATAACCTATTAGTCTTCGTTATTCTTTAATTCTGCTTGGTAGTTTAGATGGATTGTTTTAGCATAGTAAAGAGTTTGTTGATTGAAATATGTTTGACTTTTAGTTGACTTATTTTTGTTAATACATTTTTATATTTTAAGAAATCCTGTGAATTTATTCCATGTGTGTGCAGAGTTTATGCTGTTCAATAATGTCAGAGCTCGTCTCACACCTTTCTATTTTGTCCTAATACCATCACCTTACTGGGCTGGTATTCACAGGACAACCCTTAACAGACCGAAATATTATTTGATAAAATATTAAAATATTAATATTAAATGTCAGATTCATAATCACAACACAGTTATTCATCGTATTTCCCTGCTGCATAGTTAAAATGACAGCTCTATCTGCTGGTCAGGATGAGGAAACACAAAGAAAAACCTGGGCTGTTCAAAAAGCATAACTTTTTATTCATTTGTCATGCTTTTCCTCAAGCACTCAAGTCTTACACAAACTGATCCTATAAAACAATAAATGAGTTGATCTGTTGACAAAATTAATGAGTTGGTAAGCCAACATATTAAACTAACTTTAATAAACAAAAATGAATCTAGAGCAAATCAAGTTGGCGGTTTGATGTCTGAAGAGAAACTAAAGCTGTTTTCGTGTGTAGGAAAATTCCTTCAAAGACTGAAAATGAGACTGAGCGGAGGCAGCAACCTTTTGCCACAGTTTCCACACCCACATCTCAGATCTACTTTTCTATAAGAATTCTGAAACATTTCACCTTTGAGGCTTCTTTGAACCAGGGAGAGGACAACAGATTTAATCTGTGCAAAATTAAGCGAACTTAAAAAAACTGGAGATTGACAAGAGGACACACACAAAAAAAGAAAGAAAACGTACAGCAAACAAGCTGCACGGGGGGCATCCCTGAAAGAAAACACATTATGCTGCTTTGTAATTGGAGCCATCAGATAAAAGCGATGCATTTAGGGGCAGCAGCTAGAGTTTGAGAAGAAAAGCTGCATGATTGGTGAGGCAGTTCAGTCAGACAGAAGTAGGGGTGGAGTGAATGTGGTTTTAGCTTCAGCTTCTGCTGCTTTTAAGATTTTTGACATAAAGTTGCCTGTCAACTGAAAGCTGTCTTTACCTGCAGCTGTTTCAGCACCTGCAGTGTTATTTTTTTTACTTTCTTTTGAATCAACAACGTCCCACATCGAAGATCAAGGTATGTCTGAAAAAATAACAAAACCTCTTAATTTTAAAAATCTGGGTAAGACTTCTTATCTCATGATAAAGTAGTTATGGTAGTAAATGAAAAAGAATGCATAGTGAACTGAAGTTTGAGAATAACATTTGATAAGTGCTTTTTTAGGTAAACCTGTTTGTCTATTTTATTTAATAGGGAACAGTACATATTAATCAACAAAAGTACATTAGGCTGTTATGTAAATATGACAGATTTAGCCACAGGGGCTAATTGTTATCTGTAGTTTAATGGCATGTTTATGGTAAAGAGAAATGGCATATGACAGACACATGGACAAACATACCGCTGGACTTACAAAAAAAAGACAAAAATAAGCTGGTATTAAAACAATTGATCAATTATGAGAACATACTATAAACTATAAAGAACATCACATCCACAAAGACAAGCACAAAAACAAGTGAAATTTAGTTAAAACGTGTTAGTTCATTACATATGTTACTTTAGAGCATGAGTGCATTGTGTGTAGTTGTTCGAAAGCCACTGTTTAAAGGATTTAATGAAAATGTTCAGTGACGTTCCACAGTTCTAAAATATTTGACAAAATTAATATTTTTGCAGGTTCTACCTGCAGGCCCTTGTATGAGAATAAAGTAAAAAAATATTATGTTTTACTTTGCTTAAGAATTAAATTTTGGAAAAAGATAAAACAATGAAACTGGAACCATTTTGCAAAACTGGAAGTTCTGTCATATAACTCAATTTGGAGAACTCAAACATATTAAATTCTGTTATCAATCTAAAAACACATGTACTGTATGTGCCTCTCTCTTCAGATTACCCAATAGATACCAAAAAACTCAAATGTCTTCTGTTTTCCCAGACCTGTTTTATGCCGTGATCCTTTCTCAACTGAGAAGTGAAAGTCCTGAAATTAGAGGTGTTTCACCTTATCAAGTCTCTTTCCAAAAACATGAATAAAAAAAAAATCTACTGAAAATAAGTTTGATAGTGTTCAATTCAGTCTGCAGTAGCCTGCTGGTTGAATCAATAATACTCTTACTGGTTTTCATTTAGTAAATTGGAGCAGCAACGAAAGGTTTTTGATGTCATTCATCGAGATCCTCGACAGTAACCCAGGCTATTGTCGCTTTCAAAAGTGTGCACACCCATCTCTTCGTGATGTCAAAAATAAAACCATAATACATAATTTCAGAGCTTTTTCATCTTTAATGTAGATATTGTTCATTTAAAATTAAAAACAAACAAATCTCAAACAACTCTCATAAATCATGAAAAAGTTGTAATAACCTGGTTGCATAAGTGTGCACACCCTGAAGCTGACTTGTTGAAACACCTTTTGATTCAATTTCAGTTTAAAAGCTTTTATGCTCTTCTCTGAATTTTAACATCAATCATATAAAATCTTATTATACAGAAATAAAGTTACACTGTCCTAGTTAAAGTTTTGCTGACATTTGCCAATTTGTATCCTTTAGTTGAATCCATTGTTTGAAGAGAGGTGATAAAGCACCAAAACATTTTCACTGTACAGAGGAATTTTACATACAACAAAGACAGTCACCAATAATTTAAGAAAATATGGGATAACAGTGACAGAGAGGTTTCTCTAAAACCAGTGGCAATACTGAAGATGCTGAAAAATGTCTTCCAAGTACTGGTTGTGTTCTACACAATAAAAAAAAAGCTACTGTTTATATGCGTCTGGAATAAGAAGTCAGGCGCCATAACAGAGGCCATTTCTTCCAGAGAGAACAGGCTTGGCTAAAATCTAATTAAACCACGTGGGAGAATGTGTTATGCTGTGGTAAGACCAAACTACAACTATGGACCACAATTCCAAAACTTATGAACATTAAAAAAAGACCATTATTCCCACAGCGAATATAGCAGAGGCAGCATCATGATCTGGGTTGACTTTTCTTCAGACAGATCAGGGTTTTCTGTCGAGATGATAGAATCATAATCAGGTCAAAATACCAATCAGTTTTGACCTAGAATCTTGAAGTGTCTGTTAGAAAGCAACATCAGCGGAGGGATTTTATCACCATCACAGCACACATCAAAACCAACAAAAGAATGTGTTTATGAAAGGAAAATTAGTTTTGTAAAGTTCTTGTCAGGGCCCACAGCAAACCTTGACAGAGATTACCTGAAATATGATGCTGAGAAAAGATGTTCTCACAAGCTGATGGATTTGGAGAAGTTGGGTTGAGAAGTCAAGATCTGAGATACTGACAGTCTTAAGGAGGCTGAAAGTGGAAAATTAATCAGAAGGTGCTTTAATAAAATTAAATGGTGGGCACACTTATCAGCTGGGTTATTGCAACACAAAATGTAGTTTCTTTTACAGTTCAACTGTACTGGATAATGTTAAACTAACATTTTTCATTATTGTATTAAGGTCTAATTATTTTACACTACAAAAACCTGGTAGTCTAAGAGAGAGTGTATATACTTTTGAGAGCCACTGTAGGCCATAGTTGATGATTTCAAGAGTAATTTTGTATCAAGATTAAATAATAATTTATTCTCAGATTGCCAGGTTTGTAAAAAACTATAGTTATCAGTTTTTAAAAGAAGAAAATATTTTATTTATTTTAGCTTAGAAAGCAGCAGATATCAAGAAAAGAAAGAGCGTCTTATATAATGATAAATACAGTAATCAGACAATGACTTCCATATTAGCAATATAATTTAGTTTCACAATTTAACACATATCTGATAATGTCTTAATTGAGAAGGAGGTTCACAGTTAGATTTTAATGTAACCAAACAGAGGTCAGTCTCAATAAATGATATAATAGAAAATATTGATTTAATTGAACTTATTTCAATAATTTGATTTAAAACTCATATATTACATAGACTAGTTAGACATAGAGTGTTTTAATGGAACAGTTTATTTATGGTAATTAATTGTGGTGATTATCACTTACAGCTCAAACGCCCCAAAATTTAGTTTCTAGACAAATAATATTTTATATATGGACTGACATAATGAAGATAGATAAAACATACCCAATTAATACTGATAATAGAGATAACCAAGTAGGTTTCATGTTATTTTTGCTATTTTATTTGTAAATCAGAACATGGTTTACTATCATCCTTTTTCATGATTTTAGAAATAATGCTATGAAATGTAAAATATTGTAAGTATTTTGTCATTTTGAGACAAACAGATAAACTATAGAAAAAATATTTAAAAAATCATACCAAAGTTCCAGCAGAACAAGAATGAAACAAAAGATTTAGCAATGCCCCAGTCAACAACTTTCACTTTGGCATCCATTGGAGTCTTTCACAGTTTTTCCAAAATTTCCAGCCCACCCTCAGTCATGAAACCTAGTTGTTTTTCACTTTAGACCTGAAAATCTGCAGGGCTGCAGGATTTTGTTTTATGTTACTGATCTACCTACACATCACACTGACTAAAAAACTTACCGTAAAACATCTGAGATCTTATCTGATAACCATTGTTATCTTTCTCTGAGATCAGACAAAGCGTGGAGCGTGGTGACCTGCCGCCTACCTTTGTGTAAGGTGCTGAATGTCTTATTGGGCCAAAATTGGGTCACTGACAGAGAACGAAAGAACAGCACTGGGGTGTTGGTTGTTTTTATCTGGTAAACAGATGAAAAACAAAAAGAACTGTTCAGGATTTTACCAAGTACATGCAGGTTTAGTCAAACCACTGTCAGTTTAATCTCTGCTTAAGTGAACCTGCTTTTCTTCAGGGGGATGTAAACTCTTTTCACCTTGCAATTGCTTCCTCAAAAATATTTTACAGCTTTAGATTTACCTTATGTGGAGCATTTGTGAACTCTATCATTCTGCTTTGAAACCAAGATAATTTCTCAATACAGGGTTAAAGCATTTGAAAAAAACCTATTAGGATATTTTTTTAAATACAAAAAAAATAAATAAACATACATTAATATGATTGTATATTTGGTTCAGCAATTTAGAATTAAGAATGACAAATAAAGTAAAAGTGTTCACTCCTTGATTTTTTATCAGGTTGCCAGGCATTGGAATGCTAGGTGATGGACCGATTGCAAAGTAATTCCTAATTGTTAAGTGGAAGAAAACGTATACATGGTTTTCAGCGTTTTTTACAACTACAAATTTGAAACTTATTATTGAATTGAATGGTTGAATTTGTAATGCATTTTGCAGGCCACTATTTATAGCCAAAAACCTTCACATGTTGAATGCAAATATTGGTCTTTTTCTCTTCAGATTAAAGACATGGATATTGCAACATCTGACTATTATATAACCTGGACAGCAAATGATTCAGATGAGCTCTGTAGACTGAGCCCTACACCTGCAGAGATCCTCTCCCAAACCTACATCCACTCCATCATATGCGGCTTTGGCCTGATTGGCAACCTTCTTGTGATGATCACCTACGGTTTCTACAAGAGGACCAAGACAATGACAGATGTCTATTTGTTCAACGTGGCTGTGGCTGACCTGATCTTTGTGGTGGCTTTGCCTCTTATTGCACATAATGAGCAGAATGGGTGGCCCATGGGTTCTGTGGCTTGTAAGATGCTACGCTCAGCCTACAGCATCAACTTGTTCAGCGGCATGCTGCTGCTCGCCTGCGTTAGCGGGGATCGATACATTGCCATTGTTCAGGCCAGGCGCTCCTTTGGTTCTCGCTCCCTCGCTGTCAGATACAGCCGTCTGATCTGCTTAGCAGTTTGGGTGTTTGCACTGGGTTTGACTCTCCCTACACTTATCTACACACAGCTCTTTGATGAATATGATTTCATGGAGCAGACTTCCACTCTGATGTGTGAGCTCTCTTTTACAGACGAAATGACTGCAAAACTAATGAAGGTGATGGTGCCAAGCCTGCAGATGGCTGTTGGTTTCCTTTTGCCTCTGTTAGTGATGCTTTTCTGTTACTCATGCATCATGTGCACCTTGCTTAGAGCCCAAAGTAGCCAGAGGCACAAGGCCATCCGGGTGGTTTGGGCAGTTGTTGTAGTCTTCATCTTGTGCCATCTTCCCTACAACGTGGCCCTCCTGATCCACACGATGTCTCTTTTTAAGGAGAGAAACTGTGAGGCAGAAAAGACCAAACTCACAGTTCTGGCCACTTCCAGGAGCATAGCCTACCTCAAGTGCTGCCTCAATCCCATCCTCTACGCGTTTATTGGAGTGAAGTTCAGGAGCCATTTCTGGCAGATATTGTCTGATCTTTGGTGCTATGGAAAAAAGTCAGACGTCCTACGTGCTCGGTCGTCACGTAGGACATTTGACATTTGCATTTCAGGATTGAGGACCTCAGAGGGGTTGAACAACATGTCATCCTTCAGTGCCTGACAGTCATGCAGTCCTCAAGTAACCTAACATTTGTCCAGTCTGTTATTGTAGTGTAGCTCCACATGTGTCAATGAAAACTTGATTGAAACTTATGCTACCCTAAAAAGATAGCTGCTTTTGTAAGGCTACATGATTTTTAAACAGACAGCCAAGATGTTAATGTGAGCCCCATGAGAGTTTTGCTCAGGCTGAATGGAAACTAAGTGGTCCTGAGCTTACACTGAGGTTTTTGTGTGGGACCTCTGCTGAGTACATACAAAACATATTAGCAGAAGCGGTTATGCTCTATTATGTAGGTCTCAATTGGGTATCAATTGGATATTAGGAAACTAATTTCATGTAGGATCCTGATGGGTCCCACTCCTCCACTACAGTTGTCTTATATCAAATCCATATTGGCTTGGAGCCATGAAGTAATCCCTTCATAATCCCATCTGGGGCCCATTATTCATTCAATCATTCATTCCTACCCATATTGACCCAATGAAAAATGTTGGATGTGCACCTTCCAAATATTAAAAGCAAACCAAAAAAAGTTTCCAAATAAGAAAATAATTTGTACTGTGCTGAACGTAACTCAGACAGAATAAAACATACAGATGTTTGGTAAAAAATTATATTAATACCAGAACATACCCACAAATGTTGTCTCATATTATCAGCCTCCCGAGCAGTAAAAGTATGTCTTAATCAGAGCACAGAAAGGCAAACAAGGCAGATTAGATTATAGATCCCAACCAACATTCACATCCACATAGGTAGGAAAATGGCTGTAAACTGGATCCACAATGGTAATGTAATGCCCCATGTTACCTGCCTTTAAGGGCTGGAAGCAAGTTAATTTTCAACTGAAAAGTGAGACCCATATGGTCCCTAGAAGGGTTCCACAAATTGAACTCATTTTCATAATATTAATTTGGGACCCATCTAAGACCTACAAAGGGTGCCCAGCTGGTTTCAGAGATATGGGTTGTTTTTGGTTGCTCCCATACAAGAAGCACATTGTGACTCTGGGGCAACTTAGTACCCATCCAGCCATAGCATAGCCCACATGGAGCCCGATTAGACATGCTGGCTGGGTTTTGTTTGTATAGCAGCATATAGCTGACCTATGTTATATAGTCTTAGACAGTTTGTAAAAGGTATTTATTCAGACAGATATGCTTAAAGAAGTTTTGGGGTTTTGGTTTCCTACTGAAATGCAAACAGTTTTTCATCACATCCTGTTGATTAAAGCACAGTCATATTCTGTTTTATTAAATTTACTGCTTATGAATTGCACTGAATCTTCTTTTCTTCCACTTCAAGTAAATACCACTTTTACTGACCTAATAACAGTTTTGAACTGTTTTAGCTGAAAGACAAAGACAAAACCTTCTGCTGAAAACCTGTAAAAATGCACCACAGCTAGATTTGCTTTTGTTCAACACTCTTTAGCAAAATATTATTAATCTATTTTTAATTGTTTTACAAAGGTATATTACAACAAGGCCTAGAGATGTTAGTTTTGTTTATCTTGGAAAATATTTTTTTGCTGTAAATATTCACTAAAAATGTAATATCATTACATAAATATATTTTTACCTTTTCTCCTATTTTAAGAATAGCCATTTTTAATTCTTATGTTAATTTTTGCATTATTATCATATGAAGTGTTCTTCATTTTTGTATTTGTTACTGTGCTTGTACTTGAATATACAGTTTCATAAGCATACACCTAACTATATGGCTTGTAGTTGTTAAAATAAACATTTTTAAAATATCTTGAACTGATGCAAGAAGGATTTGTGGATTATTGCGCCAATGTTAAGCTTAAATGGATAGTTTGGATTTCTTGAAGTGAGGTTCTGAAAGGTTTATGTCACTAATTGTTATGTTACTTGTAGTAGACAGGTTTCATACCACAGTGAGTTTTTGTAGATAAAGAAAATAAATCCTCAGAGCAGTCAGACAGAATTCCTGTTTCAGAAAAATTTTAAAAAGTTTTCATCTATGGGATCTCATAATCATCCAAACTTTTACAAGAGACCGTTAGGTTTGTTGTCGTTTCTCATCTGAACAACATCCACGTTGTGAAACTAAAGATATATTTATTCAGGATGCTGACTCTATCAATCTGTAGGTTGTAACTCATAAGTCTGCACAAACAGTGCAAAGAGTGGAGTAAATTCTGACAGATCAATGTGCAACAACATGGCAGATAAATGTAACTTCAGTGTACAGTAGTATAACTGAAGTTAGTCTGCTGAGAAAACTGCAACAAACAACAACGACTATGATTGCACCTCATAACCTTTAGAGCAGAGATAAGTCTTCAAAATCTGTAAAAAACAAATAAATCAAAACATGTAAAATCTAAGATTTTATCAAATATTGTTAAAGCCTGTTTAAAGTCTTAGAGTGCAAGATAATATGTCATTTGACAAATTCTTACTCAGAGCAGCTGAAAATCAAAATAAAATATTTAAAACAAAACAGCCCAGGGAACAAATTACCTACAAGACAATATGTACAGTATATATAAGTGCTGCATGTTTGTGAAGCGTTTGCTCATTTCAGTCCTGCATTTGTGCCACAAGGAGGACGCATTTATGTCTAAAATATTATGTCAATTTATTTGATTTGTCTAATTCTCTATATTTCTAATGCTGTAATATATGTGTATGAATAAACATCTTAAAAAGAAATGTTTTATTTAAAACAAATAATAATAATAATATGGAAATGTCCCGGAAAATGGACATTGTCTAGATTTTTAAACAGCAACTAATCCAAGGCCACAATGTGCTGTTTACTAGACTCCAAAAGATCATCATTATTTTTATGTTATTGCTTATTAAACTCTTTTAAAAAAATGCATTTAAAAATATGACTTCCTTATCCTATACATATAATTACTGATATTTGTAGGACCCTGATAGGATCATATTTGTAATAGAAATATATTTGGGACCTCTGCCACTTTAACAAAGTTAGGAGCTTCTTCAAAAACTTGCAGTATCAAGAAAATATGCTGCACATCTATATATTTACACATTCTCTAATAATTGCAATTTAGCTTAAAATACGGTGAAAGTAATAAGCTGCTTAAATATGCAGTGTGTTTTTCTAATGTACCCAAAACACATCTTTTTACACTACTGCAAAAGACTGTAATGTATCAATTGTGATAAACAACTGTGAAAACAGGCGATGTTAAACAAATGTTCTTTTCTGTTTCAATAATTAGTTCTACTTTAAAAAAAAAAAATCTGATAATTATTTTTGCACCAGGCTTTAAAGTATTAAGCAGATAGAGAATATCCACAAAAATAAATAAATCAGACAAAGCTCTTACCTACAAAGATAATGGTGGAATAAAAATGAAAGAAGAAATTGTGTGAATTTTTGCTGTAAATAACCTTTGACTGTTATTCTAAATAAAACACGATTAACAATCTGACTGCAGAGATTACGGAGAAAGCAGAAGTAAGGGTAGTTCCAGGTCATGACTTTCTCATGGTGTTACCTCATCTCTGTGTGGTGGTGCACCATTTTTCTTCTGCCTCAGGCTGAGGTTGTGTGAAGATGTTAAAACCTTTCATTAAGATCACCAAAATAAGGACGGATGGAATGGGAACCTAATTCAGCCTATCCTGCAGAGCACGATGCTGTCAACGCAGGTGTTATATCTTACACACTTTGGGCACATGTGGGTACTTTCACTTAACAAACACACATCTCTGCGGTTGGCACTTTGCTTCCACCCACATGGTGTCTTTATGTTTGTGATGCAGCTTCCTGAAAATATAACCACAATCCTTTTGAACAATGTAGATATGGAAATGACCGGAAATCTAATTCTTAGAGAGTTAAAAGAAAGTGGAATGAAATACTTAGATATCCATGTTCCTCTTTCTTCATCCACTGGAGGCCCTCAGAGAGCTGCATTTAATATCTCAGATGATTATTTTCAAACATATAGAATCAATTTTTTCTAAAGAATGCTTTATAGCCAGAAAGAATGTAAAAAAAAACCCAAAACATCCAGTTTAAGCCAGATATTTAAGTACATTTTATCAAAACACATATACCCTACTTTACCTCAGAGTCTAATATGTAATCAGATTAATATCTATTTGCTAAATGGCAGAATAATGAGAGAGATTTTTTTATAGATTTTTTTTGTAACTTTCCTCAAAGGGGAGTAAAAAAGGATGAATATGTGAAAACGTATGGTGGAGAACCTGTGATGCAGGGAGCCTGTTTCTCTTCCAAGGTCCCCATGAATCTTATTAAGTGCATGGCATCATCAACTCTTACCAGGACACTTAATCTGGTTGCCTCTGCCAGTATATTAAAAACTAGGCGTCACTGGGGGTTTCTGCAGGATAACAATCCACAAATCCTGGTCAAATCAACACAGAAATGGGTCACCAGACACTAAATGAGCCCTCTTCATGCCCATCCCAGTCCACAGATCCAACTCCTTCCTTTGGAAAAGAATTCCAGCAAGCTGGATTTTTCCAGTTAATGTCCAGTAAATGTAATTAGCTTTTTCCCAATTAAAGGATCTAAAGACAAAGCCAAAATAGTGGTGCTAATTACACCTGTCAAGGAGTGACATTTTGGACCTTGTCTTATGGTTTCTGTGATGGTTTAATTTTGTCTAGATGTTTCTATTATGTTTATTAGTCTGTTTTGCTCCCACTACCGCCTCCTGGTGTTTTGTTGTTTTCCTCCTCGTCGTTATTCCCTTTCTGTGTTCTGTCTAGCTTAGTTCTTTCTGTTTAGTTTCTAGTGTTCCAGTTCTTCTTCCTGTTTGGTCAGCTTGCATTATTGTTTACTTTTATTCCAGTTCCTCTGTTTCATTTACCTCTTGGTTATTCTAGATTTCTTATGTTTTGGTTTAGACTATTGTTCTGCTTAGGTCTTTGTTTCTCTTTATTGGTTAATCAGTTACACCTGTCCCTTCAGTCTCCCTGTCTCCTTGCCACACCTGTTCTGTGTCTTTTTGATTATCTGCCCTTAGTTCTCCTCTCACGTCTCCCTGTATATTAGTTGGTCTGTGCTCTTTGTTCCCGGCTGGTTCCTCTGTTTGTTCACACTGTTCTGCCTGTTCGTTCACGCTCACAACCCACGTCCTTGCCATGTTCCTGCAGTGTCTATAAGTTGTTTTGAATTCAGACTCTGGTCAGTACCTGCAGTGTGTTTTTGTTATGGTTTTTTTGATATTTTTTGAATAAACTGAAGACTAATTGAAATGCTGCGTCCGAGCTCTTGTCTGTGCTTCGGTCCACCCCAAAACCCCATTGTGACAACACCAATGCAATGGTTGACTATCAGTTTTGATCAATCCAATTAAAACTTTTTCAAAATGGCTTTGAAGAATTTATTACGTATTTATATTTATCATTGTTATTTATTTTTAATAAAGCAGTACTGCCTGCCCTGATTTTAACTTGTGACCTTGGTTCAGGAAGTTTGGTATGAAAATATGAGGCAAGACAAGGCAAAGTTATTTATATAGCATTTTTCAGTAGCAAGACAATTCACAGTGCTGTACATGAAAAAAGAGAGTCATAATAGGAATGAGCCTTCATTTTCATAAGAAAAGAAACTAAAAGAATAGTTTCTTTGCTGATTTAAAGCCTGCATGGCCCAACGCTGATTCCAGAAAGCCTTCCAGTTTTACCAGCATTTTGCAACAAGGCTGCACTGGATGCACTCAAATGTAGGGCGATAAATACACATGAAGCAGATCACTGGGGTCTTTTCATGAGGGATATTTATCCATTTTAAAACATCTGTTATGCAATGATGAAGTCACAGCTTTAACTATTAAACCACAATTACATGTGATCCATTTCCCCAAGATTCCCTACAGTTAAAGAACTTTACTGTAAAAACATGGCATTAATAATTGAGTTCAGTCAAGGGTTACTGGCATGGAAGTAAACAAGGACTTACCCACACAGAGAGAACAAAAGAGCCTGGTAAAAACTCTGGATCTCAGAAAACCCACTATAAACCCTTTTTCATGACAGCTTCCGGGAAGGAGGAGTTCTCCGACAACTGGAATCCCTGGGATATTAAAGCATGAGCAGAGTAGTCTTCCGCCTCTTTTCCCGCAGCTCTCCACAGGCTGCATTGAGGTGGACACACTTGCAAACATTTAGATTTGGCCGAGTAAAAGATTGCATCTTTGAAAAAATGTTGGATCCAAAGTAAAGTGACCCTGGCTGAACATAAGACTAGCTGTCTGAAACTGGCTGCCTGAGCTTCTGCAGAAAAAAAATCTTTGAACAGATTCTTCAAAAAGAGTATAGTCTGTCTCTAATAACATCAACAAAGGGGTTTTCCCTCTACTGCCCTGAGAAAAGATGGCATTGAAGCTGTAGCTCTGTGCCCTAAACAAGCGCCCACTCCAGCCGTTAGTCTAAGAGTGGCCGCCATGCAATTCACTGGCCCATCAGTTGTGCTCCACTGTGTATCGGAACGATTTACAGTGAGAAGTTGTGTCTGGGCCCAGAAAATAGTTTAGGACAAAACAAATGTTTATTTCATTGTGTTTTGCTTTGTTTATTGCTTAAATTGTGATCGACCATAGCACACTGCCAGCTCTCATACACACAATATTTGTATTGTTATTGTTTCCTTTCTCCCATAGTTCATTCGTTCTTTATTTGTGTAATTTTCACTTAATAGTTTAGTTGAATACTAAATAGTCTAGATAAAGAGTAGCTGCATAGCTTCTTGTTTAGCTTGTGATCAAATTGCATCATTTATCACATTCGCTGGAAGGTGATGTAACATTATTTACTCAGGTCAAAGGGCAAAGTATATCAGAATCAGAATCAGCTTTATTGCCAAGTTCGTACATACAAACAAGGAATTTGACTCCGCTACACTTTGCTCTTTTGTTTTGTTTTTGCATTAAAGAATATACATATTTACAATGTACAATATACACATATATAATAAAAAGGTGCATTTGCAACATCTGTATGCTGTTGTTTTGTACTCTATTGAATGTTCATCAGAGAAACAGCCTGGGGGAAGAAACTGTCTCTGTGGCGGCTGGTTTTAGTAAACAGTGCTCTGTAGCGGCGGCCTGAAGGTAAAGCTCTGAACAGTTTATGTGCAGGGTGTGTGGGGTCGGCAGAGATTTTTCCAGCTCTTTTCCTGACCCTAGACCTGTATAAGTCCTGGATGGATGGAAGGTCAGCCCTGATGATTCTCTCTGCAGTCCTGATTATTCGTTGCAGTCTGGACCTGTCCTGTTTTGTGGATGAGCCAAACCACACTGAGATGGATGAAGACAGGACAGATTGAATGATGGCAGTGTAGAAGATGACCAACAGCTCCTGTGGAAGGTTGAACTTCTTGAGTTGCCTCAGGAAGTACAGTCTCTGCTGGTCCTTCTTTCGAACAGTGTCTATGTGTGAAGACCATCTCAGGTCCTCAGAGATGGTGGTTCCTAAGAACCTGAAGTGGTCCACGGCCGATACAGTGTTGTTGAGGATGGTGAGGGGGGTGTATGGGGGTGGTGTTCTCCTAACGTCCACCACCATTTCCACAGTCTTGAGTGGTTTGAGTTCAAGGTAGTTCTGACCGCACCAGTGTACCAGCCGATCCACCTGCTGTCTGTATGCAGACTCATCACCGTCCTGGATCAGTCCAATGACAGTGGTGTCATCTGCAAACTTAAGGAGTTTCACGGACAAGTCCACTGAGGTGCAGTCATTTGTGTACAGGGAGAAGAGGAGTGGGGATAGAACACAACCCTGGGGGGCACCAGTACTTATTGATCTGGATCGGGAGAAGATGCTCCCCAGTGTCACCTGCTGCTGTCGGTCTGTCAGGAAGCTGTGATCCACTGACAGGTGGAGGCTGGGACGTTGAGCTGGGTGAGCTTCTGGTGGAGGATGTCTGGTATGATGGTGCTGAAGGCCGAGCTGAAGTCTACAAACAGGATCCTGGCGGACGTCCCTGGGTGGTCGAGGTGTTGCAGGATGAAGTGTAGACCTAAGTTAACAGCATCATCTGCCGACCTGTTATTCTTACCCCACTGAAACACAAAGCAGATAAACAATATTGTGATGGGTGATTCATGTTTACAAAAGAACGGGTGTGAAAAGCTTTCAACATAAGTTTTGGACCCTTTTTTTTTTCATGTACATACTTTTTGGTGGTGTTCAGAACTATGATAAAGTGAAATAAGATGCATGAAATAGTGAAAGAGTGATGTAGCAGGCTCCCATCAGGTTTTTTTCATAGTCAGATTATCATTGCAGTGAGTGTCCTCTGCCAGTTTTGGACCAGACTGCTTTTCCCATGAAGGTTCAAATAAAAATATTAAAGACATTTCAGTTTTTGCCCTAAATGCTGCAAGTTTTTACCTTTAACTTGCTCAGATTTCCAATAGCATAGGTTTACTCAAGCTTTTGCTTGAGATCTTTGTGATGTATCTTGTCAACATTCCATGAATCATCTGGTTTTCAGGGTTTGAATCTATCTTGACTAACATATCTTTCATTTATAAAGATGCCATGGTTTAGTTTGAGTCCCATTTAATTATGTATGTAATAAAGCCTTTGAACATATAAATTCTGTCGGAATGTGAGTGTAGTTTTCCTATTTTAAGATCTAGAACAGAGCCGATTAGAGGTCCTGGAAGTGTGCAGGATTATCTTGCTGTGTCAGACTGTACCCCGCTGATGTCCAAAGAGGAATGCAGACAGATCAGTCAGCCATTCGGTTGGTCACACACTCAGTTATCCTATGTGCCAGTCTTTCATTTTCCCAGGGAGGGCCTCAGTCAGTCCTCACACAGATTAAACAGCCTCTTTTAGCATGTACTGTATAGGCTCTGTAGTGTGCTCAGCATTTCTTTAGAAAAGCTCACAGGATGAATGGCACAAAGGGTAACAAATGCTTTCTCATAATTTGACTTGTTTGTGAATACATCAACAATGGGGTACAGGTAAATGTCAGTATTAAAATTGCAGTGAAAAGTTATTTTTTTTCTGAAACTACAATTATATAGAATAATTACACAGAATTACTACATAAGTACAATACTGCACAAGACCAATTAAACAAGGATTTTAATACAGAAATGTTAAGTTACGGCCTACATTTCTCTATAAAAATCCATAAATCCAAATTAGTTTCACTTTTTGAATAGTGTGTTAATGCTGTGACAATGCATAAATGTGGAGAAACGGTTTATTTTCATAAGAAGGAAGAAACTACCCAAGAGGAAACAAGGGTATAGATGTAGCACTCTAACAGTTATTTGTATTGAATTCCAATACACTAAGACATTGGGGGTTTAAAAACAGAGTATGAGAACATCAGGGCTCAAAAGGAAACAGGAAACAATGAAAAAAAAAAACACCCCTTCATACAGACTGATACACGTTGGGCCCTACACTGCTGTTTCACATCCTGCCTGGCAGTGCAAGGTGGTGCTGAAATAAAGAAATCAAGCAGTAGCATCTATGTTACGCATCTGATTTCCCACAAGGGAAACAAAATGACATTTTCATTTCTAAAAGTTCAGAGGACTCTTGCTGAACAGAAAGATTTGAGGTTTCAAGTTGGTGGGAAAAAATGATTTTACTGTTGTGTTTATAGTTTTATATTTAAAAAAGCCGAAATTTTAAACCGGCTTATGTTTTAACTATTGCAATGCAAACATCGACACTATGTCAGTTCTGTACTCAGTTTAAAAAAGGATCATTTTTAGAAAACTTTCACTGTGATTTACATGTTTTACATGGTAAAACCTCATCCATTTCTAATTATTGCATGTTAGAGGACATTTCTGTTCATACAGAGGAGGAAACTTAAGCAGCAACTAATACATGCACTAATTGGAACTAGATAGTTCAACCAATCCCAACTGTATGTGTAGCCATTTCAACCTGCAAAGACTAACAAATGAGAGAAACATAGAGATGGCAATTAGAGGAGTTTATTAGCTGATGCTTGTTTTGGCGCTCAGACTGTGGTGGAAGACATGGATTCTGATAATGACATGCGCTTGAATGAACATCTTATGGTTAGATTTAGAAAAGTCTTCCCCCTGGGATCCTGATACTGGTGGTGGAGTGGAGGCCTGAGGAGATAAGGGTGTCGGAAGGAGCTTGAAGCCTGATGGTGGAGATGGGGTGGAGGAGGGTCGAAGCTCAGCCGAAGAGCAGGAAATTCTGCGTATGAAGGTCTGTTAAAGTGAACCCTGGAGGGATGATTGGATGAAGATGAATGTGGATCAGGGGCTGATCGTGGCGGAGTAGTTAGACAGAGCTGGAAGTGGAGGTGAGTCTTCCAAGTTGAATTTTTATCAAAACGCCATTTGTTCAGTTAGAAAGTACATACATATTATAGGCTCAAATTGTGAAAATTTTTGTTTACTTTTTAGTTGCAGTGAAACCAGCATAAAACTACTGTTTTATTTTCAAAAAACACATAATATGCTAACACAAAGTTGCTCTTATAGACAACGGCATTTTTGAAGATTCTCTGCTTTAGCCACTCATTAAAAACCAACATAAAAGGACAAATGCTACCTATTCTAGAGCCTTGAAATGATCAAAATAAGTAAATTATTACTGCCTCACCATTGTTTTTCAAGAAGAACTTATAATTTTAAAATCCTCTTTTCTGAAACAATGTCTCTTGATGAGTGATTTTGTAATGGCCCCGTCTGAAAATCCCTTACAGTAATCATAGAAAAATAGACACTTTTTAAAAGGAATATGTCAAATGGATGTCTACTGTGGGCAACATAGTAAAATGATGTAGTGAGTGCTTTGTTACCAACATCTATGCAAGAAACATGTGAGCTCAGTGAGGGTAAAAAGGTGAAGGTGACAGGTTTCTATTTACCTATAAAAAGTGTCTCTTCCCTGAAAACACATTTTCACCAGCATTATGAAACAATTATAATCTTGGGTTTAAGCGAAGAAACAACCCAAAACCGTGGAAAGAAGACAACACAGTTTATTTCACATCTAATAAAATACCCCAAGCAGGGAGTCAACAGGCAGACCACTAAGGCAACGGCTATTTTCGCTTTTGAGTTAATCATCAGATTTTGCTTTTTGTGTCAGGACAAAACTTCTGCCGATGTTTGCAGATTGCATTAAACCAATAACCGCTCTCTTCTAATGATCTTGCTATTCTTAGCCACAGAAATTAGCTGAAGTCGCATATGTTAGCATAGCTTGACGTTTCTTTTCAGAGCCAATAGATATGTTGTAAAAGAGTAATTGTAGCTGGACTTATAATGTTTGATTGACATGTGCTTAAAATAACATTTTGAAAACTATAGTACTGTCATGCAGCTAAACCGTCACAACCTGACTGTTTATGTGGAGAAACACACACTTGCACAACCACTACATAGTTTGCTAATATAAAACTAGTGACGCAGTTTTTGGGTAGATGCCTGCTATGTGCACGCCACTAACAATGAAAAACAGTCAATGTGAATACTGCCAGATTATTTGTGTTTAGATTTACAGTTTTTCTCCCAAGCAGTCATTTACCGCTGTGGTAAATTAAAAGCAGACTGAGTTAATCACAGAGTACTTTTAATTCACTCTATATGGTGACAGTTTGTTAAATCTCCAAGCTCTCGGAAATGTTGCTCTGGAGGCTTTGCTACCACAACATTTTTGATCTTGATCCTGGGTGTTCATCGTGTTATGCATTGTTGCCCGAGTTTTGTTATCAGGCATCACCTCATCAGTATTAGGCAAAATCTGCCAGCATTCTTGGCTGCTTGATGCTCGCTTTCATACTTTTTTACTATTTCAAATATAAATTGATTATATTACAGTGGGGCTGCACGGTAGTAGCACTGTTGACTTGCAGCAAGAAGGTCCTGGGTTTGACTCCCAGCCGAGGGTCTTTCTGCATGGAGTTTGCATGTTCTCCCCGTGCATGCGTGGGTACTCACCGGGTACTCCGGCTTCCTCCCACAGTCCAAAAATATGACTCTTAGGTTAATTGGTCTCTCTAAATTGGCCTTAGGTGTGAATGGGTGTGTGCATGGTTGTTTGTCCTGTATGTCTCTGTGTTGCCCTGCGATGGATTGGCGACATGTCCAGGGTGTACCCTGCCTCTCGCCCGTAGACTGCTGGAGATGGGCACCAGCTCTTCTGTGACCCACTATGGAATGAGCGGTATAGAAGATGAATGAATTAATAAATGAATGCTTGATTATAGCCATGGAAATCAATATAGCTATTGTGAGATTCAAACCTGAGCACAGTGAAGAAGTAAAGGTTTTGTATGACAGGTCTTATTCTGAGACCCCATATTTCTGTGTATAACCCTACATGTAAAATCCAGGCCTGAGTGAGTACTTGATCCTCAAATACTCACTTTGTAAGTTATTGTAACTATTAAACAGTGCAGTTGGATTCAGTTTATTATTAAAATTGGTTAAAGTTTTTTTTATCTAAGGAAACCCAGTAGATTGCATTGTTTATAAATGCACCAACCTGGAAAAGCCATCCCTTCTGTAAGGGCATTTATTGTAAAATAACAATCTGGCTGCAAAAGTTTGATGTGCACTGATTGTCAACTAAGCATGCACATAGTTTCATGTCATTGTCTCTAAGTAAAATGTGCTGCCCATTACCAGTAACGATCAAGTTAGTTAAAAATATGAGCTTAGTGATGTACTTAGTGATGTACTGAACACACCATTGTATTACACTGATGTAATGAAAAACTACAAATAGGAAAAAATGTTTTTTAGTAGTAGTTATGTATATGTCAGTACATATACAGGCATGATATAAACATTTTTTACACAAAATACTTGAAAAAAAGCTGCAGTGTATTGCAGTTTACCCATTGACAATGCCACTTTCCTTGAGCTATCACACAATTTGTTCAACTGCTAAAGCAAACATTTGCAGTGTAAAAACTTCATTTTTGCATGTGTCTGAAGCAAAAATAATAGCAGGAATCCATCAGATGACATTTGCCACCTACTGAGGGTCACAACTCTGTGCTGGCATCCTTTGTGTCCTGTAACGCTAAACCTATTTCCCCTCAGCGGGGCTCCAATTCTCTCCCTTTCATCTGCCTTGCTCTGGAAATGAAAGTGACGTTCCATTAGCGAGGGAAAGAATCCCCCATCTTGGCAAGCGAGAGGTGCAATGCTGAGAGCCAATTGACTAAATGAAGTTCCAGTATGTGATGAGTGGGAAGAGAGAGAGAGAGAGAGAGACTGATTTAGCAATGTTGCTGGTTTGCTTGCAAAGCATTGCTAATATAAAAAAAAAAAAAAAGAATTCTCTCTGTCTTT
This sequence comes from Girardinichthys multiradiatus, assembly GCF_021462225.1. Taxonomy (NCBI): domain Eukaryota; kingdom Metazoa; phylum Chordata; class Actinopteri; order Cyprinodontiformes; family Goodeidae; genus Girardinichthys; species Girardinichthys multiradiatus. The sequence goes on along the minus strand of NC_061811.1, from coordinate 19,469,994 downwards.
ATCAAACACAGATGAATCAGTAACAACCTCAGCCTTGGGCTCAGTGGAAAAGAAAAAGATCTCTAATTAGCTTCAGACAAAGAGCATATGTTCAAGTTTAGATGTTAAGGTAGTTCCAATGTTGTGAGGGTGATAATGTCTTTTTCTCCTACCCTAAAAGATGAAGGTCCCCTGATCTGTACTGTCACTAGAAATCTCATTTGTTGGTCCAGTTTTCCATCCAGCTGGTCTGTCCACTATTCCCCTTATATGAACAAAGAGACATGAATGGATACTTGAAATAGGAGGGTAGACACGGAGACAAGAGAAAGTGGTGTTTCTCAGGGACTAATAATGCCCAACCTGCAAACAACCTTCATAAACAACATCTCACCTGTGTTTTGTGGTGCGTTACATTTGAACCTTGTCAAATCCAAAAGGGTTAAAACTGAGACAAGATTGTATATACAATTCTATAGAATTCTATAACTGTAAATATACAATATGTTAAGACCATGTTTTACTTGTGTGAACCTTTCCACAAGGGAAAAAGACATAGGAACACATTTCACATGTCGGCAGTTTACCCATGTTTCACGTTACCACACAATAACATGAAAGAAGGTTAAATGATTAACATGTAAAACGTTTTGCGATGTCTTTTACATGTTACTACACATGGGAATATGTTTCACTTGTAGAAGGCGTTCTGATGACTGTTTTATGTGACTACGATATAATTTTCAAATGTGAAACAAGGTCCAATGTTTCACATGTAGTGTCATGAGCTGCCTGTGTTAGACGTTTTAAGTCGGAGTTCTTTGTCTATTTTCTCTACTTCAGTTGCTGTTATTTCAGTTCATTCATGTTTATTAGATTCATCATTCTTTCTTGTATTTCGATTACTTTCTTGGATTCCTGTGTTAGATTTTTTAGTTTGCATGTCCTTGTAGATCTGGTTTTTCCCTTTTTATGTTCTTTAGTTAGTTCCATTGTTTACTTATTTCTGTTCACTTAATGGATTTGTTATTTCCCTGGATTCTCTGCCCATCTGTGTTAATTACCCACCCTTCCTCAGTTGCTTGCTTTCTCTCTCTTGCCAGCAGCTCCTGATTTACCTCTGATTAGTTCCTATTGCTCATTGGTCATTATCCACCCTACTTCAGTATGTACACTCTCTGGTTTTGTTGTTCTCCACTGGTCCTTCTTGTTTGCTTATCTGCCTCATGTCAGTTGTTGTTCCTCATTGCCACTGTTTTTGCTCCTTGTGTTTCAATTGTTCAGTCTGGGTCTCTGATGTTACTCCAAGTCCTATTCCTGAGTTTTTGTAAGTTTTCTTATTTTTTATCCTTAAATGAAATGAAACATCAGTGTCTACATTTGAGTCCTCCTTAAATCACACCATGACGTGTAGGTTTTCCCATATGATTTACTCATGTTACCAAATAGTAAACATTTCCAAAAGGGAACATATATGAAAACTATTCAAATAGTTTCCCCATGTTTTACATGTTACCATAAAATTTCCACATATGAAATGTGAGAAAATAATTCAGAGGTAAAAGGTTGTGTTTCACGTGTTACTGTTGTGGATTTTCTAATCAAAGTGGGAGAGAAGACAACTCAATAACAAGAGAAAGACTGGATTTAGTCTTTATAAGTTTATTCAAAGGCATAGAGTGTTTGAAGACCCTGTCACTGAGTTAGTCAGTGAAGCAGAGCCCTGAACAGTATTTACAGACAGTATTTATACCAGTATGTGGGTGTTATCTCAGCTTAAAAGAGTTTGGAAATATAGCCCCTAGACCCCTCCCTGGGTCAGAGGTAACAAAGTTATTTATGAGGGCACCCATCTACCATCCCTTGAGATACAACACTTCAGGGAGTGTTAACCATAAACTCTCCTGATAATGAATTTAGAACCCATCTCCTCTAAGTAACCAAACACAGAGGTGAGAGGAGTAAAAAGAAGGTCAGAGCATTAAAGGAATTTTCCACAACATTACTACATAAGATGATTTCCACACATGAAACATGGGAACATTTTTAAGATTCCTCACATTTGCTTCTTAAGTTAACACATTACATAATTTGCACATGTCAAAAACCTTGGAAAATGTTTCACGTGTAGGTTTTCCAACATGTTTCACATGTTGCGACATGATAGAATTTCCATTTGTGAAACGTGTGACAAAATATTTACATGTAGAAGGTCACATGTTACAGCATGATACATTTTCCACGTCACAACGCAGAAAAATATTTCACATGTGAATTTTATGTGAAATGTGTTTTATATGGCATGACATATTTTCGCTCACAGTTTGACATGACATGTCAAAACTTGTATAAACATTTGACATGTGGTTTTTTTTTGTGTTTCACGTGTTACCACATCTGATATGTTTCACATAGAAAATGCAGAAAAATATTCCACTTTTAGCTTTTTTACACAATGTAATGTCCACGTGTTCCCAGGTGAACATAGATAATATGGTAAAACCTTTCACTTGTGAACAAAAATTTAATTATTTGTTAAAATGACAAACAGAAGGGCAGATGTTTTTCACAGATTTTTACATGTTACATTGACATATGAAATGTCACATGTGGTCAATTACTTTAACACGTTCTCAATAAATACATGGTTTTTTTTTTCATATAGGATACTGAGGTACAAAAGAGATCTGCAACAAATCTTTAATAGTGTGGTGTTCCCTAAGCTCATATAAACAAGAAAAAAAAATCAGACTTTATTACAGCTAAGGCTAAAAATGAGGGCATGTCTAAAATGTGAGATGTGTTTTATCCTCATGAGGGAGCCAGGATGAAATTTTAGGAAATCTGCCCAGAGGTTACAGGCATACTTCTGTCTCGACTAAAAGAACTGGAAACATTGCCAAACTGTGAAGTCTCCAAAGCCCATTAACATGACAAACAGCTGGTAAGTAGGAGAGGGAAGTTTGGTTTGAATGAAGCATAGTTGGTTTCAGATGTTCCTGGGGAGATGGTTACTTTTTGTTGGCAAAAAGTGGCTGCAAAGAGACTAAACACCCTAAAATGGCAAAGAAATGGCAAAGGGGCAAAATAACCAGTGCTTACTGCCTGGTGGATTTGCACATAAAGATTTAACATTACAAACTATGCCCATACTAAAAAAAAAAAAAAAATAAAATAAAAAAAACTTGAGAAGACTGATAAAAAAAAAAGATAAGGTCAATCCTAGATTTTTGCAAAGAACTACCAAAGCAAGTCTCATGTGGAACCGTTGAGTGATGACTGACAGATCAGAGAAAAAAATCATCTCATTTGTTTTCGTAAGGTCCTGCAAAGCACAGTTATGTGAAAAGTGTTGGAATAATTGTATATAGTTTTACCCCATATTTTTCCTTTCATCTTACATTTTTCCTTGTCTTTAACTTTACTATTTGATCTTTATAACCTTTCATGATGTATGTGTGAGTAAGGATGTGATGAGTTTGTCTGCAGGCAAGGATCAAAGGTGGAGCTGGGAAGGAAGCAGTCCCAGTTGAGTATGTCATAAAGAGGGTGGCTGATTGTGCTGAACAGAAGACACACTGATCTTAAGATGGGGGAGATTGTGGAAGTGTGCTGTTACAAGATAATGGTGTTTATGACTTGTTTACGTTGCAGCTGTTTTTCCCATCCTTTAGAGAGCGACATTCATTGTAACTAGGGAACCCCCAAAGATAATAAAAAGAAAGGAACGGACAGATGGTTTTCAGAGCGGTAGGAGATTTGTAACTGAAAGCACATCTCTGTCCGTTCTCCTCGCAGCGAGTAAATTAACTAATTCTTTGTCTTTCTCTTCTTTTTGTGATGATTATAAGTATTTAAGTTGTTTGAACCTGACATTATTTGGTCCTTCGAGCCGGATTCCAATTACGCCTGAGGATTCCAGCGGGTTGGTGGACTCCAGTAAAGACGGAGTCCACCAACGGCAGTCTTCATCAGGGAGACTCACAGACCCTTTCCGGGACTGGATCTCGGCCCGCCCGCTGGGGTCTGACGGCTGACGGAACTCCGAGAGAGAGGAGAAGACAAAGGGGTGAGTTTGAGTTTGGATTAAAAAGTGTGACGAATGACTGGGGGTCATTGCGTGAAATAAAACCCTGTGAATCCTAGGCCCTAACAGGTAAAAGTAGGACGGCGAAGTCCTGAAAAAGTATTAAGAAGTAATACTAAAAATTCCGTGTGTAAAGGACGGCGGAGTCCTCTTGAGTATTAATAAGTAATACTGAAATTCCATGTTTAAAAAAGGGGACGGCGGAGTCCTCAAAGTATTAAGAAGTAATACTGAAAATTCCGTGTTTCAAGGATGGCGGAGTCCTGTTTAAGTATTTAAACAAAAATACTAAGAAAATTCCGCGTTTAAAAATGTGTGCATGTGAGAAATGAATGGAGGATTTAAGGTTTGCCTCATACCAAATCAGTAGGATTGTAAGTGACTAACTTTTGTGGATGCAAAGGAAAGAACTCTCCACTCGAAAGAGTTGAAGTGAGAATTACCACAAACGGAGATTTTTCTGTCACCCTACTGAGCAGAATAATCCAGCATTTAGAATACTCTAGGTATTTATATACTGGACCAGATAAAAAAAAATAAAAAAAAGGGAAAAGGGGCGAGTAAAAATAAACTAAAAAATGAATTACAATGCAAAGATTGGAAATTTATAGAAGCTCAGGATCAAATTAAAATATTAAAATTAAAATATTTAGACAAATGAATAACCACATATCATTATGATGGTCGATTAAACTCTCAAAAATGAGTTAATCTACAGGATGCAATAATTAAAAGTACAAAACGTGATTCAAGAAAAATGGACAAAGAAGGTTATGATGATGTAGATTATTGGCTAAAAGTAACTAAAAAGAGAGAGATGTGATGCAGGAGATAAGAATGGATGTTTTTGTGGAAAGCAGAAAAGGTCGGAGGGCTAAGTAGTTATTTTTGATGGACTTGCAAAGTAGAACAGCAGGACAGAAGAAAGTAAGTAAAAAGAGTAGGTGGAAAGTTTTTGTTTTGTACCAAAGATCTGATGAGGTTTGACAGGATTGGATGGACTAAAATGAGTCCTTTTGGTGAATAAATCCATCCCCACCATGGCTGTACCTCATGTATGTTTTATTTGTATTTTTTTTATTATTGTTTTGAGACTCTGGAGGCTGTTGATACAGTGTGTCATGGAGGTTCATGGCATGACATGGTTTTTTGTGTAACCTTAGAAAATATTTTACTCTTTTTAACAGCAGAACAAACAGAGTGAGGGGATTAATCGATAGGCTTACAGTTAGATACAGACGCAGAGCTGACTACGCAGAAATAGCCAGAGTGAAACAAAAAGAGGAAGAGCATTTTGAAGAATATAGGATTAGACTGACAAAAGTGTTTAAAATACACAATGGTCTACAAGAAGATGAAAACGAGCAAGGAGCTTATTGACAGCTGTTAAAAAATGCACCACATGCTGGTTCCAGGGATGCAATTAATACCTGGGTAAGGAGAAATTTTATAGGGTTCCCCACAGCAAATCTAGAAGACTATGTAAATCATGCCCTCCATGCAGAAAAAGCAATGAAGGATAAAAAAACAGAAAAAGATAGCCAGCACCTTTTTTCAGCAAGAAGAAGAAGAACAGATTTATTATCAGAACAACAGAGGAAGAGGAGGATTTAGAGGCAGAGGACAAAATCGCAGGGGTCAGAGAGGAGGAGTGAGCAGAGGAAATTACAGACAATGCACCTCAGTGTGTTGGTGTTGTGGGAAAGAAGGACATCTGGCCAGAGACTGTCCTGAAAGGAGAAATAATAATTCAGCATGACTAGGACACAAAACAAGTGAAATTGTTCCTAGTACCTCAGACACTGATGAAAACAAAAAACCAAAAACACAGGGGCAGGATGTCCTCCTAAATTTCTAGGACCTTCTCTCCCTAGATAGCATTAAACCTGAAGTTAACTTACTGTTGAACGGAAAATCAATTACTTTTCTTTGTGATACCGGAGCATGCAGGACCACCTGTAGAAAAACAATCCCAAATTCCAGATTTAGTGATCAGCAAATAACAGTAAGGTCAGCTAGTGGGAAATTGACACAAGTCTGTGAGTCTGAACCAGTTTGGATAAGAGATCCCAATGGACAGTCGTGTCAGCTATCTATTCTAATGTTCCGAACAAACCAGCCCTAGACATAGGGACAGCTTTATTAACAGAAGGAAGAAATGTCATTACTCGACTACAAGATCAGATGACACCAGATGATCTACATATTACAATGTGGCATAAAAATACTCCTGGACCAGATAAAACTTATGGAGAAGCATTAACTAAAGTAACCCCTATAAAAGTCATGGTAACTTATGTTTATGCAGATGGGAACAGTACGTCAGTTGCTGAAGTAGTGTTAGCGGAAGACACTAGGAAGCTCTGCAAAATGTGGACACCTCCACACATCTTTATTCAAGGATAAAGAACTCAAGTGGCAGGACATGGGAAGAATAGTGCAGAGGGGAAAATATGCCACAGACTGGTTTGCAACAACAATGAATACACAAAATCAGTGCATCCACAAGATTAACTAGGAAGCCATTATTCTGGACAGTGACAGTGCAGGAAGGGATACATTTGCATACAAAGCAACAATAAGAAATACACCTTACTGAACAGGAGGAACAGTTCTTGAGTGAAGTCCCTGATAAGTTATGGTCAAAAGACCCTACTGATGTGGGTTTAGTATAAGGAGCAGTACCTGTCCAAATCAGGGAAAAAACAGAATACAGGCCCAATGTAAAACAATACCCTTTGAAACATGATGCACGTGAAGGAATAAAACCAGTAATAAAGGATTTCATAACTGCAGGGGTGATAATAAAATGCGAGGACTCACCAGATAACACCCCCATTTTTCCAGTTAAAAAACAAGCTCCATCAACAGGATGGTGCATGGTACAAGACCTACAGGGAGTTAATAATGCAGTTGTTCAGAGAGCACCATGTGTTCCTGATCCTTATAAATTATTAAATTCCCTAAGACCAGATGCTAGAATATTTACTGTAATTGATGTAAGCAATGCATTTTTCTCTGTACCTATAGATAAAGATAGTTAGTTCTGGTTTGCATTCCCTTTTGAGGGACAAAGATATACTTATACCAGACTACCTCAAGGCTACTGTGAAAGTCCAACTATATACTCTCAGGTAATGAGTGCAAGCATGGCCAAGTTTGACCCTCCAGGAAGTAGTCAGGTTTTACTATATGTTGATGATGTGCTATTAGCCTCTCCTGATGAGGAGACCTGTAAAAATGACACAATAGCATTATTGAAACATTTAGCAGAAGAGGGACACAACGTCAGTAAAAAGAAACTTTAGTTGTGTAAAAATTAGGTTAAATACCTAGGCCACAGGGGGACGCACAATTGTAGAAGAAAGAAAGACTGCAATATTACAAGTTCCAAAACCAGTAACAAAAAAGCAAATGATGTCCTTCCTTGGACTAACTAATTATTGTAGAAACTGGGTGCCAAATTATGCAGAAATAGTAGCTCCATTAAACAAACTAATGTAGGAGGAAGAGCTGAAAATGACGTCTGAACTGAAATGGAGTGTAGAGGCTGAAGAAGCATTTACCAACATAAAACAAGTTCTAGTTTCCAGTACTGCTTTAGCATTACCAGATTATAGTAAATCGTTTGTTCACATGGTAGATTGCAAGGGACATTTTATGACTTCAGTTCTGGTTCAACAACATGGAGATAAAATGAAACCAATAGCCTATTTCTCTTCAAAACTAGATAGTTTTGCATGTGCGCAACCATATTGTGTGAGAACTGTAATTGCAGCCTCAATTGCAGTTGAAGTCAGTGCCACAATAGTGTTGTTTCACCCTTTAACTTTAAGAGTTCCCCATGCAGTTTCAGCATTATTACTGCAAACAAATACAATGCCTTGCGAAAGTACTCGGCCCCCTTAAACTGGTCAACCTCTTGCCACATTTCAGGCTTCAAACATAAAGATATAAAATAAATTTTTTTTGTGAAGAATTAACAACAAGTGGGACACAATTGTGAAGTGGAATGACATTTTTTGCATGTGTCAAACTTTTTTAACAAATAAAAAACTGAAAAGTGGGGCGTGCAATATTATTCAGCCCCCTTGCGTTAATACTTTGTAGCGCCACCCTTTGCTGCAATTACAGCTGCAAGTTGCTTGGCGTATGTCTCTATCAGTTTTGCACATCGAGAGACTGAAATTCTTGCCCATTCTTCCTTGCAAAATAGCTCGAACTCAGTGAGGTTGGATGGAGAGCGTTCATGAACAGCAGTCTTCAGCTCTTTCCACAGATTCTCGATTGGATTCAGGTCTGGACTTTGACTTGGCCATTCCAACACCTGGATACGTTTATTTGTGAACCATTCCATTGTAGATTTGGCTTTATGTTGTGGATCATTGTCTTGTTGGAAGATAAATCTCCGTCCCAGTCTCAGGTCTCTTGCAGACTCCAACAGGTTTTCTTCCAGAATGGTCCTGTATTTGGCCCCATCCATCTTCCCATCAATTTGGATCATCTTCCCTGTCCCTGCTGACAAAAAGCAGGCCCAAACCATGATGCTGCCACCACCATGTTTGACAGTGGGGATGGTGTGTTCAGGGTGATGAGAAGTGTTGCTTTTACACCAAACATATCGTTTTGCATTGTGGCCAAACAGTTTGATTTTGGTTTCATCTGACCAGAGCACCTTCTTCCACATGTTTGGTGTGTCTCCCAGGTGGTTTGTGGCAAACTTTAAATGAGACGTTTTATGGATATCTTTGAGAAATGGCTTTCTTCTTGCCACTCTTCCATAAAGGCCAGATTTGTGCAGTATACAACTGATTGTTGTCCTATGGACAGACTCTCCCACCTCAGCTGTAGATCTCTGCAGTTCATCCAGAGTGATCATGGGCCTCTTGGCTGCATCTCTGATCAGTCTTCTTCTTGTTCGAGATGAGAGTTTAGAGGGACGGCCGGGTCTTGGTAGATTTGCAGTGGTCTGATACTCCTTCCATTTAAATATGATTGCTTGAACAGTGCTCCTTGGGATGTTTAAAGCTTGGGAAATCTTTTTGTATCCAAATCCAGCTTTGAACTTCTCCACAACAGTATCTCGGACCTGCCTGGTGTGTTCCTTGGTCTTCATGATGCTCTCTGCACTTTGAACAGAACCCTGAAACTATCACAGAGCAGGTGCATTTATATGGAGACTTGATTACACACAGGTGGATTCTATTTATCATCATCAGTCATTTGGGACAACATTGGATCATTCAGAGATCCTCACTGAACCTCTGGAGTGAGTTTGCTGCACTGAAAATAAAGCGGCCGAATAATTTTGCACGCTCCACTGTTCAGTTTTTTATTTGTTAAAAACGTTTGACACATCCAATAAATTTCCTTCCACTTCACGATTGTGTCCCACTTGTTGTTGATTCTTCGCAAAAAATTAGAATTTTATATCTTTGTTTGAAGCCTGAAATGTACTTTCGCAAGGCACTGTATGATCTTTCTATCACTTGCTAGACATGTGTCCTGCATGTCAACCTTACTGTGACAACCACACTTAACTATATAAAGGTGCACCACTTTAAACTCAGCAACATTGTTACCCACACCTGAAGATGGAATTCAACATGATTGTCAAGAATTAGCAGAAAAAGAAGCAAAAACTAGAAGTGATTTGCAGGATCAACCTCTGGTACAGAGCAAAATAGTTTATGTGAATGGTTCCTCCAGAAAAGACGAAAGCAAAAGCACCCCCACACCATCACACCTCCTCCTCCATGCTTCACGGTGGGAACCAGGCCTGTAGAGTCCATCCGTTCACCTCTTCTGCGCCACACAAAGACACGATGGTTGGAACCAAAGATCTCAAACTTGGACTCATCAGACCAAAGCACAGATTTCCACTGGTCTAATGTCCATTCCTTGGGTTCTTTAGCCCAAACAAGTCTCTTCTGCTTGTTGCCTGTCCTCAGCAGTGGTTTCCTAGCAGCTATTTTACCATGAAGGCCTGATTCACACAGTCTCCTCTTAACAGTTATTCTAGAGATGTGTCTGCTGCTTGAACTCTGTGTGGCATTGACCTGTTCTCTAATCTGAGCTGCTGTTAACCTGCGATTTCTGAGGCTGGTGACTCGGATGAACTTATCGTCCGCAGCAGAGGTGACTCTTGGTCTTCCTTTTCTGGGGTGGTCCTCATGTGATCCAGTTTCTTTGTAGCGCTTGATGGTTTTTGCGACTGCACTTGGGGACACTTTCAAAGTTTTCCCAATTGTTCGGACTGACTGACCTTCATTTCTTAAAGTAATGATGGCCACTCGTTTTTCTTTACTTAGCTGCTTTTTTCTTGACATAATACAAATTCTAACAGTCTATTCAGTAGGACTATCAGCTGTGTACTGTATCCACCTCCTGCACAACACAACTGATGGTCCCAACCCCATTTATAAGGCTTGAAATCCCACTTATTAAACCTGACAGGGCACAACTGTGAAGTGAAAACCATTTCAGGTGACTACCTCTTGAAGCTCAGCAACTGAATGCCAATTATGTGCGGAGCGGTAATCAAAGCAAAAGGTGGCTACTTTGAAGAACCTAGAATATAAGACATATTTTCAGTTGTTTCACACTTTTTTGTTCAGTATATAATTCCACATGTGTTAATTCATAGTTTTGATGCCTTCAGTGTGAAGCTACAATATTCATAGTCATGAAAATAAAGACAACTCTTTGAATGAGAAGGTGTGTCCAAACGTTTTTCCCATCCTTTAGAGAGCAACGTTTATTGTAACTAGGGAACCCCCAAAGATAATAAAATAAGAGGAACTGGCAGATGGTTTTCAGAGCGGTAGGAGATTTGTAACTGAAAGCACATCTCTGTCCGTTCTCCTCGCAGCGAGTAAAATAACGAATTCCTTGTCTTTCTCTTCTTTTTGTGATGATTATAAGTATTTTAGGTTGTTTGAACCTGACAAGAAGAACAAGCAGCAACATGTCCAGACTGTAATTTAAATGTGCTTTTTTTTATTATCACTGTTAAAAGCCATACATTACAGTGCAAACCATTCTTTGGCAAAATTACAATACAACTGTCACGATGGGTTCTAGTACGTCCTTGTTGACTGCCGGGTGCAGGGACGGTGTTTGTATTGCATGTTCAATCTTGCAGGCCAGTGCATTCTATTGACGCCTGGAACTTTTTCAATGGGGAACAATAAAAAATAATTCAATAAGACAGATATATTACAACGCAGACTGGTGAAGGTGTGCTATGGCACCTTTGCCAAAAAAATGCATTTAGTGTGTTGCTGCAGACAAATAAAAGCTGTAAACACACAAAAATGTGCAAGCATATGATACCAGTGTGACTGAAGCCCCGAATACATCCGATCCTTTAAAATACTGGAGAGTATTATTTCTGTTCAGTGACAAATAATTGCTTCAAAAAGAACCGATGTGATGGGTGCTTGCAAGTACAACACAATCTGACAATGCAAGCCAGTGCATGATGCACAATGAGTGGTATTTGTATATGTACAATACATACATGAGGCCCAATCATGAGATCCCCCTTCCCCCTTCATCACCCTCACTCCCCCTCTCATATGGCTTTTATTACAGTGGAATGAGGGTCAGAGGGCTGGGGGGAGGGGGGTTGGAGAGACTGCGCTCAACTAAATGACGTCAGTTTAGACTCAAAACTTCAATATGGCAAGAAAACAAGAGCAAGGTCTGCATTCCTCACACCGAAAACTGTCCTTGGAGAGAAATGAGAAGAAAAAACAAAGAAAAAGGGGGAGTTGAAGTTAAAGACAAAATAATGGATGCTTGCATGACCTTGTATAAACTGGAGCATCGGAGAAGCAGTGAGAGCCCTTCAGTTTCGACTAAAGACTGCATGTGTAAGAAAACCAACGGTGAGCAGGTGAGAAATGAATGCTGCTGTGATAAACTTAGCAGTACCAAACACTGCATTCAGATTTTTACAGCATTCATACGTAGTTTCATAGATATGCTAATTTCATAATGTGAGAAATTACACAATACTATTTTTGGCTTTAGAAAGTGAGGAAAAAATATTGGGAGGAATGTCACAACTTTACAGCTGTACAAACAAATATTGGTTCAGTGCTTTCCGGAAGCACAGATCCAGGTGCATCTGAATGAATTAGAATATCATCGACAAGTTAAATTAGTTCAACTGTTCAATTCAGAAATTCCTATAGATTAATTATACACAAGGTGACATATTAGCAGTCTTTTATTTTTGTTAATTTTGATGATTATGGCTTACAGCTAGAGATGGGTAATATATGCGTAACACAGTGCTTTATTCAAGCATTTTAATGGAAAGTGGAATGGATGGAAAAAGTGTGATGGAAGAAAACGCACAAGCAACTGAAACTTGCATTCCTCATATAATGCCATTCATGAACCAGAGACATTGTCAAATACATTTTACCTATGAAAAGTTTTTCATTTTCTTTTCAAAATCAGGGTCCCAAAGTCTGAAGGAAGATCATAGAACTACAGAATCCAAGTTTCCGAAAATCCAGAGTGAAGTTTCTACAATTTGTGATGATTTGGGGAGCCATGTAATCTGCTGGTGTTGGTCCTCTGTGTCTTCTGAAGTCTACAGTCAATGCAGCCATCTACCAAGACATTCTAGAGCACTTTTTGCTTCCTTCTGCTGCGGAGAAGGCCACTGTTAAAGCAACCGGGCCTTCTTAAACACCTCAGCAGTGCCACAGACTGATTTTTTCCATGCCACACTGCATTGATGCAGTAATTTAGGCAAAATGAGTTCCAATCAAGTACTGAGTGCATATAATGTACATTAAAACTTCTGTATCTCAAACCCATTTTTAATGCTCATATGTCATTGTGTATTTTTTTGAGAAACTGAATTTTAGGTTTTTATTAATTGTACGCCATATTCTCAAACTTAACAAAGACAAATGCTTTCACCATCCCTACTGAAATAAATTCACTTTCTGATGCTAAAGTAATTTATTGACACAGACCTGCATGATTAAAGAGGACAGTGCTGCAGGAGTTGCATTGGGTTTCCTGCACAGAAGAGCACCTCTCAGCTCCTAGCTCCACCTCTTATAGGGCCATGGGTGGGCTAGCAGAAGCACAAAGGAAGTTATCCCATGTATAGAAGAGCAGATATCAGTAGACATGTTTCTTTTGCAAACATTTTTGCAGGGCTTCACATTATCCTTACATGTAAGCATGTACATTGAAAAAAGGGTGAAAAACACACAATATAAAGCACCAGAGAATAAAAGTTAACTATTCATTAAAAGTCATTGAATAAAACAATCTAGTCAAGTCTGATGTATCATTAAAAGACATATTGAGCGTATATAAGTGGCTTTGCATACAAACGATAATACTTTCGGGTTTGTACTTAGAGATTAACTCAAAGTAAACACAGGAAAATAGCACCAGTTTTCGGTATCTCTATCCTGAGAAAAATGGTTGAGACAACTGCACTTCCCTTTCCTGCGTATCAATGACAACTGGTTCGTATTTTCTCATTGAGAGCAAACAGCACCTCAGTTCGCAAGGACAGCTTTTGTCAGGCCTGTTTATATAATTCATTAATCTATCAACTGCTACAGAAGTAAATCCATGGAGTGCCTGTTGACTTATTGCTGAAAGATTTCAAACTGAGCCCAGGGCTTCTGGCCCTTGACAAACTGGAAATCTAAAATAGCCCCAAAAAAACCAAAACCAGAAAAAAAAAAATACTCCCCTGATTTAAAAGAAAACAAACAAACTGAGAGGCTTTTGGGTTTCTCGAGGTCAACTGTGGCTATGAGTCAGTCCAATCTCCTCTCTTAATTTGTCTGATTTTCTGTAATTTTCAGACACTAGATTGTCAGAGTGGGAGGTTGTTGGGGGGGTCCTGAAAGTCACTTGTTACTTGTTTCCGCTTTTTGCCTTTTGCTGCCATCTTCTTGCTCAAGGCACACCGGGCAGCAGGCACCTTTTAGCTTGATGGGTTGTTTGCACTCGACAGGTTTACACGACTCGACGAAGCAAGTCACCTGGGCGTCCTGGAGGAGGCAGCAGTGGGAACAACAGGTCAGTGACTACATTAGAAAGTAAAGCTAAAAGTAATAACCTATATTACAGCAGTGCATCGTGTTAATAATAAAATCCTCTCTTCAAGTTTTTTAAAGTAATAATCTGACTTCTTAACCCCTTTACTCTGATGCCGTTAACAAGAAAAAATCAGCTGCTCAGTGAAGATAATCATATTTCAGTAAAGGGATCAGATGTTTGTTAGTGAAGATTAGTAAACAAACAACATCATAAAGACCAAGGAGCACAGTAGACGGGTCAGGGATAAGGTTGTGGAAAAGTGTAAAGCAGAGTTAAGTTAGAAAACAATATCCCGAGCCTTGAATATCTCACAGAATCTAAAAATTAATAGAATATTACAAAACACCTATAAAAATATGCCAAGTGAAGTATATCTGTAGGAGTGTAAATCTGGCCTTTATGTAAATGTGGCAAGGTGAAAGACATTGTTGCAAGAAAGCCATAAGAAGTCTCAGGTAAAATTTGCCACAAGCCATTAAGGGGAATTGTCACATTTGTGAAAGCAGGAGCTCTGGTGAAACCAAAAGTAAGCTGTTTGACCTACATGCAAAACCCTTGTGGAGCAAAACTAAGTGCAACATCCCTATGTTGATGTAAAGTGGTGGCAGCATCATACGGTGGGGTAACTGGGCAGAGATGATGGAAAGATGAATGACGTTAACTATTCTGGACCAATCCTGGAATAAATTTTGTTAGGTAAAGATTCCAGACTGGGTGGATGTTCACTTTCCAGCAAGAGAATAATGTCACAATTGTTGTAACTTTGGTTTTTTATTGTATATTTTGTGATTTTAGTAGATTTAGAAGATTCTTCCATAAATGGTAAATGGACTGAATTTATATAGCGCTTTTCCAGTCATACAGACCGCTCAAAGCGCTTTACACTAGAGCCACATTCACACTCACTAATGCTCACACATTCATACACCAATCGGAAGGTTAAGTGCCTTGCCCAGGGGCATATCGACATATGGCAGGAGGAAGTTGGAATTGAACCCACAACCTTCTGATTGCAAGACAACTACTCTTCCTACTGAGCCACAGTCACCTCCATGCTCTGTTTAGTTTCCCTTTGCGCTTCTGTTTATCCTAGTCATCAAATTTCCCTCACAGCTGACATTCATTCTGCCACTGAGTCCCATCTCCATTAACTCTAAAAATCAACCTTCCCAACATTCAAGTCTCACACTTTTTGTTATTCTCTGCTGGTTTCTGCTGTTGTTCTTGCCGTGGTTCCTATGTTCAGTTGATTCTCTTTATTAAGTTCCTTAGTTTTCATCATTAAATCATCACTCCACTATGCACCCGCTTCTCTCTTGTGTGCCTTTGGGTCCTCCTCAACCATCAAACATGGCAACCTGAAACAAGACCTACAATGGAATGGCTTAGAATAGATGAAATTACATCCATGTGATAGAATGGCTCAAAGTATAAACCAAAAATACAGTTGAGATTCTGAGGCAAGTCTTGTAAACTGATATTCATAGATGCTTACCATCCTTTTGAACTGAATTTGATCTGTTTTGCAAATAACAGGCAATGATTTCAGTCTCTTCATCTGCACATCTGGTAGAAACATGATCTAAAAGACTTACCGCTATAACTAGGCAAAGGTTGATTTTTTTCAGTATTGAATCAGGGGGTGGGGGTATTACAAACATGTGTAACACTTTTTAGATTTTCATTTAAACTATTTCAGTGTTTGCTTTTGTTTGCCTTTCGGGAATATTCTTGAAAAAACTCCAATTAAATTAAAATACCTGGGAAAAGTAACTGGAGAAATAAATTATTGGTGTGTTTGTCAGCTGTGCAAAGTAAAATGAACTAAGCTTGGTGAGATGCCACTAAAAAGGGGATCAGTGGCAGTAAGCTTTATCATGAGAGAGGTGTATCACAGGTGTGTGAAGTTACAAACTGGGAGCTGGAATCAGACAAGGAATGGAAGACAGAAATGTGGCAAGAGAATGCACACCGGTGCCAGGAAACTGCAATAGGCAGAGTGTGCTTTAAAATAGGACAGACATCCCATCATCAGTGAGAAAAAACAGAAACACTGTAACACGATCAGTGTTGAGTGTTTGGCGTTGTGGTCTGTTTACTGCACATTAAGATACACATACTCTGCATTCACACGTCGAGCATGAGTCCTTCCGCCAGCGCTCCCCATCCGTTCGCTCACGCCCCTCGCTGTCATTGCAGGTGGACTTGTGCAGACGAGCTTCCAGTCTTTTAATCTGCAAAAATACAAGAAACATTGAGCACGTGCAGATTCTCCACCTACAAGCTGTTCATGTGATAAATGTATGTGGGAAAACAACCCAAAAGCAACTAAGAAAGACTGAATTTGTACATTAAAGACAGAACAACATTATCAAGTGCGTTGTCCGAGCCAAGAAGACCCAACTGGTGTTGACCATTCACTTCTTGGAGTTGGTGTTTGTGTTTATGACCCACCAGCTGTACAAAGACAGGACAAAACAATCCGCAACTAAGTAGTACGTAATTGTGAAAATAAGATAGGGACAATCATAAGTTTTTTAGCATAAATGCACAATGATTTGTATGTGGAGGAAAACTAACACTGCACGTTACATTGAACACATCACTGTGAAACGTGGCAATGGTAGTATCGTGCTGTGGAAATGTGTTTCTTCAGCTGGAATAGGGAAGCTGGTCAAAATAATTGGGAAGATGGATGAAACTAAATAGGTTCACCTTTACAATGGTGGTTACCATACAGCCAGAACTACAATGGAACAGTTATTATACAAAGAGATTCCTTTATTACAATGGCCCTGTCAAAGTTCAGATCTAAATAGAAATGAGTCTTGGACAGGTTCTGAAAGTTGATGTGCCCAGACAGATTTCAGCTTCTAGATGTGCAGAACTGCAGATTTGCTGATGTTATTGTAGCAAAAGGTGGTTCTACAAAATTCTGATTTTTATTTGTAAAACCATTTTTATTTCACTTCCCAATACTGTGCTGCTTTGTGTTGCTGAAAAAAAAAAGACCACTTTTTAATCACTGTATTATATTAAGTCAGTTAAACATCTGGAATATTTATATGGTCAGTTAAATGGCTTGTTAATCAGTGTCAGTGTAAGCATCTGTGTCCATCCTAATACAACCTATTAGTATGAAACAACTTGGTGTGAACAAAAGTGTGGCATAATAGACTCTCTTTTATGAAATACATGGAATATGTGGTCAGAAAATTGTGTATTTATGTGGACGTTTCTATGTAATTCTAATTGGAATAATCCAAAAAAAGATAAAATAAATTTAATTCCAAAGTTGATGCAGCATTCATATTAATCCTCATGGTGAGCAGAATATCATTATTGTACCAGACAGAAGTTATTAATTTTTTATTAACCACAGTCCTGACTCAGTTTTACAAAATGCTCTTCCTTTCAAAATGGTATTCTCACAAATAACTTGAATGACTCTACAGCAGCTTTGATTTTTTTTGCAGACGACCAAAACAAACAAATATCTGCTGCAAGACTATCCATGGCCTCTCACTGCTGTGCATTCCTGTTAATACAACGCGTTTTATAGCTAATTCAATTCTGAACACAAAGGCATATTGTTTGTATGTGTCCGTTTTTAATAATCCCACCATGAAACTCAATGGCTGAAGAGAAACCTTTATTTGAAGAGACTTTCTTTTGAAGACTTCAGAGAATTACAATAAGACAAAATGCAAAGCAAAATGATATCTACAGTACACACACTATACATACTCTGAGAATGGAAAATACTTGGTCTTAGTTAGGAAAGAAAGTGTAAAACTTTACTTCTTATAAAAATGGCTTAGAGGTTTTATTTTAAGGCTCACATTTGTGGTCGTTGTGTGACATCTGTTTACAGTTAAAGTCCACATCCTCATCACTTTCAGTTCAGGCAAGATTAAAGTTATTTTTCATGTTAGATGTTTTTATTAGCAGGATAGAGAGTGCAAACATGTAAAACAGGAAAAAACGCTGATTAATCTTTGCATCCAAAAGCGGTATTTGATATCTAGTAACATTTTTGACACTTTTGTTGGATTTTCTGCAATATGGAGGCTTGTTGTATTTCCTGCCAGACTGAAAACCCACATAATCTCTGTGTGTTATAACGCACCTGTTTCCGTAAGCTTGTGATGGTCTTCTGCATATCTGAGACAAACTCCTGGAAGTCACCAACCGAAGGTTCACTGCTTGTTTTTGAGCCCAAAGTTACATTTGAAAGACTGTTTTGGGCATTTTCCAGTGGGCTGCAAAGACAAATGCAAACATATTTAAAAGCTATAAATCTACTCAGAATATCTGTACCAGTGTTTTTTTTTCTTTTTCCGCGGTGACTGAGATCTTTTCAAAAACCTCCAAGTATCTCATTTCTGAACATAGAGTAAAATTTAGTGTTTGCTACCGTGTTTCCTGGATGCTGTTGGTATTTTTCTCCTCCTTGTAGCTGTGTTCAGCTGATCTTCGTCCCCTGAAGTGGTACGACAGGGCATTAAACTGACCCTTGGTTCTGCAATCTGACAAGGAACATGTTCAAAAATATTAGGTCAGAAAATCAGAAGCCAACAAGACAAGTTAAGTTTTCAGATTCTATTTATGCAACAATCTGTAGCCCCATAAAAAATAGCATAGCCCTCATTGTGCTCCCATAAGAGCTCGGAATCAAACACCCTGAAGGTTTACTTGGGTGTAGGTCACTAAGATTTTTGCAAACGTTTATCTAAATTAGAGGTTTTCAAGCTTCATGTTAAAAGATCCAAATCTGATCCCTAGACAATATCAAAGTTCTGCAACAACTACTAATGAGCTTAAAAGCAGAACTACTTACACTTTATGTCTAAAAATGTTTTTTTGTGACACTAAGCTGTTCCAATTTTTGACAGTAAAGTTTTTTCCTAATTAGTTTCATAAACTACACTTCAAAGTTGTAATTAGGAATTGCTAGCACTGCTGCAGGGTTTTTAGGTCTCCTTAGAGGCTATCTTTTATTGCTCTTTTACAGTAAACCACAGTATTAGTTACACTGAGATATAGATTACCACCAGAAGCCCCCAGATTTGTGAGGTTGAATCCACAAATTACATGATTTGAATGTTTTATGTTTACTGAAAAAGCTTAAACTGAAAGGATTTTGCCTAATGCATTTTCCCATTGGATTTGAGTAAAATTGTTGTTGTATGGAAATCTGTGTGTTCTGTTTAGTTTAGGTGGGTCATTCATGAATTGCAAATGTCTGAGGTGTCCCAACAACATTATTAAGTAATAATTGGCAGATCTTCTATCAATATTGAATTCTGCACTTTGTGTCTGTGATATAATTTACTGTACTTGCCTGCTTAACTGTTTAATGGCACATAAAATTCCGGAGGTCTTTCAATCTGGTTTTAAGTCACTTAACAGCACAGAATCTGCACTGCTCAGGGTTTTTAATGATATTGTTTTGTCTACAGACTCCAGTTTTATTGGACTTAACAGCTGCATTTGATACTGTGGATCACAAAATTTTAATATCTTGGTTAGAGCATTTTATAAACATTCGAGGGACTACAGTTCATGCCTTTTTGATGTATCTGCTTTTATTAACTGAGATAACTGGCAGAAGTGAAACATGTTCTTTTAAAACAGGTCTTTGAAACTGTAATCCATGCCCTTATCACAACACGCCTCGATTACTATGACGCTCTATATTTTGGTGTCTCACATCTCCAGCTAGTTCCAAATGCAGCTGCATGTCTTTTAACTGGTACACTAAAAAGAGAGCACAAAACTCACTTTTTCAAAGACACAAAGAACATTACGTTTTGCCAAGGAGTCCCCCTCAATCGGTTTGGGTTCTGCTCTGATGACTGTTGCTGGTCTTACCCTCACAGCAGTCCTGCCACATACGCAGGTCGATCTGAGGAATGTCATCACAGCTTCCATAGCCGTGTGGCAAGTCGGCCACTGCGAACACATCCCGCTGGACCCGGGTGATGTTGTCCCCATTGTCGCACACAACCCGAGCTAAGGACGCTTGTTTAAGCTGTGTCAGCTGTGGAGGAGTGAACACTCCTGGGTTTTCATACCAGAACCTAACCAAGACCCAAACATATGATGTGGGATGTGAATAAAAATTCTGCTCCTATTTCATTACATCTGGGGTCAACCTTATACCATAATGTCAACAGTCAAAAAGAGAGGTAAACTAATAATTAAAAAAAACAACTAAGACATCAGATACTAACTGAAAAGCAATGTGTTTGACTTTTCCTTACCTGTCTCCATCCCGGACACGTTTGAATTGCGTTGCGAGCAAACACATTAGAGTGGGACCCAATCTACTGCCAGGGACCAGGTCTTCAGCCATCAGGGCTGGGAAGAGGTCAATGTTAAAAGGGGTGCCGTAGAGCCTGCAATATAGCGAGAAGTGTCAGTACAGCAAAACAGTAACCACCCTCACCAGATAATTAGCAAACACGGTTTGTTTTGATAGTAAAATAATGTGCCATGAGTGTAAAGATATGTGTAAAATTAACTCAGGTGTTTTCAGAGAGTCACAGCCTCAAATATAACTCATCTCTGTAGAGAAATACATCCTCACATATCTTAAGACAAAACTAGAAATGCACCAATAGATTTGGTGCTGAAAAATTAGGATTGTCTGATTTTCTAACTGACTATTGAATGGCAGTTCAGAAACAAAAATTGTGAACTTTACTAAGAAACTGCACTCAGTGAATGCACAATATATACGTGGTACTAGTATCTTCCTGGTATCTTCCCTCAGTAACTGCTTACTAAAGAAATATGACTCAATTAACTGTGTGCACTGTCCATTATAAAATCGCTAATATGAGCCATGATCAATGGTTTAAGCTGTAAGCTTTGTAATCATTTTGTCTTTGTTTTGAAATATTATTTAAATCCTGTTTAGCTGCAGAGCTGTGTATCACTGACTGCTCGGTTTCACACACATCAAACACATCACATCAAATGTCATCTCTGGTCCTTATGTAAATGAGTAAAGGATTCTTAAGGCTGTTTTACAGTTACAACAAACAATTTATTGATTTAAGTCATAAAGGAGATATTCTGCAGTTCTTTTTCATTGTGTTCTCTCTGTCCTACAGAGCTCTGGAACTTTAAGTTGTCTTAGAGCAATTATGTTTTTTATTAAAAATGTTTTCTTATGAAAACAGTTACATTTTCAAATATCAAGATAGTACAAAACATTTTTTGTTGTTAATTATAGTTCTGAAAGAGATATAAAAATGAATAAAAATTGCTATTAGCAAGTTGGAACTTTTCAAAAATTGGTGATAAGAAATAGGCCAGAGTATCTCTGAGTGGAGTATCTAGACAAGGCTGTTATATTGTACTTTTGTCAGCTATTGTGAAAAATTCACTGCTTTTCCTTTATTTTATGAGAACTCAATGCCATTAACCATCCACTGTTACCACATGCTCACTTAGGATGCAATCAGCTGGGTTTAGATAGATAACATTTTAACATTATAAGCTGAATTTGGCTGCATTTTATTATACTAAAATTGAATAGCAATTTCTTTATGTTTGAATCTCTCTACAGGTTTAGTTTACAATGAGATGACTGACTGGTAGTGAACTGGACCATTTTTTATTGTGAATCACAGTAAGGTGAATTTGTACGTGGGCCAAAAAAGATATTTTAAGCCATTAACAACTGAAGAAGTAAAATATAGTAATAAAACAACTGTCAAGAATGTTCATAACTAGTTTTTCTAATACGCGAACCCACAAACGTCTTTAATTACTTTGTAAAAATTGATTCCTAACAAGAACCAGCCCATGTTGATGTTACTCAAAAGCTGTCACTCAATAAATAATCCAAACATAGTATAATTATATAAAAATATGTTAATTGTTAGTCATATAAAAATAGCATTTAGTTCAGAGTTACCTTCGTAGTTTTTCTCTGACATCAGGGTTCCTGATCTCATTCCTCAAGTCATCAAACGTCTGAGCTGAGGTCAGGTTACAGAAAGTCCTATAGTCATTATAAGGCGGTATACCATGATCCCTTCCTCTCTGAATATTCATGGCAGCCAGATCCAAAGCCACAGCGTGGGCCATGGAGAATAACTTCTCGGTCAGCTCAGTGTTCAGTAGCTGGGTGGAAATGCGCATTTTCCCAGCAACGCCAAAGAGTCCACGAAGGAGTGGGTCGATGCCTCCCTCGTTTACGATGCGGAAAGGAGAGAAGAAGGCACGGTGCAGGGAGATGTGACCCTGGGGGATAGGCTCAAAGTGCTCGTTTAACCTGTAGAGTATTGGGTTGATGAGGGTATGTCCAAAGCGGAAAGCTGCTGTGGCGAACCCATTAAAGATGCCAGCGTTAACGTTGGGGTCGTAACCGGTGTACGACCCTAAAATCCTCATGCCTTCTTCACCGAGAATCTGAATGGAAAATAAATGTTTTCTTATCATCATCTAGTTAGTAATATCTGTAAATATAAACAAAATATAAGGAAACATAAAAGGTCAGCACAGCTACCTTTGGTAACCAGTGATTGTAGGTGATGTGCTGCATTTGGGCCCCCACTATCTTTCTGGTCTCATGATAGATGGTATCGCCATCCCAGTGGGGATTAAGTCTCAGCAGTTCTGTAGCAATGCGGTTGTGCTCCCTGAACCACACAGTGTGCATGGCGGTCAAGGCAAGTTGTTCATTGGCACGGTGATCTCCAGCCAAGAAGCAAGGGATTGGACTCTCATTTTCATCCCTCATGCACTCTGTAGGTGGTCCCGCGGCGAACGGAAGAAGTGCCTTCCCTGTTCGTTGTATGATGCCTTGACGAAGAAGCCCCCTGTGGCTAGCCATGTCGCGAATCTGCTCCGACTCGTGTCGTGAACTGCCATAGACATTGGAGGCATCAATATAGGAGGTGATCTGGTTGTTCTGCTCTCTCGGATAAACGCTGTTCATGAGTAGAGACGTCATCCCACTGCCACACACTGGGCTGGAGCGCACAAAGAACATGCAACGAGCACCACTTCGCAGCTGCCGCTGGTCATTGGGTGGGAACTGAATCGGAAAGCATGGTGGGTCATTTGTGCAGACCTGAGCACACAGCTGGCCATCAGAAAAACGAGCCTGACTCAGCGCCACCACTGTCGAGTCCAAGTCGTGGTCCAGGAACTGACCCCACTGCATTAGCATGTGAGTGTAGCGGTCATCAGGAGTAATGGTCTCTGTTTCAATCATTGTGGTCGACACCAGCCTTGGCAGGGGCAACTTGTATCCATTATGCACCCTATCGGTGGTGCCTCTTGGCAAGTTGAAGCCGTTGTCATAGACTGGCTTCAGTAGGCGTTCGAATGCAGTGAGCGAGGCACCCCACA
Source organism: Girardinichthys multiradiatus (assembly GCF_021462225.1). Lineage (NCBI taxonomy): Eukaryota > Metazoa > Chordata > Actinopteri > Cyprinodontiformes > Goodeidae > Girardinichthys > Girardinichthys multiradiatus. The sequence goes on along the minus strand of NC_061811.1, from coordinate 19,446,464 downwards.
TGGGGTGCTGGAGGTTGTTGCAGGTCCCATCGTGGCTGCGGTACTTTTGGTGGAAGCAAATGTCTGAGCAGTTGTTGTTGCGGCGGTGGGCTATGCAGCCAGAGAGATTAGCAATCATGTCCAGAAAGCGGGGGGATACCAGGTCGTTGTAGCGAAATGCTGTAAAAACACAACATAAATTCAACAACTTAGCAGTGGGGCTACATAGCAAAAGGTTCCAGAATAAAAAAAAAAATGCTAGTAGATACTATAGGAGATAGAGGCTTTTGCAATGCGGGTTATGAGCCATCCATCCATTTTCTTCACCCACTTCTTCCGTACAGGGTCACGGGGGAGGTGGTGCCTATCTCCAGCAGTCTCCGGCGAGAGGTGGGATACTCCCTGGACAGATCGCCAGTCTATCACAGGGCAACACAGAAACACACAGGACAAACAACCATGCAACCCATTCACACCTAAGGTCAATTTAGAGAGACCAATTAACCTAACAGTCATGATTTTGGATTGTGGGAGGAAGCCAGAAAGACCCAACATATGCATGGGGAGAACATGCCAACTCCATGCAGAAAGACCCCCGGTCAGGAGTCGAACCGAAAACATTCTTGCTGCAAAGCAACAGTGCTACCAACTGCACTACTGTGCAGTTCTTGCGTGTCATCTGTTTCTTTCTCATTCTGTTTATTTGGCATGTTTTGTAACTTCTGGGTCATAACTTTCACAGCATATAACCAACGCCTGTTTGGGTCTGATTGAATGCATGTAACACATGAAAGAATGTCTTCCAACCTCATCACCAAGATGTAAGTGTCTGTTGTACTGTGTTTAATGTCTGGGGCTGGGATAGATGGATGGATGGATGGATGGATGGACGGATGGGTGTGTAAAAGATGTCGAAACCTTGAAAATATTGACATTAATTTAATGAGCACACATGTTCCTAATCTATTCGCAGTGTAATGTCAGGTTGGTTTAAACTTATTTGAGACCAACCTAAGTAAGTTCAAGGTGATTTTTTTCTGTGTATATAATATTACTGGTATACCTCATTTTACACACATTGCCTGTGTGTTGTGTGCCCGTATGTAAGTTGAAAGAAAAATAAGGAAAACTGTGTTGCTGACCTCTCAGATGAGGTCGAAGTACAGAAAAAAGGCTCATTTGTTTCTGCTGATAGGCAGCAATCTTTGCATTAGCTTTGTCTGGAGTCATCGTGTTAAACTTACCGTGTCTTTTAACAAGATTTATTCTATATTATTACCATTTCCCTAACAAGCAATTTGCTCTATTCTCATCTGAAGACAATACTATATAACTACTTGGTCAAGAAACGTACTGAAAAAAAAAAAAAAAAAAAAACAAGAAGCAAGAATGTGCTGGGTTCGACTCCCAGCCGGGGGTCTGTCTGCATGGAGTTCGCATGTTCTCCCCGTGCGTGCGTGGGTTCTCTCTAGGTTCTCCTTCTTCCTCCCACAGTCCAAAAACATGACTGTTAGGTTAACTGGTTTCTCTAAATTGCCCTTAGGTGGGAATGAGTGTGTGTGTGGTTGTTTGTCCTGTGTGTGTCCGTGTTGCCCTGTGATGGACTGCCAACCTGTCCTGGGTGTACCCTGGCTCTCGCCCATAGACAGCTGTAGATAGGCACCAGCCTCCCCTCGACCCACTATGGAAGAAGTGGTAGAAAATGACTGACTGACTGACAATAAATGTGAGACATGCTCTGTGTTCAAAGCATTTAGCCTTTGACCTTGTGCTGGAAAATTTAAACCTCCATTAGCAGAGGATGTTTATGCTTTCAGACGTCCAAGCACACAATGCTTATTCAGTTTTCCTCCATGCTAACAAGAGCACAGCAGCAAAGATTGAGATATTTATGTGGTAAAAATTCCAGTTTCTGCCCTGCTCCACTCAGCCTCAGCCTCTACCCCTACACACACACACACACACACACACACACACACACACACACACACACACACACACACACACACACACAATGCACAATGCAGGGCAGCATGCCATGACACCAATAAAACTGCTCCTTGTCAACTACTCCACAATTACGACTCTCTGTATGATACATGCATTTCAGCGCTTTTTTACAAAGTAAATATTTGCAGCATGCGTTTCTACTTAGCCACATAAGCAAAAATCTGGTGCAGCCAATTGCCTACACACATTACCTCATCAGTAAATTGAGAACACATAGGGGTCATTTAATCTAAGTATAAATCCATATGTTCTGTGAAAGCCTCAAAGATTTATCAAAAGACATTTGTGAACAAACAGCATTATGAAGACCAAGAAATAAAGCAGACAGGAAGGGATACAGTTAAGGTAAAGACTATGACACAACTGGCAACTATGCCTTGGTTTTGTAAAACCAAGGCATGATTGTTCACTTAAACTCACAGGACAAGCTAGGAGAGCATGAATCAGAGAAGTAACTAAAATGCCCCTGGTAACTCTGAAGGAGTTGGGAAAATCTGTTGATAGACCCACTAGTTGTGCACTGTACAAACTTGTCCTTTGTGGAAGAGTTGAAAAAAGAGAGAAACAGTTGACACAAGTATTTTACATGACAGCAAATATGCCGAAGGTGCTCATATACAGGTCCTTCTCAAAATATTAGCATATTGTGATAAAGTTCATTATTTTCCATAATGTCATGATGAAAATTTAACATTCATATATTTTAGATTCATTGCACACTAACTGAAATATTTCAGGTCTTTTATTGTCTTAATACGGATGATTTTGGCATACAGCTCATGAAAACCCAAAATTCCTATCTCACAAAATTAGCATATCATTAAAAGGGTCTCTAAACGAGCTATGAACCTAATCATCTGAATCAACGAGTTAACTCTAAACACCTGCAAAAGATTCCTGAGGCCTTTAAAACTCCCAGCCTGGTTCATCACTCAAAACCCCAATCATGGGTAAGACTGCCGACCTGACTGCTGTCCAGAAGGCCACTATTGACACCCTCAAGCAAGAGGGTAAGACACAGAAAGAAATTTCTGAACGAATAGGCTGTTCCCAGAGTGCTGTATCAAGGCACCTCAGTGGGAAGGAAAAAGTGTGGCAGAAAACACTGCACAACGAGAAGAGGTGACCGGACCCTGAGGAAGATTGTGGAGAAGGGCCGATTCCAGACCTTTGGGGACCTGTGGAAGCAGTGGACTGAGTCTGGAGTAGAAACATCCAGAGCCACCGTGCACAGGCGTGTGCAGGAAATGGGCTACAGGTGCCGCATTCCCCAGGTCAAGCCACTTTTGAACCAGAAACAGCGGCAGAAGCGCCTGACCTGGGCTACAGAGAAGCAGCACTGGACTGTTGCTCAGTGGTCCAAAGTACTTTTTTCGGATGAAAGCAAATTCTGCATGTCATTCGGAAATCAAGGTGCCAGAGTCTGGAGGAAGACTGGGGAGAAGGAAATGCCAAAATGCCAGAAGTCCAGTGTCAAGTACCCACAGTCAGTGATGGTCTGGGGTGCCGTGTCAGCTGCTGGTGTTGGTCCACTGTGTTTTATCAAGGGCAGGGTCAATGCAGCTAGCTATCAGGAGATTTTGGAGCACTTCATGCTTCCATCTGCTGAAAAGCTTTATGGAGATGAAGATTTCATTTTTCAGCACGACCTGGCACCTGCTCACAGTGCTAAAACCACTGGTAAATGGTTTACTGACCATGGTATCACTGTGCTCAATTGGCCTGCCAACTCTCCTGACCTGAACCCCATAGAGAATCTGTGGGATATTGTGAAGAGAACGTTGAGAGACTCAAGACCCAACACTCTGGATGAGCTAAAGGCCGCTATCGAAGCATCCTGGGCCTCCATAAGACCTCAGCAGTGCCACAGGCTGATTGCCTCCATGCCACGCCGCATTGAAGCAGTCATTTCTGCAAAAGGATTCCCGACCAAGTATTGAGTGCATAACTGTACATGATTATTTGAAGGTTGACGTTGTTTGTATTAAAAACACTTTTCTTTTATTGGTCGGATGAAATATGCTAATTTTGTGAGATAGGAATTTTGGGTTTTCATGAGCTGTATGCCACAATCATCCGTATTAAGACAATAAAAGACCTGAAATATTTCAGTTAGTGTGCAATGAATCTAAAATAAATGAATGTTAAATTTTCATCATGACATTATGGAAAATAATGAACTTCATCACAATATGCTAATATTTTGAGAAGGACCTGTATTTTCAGCCTACTTGCAAAACACTGTGTGATGGAAAACCAAGATTCACCACAGTGTTACAAGGTAGAAGGTGGTGGCAGTATCATGCTATGGGGTCGCTTTTCTTTATTAGGGACAGGGAAGTTGGTCAGAGATTATTGGAAGATGGATGTAGCTAAATCCGTGGTAATCCTAAACGAAAACTATTAGAGGCAAAAGACTCAGGCTAGAGGTTCATCTTCTACAGGACAACTTTCAACAGTCAATGCTAAGAGGAATGGTTTAGATTAAAGCATATTCATGTTTTAGAGGGACCCAGTCAAAGTTCAGACCTACATCCAAATAAGAATCTGTGGCAAGTCTTGAAAATTGATGTTCCCAGTCTCTATATGTGCAAAGTGGATAGAGCCATACCCCTAAAGACCTGCAACTATAATTGCTGCAAAGATTAGATAAAGGAAATAATTGACTTAAAGGTACTATATATTTTGCCAAAGCATTGTAAAACATGTATGCTTTTGCAACAAAGAAACACAAATGTTTCGACTCATATTTAAAGTCTGACATACAGAAAAAGATTTGCAGCGGTAAAGTTTACAATCAGCCTTACCGGTGCCATTGGTGTCCACCATGAGACCCTGGTTGACGTGGTTTTGGATGAGCAGGAGAGTCTGCTCGAAGATCTCCCCAGCACGTGCCTGCTCCACTGTGTAGGGATCACGGGGATATCGAAAAAGAGCGAGCAACTCTCCTGGAGTACGAGGCTGACTGGAGAGATGAGGGGCATGAAGAGGGGTGCAAGGATGGTGGGGAAGGTGGAAGAGAAGAAACAAATGTTAGAATAAAAACAGAAGGAATGAATCTGAAGATATACGGTATCTTCCAAATTAGCCAAATTAGCATAGTGTGCCGCTGGTTTTACTCTAGACTGTGTTTTCCCATCAATATGTTTGACATGGTGAATGACATCCACCAAGCTCATGTACACTCCACTGCTCCAGCTAAAAAATGTAGTAAAGCTGATGTTAAACATAAAGCGATAAATCTGTGTTCTGTTTCTCAGTGACTTTCTCAAGCACCCAGATGTGTGGCAGTAAGAAAATGATTTTTGTAATTGAAAGTGGATATAGAACTGAATGTGAAACTAATCAAACTGAACGTTCAATACAACAAAATATATTTTCAAAGCAAAGGAATTCACTTTCAAACCATTACGTCAGTTTCAGTTTAGTGAAATTCATTTTCAAACCAGTGTGTTTAATTTCAGATTTCACTAATACAGATTAAATCTGTGTACTGTAATTCAAATTCAGTTTCTGATGGCATACGTTTCTGCCCATAGTCACTTGTACTCAGGTAAATTACTGAACTTCCAGATGGAAAGAGTTAGAACTTTTTTTTCTGCAAAGAATTCAACAGTTTCATCAACAAGTTTGCAGCCTGTCTCAATCAATGGGTTTTATATGAATTTAAACATCCTTGTTTCTTTTTTCGAGTTAAGTGTTATAAAAACTCAACTAAGCAGGTTTAACAGAACTGTTTTGGAGTGCATGACTTGTGGCTTTTCGGTCAACAAATCTTTCCACCTCAGCTGTGGATCTCTGCAGCTCCTCCAGAGTTATCATGAGCCTCTCAGTGGGATCCCTTTGAGGCCTTCACAGAACAGCTGTATTTATACTAAGATTAAATAGCTCATGTGGACTCTAACTTCTTAGGTGACTTCTGAAGGCAATTTTCTCCACTGGATTTAATTTATGCATACCAATGAAAAAAGGAACATCTTAAATTTGTATTTGTAAAAAAATATATAAAAACATTATTAGTATTATTTTCCTTACCCTTTACATTTGCACACTACTTTGTGTTTGCTGCACATACGAAGGCTGTTACTAAAATGACCAGGCTCTCTTGTGTATTTACCAAACATCCAGATCATATGTTGTTAAGTCAGACTAAGAAGCGGCACTAACTTTCCTTCTCATGCATTCCCACTGGGATTCCTCCTTGTTTCCTCTTTGTTGTCAGTTAAAGAGAAAGCTGCATCTTATTCTGTGATTGTCATTAAACAAAGCTGGAAATCCCCCTCATTGCAACAGCAGCTGTAACTGCGCTGTTTATATGAGTGTGAATTTATTTATTTTTCATGTGCGTTTGTAAGCCTGACCGTGCGTACGTGTGCATGCGCCAAGAAAAGCACAAATGCTAACCACATCATTCAACAGGATGAAAACTTCTAAAAAGTGAACTGGAGTCACCTCCATCCTTGACAGACAGACATCAATGTCTTTGTTATTACCTTTCGACAAAAATGTGAGCTTCACACATGCAAGGACCAAAACGAATAAGTAACAATGCCAAGTAGGACAAAGAAAAGAAATAAAAGTAGATATCGAAATGTATTTCTGAACAAAGATGTCTAGTCGGGCAAAATAATATTGAGCGCTGAAAAATATTTTTTCAGATGTGATCTGTGAAGCCTGAAGCAACATTTAATAGCCGTCTGGATGACTTGGCACATTTTCAGTTTCAAGTGCACAGTCTTCCAGCAAAAAAGTCAAGTGCCGACATGAACTGGGAAAATCCTTTGTTATGCACCCAACAACCTTGTTGGCCTGCACCAACCCTCTGTCCAACTGTATGTTTCCACGCTGGTGGTTTGTTTGGTCTCTATCAAACTGGCTATTGTGCACTGCATTACAGTTGATGTCATCTGAAATTAGAAATTTTTTTGTGATAATATACAACTTTTCAAAATATTTTCTAACTCATATTGATGCAGCTGTATTACAATATTTTGTTTTACTGACAATAAATTTTATTTATTACCTTAATATGTAATCATAGTGCCATATAAAGCCTGGAGATTTATGTATATGAAAACATTTGTCACATCTTCACAACGCATCTTCAGTAATCTTAGAATAACAACTCTGAAGGTCACGGTGTTTGGGGCTGAACAACATACATTTTGTCTCAATAGTTCTGCCTCAGGAGGATTTATGCACAGTAACAAGACCTGATATTTATTTTACTCCCTTTGAAACAGAAAACACCTTTGAGTACTCCTATGAAAAATTCCTGTCCCTTTATAATAACATAATATAAATCCTGAAGAAAGAAAATGTTGAAAAATAAGTAAAACATTTGAGCAGCACAACTGCTAAGTCCTTTTGGCTCGCTTTCATAAATATCCTCCATGTCTAAAACGCAACTAAGAAATGTTCATCTCTCAATAACAGCAACTTCTAAACCAACACCACAATGACTGGAAAATGTAACTGTTCTTTAATAGCAGCTTCTAATTTATCTAGCAAAGTGACTTTTTATAAGCCTGAAATATCAAGAATTGTGACAATTACAGCAGCAAACCTCTTGAGAGCATCTATTGCAAGAAGGTTTTAAGGTCTGTGGGTATGTGTAACCTGAAACTGTAGAGGAGGTTCAGGCTAATGTCTCTGGAAATTTTCGACAAAAGCTCTGGCATTTTGATTACCTCTCAAACATGTTATACCATAAGCCATCCCTGGAAATAAAAAAAAAAGCTGTAAAAAGCTGGTTTGCTATTTACCAGAAGCCTTGTAGGAAACATAGCAAACATGTATAAGAAAGTGCTCTGCTCAGATCAGACCAAAACTGAGCTCTAGTGGGTACAGACAAGCTGGTCAAAGTTGAGCTGAGCTCACCATGAATCAGGGAAGCTATCCTAAACATACAGCAATAGCTACAATAAAAAATGGATTAGAATACATTAGTCAAAGTTTAAGTCTAGAAACCTATGCCAAACCTTTTTAGATTTTTACTTGAAAACCATATATAATTTTCATTGCCCTTTGCTAATATGCACTTCTTTGTGTGAGTCTATCACGTAAAGTCCTAATACAATACCTTGATTTTTGGGGTTGTTAAGGTACCACTATGTAAACAAGTGGTGTGAATATATTTGTGTGACTCTGTACATGGTTGTATGTCTGCTTTGTGAGTTTCTCATGTCCTACCCATCAAAGAGACGTCTCCTTGTGGACTCAATAGCACTGTCCACATTACGGATGGCCTGCTCTATAGATGTGCTCACAAAGGTGTCTCCCTCTCGGCTGATTGCAGGTACTGACAGAAAAAGACAAACAGATTAACGTGGAATCTAAATAGGAACACAGGCCAAGGGGTAGAAATCATAACAATGGAGTTTTTTTTTCTCTTGTGGTTTTCTTTTTAAAAATACATTTAAAAAAAGATCAAAAACCATGTAGCGGTGTTGACTTTAAACTTTCAGAACTTCCCGACACAGTCATGTTTCCACTTAAAACGATGATACTGTAAAGAGAAGACTGAGAGTCCAACACTAACTGAGCACACTGATCGACTTTGTGGTCCGCCAGCAGTGTGCTGCAGTCTGACCTCAAACATTACAGCAGGAAACACAGAACAGTCGTCAGAGATATAACTGGACGGCAGTAGATTGTGACGGTATTACTGTGTGATTTAGTCAAAGACCATGAACAGGAGGTTTATCAAAACTGTAAAATATAGAAGCTCTGTATCAGTTCTAAAGTTTAACATCATATGACTCACCAGGAGTCAGCAAGTGTCAAAAAGAGGTTTACATAACCTCAAATAATCAGCATAATTATTTTACAAATGCTGAACTAAAATGCAAACGAATTGAGTGAAAAAAACTAAGTCAGATCTTACTGCTTTCAAATGAATTAGCAAGTGGGAGGCACCTCTATGAAAGCAGATGTTTTGTCAGTTTGCTGGTTGGAGAGAACATGTATCAATTAACGAAATGCCAAGGGAGAAAGACATCAGCAATGACATTACAGAGGCAAAAAAACATTGCCTTTTATCCATTCATGTTTTCAGCACCGCACAGCTTCCACTCTACCTTGCTCTACCCAGCATGAAACCTTTTGAGTTTCCATTGACGGCTGGAGGTGTGGCTTAAAGCCCCATCAGCATTGTTTACTGTGCAAAGCAAAATAAACACTCACCGTCACACATCATGGAGTGAGGTTGTGGAGTCCAGACCACCCTTCTGTCCACAATTCGCAGAACGGGGGCCATAAATGGCATCCATGATTTCAAACCCCTGCCACGGCATTCAGTTTGACCCACTCTGGTCATTGTGGTCCTTGATAACTTTGTAGTGGCTCTTGAGTTTCTGGAGCTTCTCCTGGCAATACCACGATGTGCGATAAAATCCATGGTTTGTCATTCTCTATGCTACCTTGACGAACACCTTGTCATTTATCACCCATGGCCAATCACTGCACAGGAGTCTGTTCATGCCACCTTTCTCCAATGGGATCTGCAGCTGAGCAGGTACCAAAAAATCAAGTACTGTGCCGGAAATCTAGTACTTGCCCATGGAACAGAGGCATATAGCAAAATGACTCAGGTATTCAAATAAACATCTGACTGAACCACAAAACATCTGGAATAATGTCCTTTCCATAGATAAGACCAATGTGGAGTTGTTTGGTCTTAATGCACAGTGCAATATTTGAGTCCCCCATGATCTGGTAAATTCTAGTCAGATGTGTCAGGTAAAGGTTGGCCCAAACTAAGTCTTCAACAGGACAATACTCGTACTCGTCTTCCGCTTCATCGACGACGCTAAATACTCTAAAAATTTTATTTTGAGAGTATTGAGGACAATATTCTCAAAATAAAATAAATATGGGACAATGTGAGATTCAGATAAAGTCATACAGAAAACCTTGTGTATGCTTTCAACAGTGTCATGATGGTGACAATACACTGTAGTAATGAATTGATTCTTACCTGTGACTGTAAGCACCATTCTAGCAGCCTGGAATCCAATGGGGTTCCGGGCAACGCATTCATAGCGTCCACCATCTGCAGTGCCAACATCCTTCACCTCCAGGTAACCTGCACTGATGTGGAACTTGCCGCTCTCTGTTATCTGTACACCATCCTAAAAGACAGACAATGATAAGATCAGGGATGTGAGAGCCCCAAGTAAAAGAGTTTAATAGCTTTGTGAGGTTCTTGCGTTAATGTCACCCTGGGTGAGCTCTTGCTTCTGCGATCCCCTAAATGGCCAATATAAAAAAACAACACTGAGACCAATCTCAATGTGCTGAGGGATTACTTTTACTCCCTGACCTCTGTTGTGATAACTAAGAAACTGTCTGAAGGTTTCTTACCTTGTTCCAGGTGAGAACCGGCCGTGGCTGGCCTCGAGCACTGCAGGGAATCTGCACATCCTGACCAGCCTCCACAGTCAGGTCCCTTGGAGCATTTGTGAAAACAGGCGTTACTGAATAAGTTAAAACATACACACACACACACACGCACACACACACACACACACACACACACACACACACACACACACACACACTCTCGTTAATGATTTTGAACCACACCCCATCATAAAAAGTACAGAGCATTTAGTAGTGAACCACCACAGGGAGAAAAAGAGAGTTACACAGTCACAAACCCTTCTTGAACTGTTTGTGTAACACTCGGATGACTGGTTTTCTTTCCTTTTTTAACCAGCCTGTGAAACATTAATTACCTTAATGTCAAGGTAATGCTCTAACAGGTGGCTCTTGCAGTTTAAATGACCTTTGTTGAGGAAATTCTGCAAGTTTGTGTTTTTTTTATGTAAATAATTCAATTTTTTGGCCTTCTTCAATTTCCTCACCTCTCTGCTCAATGCTGAGCTGTACAGTGGCGCGCACCGTCCCCACTGGGCTCACCGCCTCACACTCATACTGGCCCTCATCGTGTGCAGCCACCCGAATGATGCGGAGCGTACCGGAGGCCAGGATGACGTGCCGACGGTCCGAAGGCAGAGGGCTTCCACCTCGAGTCCAGATGATCAGTGGCAATGGGGTGCCGCTTGCCTCGCAGGGGAAATCCACTGTGTGACCTTCTGAGACTGACTGGTCCTGTGGCGTTACGGTGAACTGGGGGGTCGCTGCATAAGTGAGAATAAGGATGGAGAAATATATTACATTATTTTTTGGAAATAGAAGGAGTATAAATTTAACACCTTGTGGACTTTCTCACTGTACACCCACAAGAGTGATTTAAATCTTTAAGATCATTCTTGAAAAGTTGCTTCTCCTGAAGAATGGTGAAAGGGAGACTGTGACTTTAACACAGGGTTGTAAATCAAAAGTTCACACACCCATGCACACTGTAAAAGCATTTCTAGTCTTTGTGTCAGGCTTTACTGTGTAATTCTTCATGGTGAAAAGTTTCTTTATCACCCCCCTTATTCCTCTTATATTTCAGCAAGGGAAAAACACACAGATGACGTTTCATACCAGTCTGACTCTAATTAGCAGAAACATATGACTCACTAAAACGAGGGCACACAGTCTCTGCAGCTGGGAATGTGTAATTGGATTCACAGAGCACAGCTGCACACAAACTGTTAATATTACAGAGATATTAATACAAGCTTAAAGACAAAAATCCAAACAAGTAATTCAGAGTTGTTTTCCGTTAGATTCACTTTCTCATCTTGTTGAATTCTCAGCACTGTTAGGAGCTGCACAGCTGTCATACTCTGCCACTATGGTTGTGGTCCAACACATCCCTAAACACTGAGGAGCCATTATGAAGCATGTACTTTAAGTCATGTTAACAGCCATTACTACATGGAAAAACATGGTGTCATCTCTGGATTACAGGCTGCCACACTTTCCTGTGCTATGTAGGGCCTGTAATTTGGACATTTGCACACTCAATGAAATCATGTTCACAAGCCAATAAAGCTCTGCTACACATAAAGCTGAAGGGCATAACTGCGAAGAAAAACATATGCAAACATAGAATGCATTGTAGTACTGTACAATCCTGCCTATGGTCCACTACTTCTGTTGACTTTGCTTTTTAACCAGTACGCAAACCCATTAAAGCAACCACAAAGGACATATATCCATTTCTACAAGTTTTATCTTTGCAGTTGTGGGCAAGGTTGTAGCTCTGATAGTTAAATTCTTTGAGAAACATATAAAAAAGTGCGAAAGAGTGTGTACAAGGCAGCCAAGAATGCAGCCAAAAGTATCCAGAGTGATAACGTAATGTTTGGGAGATCTAATTCAGATGTCAATGTATAACACAATTCGTACCAAAAGTAATAACAGCTGCATCCATCTTAAAATCCATCTTAAATTAGAGATAGTAAAGTGAAGACTTATATGAAGATTTATCCATGAGGAGAAGAAAGTCCGGAGAAATGATCAAAGACTTAACAAAATGGCTCCCTTCAGAGTGATTTAAAAGTGTTCTGTGCCACGCCCAGTCTGCCACAATATTACAAAAACACTATTCACAAAAAGATAATAAAAATAAATTGGTCAAATTCAGATAGACCTGTTAATTTTTGGTCCACTTATGAGGAGGTATTGTGCATGTCTCACGTTTTTCTATATAATCGGTCAATGTTTTACCAGGGGGGTTTTAACTGCTTATAATGTAGCAGTTAAAACGTTATAACCAGGAAATGGTCTGTCAAGCCACCTAAACTCCATCAGCCTGTTTGCAGACAGTTTATCCCACAACGGCAACTGGCCTTAAAAGTCACTTCAAGCCAATGTTACACATGTGGTGATTGAAAGGGAATTTAAAGTACTCAGACGGCAGCTACTTTCAAAGTCTTTCTCCTTCATTTGGCTCATACAGATGTTGGGGCCATCCATTTGGTCGCACATTTTGACGCACAGCTCAACAGACGTCGCAGCTCTGACGTCACTGGAAGTATAAACCGGCTGAGATGCAGAGTCTTGGGGCCATTTCCGCCTGTCGCAGGACAGCGTATAGGATGCGCATTTCTGGAGAGACAAGAGCTTGCAGGCGAACCTTTGCTCCACAAGGCCATTCCTGGAAGAGCTTGAAAGCTGGAAATCTGTCTGACACGAGAAGATCAGAGGATTTATTTGCCGATCGAAGACCATGCCACAACCGGCGCAAGTAAAAAAAAAAAAACCTACAGAGGTTCTATTTCCAAGGAGATGAGTTTCCTCCTTGTGTATGCAGTCGACTAAAGGTTCTTCATCTTTTCCCCTCCTGGACGGATGAGAAGTTGCCGTTTTTCTTTAATTCGATCACGGACGCGTGATTCAACCCCCCCCCCCCCCCCTTTCTTTTTCTTCAGACCTGATCCCATCCTCAACCTGTGGAGAAAAGAAATCAACTTCAAAGTAATTTCGTTCTTTTCATAGTAAACCGGATGGGTGCATTTAGAGGTCTGGGCAGGATGAGGCAGTTAAGGTGATGTAGGGTCACCAGTAGTTAATCTAAGGTATTAACTTGTTGCATGCAATACTGATTGAATTATGTTATGCTGAGCTGTGTTTTGATTTGCTGCGGAACCGTGGTTAATGTTTGTCTGGCTGATCCCAAATCAGCCAGGAGTTAGAAGTTGGACTTTTAAAAGTTTTTCATTCAAGGCAGCTGCGGTCTGGGCCTCACCCGACCACTCTTTGTTCCAGTTTTATTGCTGAAAATTTTCCACTGGGTTCCTGCCTCAAGAGTTTTATGACCCTTTGTCAAGATTTGGGGCGTTCAGCTGATAGTGGCTAAAGGGGCGTGGCCCCACCGTTTCAACAGCTGATCGCTGCGATCGAGACATCAACACGACAGGAGGACTTCTTCCCATTTAACCCAAATTACACATTTTGTCCATAAACTGCTGGTTTGATCTTCATAGACACTAAATGCATATATAGATTTTTCTTTTATTATTATTGTTAGGTAGTCATTGTTATTCCCTTTGTGTAGAACGGTGCTTGTTAGTTAGGGGAAGGTTTTGGACCGGAATACTGGTATATCAGGATTATTTGGCTTAAATAAATCTTCATATATATAATTAAGAGAAGCGTCTGTGTTTATTTTGTGCAAGAGAGATTTATCTGTCAAAACAAGGTCGAAGTTTCCCCACCTTTGGTGAAGCGGTTGAATAAACAGTGACAGTTTGTGGTTTTGGTTAATAATTTGTAATTATTAATGAGCTTTGAGCCCTTAATCACAACACCAGAGGATATCTCTGATTTCTATTCATAAGTGATGATTTTTGGTTAAGAAATTCATATTTTTCTAATTATTATTTTAAATTATGATTCTTGATTAATATTAATTAATCAATAATCATATTCCCTACACAGACAAAAACCCATCTTGCTGCTACAGATAATTATTGTGGATAGACCTCCAGCATAAACATTTGAAAAGATCGGTTATTGACTTACTTAATAAAGTAAATCAACTTTAGGAAATGATTTGTAGCAGAGCTTCACTGCCTCCCTGCATAATATTCATCAGCAGATTTGTTGTACTAACAGAGGACAAACAATGAAAACAATTTTTCTTCCCTATTTTTCTCCTTTTAATTTCATAATTTATTTTCGATTGTATAAAAAATATTCTTTGTGATAAAGTACATTGGTCAGGGCAAACGGCAATTAGCAGCAAATGAGGAGAGCTGCACAATTACCAGCTTCCAAACACTCACTGCCTAACTCTCCTCCTGTCTGAAATGATAACACAGCAGGAGCCTCATTAACTAAAACAATGTGTCCTTTTGAAAGGTGTTCCACATCAGTGCACTCAGTCATGGAAGGCCACCGGTTTAGATGACCCTCAACAGGGCAGATAAAAAAGTTTGTAAGGGGTTTTGTAAGTTTACATGTGAAGGTTACAACCTTCACATTTCTTTCTATAACACTGAACATTATCATGTTTAGCCATCTGATTCCTTTAGTTCCCTTACCTCTCTGCTCAATGCTGAGCTGCACAGTCACACGGACTGTCCCTACTGGGCTCATCGCCTCGCACTCATACTGGCCCTCATCATGGGCAGCCACCTGAGTGACACGGAGGGTACCGGAAGGCAGCATTGTGTGATGTCGGTCAGAGGGCAGTAGATTACCACCTCGAGTCCACACAATCACTGGCTCTGGATAACCACTCGCCTCACAGGGGAAATCCACGGTGTGACCCTCCAGGACTGACTGGTCCTGTGGTGTGACAGTGAACTGAGGAGTCGCTGCTCAAACCAGGAGAAAAACAACAAAAACAAAAACATAACATTTTTGTGTAGATCACTAAAGCCAAAATTTTATAAAAGTTATTTTTTTTGCAGATGACACAAGTATGTTTTGCTTATGTAGGAGTAAATATCAGCCATTAGGGCAGGTTTATTTCATTCTTCTGCAGGTGTTTTGATTGCATTTAAAAAAGGTTCAGCTTAGGTTTTGTGAGATCAGTTGCTATTTTCATAATAATCATCTTTATTGGTCATTGCACATGTACATTACAACAAAATTTGTCCTCTGCATTTAACCCATCCCTTATAGGGAGCAGGATGACACAAGCCAAACACAACCTACAATCAAACAGAAACCTTTTAGGGTTTATTTATTACAACAAAATTACACTAATAGAAATACAAATGTAAAAGTTTTACCTTGAACAATGATGTGTGCTGTGGCATGTATGGTATCCACATTATTGGAAGCAAAGCATGTATACAGTCCTCCATCATCTCGAACAACATTCTGAATGTAAAGACCCCCGGATGGCGTAATGTTGATGCGAGCGTCGCTAGGCAACGGTGTGCGGTCACCTTTTGTCCAGGTGACTCTTGGCTGTGGCTGTCCAGTGGCGCTGCACTCTAGTGTTACACTCTCGCCAACCAGGACCTCAGTGTTCTGGGGTTGAATGACAAAATTTGGCCGGGCTGGAAGAACAAGAGAAGAGGGAGGGGAGAAGTTGGAGCAAGGTTTGAGATAACTTTACAAATGTAAATGCTCAGCCTGAAAATGTTCTCTTCTTTGCAGATGAGATAATTATATTTTGTAAGGATAAAGGTTTTTTTTTGTATGAAATAAATGTAAAAAATACTATAAAAATCAATCAATCAGTTTAAATAAAGCCAAACATAAGCTGAAGAAAGGATCAAGAATCAGACAGTTATAATTGTAATTTTCAGAATACTTTCCGAATAAAAATGAAATAAATGTGCTAACAAAGTGGCTTTGACTTTTCAAAAGTTCTGAAAAAATGGGTTGTAGCTCAGTTACAAAGATCGTTTGTGTGATCTCTAATATGCACTGCCTCAAAACTGAAAACATCTTGAACAATCCCAAGCTGTTTATAGCTGTTTGTCCAAAGAAAATGCAGTTGATCTTTGTCCATGTTTGGTTAGTGATTACTGTGGATTGAGGAAAATATGTTTGCAGCAAGGGATCTGTGGTTTACCATCACACAGAGACAGGAAGTGCACAATATCAGCTTTCAGAAACTCTTGATGGCCTCAGTTTCAACCAAAAACATGATATCAGATATGACCTTTTTGCTTCATATTTGTATTGTGGAACAGAAAGCTTCTTTAAACTAAAAAATACACAAGTTCACACTTCCCCATCTTTAGCCTTGAGACACAGTAAGAATAATTTAGATGTCATCTGAGTTGCTCGACTTACTTTGCACTCAATGCAGGGGAGAGAAGCACTTTTCATTAGGTTTTACAATCTTCAATATAGAATGTTAACTTTCTGCAGATAAAAACAACTTATTCTGTAAGTTTTATATGAACAAAACAGTCAGGTTACCAACAAAACTGAGAGTAACCATGCCAACATTAGCCTGATCTTCCAACATGAACTCATGTCCCTGAAGTCTACTCTAGTTTGTAAAAGGTAATTATCCCTAACAGAAAATGAGCCTCCATTCAGCCTTTACTGTAAAAGTTAAAATGCCCCAGATTTCTCAGTGACAAACTGCATACCACCATGTTTAGCTGGTAGGGAAAGAAAAGTAGCTCACAAGGGGCTCCAAAGTATCGAAGAGTGACCTCTGAAGTCTTGACTTCCCCAGCTACGTTTTTAGCCATGCACTGGTAAACCCCCTCATCAGTTTCTCTGGTGTCTTGAATCATCAGTGTCCCATCTTCCAGCAGGTTCAGACGACTGTCATCCCGCATATTTAAAGCATTACTGCAACAAAACAACAAACATGCAAATTTAATTTACTGAAAATTGATGGATGGTTGTGCTGGCTACAGCTTGTCCTTCCGTGTCCTTCAGAAAATGTTTATATTTTAAGGTTTTTACAGGTCTTTTCAATTGAACAAAATATAAAACCCATTTCTGAGGGTAAAAAAGACATAAAAAAATGGCTATGGTAAACACAACATGCACCATGTGTCAATTAGGAAGGTTTGTGAAAACATCTCAAAACCCCAGTAATGCATAGAAAATGCATAACCTACTAGAAACTAGAGGGTGTATATTTTATTTTAACTATGAAGATAAAAAAAATAATATCAGTGTTAAAAACCAGCATTACATTTTGTATCAGTTCTTTTAATTCAGTCTTTTAAGTTTAGATAGCTCTTACTTGTTCCGGAGCCATATAATCTGCGGTTTGGGGTTGCCCTCAGCCCTACAGGTGAAGTAAACCGTATTTCCTGATGTAACATCAATATCCCGGGGCTCTGAGGTGATCCTTGGTACCTCTGGAATGAGAAAATTAGATGAATGAATGATAATTATACTAATATATATTTAGTACCAGCTTTTATGTTAAAAACTTATAGAAAATATCAGTTCTTTTACCAGATCTAAACATTTGCTGAAAGAAACATGAAATTACATATTACATTGCATTTCCAATTTTGCTTCAATTCATTAAGGCTGACAGAGATTCATTTCAGAGACAGAGACGTGTTTTAATATAACCTAGACTTTAGCTGGGCCATTACAACACCTTGATTCTTGACTTTTTCAGCCATTCTGTTTGGATTTTTTGTTGCATTTGGGATTATTGTCCTGTTTCTGGCCTGGAATGCGACACGCCTCATCTTTCAGATGGCATAACACTTACACTACATAGTTATAAGTTCAGGGTTGACTTATGCCCTTTTTCCACAGGCTCTACTTAGGCCAGCTCCACTCTACACAGACATTTTTCGCAAGCATTTCCATTTCTATTTTTTCTGGCCTACTACTTGCATTTTTCAAACCAACTCAGTAGCAGGTACAATCGGGCCAAAGTAAGGACTTGATATGACTTGAACAGACTATTGTTCACAGATTGGTCATGGGAAGAGGAAAAGGTTTTTTGCAAGGTAGTGCACAGATAAGTTAATAAAACTCAAGAGAAACTTCAATTATATTAAAGACAACAGTAGCCGGAACAGTTCAAACTGAAATATAACTTTACCATTTACAAATCATATACCACGCCTAAAGGCTGAAATAAAAGAAAAGCAATACCATGTCAGCTTCCCAAATAACATGCAGGTGGCGCGTGCTGTATTCAATAACAATCTAAGTCAGCTGATCACATATAACATCAGCTGTTCAGACGCACATACATTTACCCCAAAACACACAAAACAATACCACCATGAAACAGCGGGTTTGGTTTGGAAACATTTTGACAGTCTTTAACTGAACCAGCGGGTGCAGGAGGAAGGAGCAGGCAGAAAGCAGCTGAAAGTAATGGCAACGCAACAGGTTCTGTGCCGAGTAGGGTGAGACCAGGAAGAGCAGAGAAGAGCGGCACTGGAATCTTCAATGGAAAAGGAGCATTAATGACTGCAACTTGCAAAGGTCTTGTGGCTCCCAAACAAAACATAAAATTGGCATGGGGATGTTTGTGCTAATATGCTGTGTTGGGTTTCTCCAAACATGACAGTACGTTACAGCCAAACAACTCTACATTGGACAGTGACCCCTCAGCTGAATTTATGGGGAAGTCCACTTCTGTCTTCAATGCTTTCGAAGAATAATTTCTCACTGCTGAATGACAAACTCAAAAAAGTTTGGAAACTGCCTTATTACCAATCCTAGACTGATGGGCAGGAACAACTACTTCTCCAAGATCATAGCTGGCATTGTGTCATTAGGAGATAATAAACCATGTATTAGTTTCTGTAACAACAGAGTTATACTTATTTTTTTTTTTACAATGACTGTATCAAAATAAAGTCTCTATCAAACCATGTTGGGAAGAAGCACGAAACATATTCAGAGACCAAATTCCCAAATTTTCCTTCAGGATGTTGTTTTGGAGAAAATCATATTTACCAAAGAAGGAGATCGATGATCAATTACTCAATCAGCTTTATTAATTTAGCCTTATAGGGGAGACAGTTTACAGCATACAGCCTGCCCCATTCTAGGAAGAGCAGAGGTGAGAATTGAATTAATTCTCACCCAGACGTCTCGGCTCCTCTGTATAAAAATTTTCTTTTTATCCTGCATTTTACAGCGGGGGTTCCACCAGGAGGGAGCAGGAAGTTGCAGGAGGTTGGAGGAGAGGAGAGCGAAAACTTTTGTTGGGCCAGACAGAGCGTTGGCTCATAAGTCAAAAGGCACTTTCTAAATTTTCCATCACAAAGTATTTCCTGGACTCAGTGGTCATCTGGACTAATGTTTACCACAATCATGTGAAATCTAAGATGCTCAGAAGCAACAAGGGATATTCAACCTCCCACTCTCACAGTGACTGCTCACCAACATATGTCAGAAGCATCTGACACGGGACGACGATTGTTTTGCATCCACCAGTAGGTCAATAAATGTAAACCCTTGAACACTTTAACTCAAAGGGGATGACAAGTTTGACTGCAGCTCCTACTGACAGTATACCACCCTGTTACAGGGACAGAGGAGGAACAAGAAGAAAAAGACAGATGGAGGGAGGTGCACAATGACTTTCACAGTGTTCAAAGGAAGACATTCTTTCCCTGGATGAGAGGGAATAGGATGGTTACACTAGGCAGGAGTGGGCAAGTCACAGCCATTAAACTTAGCTGCTAAGATTACACTGTGGTTAAATTACAGCTGCCTAGTTCAGACTGAAGGATTTAGTGGGGGCTGGAGAAAATACAGGGTTACAAAAAATGGATTTAGTGCAATGAAAGCTAGCTGCCAATCCTGGAGCCCACATCTAATCAGACAGAGTAATCTGTGTTTCTTTTGCACTTTTACTGCAAAGAAGTATGAATAAACGTATTTATTGCTGAGCCCATGAATGATATTCAATTCCCAATGAGTTTATAAAAGAATACATCTTTGCATTTTACATTTTAAGAGCAGCTTTACACATGTAGCTTCTTTTTAAGAAGCTACATATGTAATTTATATTAACTGCTGAAGAATAGGTTTGGGTCATTTACCAGTATCAAGGTTCTTTTACAGAAATGCTAGTGCCAGTGACTAGAGTTTTCTCAGGATTTTCAGAGCATATAGTAACATAATGCTGCCCTTGCCCCATCTGTTGCTGTGCACTTCTGGTCAGCCATCTGAAAGAAACCTCATACACTTTGTTCTCACCTTGAAAACAAACAAATTAGCGTGGAGCAGGTAACCCAACTAAATAAGCAGTTAATAGCTTGTTAATACCAGTGTCGACTCAATAAAGAACAGAATAGCAAAAAGCTATAATATTCTCCTCTAAAAGCACTTGAAAACTACTAAATGTTGTGAGTTTTGATTCCTTCGTTTGATTAAGTGTGGGAATTAAAATAATACAGAAACCAAATGATATAGATAATAATATTATTAATATAGCAGTATCAATAATTAGTCATTTTCTGTCTTAAATAGAAGCAGTAAGATAATGTTATACCTTTTTTTTTAAACATATTTAAGTAAATACTTTGTAACTATCCAACTCAAATTCCAATTCTTTTCAGACCTTTAACATCACAACACTTGATTACATTTATAAGTGGAGGAAATAAAACACTTGACCTATTGTAGACAGCATATGAAGGCCTTACATTCAAATTATGCAAACATATCCAGTTTTTCAGCTGTTTTATAAAATTTTGCTGCCCAGATTACAGAACAACCAGGGCAAAGTTGACGTCTGTCACTGGTACAAATGCAGAAGTCACTACAGGTCCTTCTCAAAATATTAGCATATTGTGATAAAGTTCATTATTTTCCATAATGTCATGATGAAAATTTAACATTCATATATTTTAGATTTATTGCACACTAACTGAAATATTTCAGGTCTTTTATTGTCTTAATACAGATGATTTTGGCATACAGCTCATGAAAACCCAAAATTCCTATCTCACAAAATTAGCATATTTCATCCAACCAATAAAATAAAAGTGTTTTTAATACAAAAAACGTCAACCTTCAAATAATCATGTACAGTTATGCACTCAATATTTGGTCGGGAATCCTTTGGCAGAAATGACTGCTTCAATGTGGCGTGGCATGGAGGCAATCAGCCTGTTGCACTGCTGAGGTCTTATGGAGGCCCAGGATGCTTTGATAGCGGCCTTTAGCTCATCCAGAGTGTTGGGTCTTGAGTCTCTCAACGTTCTCTTCACAATATCCCACAGATTCTCTATGGGGTTCAGGTCAGGAGAGTTGGCAGGCCAATTGAGCACAGTGATACCATGGTCAGTAAACCATTTACCAGTGGTTTTGGCACTGTGAGCAGGTGCCAGGTTGTGCTGAAAAATGAAATCTTCATCTCCATAAAGCTTTTCAGCAGATGGAAGCATGAAGTGCTCCAAAATCTCCTGATAGCTAGCTGCATTGACCCTGCCCTTGATAAAAGACAGTGGACCAACACCAGCAGCTGACACGGCACCCCAGACCATCACTGACTGTGGGTACTTGACACTGGACTTCTGGCATTTTGGCATTTCCTTCTTCCCAGTCTTCCTCCAGATTGTGGCACCTTGATTTCCGAATGACATGGAGAATTTGCTTTCATCCGAAAAAAGTACTTTGGACCACTGAGCAACAGTCCAGTGCTGCTTCTCTGTAGCCCAGGTCAGGCGCTTCTGCCACTGTTTCTGGTTCAAAAGTGGCTTGACCTGGGAAATGCGGCACCTGTAGCCCATTTCCTGCACACACCTGTGCACGGTAGCTCTGGATGTTTCTACTCCAGACTCAGTCCACTGCTTCCGCAGGTCCCCCAAGGTCTGGAATCGGCCCTTCTCCACAATCTTCCTCAGTGTCCGGTCACCTCTTCTCGTTGTGCAGCGTTTTCTGCCACACTTTTTCTTTCCCACAGACTTCCCACTGAGGTGCCTTGATACAGCACTCTGGGAACAGCCTATTCGTTCAAAAATGTCTTTCTGTGTCTTACCCTCTTGCTTGAGGGTGTCAATAGTGGCCTTCTGGACAGCAGTCAGGTCGGCAGTCTTACCCATGATTGGGTTTTTGAGTGATGAACCAGGCTGGGAGTTTTAAAGGCCTCAGGAATCTTTTGCAGGTGTTTAGAGTTAACTCGTTGATTCAGATGATTAGGTTCATAGCTCGTTTAGAGACCCTTTTAATGATATGCTAATTTTGTGAGATAGGAATTTTGGGTTTTCATGAGCTGTATGCCAAAATCATCCGTATTAAGACAATAAAAGACCTGAAATATTTCAGTTAGTGTGCAATGAATCTAAAATATATGAATGTTAAATTTTCATCATGACATTATGGAAAATAACGAACTTTATCACAATATGCTAATATTTTGAGAAGGACCTGTATATCAAGGGTTTCTACACACTTTCCAATTTAAAATCACACACTTCTCCCCACTTCAATTTCTTAAATATTTTATTCGCTTTTATTTTGTATATTTTCCTATTCATAATTTTTTTTCCTCAATTATCTAGAAACTTAAAAATGATAAACACACAGTCAATGCTGTTGCAAGCTTTTCAAGACTTAGTAGGAAATCCACATTTAATTTAATAGTTCACCTGTAAACATCCCTTCTACTTCATTTATACAATAAGATAAACTATTCCGTTCTCTCACTGATAAAGTGAACAACTGCCTGTGGTCGCAGTGACCACAGAGTAACCTTATCTCCAACTAGGTATGGTTTTTCAGAAGCAAAACAAAGATACACCTGACTGCACATCTACAGAGTCTGCATGGATTATGCAGGATGATAGAACACCTGTATTGTTAGTCGGAAGGGAAAGCTGAACTATTGTCTGTGTGTATTAACAATGACTTAATTTGTAAACACAAAAAAAAAAATTCAAAAAACGAAAACACATACAAATTTAAATGAAACCTTTTGTGAAGAGCTGGATTAGCATGGACCCAATAAACAGCTGTAAAAAAACAGTATATGGCCGCAGAAAGCACCAATGCGTGCCTATATTGTAAATATTTTCTGCTGTGTATACACCTCTGTTCACATAATTTCATTTCCAATATGGGTTTTTTTTCTTCTAAGTTTTAAAAGTTAAACAAATATAAAACCCTCACGGATTTCTTCATACTGTTTATAATTTTCCATTTACCTCATATTCATTCATTGCTTTGTGTTGGTCTATCAGATACAGTCCTCCAAAAATACATCTTGTGGTTGTAACGTAATTAAATGTTACAAAGTTCACATAGTATCAACACTTATGTAAGGCGCTGTAAAATTCTGCAATTATGCCATTGAGGTGATAATGCTATAAAGGGCTGATAAAAGCTGGTCTGATGAAATAACATTAAGACAACAAAAATATCTAAATAAACTTTCAACATAAGCATTTTTTTTCTGTTGTTTATCTGTCTGTACCGCAGTTGAGCTCCTCAGCAGTGAGCGTTGCCACCGATCGGCCCTGAAGTCGGCTTGGATGGTCGCAGGTGGCGGCGGCCTGGGCGTTCCCCGACTCGGCGTACTGCTTCAGCAGGTCGGCCAGCCACAGCAGCTCGCAGTCGCAGCTCAGCGCGTTGGAGTCCAGCCGCCTGCACATGTGGACACAAGCAAAGAGCAATTCAGGAGACGAATGGGACTCTGGAAGCATCACTGACAAATTTGGATTCACCTCTTTATATGAATCAGAAATATGTTATATAGGTACATTTAAAACCACATAAAACATATTTAGAAAATACAATAGTTGGAATAAAATCTTTAATTTTGCTTGTTTTTTGTGTGATCTGTCCTGGCAGTTTGGACAAACAGTATGGTGGGTCCGGTTGCCTTGCAGTGTCCAAGTCAGATTTGATCTTGCATAATGAGAGGTTACTCTTGTTGAATAACTGACTACCTGGTTCAGGCAGGAAATTGGACCGGCCAGAACAATTACAAAGAAACTAATAAGACTAACATGGGAAAAAACAGAGAAACCACAGCAACGTTCCCATCAATTTGTGTTGAAAATAAATATAAATACAGGCTAAATGATCCATAGATGTTAAAATTTCTATAAATTTGATTTAAAAATTATATTTTTTTGACCTTTATTAGCACTGTAAGTATAGGTCTGTTTTAGCCAAGATTAATGAAAATAAAAAAGGAAAAGAAGTGGAATAAGCTGGTCATGAACAAGGTACATTACTAACATAGCACACTTACCAGGTAAGCTATTTGCCACCACTAAAGGGCATATCCAAATAATCTATAAAACCAGGATGTTTTGTGTATACCAGTCATAGTTGTAATGATGTTCCTGGAGAATTTATGACTTAAGAAAAAACTAATTAAACACTATTAAACTAATTACAATCCATTAATCATAAGATAAAAAATCACTGGATCATTGAACAGAAAAGGTACAACTAAATTAAAGTGTATCTCCAAATTATGCTCACATTCACACAGTTCATATACATGCACACATGCTCACACACCAGAATATTTATGCATGGTAAAAACTAAATAAATGTGCATTGAAATGTTTAACACAAGAAAAAAACTCCCTTTACAAAGTGTACAGGTTACAAGTATAGATGAAATTGTAGCAATTACTGAGATGTTAAGACAGTATGAAAATATGTTGTCATACATATCACTATTTACTTAATTGTAGCTATAGAATAAACAAAAAGTGTTTTCTGCATTTTTTTCATGACTGAAAAACAGATCAAGTCTATTCATGAAACCCTGTCTATTTTGGATTATGCTTTTGGCATTTTAAAGTGATTTACAAACTTTTTCCAAGGTCCTCTAAGGGGAAATAAGTTTTACAACAAGCGGTAGGACATTGAGTTAGCATAAACGACATTCAAAACATACACACTTTATGTACATTGTAGACCTTATGATTTTTGAAGTCTGAATTTGGACGACTGTTAGAACAGGCAGTTTAGCTTGGTTTAAACCTAAACCAAATATATATGCCTAAATCAGGGTTGTGCATCTAATTAATATTGGCTGAGGTCTAAAAAAGCCTATGAGTATCTTCAGGTCTGTTATTGAATGGGATGCCAAACAAAATGACACACTACTACTGCACCCATAACCAGTCAGTTTTTCTAAACAGCACACAATCTAAAACATGAGAGTGGAAACCTTTTTGCCTAGTAAAAGAAAATCCGCTCATTTGGTTAAATACTGGTTTGGTTTTGCAGGTACAGAAAGAATAACAACATGTGTGGCCAAGAACACCTTTAAATATGGCCTGAACGGTTCTAATTTCAATGCATTCACACCTGCACCTCAGGGCTGTCATCCTGCCATCAGATTAGCCATGCAACAGCAGTGTTGGACACGCTCCTTTATGTGCACCACGTTTGTGTGTAAACAGTGGGGCCCACCAGAACAAGACTGGAACAGCTTGTTCTTCACTGTGAGAACTGGTCTCACAGCTTGTACTCCTCCTCTGGTTCAGCTTTACTACAATATGTCGTCTAAAAAGGTATTGATGAACAAAAGGCATGAAAACAGTGAATGACAAGACATATGGAATTATGTAGCAAACACAAAATTTTAAAAGAACTTTAAATATGTTTTATATTTTTGATTCCTTAAAGTAGCCGCCCTTTGCTATGATGACTTAACCTCTGGCCGTCTCTCAATGAACCTCTGGGAAGTTCTTTCAAGACTCTTTGGAAAACTATTTCAGGTGACCACCTCATGAAGCTCATGGAGAGAATACCAAGAGATCAAAGCAGTCATCAAAGCAAAGGGTGGCAATTTTGAAGAATCTAAATTATAAAAATATTTAGTTATTTCACACATTTTGTTTACTACATAATTTCATCTGTGTTCATTCATAGTTGTGTTGCCTTTAGTGAGACTATCATTTAAATGGTCATGAAAATAAAGAGAGCCATTAAGTGAGAAAGTGTATCTAAAACGTTTGACTGGTATGTAGGTTGCTCGCTTTACTTCTGCGCCCTTAATCATCTTTGACAGTTTAATATTGTTTATATGCTCCAATATGAAAAGCAATAACAGGGCAAAGTCAGTGAGACTTAACTTGGCTTTTCAGTCTCTCTTTTTAAACTAAATCTAAACATCAGAAGTAAATTTATGAGAAGGAAAAGAAGGGAAAAAATACTTAAAGGCAAACTGCTGATTTATCTTCAGAAGATAAACCTCAAAGCCACGAAGAAAACTTAGTGTCAGAACCAAAGAATTCAATATTTCAGAGGAATATACAAGCTGGTTTCATTTTAGCAATCCACTTTTCATACCCTGGCTGTAAATATTCTTGGCAATATTCACTGTCAGAAATGTATGACCGATTTATATTGAGATTTCTTTCTACTTACAATCTTTTCATGGCCTGAAGTTGAACAAATGTTCCTGGGATGAGCTGCGTAATTCTGTTGTTGTGCAAAAACCTGACCGGGAGACAGAAAACAGGAAAAATAAACAACTGACCAACAAAAAAAAAAATTGGGATGTTGATATGATATCATCTCTCATTTTTAAAACAGGTCAACTTATATGATTATCTTCCCAGGTAATGCCATCATAGTTCAGCTACACAACTGTTGACACATCAAAGCATTTTCCTGTTTATGTAAGGCTTTTACATCAATTGTTTTTACACAGTTCTTTATCTTTCCTTTCAGGAAACTGATTCAAAGATGTTCCTTTCCACTGCTTTGACTGTGTCCATGGAAATCTTCCCCAACAACAGCTAAACTATGCACCTGGGAATTCCTTCCATCCCCTTTTCCTTGTTTTTTTTCTACTTGCAGGTGTTCCATCTGTGCACACACTCAAGGCTGCAAGTGCAAATACACCCGGCTCAGACAATAAAAACAAGAATCTGACTGATCGTTAAGTCATTTGCGGAGACACAAGGCGGAGGAAGCTTTATAAAAACATGCTAATAATTGCCTGTCTAGCTAAATAAAGAAACAAAATCTTATGAACCTAGTGGCATGTGGTTCATCGAACAGTTTATTGATTTACAGGAGCAGATTTCTTATATTGTGTGTGAACCAAACCCATTTTATTAATTTTGGCTAAAAGGTAGGACAAAGTGCACCTACAGTCGTTCCAACTTCGGCAAATGGGTGAAGGATTCTGGTTCCAAAGACTCAATGTTGTTGAAGTGCAGGTACCTGAAACAGAACAGAATATACGAATGTAGGCATTTCAAAGTGAAACCTGATTATAAAAATGTTATATTCCCATATGAAATGGAACGGGTGGAGGCAGAGGTGGAGGTTTGTGGACAGGCTGAGGATTGGACAATAGTGCGTCAGAAAAAACAAGACCTGTAAGCCAGGGCAGACTGGGAGAATCTATATTTAGGAATTGAGGACACATTCAGGTTCTTTCCATTAGGATTTCTGCATTCCTGCATTTTTCAATAATGGGGGTATCATTAACATAGCGGTGCTCAGTACTTGTTGAATTTTCTAAGTTTTTCTAATTTCAGTCGGTGCAGTTAGGCTGGGATGAGGATCAGCTCCTCCAAGTCCGAAGCCATGGTTCTCGACCGGAAAAGGGTGGCTTGTCCTCTTCAGGTTGGAAGGGAGTTCCTGCCTCAAGTGGAGGAGTTTAAGTATCTCGGAGTCTTGTTCACGAGTGAGGGAAGAATGGAGCGGGAGATCGACAAATGGATCGTTGCGGCTGCCGCAGTAATGGGGGCGCTGTGCCGGTCCGTTGTGGTAAAGAGAGAGCTGAGCCGAAAAGCGAAGCTCTCGATTTACTGGTTGGTCTACGTTACTACCCTCACCTATGGCCATGAACTTTAGGTCATGACCGAAAGAACGAGATCCCGGATACAAGCGGCTGAAATGAGCTTCCTCCGTAGGGTGGCCGGGCACTCCCTTAGAGATAGGGTGAGGAGCTCGGCCATCTGGGAGAGGCTCGGAGTAGAGCCGCGCTCCTCCACATCGAGAGGAGCCAGTTGAGGTGGCTTGGGCATCTATACCGGATGCCTCCTGGACGCCTTCCTCGGGAGGTGTTCCAGGCACGTCCCATCGGGAGGAGGTGTCTGGGGAGAGGGACGTCTGGGCGTCTCTGCTGAGTCTACTGCCCCCGCGACCCGGTCCCGCATAAAGCGGAAGACGACAAGTACGAGTACGAGCACCAGCAAAAACGGAGCATTTTATTTCATATGATATAGAATCCAATTTGATCTAATTTAATTTAATCAGTCCAACGCATCCAATACAATCCCATAATAAAGTCAGACTCAGATCCAATAACATTTAGTCCTGATCTTGTCCAGATGTTTAGTTAAGGTGGAAATGTGTCAGAATGTACAGAGATAAGTGAAATATCATATTTTCTTTGTTTAAAGAACTACAACAATATACTAAAATTTGCATTTAATTTGCTATTTTTAGGTAGCTTTTGAAGACACAAATTATTAATGCAGAAAAAACTGATAGGTGGTTGGATGAAAATTGTAAATAAGTGTTCAGATTGGGATTGCCTTCACCTGAGAGTCAAAGCTGATGCAGCTGTAAAACAGGCACAGAGTCAGAGACAACAAAGAACCTTTTCTGTTTCATAGCGAGAGTTAAACAATGGTGAACATATTTTAGGCCCAAATAATTAGTCGCTATAAATCATGAAGTTTGGCTGTTACAGCCCAAAGCCACTGTCATTACTGAGAGTCATTCAGACATGAAACTTACAAACTTATGAATCCCAGGTGAAGGGATTAATCATCAACCACTGATTTGGGATTTTCCTCATTTAGAACAATGGCACAATAAGACTTTATGCCCGGGCATGTGTTTACATGTATTTACTGTGGTTTACAACTTGTCACCAACACACAAAGCATTTCCCTATTGGAGGGGAATTTAAAGCAGCTGCTTGGTCTGAATCAGACTCTGAAAAAACATTTTATTATGCAAGTCATTTGCTGGGGATTGACTTAAACAAAGGTACAGCGCATAATATCATCGTAATGAAGATATTAACTTAACCGCTTAAAACAATATATTTTGCATTATAGTGAGTTAAATTTGTGTGCCACTAATTAAAAATGATCCTTGTATTTTACTGCAAAAATAATTATATGGGGGTCAAAATTAATTCAGTCCTGCCTCTTATGCCTCAACATCAAGGGATCTCTAAAGTCTTTCCTACTTTGTAATGTTTCCACCCCTTTCTGAATAACTTAAAAGAGATTCATGTATTCAAGAAAGCAAAGCAACTAAAACTTTCAGGTGGTTGTTTTTGCATTTTAGGGCAAAATATTTAAAATGTTCAACAATCCTATTTTGTACTCATCACAGTTTTTGTTAAATTCTCAAAAATTCTCTATTGGGAATAGGAAAAAAACTGCAGGAAAGTTCACACCACTACATGCCCTCTGTTTGATCATCATGACTTTGCTGATTGTAGTTTTATATTGGTTTAGTGAAAAAAATGTACATAAAAGATGTTTCACTGAAGGCAGCATATTTTGCCCTAAAATGTCTGCTGGACTTTTCTGCATTGATGCTTCCATCACAGAAGCTAAAATGAGGTTTGCAGAGGGAACTGACACACCCCTCTAACATCACAGAGCCTTGTATTTGAATCAGGCTCTGTGATGTTAATCGATCAGGATGGTCGTTTTCACTTTGGTCCAAAAGGATGCAGCATCTGTCTTTTCTAGCAAACTTTAACATATCGAGCTCTCTGACCAAAATACATGTTTCAAATGTATGACAGTCTAACCCAAATGCTGCTAAACACATAACTGTTGACACTACCTCTGGAGGAGGTGAACCTGTGGCTCCTGCTTTAAATATCAAAATCAGAATTTATATTTATGAATGTCACCCTATAATATATGTTTAGCAAATGTTTCCAAAATAAGCCATTGTCCACTTGGTTCTGATCTTTGTTTTTCCTCTATTCTTTATTTTTTCTTTAGACCAGGGCGTTTTGTGTTGCGTTTTGGCCTACTTCATGTTGTCATGCAGTTTCTTTTTAAGTGATATCTTGGCTCTACTTGTCTGACAGTATTCAGGCCTGCATGTGGTGAATGCTATCCAAATGGATTCACATTTAATTCACGATTTAACAAAGGGTGGAGAGATGAAAGTTTCATACTGGGCCAAGTTGGTTAGGATAGTTTTTTTTTTCCATTAATAAATGAAATCACAATTCACAGTGTTCAAAGTGTCCATATGACAATAAATAAAAATCTCAAGTTCATACTGACTCCAAGCTAAATGAAAATTTAATCAAACATAAGAACTATTATGTCACTTCAAGCAATATTTCTGACATCCCATTTTCTCTGAGTTGAGGTTCTATAAAAGTTATTGATATATTTTTCTTTTACAGCAGGCATCAAACATTAGACAAGGGGTCTCTAACTCCCTGACGGCTGGTGTCCTGCAGATTTTAGATGGGCCCCTGGTCCAATACACTTCAATCAAATGGCTGAATAACGTCTTCAGCCTTTCATTCTGATTTGTTTAAGCAGAGACACACCTAAAAGTACCTGTTAGACTGGAGTTTGACACCCCTGCATTAGACAGACAAAATTGTGATTTTCGGGACTTAAGGGAAGCAGCTGAACTTTATCACACAAACGAAGAACATATTATGCAAGGTTTTTAAAAAATCACATACACACACAAGAATACAGTAAATTGGAGTAGAGGTGTGATTTGTTTTCTCAGTAAGAAGACAGAGGCAGGTCAAAGCTTTGCTCTATGGTAATTTTCTCTGCATCATAACACTGTAACACATTACATTTTAGAACTTCAACAGGGAAGGGGCAAAGCTGCAAACATCACCATGTCACTCATGCAGAGAGGGGTCAAAGGGGGTCACATCATGGCATACAAAGAACAGGTGCACAAATAGCATGCAAAGTGGCAACAAAAAAGGGGGAAAAGGGTCATCGTGTGTAGGAGCATGATGCCCATCTACAGCCTAAACAGTCAGGAACATGCTTTGATTGGTGCATCTTATGACTCATAAGCATGTCAGCTTTGCCAGGCTTTGGGATTCCTTTAAGGAGATCCTCTGGAGAAGGGTGGGAGATCAAGGTATTTACGAATGGGTAGAAAAAGGCAGAGCACTGCGAGCAAATAGAAAAGGTGAAAGAAGTATTCGGTCACTTACAGTTGCTCAAGAGAGACAAGGCCCTTAAACGCTTGTCTGTCAATTGATTGGATTTCATTCTTGTACAAATAGCTGAAAGGAGAGATAATCAGTGACATTAGTAAAACTCACACATCTTAATTTCCCCTGTTTATAGTGAAAAAGCATGTTTTCTTACTGTATATTATAAATACAACTAGATATGCCTAAAGTAATAAAATAGAGCAACTTTCACAATTATTTAAACTTATAATAATATGTAAAAAGCCTTAAAATAAATTAATCTTTCATTGCAGAAGCTAAATTTTTTTTTATTTTACTACTTTGATTTAAAAAAAACCTTAAAATAAGAAATAATTCTGTTTTTACAAACTCAACCACTCTACTCTTATTTGCCCCCTTGCTGTTAACACGTACTAATTTCATGCACTTCAACAAGGTCTCCAGATAATTTTTAAGAGAAACAGGCCCACAGCATCATAGATCCTCTGCTGTACTTAACAATCGTTATGAGCTGCTTTTCCCTATATTCATCCTTTGTTTCATGCCAGATCCGCTTAGAGCAGAGCTGTCCAACTCCAGCCCTTCAAAGCCACTGTCCTGCAACTTTTAAATCATCCCTGCTCTGACACCCTTGAACCAAATGGTTGAATTACACCCTCAGCATATCACCAAGTTCTGCAGAGGCCTGGTAAGGAGACATATATTACATTCAGATGTGTTGGACCAAGGTGCATATAAAAGTTGCAGGACAGTGGCTCTCAAGCACTATAGTTGGACAACTCTACTCCTTAGTCTTTTTTAGGGAATAGCTCAATCTTGGTCTCATGTGACCACAGCGTTAAAGTTTAAGTCCCAGATGTAGGACAGAAGACACGTAGAAAGCGTCAAATAGTAGCTATGGAACCATTTATGAACCATCTATGGGTAGTTTAGACTCTAAAATCCCTTAAACATATTTAGCGTGGCAAATTATCACTCCTTGCAACTTATAAAAAGCACCAAAAAATAAATTTGCTGTGCCTGTCCAGTGCATCCTAACAGACTTCTACAAAGTTGTCTAGACTAGGAGTTCTCAATGTCTAAGTTCAAATGTCCAAATCTAATTTCAAAATAATGTCATACGTCTGAAACAGCAAGTAAGGAGCAAATTCCAAATTAGCTTACAAACAAAATTAATTTGGACTTGTTTCAATTGTTTGTTTGTGACCCGAAATCAGTCTAATCGTTTTAAGCACCAGTGGCCTTTATTGAACAATAATTTGACAGGAAAGAGGGTGAAGACAGAAAAGGAAGACTTGCAGCAAATGTGCTAAAATCGAAAATTGAACCCATAACAACCGCATCAAGGACCAAAGCCTCTGCACATGGTGCGTCTGCTCTACCAACTGAGCCACCTAGCTCCCAAATCAGTCTGATGTTTGACAGTTAAGCAAAATGAACATTCTTTCTGAGAATTTTAAAATTAGACTTTATCAATTTAATTACTTCTTATGCCTCAACAAATAGACGGTTCTTCTTTACACACAAGAATAGAGAAACATGCCAACAATGACAGGAGAGCTGAAAACAAATAGATTTGACGGCAAATTTCCCTCTGATAGATATAGTTCAAACTGTGAAGTGATTGTTTTCAAATTATTATTCTTTAGGAAGATAAACTCTTCATTTTCACATTTTTAGATGATGTATTTTGTGAGATTAAAAAACAAACCCCTCAAACATGGATCCAAATGGCAAAACACGGCTGTAATTTATAACTTTTAAAGTTAAACTGTTACTTTTAAAGTATATCTATGAACAAAACAAAAATACTTATTGATTCTCTAATAAGAAGAACCCTCTGATGAAGAAACAAGCAGCCAACTCTTCCAATGTTTACCTCTGTTTGGTTTGTTTGTGGAGCTCACAATTAGGCTTTAACTACATCGTAGATGACATAGAGCAAGCTTAACTGCGCTCCACAGGAAGCGAAAAGGTTAGATAGGAAACAAAATCGAACCTCCAGCTTTTAAGCTCTGGCTAGCAGGAAGAGGTAACCAGACACCTACAACATAATCACAAAGGTTCCTGCAGGGGTACAGTCCTCAGATCAGCTGTGCTTTGACCAGGAGGGGCTCTCTAATTAAAGTGACTAAAACAGCTACAGGATTTAATTACAAACGTGGGGGAGGATTGTAAGGAATGTGTAGGCTTGTGTTTGGAGTCCACTGGGAAGGAAAAAAGAAAATCTGAATCACTCTTGTCTTCAGCCTCTTTTTGTTCCTCCCTGTTGTTAACTTGGACTCACAGATTGTTGGGAAACAGTAAATTCATCTAATTTCAGTTGTTGTAGGTCAAAGGTTCGCAGTGACTGCTAAGGAGCCAGAACTTAGATTTGAAGAAAATATTTGTTTTAACATTAATGTGTTTTTTTCACTTTTACGGTTGTTGTTTCTATAATGAAACAGATTTAGAAATCCATCCAGCCAATGTATGTATGTATTATGTATGTGTAACAATGAGCCATTGTTACATGTATATTTATATTTGTTAGTGAAAGACAACACAGTTAAACAACATCTTGGTGTGCAATTCAGTTTATTTTGGTTGTTTTGGGTGCAAAAAATTTGTTTGGGGTAAGGCTTCTTTAGCAGGCCTCATCTTGATTTTTCTGTAAAGGTAAATTGAATTATCTTTTCAAGATTTAAATGATTGTTAAATTTTAATTGCATAAAAGGAAAACATATGAAAGTTCAATTTGAGTACTTACCCCTGCCATTTCCCTTTCCCAGCAGGTGTGCACGGGCAAAACATTCCCCGGGGGCTTGTGCACATTTATTGGTTCTGGGATTGCACCATCAGGGAATGGGAAGGGAGTTTGGTTTCACATATATTTTCTATGTCAAGTTTGGAGTAATTATTGGGACTAAATTAAAATATTTTCTGTTTTGTCTTAATCTGTAATGTATTGTTTTATTAGCTGTTCATTTAATGTAAATATTCTTGTTTTGTTTATCCTTTTTGCAGTTGTGTATCCCTTGTAATGGTTTTTCCCAATTTAGTTCCACCTCTGTTTAAGTAGTATGTCTGTCACTGTCACTGGTTGTTGTTGTTGGTGTTGGAGTGGCTTGGTTACTTTGCTGCATCAAGAAAGGTTAAAGCAGTTTCAGCTGAATTCTTTCTGAGCCTCCTCTTTTTTTCAGCCGTTCTTGGGTCCCACCTCCAAGACTGCTAGTCCTCCTGACAAGCATGTGACTGTATGTACACTACCGGTCAAAAGTTTTAGAACGCAGTTCTCATTTAATGGTTTTATTTACATTGTAGTAGATTCTCAATGAAGGCATCAAAACAATGAATGAACACATATGCAGTTATGTAGCAAACCAAATATTGTAAAATAACAATTAATATGTTATATTTTAGATTCCTTAAAGTAGCCACCCTGTGCTGTGATGACTGAAATATTAACCTTTGACCATCTCTCAATGAACCTCTGGGAAGTTCTTTCAAGACTCTTTGGAAAACCATTTCAGGTGACCACCTCATGAAGCTCATGGAGAGAATGCCAAGAGAGCAAAGAAGTCATCAAGGCAAAGTGTGGCAAAGGGTGTGTGTGTGTGTGTGTGTGTGTGTGTGTGTGTGTGTGTGTGTGTGTGTGTATGAATGTATGTATGTACTCTGACAATTCACCTAGTTTAGCAGCGAGCAACCTTTATAATCCATCAATTTTGCCTCCCTAAGAAGATGCCACTTAAAGTACTCGTACTCGTCGTCTTCCGCTTTATCTGGGACCGGGCCGTGGGGGCAGCAGACTCAGCAGAGACGCCCGGACGTCCCTCTCCCCAGACACCTCCTCCAGCTCCTCTGGGGAGAGCCCAAGGCCTTCCCAGGCCAGCTGAGAGACATAGTCCCTCCAGCGTGTCCTGGGTCGTCCCCTGGGCCTCCTCCCGGTGGGACGTGCCTGGAACTACTCCCGAGGAAGGCGTCCAGGAGGCATCCGGTATAGATGCCCGAGCCACCTCAATTGGCTCCTCTCGATGTGGAGGAGCAGCGGCTCTACTCAGAGCCCCTCCCGGATGGCCGAGCTCCTCACCCTATCTCTAAGGGAGTGCCCGGCCACCCTACGGAGGAAGCTCATTTCAGCCGCTTGTATCCGGGATCTCGTTCTTTCAGTCATGACCCAAAGTTCATGGCCATAGGTGAGGGTAGGAACGTAGATTGACCGGTAAATCGAGAGCTTCGCTTTTCGGCTCAGCTTTCTCTTCACCACAATAGACCGCACAGCGCCCCCATTACTGTGGCAGCCGCACCGATCCGTCTATCGATCTCCCGCTCCATTCTTCCCTCACTCGTGAACAAGACCCGAGATACTTAAACTCCTCCACTTGAGGCAGGAACTCCCCTCCAACCTGAAGAGGACAAGACACCCTTATCCGGTCGAGAACCATGGCCTCGGACTTGGAGGAGCTGATCTTCATCCCAGCCACTTCACACTCGGCTGTGAACCGCTCCAGTGCATGTTGTAGGTCTTGGCTAGAGGGGGCCAGCAGGACCACGTCATATGCAAAAAGAAGAGACAAAATCCTCTGGTCCCCAAACCAGACCCCCTCCGGCGCTTGGCTGTGCCTAGAAATCCTGTCCATAACAGTTATGAACAGGACCGGTGACAAAGGGCAGCCCTGCCGCAGTTCAACATGCACCGGGAACAGATCCGACTTAGTGCCGGCAATGCGAACCAAACTCCTGCTCCGCTTGTACAGAGACCGGATGGCCCCTAGTAAAGGGCCCCCGATTCCATACTCCTGGAGCAACCTCCACAGGGCATCACGAGGGACACAGTCGAAGGCTTTCTCCAGGTCCACAAAACACTTGTGAACCGTTTGGGCAAACTTCCATGAACCCTCGAGTACCCTGTAGAGGGTATAGAGCTGGTCCAGTGTTCCACGGCCGGGACGAAAACCACACTGCTCCTCCTGAAGCCGGGGTTCGACTATTGGCCAGACTCTCCTCTCCAATACCCTGGCGTAGGCCTTACCAGGGAGGCTGAGGAGTGTGATCCCCCTGTAGTTGGAACACGCCCTCCGGTCACCCTTCTTATATATTGGGACCACCAACCCAGTCTGCCAATCCAAAGGCACTGTCCCCGTCCGCCACGCAATGTTGAAGAGTCGTGTCAACCATGACAGCCCCAAAACATCCAAATACTTGAGGTACTCAGGGCGGATCTCATCCAACCCCGAAGCCCTGCCACTGAGGAGCTTTTTAAACACCTCGATGACTTCAACCAGGGTGATGAAAGAGTCCAACCCCGAGTCCCCAGCCTCTGTTTCCACCAGGGAATGCGTGATGGCAGGATTGAGGAGATCCTTGAAGTACTCCATCCACCGCCCAATAATGTCCGCAGTCGAGGTCAGCAGCTCCTCACCCCCACTGTAAACAGTGTTGGTGAAGCACTGCTTCCCCCTCCTGAGGCGCCGGACGGTTTGCCAGAATCGCTTCGGGGCCAACCGGTACTTCTTCTAAATGGCCTCACCGAACTCCTGCCAGGTCCGAGTTTTTGCCTCTGCCACTGCCCGGGCCACGGCACGCTTGGCCCCACGGTACCCGTCAGCCGCCTCAGGAGTTCCACATGCCAACCACAGCCGATAGGACTCCTTCAACTTGACAGCGTCCCTTACTGCCAGTGTCCACCACCAAGTTCGGGGATTGCCACTGCGACAGGCACTGCAGACCTTACGGCCACAGCTACGGGCGGCAGCATCGACAATAGATGCGGAGAACATGGTCCACTCGGACTCTGTCTCCAACATTCCTCGGAATCTGGTCAAAGCTCTCCCGGAGGTGAGAGTTGAATACATCCCTGGCCAAGGGGTCCACCAGACGTTCCCAGCAGACCCTCACTATGCACTTGGGCCTGCCAAGTCTGTCCGGCTTTATCCTCCCCCTGCGGATCCAACTCACCACCAGGTAGTGATCAGTGGACAGCTCAGCCCCTCTCTTCACCCGAGTGTCCAAAACATGCGGCCGAAAGTCTGATGATACGACAACAAAGTCAATCATAGACCTCCTGCCTAGGGTATCCTGGTGCCAAGTGCACTGATGGACACCCTTATGTTTGAACATGGTGTTCATTATGGACAATCCGTGACTAGCACAGAAGTCCAATAACAAAACACCGCTCGGATTCAGATCGGGGAGGCCATTCCTCCCGATCACGCCTCTCCAGGTGTCACTGTCACTTCCCACGTGGGCGTTGAAGTCCCCCAGCAGAATAAGTCCCCAGGGGGGGCACTATCCAGCACCCCCGACAGGGACGCCAAGAAGGCCGGGTACTCTGCACTACCACTCGGCCCGTAGGCTGAAATGATAGTCAGAGACCTCTCCCCAACCCGAAGGCACAGGGATGCGACCCTCTCATCCACTGGGGTAAACCCCAACATGAGACGGCTGAGCTGGGGGGCGACAAGCAAACCCACCCCAGCCCGCCGCCTGTCCCCGTGGGCCACTCCAGAGTAGAAGAGAGTCCAGCCCCTCTCGAGGAGATGGGTTCCAGAGCCCACGCTGTGCGTGGAGGCGAGCCCGACTATTTCTAGTCGATATCTCTCGACCTCCCGCACAAGCTCAGGCTCCTTCCCGCCCAGCGAGGTGACTGACATCCCACGTCCCTAGAGCCAGCCTAAGCATCCAGGGATCGGGCCGCCGAGGTCTCCACCTTTGTCCGCCGCCCAATCCTCTTTGCACCGGTCCCTCACGGTCCCCCCTGCAGGTGGTGGGCACACTGGGGGATGGTCTCGCGTCTCTCGTTCGGGCTTAGCCCGGCCGGGTCCCGCTAGGAGCAAACCAGCCACCAGGCGCTCTCCGACAAGTCCCGACCCCAGGCCTGGCTCCAGGGTGGGACCCCGGCTCCGCCGTACAGGGCGACGTCACGTGCCTCGATTTTGTAGTCATCATGAGGGGTTCTTGAACCGCTCTTTGTCTGATCCGTCACCTAGAGCCTGTTTGCCATGGGAGACCCTACCAGGGGCATTTAAGCCCCAGACAACATAGCCTCTAGGATCATTTGAGCACTCAAACCCCTCCACCACATTAAGGTGGCGGTTCAAGGAGGGGCCACTTAAAGTTTTATAAATATATGCATACACTGTGTTTTTCGTTTGTTTTCTTGTAAAATTACACTACAGATAATTCCTTTTCTTTTTGGGCTTTTCTGAATAAAATGAAAAGTAAGTTCTCTTCATATCATCTTTCCTCAAATGTTAGGGCGAGATGTATATAGTCAAATTTAGTGTAACAGAATATACATTCTGATGAGGCTCATTTGTTAAATTAAAAGTTCCTTTTGAAAATCACAACCTTTAACCAAGAATTAAACATAGTATTCATTAAACCCACCATATGCTTTTCCATTGGGCTGGTGTAATATTCCAATATTAATGTCATGTTTTTATTAGCTGTAATCAGACAATCATCAAAATTAACAGATATAAAAGCTTGAAAAAATATAAGTCTGTGTGTCCTTAGATACCCACATCAAATCTCTGGTTCACTCTTGTTTTTATTATTTACGTAATGTTGCTAAGTTAAGTCCCATTGTGTCATGTTCTGAACTTGAGATTACTATCCATGCATACATTTCCTCACGTTTGGATTACTGTAATGCTTTATTTACCTGTCTTAGCAAAAACTCCCTGGAACGTCTCCAGGTTGTTCAGAATGCTGCTGCTAGACTTCTGACAAAATCTTCTAAGTATTCCCACTCCACACCATTATTCATCCAGCTGCACTGGCTCCCCATTACATTCAGAGCTCAGTTTAAGATTCTGGTCCTGACTTATAGAGGTCTTCATGGTCAAGCCTCACTTATATCAGTGAACTCTTGTATCCGTAGATTCCCTCCAGGTCTCTGAGGTCATGCGAAGTCCTACTGGCTGTACATCACACAAGGCTGAAAACTAAGGGTGATAGAGCTTTTGCAACAGTAGCTCCCTGACTCTGGAACTCTATCCCCTTGTGTATAAGGACTGCGGATTCGGTGGTGTCTTTTAAAAAACAGCTAAAAACTCATCTTTTTAGGCTTGCGTTTGGTTAGTTTATTTTTGATTTTATCTTATCTTCTATTTTACATTTATAAATATATTATTCCAATTGTACTTTGTATTAGTGTTGTGAAGCACTTTGTGATCTGTGTCTTGAGAGGTGCTATATAAATAAAATTGTACTTACTTACTTACTTACTTACTTACTAATTAATCTATATAATGTGTTTCACTTAGATACTTGAGTTGCTGAAATAAATGAACTTTTCAATAATATTGTAATTTATTGAATGACTGTTTAGCAGAGATTTGTCTAGATGGCAATGTGAAGCAGATTAGCCGACTGTAATTTATTAAGAGCGATACCAGCAGTGGCTGCGAAACATAATTTTACAAATATCCTAAAACAAAGACAACTTAATTTAGGGTTGATATTTTAAACTATCATCAGCATCTTATATTAGTGATTACCACAAATAGCAACGTTAACATTACTAGCTGCTAACAGATTTTACCTTAACTTTGGAATAATCAAATGTTTGCCAACACACACAGAAAAGCCAGGCCCGTACCGACAAACAGGAAATATACAAAATGGAGGAGCAAAATGACCAACACCTATCGAGGTTTAGCTCTCTGTTGTGGCAGCCTAAATGAATAGTCATCATGTATAGCGTTTCCTTTTTAAACTGCTTGTTGTATCTTTTGTGCTTCCTTGGACTTCATCCAAAAAAAAAAAAAACTCACTGATAATAATATAGCTAAGGTTGAATCTTTTTCCTGCAAAAACAACTTCCACAGCAAAGTGTGTTGTAGTAAGCACCGGTCAGGGCCTATCAAGCTGATAATCATCCGATTTCTTAATGTATCTCTAGTATGAGAAACAAGCGAAATGTCTCAACTTAAAAAGAATAAATATATTCTTTAAGATGTTTACATTAATTTTTTTTCTTTTTTTGTGCAATCTAAAATTGGGCTTTTCAGAGATCTGGTTCAGATTAGCTTACATATAAAAAACAAGAGTCACTCAAACTAATGAATAGCAAAAATTGAAGCAACCAAAGCTACAGTCTAATTTCAGGCTCTAAATATCTGTGACCGGCTTTTATTCCAGAATGCATATAGATAAAAACCTTCTGTTTGGTACCCAGTGGTGGTTCTTGCATGAATGGCACCCTGTGCAAACCCTTCCTTCAGATGCCCCCAACCAATTAAAAAGAGAAAATGAGATTCTGGGGTGGTCTCCTTATTCTTCACTCCAAGAGGAAGATACCTACTCCCTATTGACTGCACATGCATAAAAGCAATATACAGTGCCTTGCGAAAGTATTCGGCCCCCTTGAACTTTTCAACCTCTTGGCACATTTCAGGCTTCAAACATAAAGATATAAAATTTTAATTTTTTGTGAAGAATCAACAACAAGTGGGACACAATCATGAAGTGGAATGAAATTTATTGGACGTGTCAAACTTTAAAAAAAAAACAAAAAACTGAAAAGTGGGGCGTGCAATATTATTCGGCCCCCTTGCGTTAATACTTTGTAGCTCCACCCTTTGCTGCAATCACCGCTGCAAGTCGCTTGGGGTATGTCTCTATCAGTTTTGCACATTGAGAGACTGAAATTCTTGCCCATTCTTCCTTGCAAAACAGCTCAAGCTCAGTGAGGTTGGATGGAGAGCATTCGTGAACAGCAGTCTTCAGCTCTTTCCACAGATTCTCGATTGGATTCAGGTCTGGACTTTGACTTGGCCATTCCAACACCTGGATACGTTTATTTGTGAACCATTCCGTTGTAGATTTGGTTTTATGTTTTGGATCATTGTCTTGTTGGAAGATAAATCTCCGTCCCAGTCTCAGGTCTCTTGCAGACTCCAACAGGTTTTCTTCCAGAATGGTCCTGTATTTGGCCCCATCCATCTTCCCATCAATAGTGACCATCTTCCCTGTCCCTGCTGACAATAGCAGGCCTAAACCATGATGCTGCCACCACCATGTTTGACAGTAGGGATGGTGTGTTCAGGTGATGAACTGTGTTGCTTTTACACCAAACATATCGTTTGCATTGTGGCCAAACAGTTAGATTTTGGTTTCATCTGACCAGAGGACCTTCTTCCACATGTTTGGTGTGTCTCCCAGGTGGCTTGTGGCAAACTTTAAACGAGACTTTTTATGGATATCTTTGAGAAATGGCTTTCTTCTTGCCACTCTTCCATAAAGGCCAGATTTGTGCAGTGTACGATTGATTGTTGTCCTATGGACAGACTCTCCCACCTCAGCTGTAGATCTCTGCAGTTCATCCAGAGTGATCATGGGCCTCTTGGCAGCATCTCTGATCAGTTATTCTCCATGTTCGAGATGAGAGCTTAGAGGGACGGCTGGGTCTTGGTAGATTTGCAGTGGTCTGATACTCCTTCCATTTCAATATGATTGCATGCACAGTGCTCCTTGGGATGTTTAAAGCTTGAGAAATACTTTTGTATCCAAATCCGGCTTTAAACTTCTCCACAACAGTATCTCGGACCTGCCTGGTGTGTTCCTTGGTCTTCATGATGCTCTCTGCGCTTTGAACAGAACCCTGAGACTATCACAGAGCAGGTGCATTTATATGGAGACTTGATGACACACAGGTGGATTCTATTTATCATCATCAGTTATTTGGGACAACATTAAATCATTCAGAGATCCTCACTGAACTTCTGGAGTGAGTTTGCTGCACTGAAAGTAAAGGGGCTGAATAATATTGCACGCCCCACTTTTCAGTTTTTTATTTGTTAAAACAGTTTGACACATCCAATAAATTTCATTCCACTTCACAATTGTGTCCCAGTTGTTGTTGATTCTTCACAAAAAATTTGAATTTTACATCTTTATGTTTGAAGCCTGAAATGTGGCAAGAGGTTGAAAAGTTCAAGGGGGCCGAGTACTTTCGCAAGGCACTGTATAACATGTTCAGGGCACAAATGACATACAGTAAGTTGTATTTTTTGCTTATGCACTCCCCCATTTTAATGCCCCCCTTGGCAACTACCCATATTGCCCAAAACTGCCACTATTCATAACTTTACTTCTTTAACACTCTGATATGAACTTAGCAGCACATTATATGGTGCCTCTATTATTTAGAGATTACATTTTCAAAACATTAAACAGAACATTCTCTGATTACTTCAAACTGAAACTCTCTTCACTGAAACTCTCTTCACTGAGAGTCCTCAGTGCAGGAATTTTGTTTCGTTATGAACAAATAATGTCACACATGACATTCTGCAAATACCCTCCTTTACAGACAAACATACAAAATATAAAACAGAGTCAGGGGCAACGATCACCAGGAGCTAATTTAGCTCTAAGACGGGATAAAAAGTACACAGCAAAAACTGGTTTTGTGTCATTTGAAAACCAATAGTTAACCTGCCCCTTAAACATAAATAGAAAACAAAAAGAAATGAAATAAACTTACAGATACTTGAGGTTTTCTAGGTCTTCAAACGCTCCCCTGGGAATCCTTCGTATATGATTGTTGTTAAGGAGACTGTGAAAAAAGAACAGAGTGAAAGTTAGTGGTTGTCAGAATCAACATTAGCTCTTGTTTACTGTAAAGATAAACCATCACTGATTGATAGACTTCAAAATGTGGTATTTAGTTTGTGAAGATGCAGAATAAAATCAATAAGACCTGTTCAAGACTCACAGTAAATTCAGAGAAACAGATGATGCGATAGTCAGAAACAATGACTTTGTTCAGCCTTGAAGTACTTTTCAGCACGTTTTGAAATTATATCACTATTCCTGTCACTGATTTTCAAAACTGTTTGACCATTTTTAAAACTTGCTTTGTTGAAAACATCGTGAAATAGATTAAGCTCACTTTAATCTTTAGTCAACCTACAAAACCTACACATAAAGCAAATATTTAATGGGGGAGTGAATTAAAAATATAAAGATTGAATCCCCATA
Source organism: Girardinichthys multiradiatus (assembly GCF_021462225.1). NCBI lineage: Eukaryota > Metazoa > Chordata > Actinopteri > Cyprinodontiformes > Goodeidae > Girardinichthys > Girardinichthys multiradiatus. The sequence goes on along the minus strand of NC_061811.1, from coordinate 19,403,083 downwards.
AATGAGGGTCTTCTGAAAAAAGGACCACTAAAGCTAATTCAGCACTACAGTGCACAACGACTTGGATGCAGCAGAATAGACAAATAAAGAAATGCAATTCCTAATCTGGAGGAATTCCAAGAGTTTCAGATTTCAGGCAGATATGAAGCACTGTAGCACCAAGATTACTCCAGAAAACCCAAATTACACCCAGACCAAGTACATCAATGTTGGGTTGGGACCACACTGTGAATCCTAAAACATTATATGTGGGTGTCTTAAGTTCAAATCAACTACAAAAAGACAAAGGATTTCTAGGCTGAAGGGCAGAACAATATTGCAAAATCACAAATTTATTGTTATCACAATAGCCCTATACCTAATATTAATACATTATTTTTCAAGATTGCGATGCTTGCTTAATGCAGGATAAAAATTTTTAGATAAAAGGTGGCGAGGCAGTCAAGTCATTAAGTCATCAAAGCAGAAAGACAGTAACACTGTTAAATATTTGATTATTTATCGCAAGCTGCATCATCACAACATTCACCAACATCATTTTACACCTGTTCCTAACTTCATGCAACTCTACTAGCCTATAATTGACAGATATAAACGGTATCCATAAATGGCCAAATAATTCACAAACAAACAGAGCAAATCTCATCAATTCATAAAATACTGGAATACACATTGAAAACAATTACAAACCAGTCGATACTGATTTACACATTGTAGCATGAATGCTTTCTAAATAATGACAGAATTTAGCTGGCTTCTCGGCTTTCTGTGGCTTTTTGCACATTCTTGTCTTTATGTTTTCAATATTTACAGTATGCCTTGTGTAATTCCATGTTATTGAACACACGTTACTTTATTGACTAATGTGCTCTGATTTCTTTGTATGTGTGGACAATTTGGATTGTTGATGACAACTGGTATGAAATTAGCGTTTATGGACATTTTAGAAAATATATTTACAGAGAAAAAAAATATTTATTTTAATTGAAGTATACATGGTACAAAGAAGTGTGTTTACAAGTTTACAGTACATGCTTTTTGTTGAGTGTATTTCTTTTAATCCATAGCATTCACAAAAACAGCTCAACCCTTTTAGCAAATATTTGAAGAAGGTGGGGCGAACATAATCACCTAAAAGCTGAAAAGGTAGCATAACAAAACATTTCCTAATAAAATTAGGTTAAGGTTACAGGTAATAGTGCATAGCTACCATATGCTGCATTAGTGCTAAATATAAAAGAAGAAAAAAGACACATAAAGAAATTCCACTAATGTTATATGCTAAACTTCTTTTGAGAAACCACAGAACAGCTCAGGAATTATCCTGTGTACTTCTCACACAGAAACAGGACAACTTACAGTGTGTTGAGATTTGTTAAACGTCTGAAGGAGCCTGGTTGTAATTCCTTGATTTTGTTGAATCTCAGGTCTCTGAAAGAAAACAGAAGAGTTAATCATTGAGGAAATTTTACAGCACACACATTAAAACCTTATGATGTTAGAGTGGGTGATATCCAATCACTGTCAGAAAAATTCCTAAGTATTTTGGTGGGCTCATCTCACAAGCATTTCTTTGTTGAACTTTAATCATCAGGGTGGATTTCAATAACATTTGCCTTAAAGATAACAAGCACATGGTTGTTTGCAGCAGTCAAAGCTTGCATGACGTACCTCTAATCATATCTAGTTTTGCAACAAAAGATTGAATATGTTACCAATGGGAGGCCAAGGGTGCTAGTGAAATCACTCCTTACTACATGTGACATTAAAAGCATAGAAAAACAAGTTACATATAAAGAAAACAATGTTTCTGGAAGAGGGTTTAAGCTATCTGATCCTGACCTTCAGGCAGACAAAAAACCTGTTCCTTCTGCTCATTATTAGGTTTTTACATTGGTATTTATATAGACTATAAAAAGAGCACAACCATTTTGTCTCAGGGAGACAAAATCTGAAAACGCCTTTTCTATTTTAGGAGATTTGGGATTACAAAAATTATTTCTACTTGCCAAATGCCAGGATCATGAGGACTTTTGAACTTTTTTTAAACTTTCTTTTAATTTTGAATTTTACATACATTTCCTCGGTAGGATTGCCTTTAAAACTACATTTCTTGATTCAAATTTTTTGGATGTCTCTCAGTCTTTTAATAGTTTTATGAAATTTTGGCCCATTCCTCCTGACAGAACTGGTGTAACTGAATCAGATTTGTAGGCACCTTGCTCGCACACACCTTTTTAGCTCTGTTCACAAATTTTCTATTGGATTGGATTGATCAGGGCTTTAAATGCTAGCCCATTGTTCCTTAGAATAATGGTTTAGTTCATTAGGATTTGCAGGCCTTTTTTCACGCACAGCTTATTTGAGATTGAACCACAGCTTTTCAATCGGGTTGAGGAATGGACGTAGACTATGCCATCGACTCTGTAACACTTTACTAAACAGAGGAGTTCCTAGTCAACTCAGTGAATAGGAACAGTGACAATGTGCCCAGTTCCTGTGACTGCATAACAGGCCCATATCATCACCACTCCACCACCATGCTTGTTAATATGCTCTTTATGGTGTGCTCCAAATATGTGACAGGGCAACAGCCAATTTGGTCCCGTCTTTCCAAAATATATTATACTGGAAATCTTGTGGTGTGTTCACAGGCAATGTTTGTTCACTCCAACTGTCCCATCATGAACTTTAACACTGTTAACTGAGGCCTGTAGAGACTGACTTGTCCCTCCTGGGATTTTTGTTGTTTCTCTTAGCATCAGATGTAGTGACCTTAGAATGAACTCACTGGGACCTTCACTGCTGGGAAAATTGCAATCTGTCTTGAATGTTTTTCACTTGTGAATTATGGTTGCCACAGCAGAATGATGGAGTTCAAATGGTTTAAATATCCCCATAATACCTATACAAGATTGATAAACAGCAAAAACAGTACTGCTATTTATACCAGCTATGCAAATTGACAATTAAATTTATATTATGCGATATCTATCTAACTAAAAGTTTGTTTAGATTTAAAACAAAAAAGATGTTTTTTGTAAAGAATTAATGCTGCCTATGCAACATAAAATGAACCAAACCATAATTTAGAAATGGAACTGAGGAACCTAAAGTTTCCAGACCTGGGTGACTAAGCTGAAGTTCTCTAGAAAGCTCCATTCACCCATTAAGAGTTCAGGCTGCCTCGAAGCGTGACTTCTCACAGTAAACAATCTCTGCCTGGTTTATAAAGACATAACATACTTTGGTTATCTTGAAAAACTGTCAAGACTTCAGCACAATAGAAGGCTTGAGATAAACCTAATTTCAAGTCAGAAGAAAAACAGCTTTTCTTTTGCTTTTGTGTCCCTATTTTTGGCAAAAAATAATTAAACAGTTTTCCCAGTGGGTTTTGTAAAGTTTGCTGATTATTTTAGATTCAGCAGGGTTTTAATTAACTTAATAAATACCAATATGTCAACAAAGAAAAATGTATGTTGCACTAAAACCCTAAACCAGCTTGTTTTTGCTTTTAGTGTTGATGTAACACATGAGTCTTTGGGCTTAAATTTGTTATCAAATAGCAAATATTATACCATATCAGGATAGATAAACCTTAATTCTAGGTCAGCAAATCTGTACCAACACCAATATTGACCTGGTGCATTTGGTTGATTTCATTTTTATCTCTGGCATTCTGCTTCCATGATTTTATTACTGTTTTTAGTACAATGTTGGTCAAGGTAATAGAGTTCAGTCACAATGCTGTCTGCATATTTCACTGATGATGTGTTTTTCCACCTTAAAAAATTCAACACTTGGAGATGTTAAAAGTGAGTATAGCCCTTCCAATAACAAAATGCAAAGACCATACTGGGTGCCACTTTTGTAGGCAAAGTACCGGAAACTGATTTTATGGTAAACAGTTTAAAAGCATGATTCCACCCTCCTTTGTATAAACGGTTCATGTTGTAGTGCTATAAATGTTTGGGGGATATTTTTCTGAATATTGTTCCTGACCAGATACATCCCTTTATGACCACAGTGTACCCATCTTCTGATGACTACTTCCTTCAGGATTGGACTGATTTCTTGAACACGTCAATAATTGTAATGTACTCCAATTGCATCCACAGGCACTGGATTTCCAACCAATACAACGGTAGAAGGGGATATTTACATCACAGATGTGAAGGTGACAAATTTCCACCAACAGCATGATGCTTTCATCTCTATGTGAACCAAAGTCTCAAACTACCAGTCAAAGGTTTTAGAACGCCTTTCTCAGTTAATAGTTTTCTTTATGTTTATGATTATTTCCATTGTACAAAGATTCTTACTGAAGGGATCAAAACGGTGAATGAACACATATGTAATTATGTAGCAGACAAAAAATTGTAAAATAACTTTTAATATGTTAATCTAATATTTTAGATTCCTTAAAGTAGCCAACTTTTGCTGTGATGACTGAAATATTATCCTTTGGCTGTCTCTTAATGAACCTCTGGGAAGTTTTTTCAAGACTCTTTGGAAAACCATTTCAGGTGACCACCTTATGAAGCAGTCACAAACCAAAAGGTGGCTATTTGGAAGAATCTAAAATATAAAAATGTTTAGAGTTATTTCACTCTTTTAGTTTACTATATAATTCCATGTGTGTTCATACATAGATTTGTTGGCTTTCGTAAGAATCTACAGTCTAAATAGTCATGAAAATAAAGAGACCCATTAAGTGAGAAGGTGTATCTAAACGTTTTGACCGGTAGTGTATTTCACACAACTTATTTAACCTATGCAAAATTGAATTAAGGCAGTTCTGAAGGCAAATGGAGATCTACAGTGTAACTCAGTACTAACAAGGTTTACATACAAAAGTAGCATTTTTGGCATTTCTTTTCCGTTTGTTCTTGAACCTTCCAAGGCCTTCAGTCTTATCATTAACAGCCATTTTTTTTCCACAAAGAAACCACAACAGAAGCTCCTCACAAATCCCAATTTCTGCATTCAAGTGACCTAGATCAGTTCCAGGTGCTTTCTGCAATTGTTTCCCATGCTTTGTGACACAGTTTTTCTGATGACTTTGGTGCAAGACACGTTTATATATAGATTTCTAATATTACACCAATTGCAACAATCAAAACAAGGATGATCACACGTTTTGACATTATATTCCAATTTAAGTGCTGTTGATTCTAGTGACATCTTAACCTACATTAACTGGAGCTTTTCGGATCATATTAACCCCATTAGCATGTTATTTCTCAGGAAGTGAGCAAACTTTACAATGGGACAAGAATGTGGATTAGAAGAGTCCCTGGGGGACTGGTTTCGGGGCAGGGGGGCGGGAGCCGGGCCGGGGTCACCCGGGTCTGGGCAGTACCAGCGCTGTCTGCCTGCCTCTGCCCCAGGAGGGAAGGGGACCACGTCCTGGGTCTGGGGGCTGGATGCCCCTAGGGGGTACCGGCGCCTGGACCTGGGAGTATAGAGTATGCATGGGGAGTGTGAGTGAGTGTATGTCGTCCATTGTTGTTTATCCTTACGTTGGGTGTGAGTGATTTTATGTGTATGCATGAGGGTGGGAGTGAGTGATTGTGACTGTGTGTGCCTGTTTTTTTTTTTGTTTTTCTTTTTTTTTGCGACAGGTTTGGTCTTGGACTGCTCCCTCTCCTGGATCAGCTTCCTCCCCGCCACACCGCCTGCCGGTGGTTGGAGTCTCTGCCCACTGGTGTACTTGTGGTTCTCGGTGTCCAGGGCCGGGTGCTTTGGTGTGTGCTGGCTCACTCCCGGTGGCTGCTTGCCGGGGCCTGGCCCCCTGGGCTCTGTCGGGCCTCTGCTTCGGGGGTGGTGTGTCCTGGGGTCTTGGGCCTCTGGGTCCATGGCTGGATCTGCTCGGGCGTGGACGGCTGCCGGCGAGGCCTGTGGGCTCTTCGCTGCGGCTTCCTGGGGCTTCTGCACTGTCACTGCTAGGTGGTTCCCCTGGGACTCTCCACTGCTCTTCTCTGGGGGGGTTGCGGTAGTCCCAGTGGTGGTTCTCCTGGGGTTCCTGTGCTTTGGGGGGCCTTTAGATGTCTGTGGCTCGGATCTCCTCAGTGTCCGTCCAGGGACCACGGGGCAGGCCTGTGGGTCCTCACACTAGCTATTGCATATTTTTGTGGAGAAACCTTGTATACAAAAGCATGGCCACACCCATACTCACAGGTGTTAAGCTTCAGGTGTTGACAGATACACAGATGTTTTATATTGGGCTGCACCTCTCACTAAGTACATTTTACATTCAGAATTACCGTGTACTATTTTGTAAAAAAAAAAAAAAACAGCTGCTGGTGTATAAGCAAGCAGGGTGTAATCTTGTATTCTCTTCATCCTTCCTCTCCTCCACTCTTTCCTCCTTTTCTCCCCTTTTTCCATCATCTCTCTCTTTTTTGAGCTTTTTTTTTCCTTTTCATTTCAGTCTCCGTGTCCGTAACAATTGAAATATTCCCAAAGAAGTTTATAATAAAGTTTATTTTATAGATATCAAGCAGAGTTTTAAAGCATTAGCTGTGATGCTCCGCTTGTGAAAGTAAATCTGTTGGGCAATTTCTTGGCACTCAGACAACAATTCTGAGTGATACTCTGCCGGACAGGACAGGGTAAAAAAAAAAAAAAAAAGTAAACTATTAATTTCCATTCTGCAAGAAGTCTGATGTCAAACTTAGATGATTCTTCAGGTTGACATTAATAATAAAAGAACTTGGAGAATTTGGTGTTTCCAGAAAAAAAAAAAAAAAAAAAAGAAAGAGTCAAGAACATCCAGGGTGATTTGTCCTCCTTGGAAATGTGATACTCTAAGGGAGAACTTCTCTGTATGGCAGCGTTGCAGGACACATTGTCCAGACATGCTGAGGCAGACACTGTCCTGCCTCTTCTGGGCATGAGGGATGAGGAGGAGGAGGATAAATGAATAAGCCTACATGCTGATTCATGCAGCACCTAGTGCACATAGCACACAAAAGGGCAGCAGTTCAGATTTTTTCTGAGGTCACTCTTACAGTGCCTTTAATTAAGTAAAAGAAAGCTCTTATATACTTATACACATACATTACATTTTTAAGAGCTGATAGCAAGACTTAAAACTTGTTGACTTCACCTTATTTGTTCAGATGGTATTTAAGCGACTGTTTCTTTGTATAGAAGGCTAAATAAGGTCAGGCAGATAGGACAAGATCGGTTCCGCTGTCATCTGAAGGGAAGGAAATTCTCAGCTGATTAGAATGTCCCGAAACGCTTCAACCTAAACTAAAAACTGACCCTGGATAATGAGTGGAATGTTGAAGTGGCAAAGTTACCTTTAAGTGATTGTTCTTGGGATTTGCAAAGAATAAAGAAAATCTGCGTTCATGTTAAATGCTGATCTTTCTAAAACAAATCTTTTCAAGGACAATTTTTTAAAGCTAAAGCCATGTTAAATATCATTTTGCAAACATGCAAAAACTGTTTGTTTTAATTTAACATCACCTGAAGTAAAGACTATATTCTGCAACTGCAGTCTGTAATCTTACTTTGTCTTTGTTTGGGAACAAGTTGAAATTAGAGGGGAAATGACTCCCCTCATAGCCAGCAAAAACTCTGAATAAACTATCACGAACATTTAGTAAACAAAACATGTTAAACCCATTCAACAAATTAAGTGACCGGGGCAGTCTGTCATGTTGTTTTAGAAAATTTAGACAATTTTATTAGATTTGTTGTAGGACTCATTAAGCATGTTTGTTAACCATCATTAATGAATTGTGATGGCAAGAGACCCAGAAGGAAGTTTAAAGAGGCAATGCTAACAACCCTGTGGAGGGGCTGACAGACCTTTTCTGGCTTTGCCTGTACAAATGGCCTGAAAATGAACAGCCTACCAGGCTTAATTACCCACACAGGAAGAAAGACCCGTAATGTCAAGCTGATAAAAACAGTCAAAGTTGCAGTCCCATGTACGGTTTTGCACTAAATTTGGAAATTTTTCCCATAACATGACTTAGTTTGCAGTGCATTTTAACACAACCTGATCTCACGACTGTGACTTATTTAGATTATATAATGATAATATACTGTTTGCTACACATTTTTCAAATTTTATGAACTTGAATTTGCAAAGCTGTCTGTCCTTTTTGAAAAGAATTAAAACATCAGTATGCATTTGTAGAGAATTATTTCTACAACAGTCAGGTTGTAAATATGTAAGCTGACAAAAACACAACACTAAGATGGATGGATGGTTCTCAGGGTCCTCTGTCCTGCATGTTTTAAGTGTTTCTCTTGTACAATGACTGGCCAGCATTATTCAGGTGAAATTGACAGATGTGTGTGTGTGTGTGTGTGATTTCCACACTTTTGTTTCTGAATTTAAACAAACCTTTGGATACTCTGAATCAGGATCAGAAATTACCAGGAAGTTATGGAGACAAAAACAGGGATACATATCAGCAGCAGAATTTGCCGTAGATTTTCGCAAGTTTGCAGCCTCTTCAGGCTGGAATAATCAGGCCCTTAAGGGAGCCTTTACCCAAGCTTTGGACAAACAATTAAAGGATGAATTGGCTTGCAGGGATGAACCAGAGAGCCTAGATGAATTAATTTCCCTAGATAATCGGCTCCGAGAAAGAGTCAGGGAAAAAAGACAGCCAAGTCCATGCAGATCGGGCAAACTCGACTAACACCAGAGGAGAGGCAATGTCGAATAGAGAGCCGTGTTTGCCTATACTGCGGCCAAGCTGGGCACTATGTAGCCAATTACCCATGCCGGCCATAAGGGAATGCCCGCCAATAGTAACGGGAGTATTGACGGGCAAGACATTTCCCGTCTGACTCTCATAGATGAAAACTTGGTTCAACAACTCCACGTTCCCACCATGATACTACCTACACCTATACGGGTCTCGGCACTGGATGGTAGATCTCTCTCTCTCTCAAATAACCCACAAGACCAAACCCGCTGAACTGGTGGTGTCCTGCAATCACATTGAAAAATTAACATTCTATGTTTTTCTTCCCCACAGTCCCCCGTGGTTTTGGGATACCCATGGCTTTGCCTCCATAATCCCCAGTTTAACTGGAGCCAGGGTCAGATTGAGTCCTGGAGCACCCGTTGTCTATCCTCCTTGCTTCTGGCTGCCCATGTATCCCCTGTGCCCTCCGAGACGGGGAAGGAGGTAACAATCCCTAGTGTTTCTATTGTACCCCCAGAGTATCACGATTTGAAGGGGGTTTTCAGCAAACCAATGGCCCTTTCATTACCTCCACACCGACCATACGACTGGGAATTTATCTATCCCTGGAGCTAAACTCCCTGCAGACTATTTAACATTTTCAACCATGAAAGAGTTTGTTTGGAGAAATACATTAATGAAGTCCTATGGGCCTAAGAAACCAAACCGGATCCTGGTACCGGTCTGACTAATAAAATATACATTCCCAGTACAGTCAGAGCCCGCCTTATTCACTAGGCACACACAGCTAGATTCTCGTGCCACCCTGGGGTTAGTCATACCGCTGCCGTCATCAGAAGATCTTTTTGGTGGCCCTCTCTTTTTGAGGATGTCAAATCTTATATCCAAGCATGTTGTGTATGTGCCCGTAATAAGTTCCGTAACCGGCCCCCTGCAGGCTTGTTACAATCTTTACCCGTCCCTAAACGACCCTGGGCCAACATAGCGTTGGACTTCATCACTGGTCTGCCACCCTCAAAGGGTTTTACAGTCATCCTTACCATTGTTGACCACTTCTCCAAAGCTTGCCACCTTGTTCCCCTTTATAAACAGCCCATTTATTAATCAAGCACGTCTTCCATCTGCATGGAATTCCCCAAGAGATCCTAACAGACCAGGGGCCCCAGTTCATATTAAGAGTTTGGAAAGGGTTTTGTTCAGCTCTGGGCGCTAAAGTCGCCCTTAGCTCTGGGTTCCATCCTCAGACCAATGGCCAGGTGGAACGACTGAACCAGGAACTTGAGGCTACTCTCCGCTGCCTATGTTCGTTGAAACCCTTCATCTGGAGCTCGCATCTCCCCTGGCTGGAGTATGCGCATCACTGCCACGTCTCCTCTGCTACTGGTCTCTCCCCCTTTGAAATATCACTGGGCTACTAACCACTGCTTTTTCCTGGGGTTGAAAGGCTTATCTCTGTCCATCAACACATCCGCAAGTACAGATGAGTATGGAAGAGGACCGTTTCAGCCTCAAACCGCACCAGTGCACGTAACCAATGGGTGGCTGATAGGAGGCAGTCTTCCAGACTGCCAGGAGGCGGTCTTTGAGAGGGGGGTATTGTCACAATGTGGGTGCAGAGCTGCTGATGGGTGTGGTGCACAGCTGAATGCTGCACACCTGCAATCTATCCAGGTTGGAGCATTTAAAAGGAGCTGCGGGATGAGCATTCTTCGCCTGATGGTCCCACATAAGTGGTAACTCAAACCTCAGTCCCAGTTCTTGTGATTGCCTGTGTATCTCTGACAACTTGGATATCTGCCTGCCTAAGCCTGCTTCTCTGCTGCCACTCTCCAGGTTTCAAAAAGCTGATTGCTTCCCGGATTTCTTCTTCCAATACTCAGATGATCGTAAAAATACCTGATGAAGAATCCCCAGCCGTCTTTCACAGCACCTGGCTGCTCCAACCTACCTGCCCGCTCTCCGACGCACCTGTGGGCACATTGAGTTGACATCCTCGACCAAACCCCTCCTTCAAGGCTCACCACCCATATCGCTGCCTCGCCTCAAAGCTGCCTGACAACTATGCATCTGAAAAGGTCTTCTGAGAATTTCACTAACTTTGTCTGTCCTTCACAGAGCACCAGATTCTAGCTTCCAGTTTTCCCCAGTGATGTCACTCCTGTACAAAATAAATATTTTGCAAACTTTGAATGGTCTCCGAGTGTGATTCTGCATGTGGGTCAGAAAAATTCAACCCAATGTTACAATTAGAGAGACCAATAACCTAACAGTCATGTTTTTGGACTGTGGGAGGAAGTTGGAGTACCCTGAGAGAACCCACGCATACAAGGGGAGAACATGGAGATTCCATGCCGAAAGACTCCAGGCTAGGATTCAAACTAGGACCTTCTTGCTGGAAGGAAACAGTGCTACCAACTGTCCCTCAAACTATTCAACTTATTCAAAATTAGACAAAATTATAACTTTGCATTTTACATTACGAATCATTAGAGTATTCCATTCATTTTCTGATTTGCATGTTAGAGAGCATGGACTAGGTGACTATTCCGATCCTATCTTACTCTTTACGATAAACTTGTACCATAGTACTTAGAGATTATCAACACTCTTACTGTTTGATCAGTGTCTGCTGGAACCAGAAATGTCAGCTCTTGGAAGAGACAAAGAAGTGATTGTAATCATAAAATAGAAAAATGGATCCCAAACTGAGCTATGATGATCGGGTCTAACGTTATATCACAATACACAATATATATCCCAATATGTTTAAATAATTTCCAAAAACTAATAATATTTTCAGCCACATAGTGCCTAAAGTTGCATTGGTATACTTATAAAATTGAACACTCAATACTTTTTTTTAATACAAAAAATCTGAATGAATTAAATGTTTAAACAATTTTTTAAACATCAGTTATACACAGTGTTTTTCAGACAGTGCATGCAAAACCCCAGTAAAAGTCACATCAAAGGTATTGGAACATCTCAAAACCATTTAAATAACCATTGTTCTTTATGTGCTAAACAATAAACAACAACACATGCCACACAAAGTGGCAAAATTGGAAATTATGTTAAGTTGTGATAACAGAATCCAAAATCCAGATGGTGACTAGTACCCCTGAACAAGATTAGGTCTCATCAATGCAAAAGGTGCAAACGTTCCTAGAGATTCTGTGCCAAAAACACAAGCCTATCAACAGCTTTAGGTTTGTTAGCTGCTGGGTTATATTTTCTTAATTCAAATTTACAACTTTGGTAATGCTTTTTCTGTGGAAGAAATTGCAACCAGGCAAGTCATACTTTGCATCAAGTGTCTTAATAAGATTTTTGAATCACAGACAGGAGACATGTCTTTGGCAATATATTTTGTTTCTGACTGTGATTTCCCTCCACTTTGTACTTTTTCTGACTTATGGTATGGCTTTGGCAAACAAAAAAGTGTCACCTGCCTCACAGCTGGTTTACTTATTTGAAGTGTGGGGAGACATTGACATGCAGAGTTGACCATATTCAGCATTTTGCAGGGGATGACTGTTCAGGTGGTGGAATATATACTTAGTACTCCTTCTTTTTGCTGCATGTTTTTTCATTTTGTTGGACATCCTCCTTGTGAAATCCACACCAGATTACAGTGCTGTTTCTCTTAAGAACTAGCCCACCTGACTCCTCTTCAGTTTCAGTCTAATTTATTTGCACATCTGAAACTCTCACTGTCACCATTTCATAGTATATAAACACAGATGCTCGATGCAGTATGTCAGGTAAAAAATTTACCTATTGGGATTGTGTATTAGTGATGCATTCACAGCGTATGAGAGAAACAAAACTCACAATGAATTGGATGCAGACAGATTAATATTGCCATGAAAATGTGTACTCAATAATTGCGATAGAGCCATTTTAACCATTGTATGTGGAAAAGCTCTCCATACTTCAAGAATATTGAATTTATGGCATACACCCAGTTGTAACTACGACGTAATAATGCAATTTTGGCTAATATACAACATAAGAAGAATTAAATTACAGTTTTTCTTAAGGCTTCTTAAATTTACCCCATAATAGCTAAAATTGCCTGAAAATGCTGTTTTCATGCCATTGGCTTATTCTAAGTACACTATATCGGCAAAAGTAATCGCTTGTCTGCCCTCTCACACATATGAACTAGAGTGACAACCTTTTCCTAATACATAAAGTAGGTATATGATGTTTGCCCATTCTTTGCTTTCCACAAGGAATGTGTTTATCTGAATTTTTCACCATTCTTCCAGAGGCCCATCTAAGAGGTTAGACACTCATGTTGGACAAGATGGTCTGGCTCACTGTCTTTGCACTACTCGTACTCGTTCTCGTACTCGTCGTCTTCCGCTTTATCGGGGACCGGGTTGCAGGGGCAGCAGAGACTCAGCAGAGACGCCCAGACATCCCTCTCTCCAGACACCTCCTCCAGCTCCTCCGGGGGGAGCCCAAGGCGTTCCCAGGCCAGCTGAGAGACATAGTCCCTCCAGCGTGTCCTGGGCCGTCCCTTGGGCCTCCTCCTGGTGGGACGTGCTTGGAACACCTCCTGAGGAAGGCATCCCGGAAGCATCCGATATAGATGCCCAGGCCACCTCAACTGGCTCCTCTCAATGTGGAGGAGCAGCGGCTCTACTCCGAGCCCTTTCCGGATGACCGAGCTCCTCACCCTATCTCTAAGGGAGTGCCCGGCAACCCTACGGAGGAAGCTCATTTCAGCCGCTTGTATCCGGGATCTCGTTCTTTCGGTCATGACCCAAAGTTCATGGCCATAGGTGAGGGTAGGAACGTAGACCAACTGGTAAATCGAGAGCTTCGCTTTTCGGCTCAGCTCTCCCTTCACCACAACGGCCGCGACAGGCACCACAGACCTTACGGCCGCAGCTACGGGCAGCAGCATCGACAATAGATGCGGAGAACATGGTCCACTCGGACTCTATGTCTCCAACATCCCTCGGCATCTGGTCAAAGCTCTCCCTGAGGTGAGAGTTGAATACATCACTGGCCGAGGGCTCCGCCAGGCGTTCCCAGCAGACCCTCACTATGCGCTTGGGCCTGCCGAGTCTGCCCGCCTTTCTCCTCCCCCAGCGGATCCAACTCACCACCAGGTGGTGATCAGTTGACAGCTTAGCCCCTCTCTTCACCCGAGTGTCCAAAACATGCGGCCAAAGGTCTGATGATACGACAACAAAGTCGATCATTGACCTCCTGCCTAGGGTATCCTGGTGCCAAGTGCACTGATGGACACCCTTATGTTTGAACATGGTGTTCATTATGGACAATCCGTGACTAGCACAGAAGTCCAATAACAAAACACCACTCGGATTCAGATCGGGGAGGCCATTCCTCCCGATCACGCCTCTCCAGGTGTCACTGTCACTTCCCACGTGGACGTTGAAGTCCCCCAGCAGAATAATGGAGTCCCCAGGAGGGGAACTATCCAGCAACCCTGACAGGGATGCCAAGAAGGCCGGGTACTCCGCACTACCACTCGGCCCGTAGGCTGAAATGATAGTCAGAGACCTCTCCCCAACCCGAAGGCGCAGGGATGCGACCCTCTCATCCACTGGTGTAAACTTCAACACGAGACGGCTGAGCGGGGGGGCGACAAGCAAACCCACACCCAGCCCGCCGCCTCTCCCCGTGGGCCACTCCAGAGTAGAAGAGAGTCCAGCCCCTCTCGAGGAGATGGGTTCCAGAGCCCACGCTGTGCGTGGCGGCGAGCCCGACTATTTCTAGTCGATATCTCTCGACCTCCCGCACCAGCTCAGGCTCCTTGCCCCCCAGCAAGGTGACATTCCACATCCCTAGAGCCAGCCTAAGCATCTGGGGATCGGGCCGCCGAGGTCTCCACCTTCGTCCGCCGCCCAATCCTCTTTGCACCGGTCCCTCACGGTTCCCCCTGCAGGTGGAGGGCCCACTGGCCCCCCCCCCCCCCTACTTGAACCGCCACCTTAACGTGGTGGAGGGGTTTGAGTGATCCTAGAGGCTATGTTGTCTGGGGCTTAAATGCCCCTGGTAGGGTCTCCCATCGCAAACAGTTTCTAGGTGACGGGTCAGACAAAGAGCGGTTCAAGAACCCCTCATGACGACTACAAAATCGAGGCATGTGACGTTGCCCGGTACGGCGGAGCCAGGGTCCCACCCTAGAGCCAGGCCTGGGGTCGGGACTTGTCTGAGAGCGCCTGGTGGCTGGGTTGCTCCTCACGGGACCCGGCCGGGCCAAGCCCGAACGAGAGACGCGAGACCATCCCCCTTTAATAAAATATTAAATTATTAATATTAAATATTAAATAATGTATTCATAATCATAATTACAACAGTCGTATATTTAATAACAAAGAACACAGGAGGTATGATCCCACACTGGAATTCACCAAGCTCATGAGAGCGAACTTTTCATTCACAAATGTTTATAAAAGCAGTCTGTATGTGGTTTTGAATTATATATCCATGTGGCCGTGAAAGTGGTTGGTACACGGTGATGCAATACTTCTGGTAATATTGTGTATGCTCTCAGAGTACAGCAGAAAACTTTGAAACTTAAAGATGATATATGGCATTTAAAGAAAAAAACAAATAATTTTATAATAAGCAAAGGGGAATAAATGAAATTCAAATTCTAAGAGATTCACAAGTACTTGTAGACTGAGTAAAGAAAAAAAGTCTTCCTCTAAACTCTCCAGCTGTTCTGCTTTGGCAGTTTATGGGAGCGGAGCCAATGGAGACCCCATCAACAACTATCTTGGGCCCTATTTCTGTGCGCAAATGAGCAAAGCTTTGGGGATTTCTGCCTTTGCATTCCATAAAGCAGCAGAAACTGACCTCCTCACACAACCTGACTGCAGCAAATTCCAGCTAAACAGACTCCACACTCTTTCTGATTCACTCTCCCTGTCTCTCGGGCAGACCAGGCCAGGGTTTAGGGGAAATTAGCAGAAAAGAATGGCTGATCTGAAATGATGGAATAACAACACCAAATCCCTACTGAAACTCCTTGACGTGGGATCTTCATGGCATGATAACATTAATGGTTTAATGGATATTTACACTGAAATCTAAAAAACTAAAATGTGTAACATGATATAGCATAAAAAAAGAGTATACAATATTCATCATTACTCTTACAATGATGTTATAAAGCAAAACTATAAACACCCACTAAATCTAGCAGCAGTTCTCAAGGACATATTGTGTGGAAAATTATACCTTTTTGTTTTTTGCTGTTGTTTTTTGTGTTTAAACGCTGAAAAACTAGTCCATGCATTCATTACTTCAAGGCTGGACTATTGTAATTCTTTACTATCAGGATGTCCACAAAATGCAGTTAAAAGCCTTCAGCTGATTCAAAATGCTGCAGTAAGAGTTCTGATGAAAATTAAAAAGAAAGATCATATTTCTCCTATTTTAGCTTCCCTTAATTGGCTCCCTGTTAAATCCAGAATAGAATTTAAAATTCTCCTCCTCACATATAAAGCCCTTAATGATCTAGCTCCATCATACAGGTCCTTCTCAAAATATTAGCATATTGTGATAAAGTTCATTATTTTCCATAATGTCATGATGAAAATTTAACATTCATATATTTTAGATTCATTGCACACTAACTGAAATATTTCAGGTCTTTTATTGTCTTAATACGGATGATTGTGGCATACAGCTCATGAAAACCCAAAATTCCTATCTCACAAAATTAGCATATTATTAAAAGGGTCTCTAAACGAGCTATGAACCTAATCATCTGAATCAACGAGTTAACTCTAAACACCTGCAAAAGATTCCTGAGGCCTTTAAAACTCCCAGCCTGGTTCATCACTCAAAACCCCAATCATGGGTAAGACTGCCGACCTGACTGCTGTCCAGAAGGCCACTATTGACACCCTCAAGCAAGAGGGTAAGACACAGAAAAACATTTCTGAACGAATAGGCTGTTCCCAGAGTGCTGTGTCAAGGCACCTCAGTGGGAAGTCTGTGGGAAAGAAAAAGTGTGGTAGAAAACGCTGCACAACGAGAAGAGGTGACCGGACCCTGAGGAAGATTGTGGAGAAGGGCCGATTCCAGACCTTGGGGGACCTGCGGAAGCAGTGGACTGAGTCTGGAGTAGAAACATCCAGAGCCACCGTGTACAGGCGTGTGCAGGAAATGGTCTACAGGTGCCGCATTCCCCAGACCTGGGCTACAGAGAAGCAGCACTGGACTGTTGCTCAGTGGTCCAAAGTACTTTTTTCGGATGAAAGCAAATTCTGCATGTCATTCGGAAATCAAGGTGCCAGAGTCTGGAGGAAGACTGGGGAGAAGGAAATGCCAAAATGCCAGAAGTCCACTGTCAAGTACCCACAGTCAGTGATGGTCTGGGGTGCCGTGTCAGCTGCTGGTGTTGGTCCACTGTGTTTTATCAAGGGCAGGGTCAATGCAGCTAGCTATCAGGAGATTTTGGAGCACTTCATGCTTCCATCTGCTGAAAAGCTTTATGGAGATGAAGATTTCATTTTTCAGCACGACCTGGCACCTGCTCACAGTGCCAAAACCACTGGTAAGTGGTTTACTGACCATGGTATCACTGTGCTCAATTGGCCTGCCAAGTCTCCTGACCTGAACCCCATAGAGAATCTGTGGGATATTGTGAAGAGAACGTTGAGAGACTCAAGACCCAACACTCTGGATGAGCTAAAGGCCGCTATCGAAGCATCCTGGGCCTCCATAAGACCTCAGCAGTGCCACAGGCTGATTGCCTCCATGCCACGCCGCATTGAAGCAGTCATTTCTGCAAAAGGATTCCTGACCAAGTATTGAGTGCATAACTGTACATGATTATTTGAAGGTTGACGTTTTTTGTATTAAAAACACTTTTCTTTTATTGGTCGGATGAAATATGCTAATTTTGTGAGA